>NC_041730.1:88043582-88668582 GCF_004115215.2 Ornithorhynchus anatinus
GGGGGGGGGGGGGGCGTAGAAATAGCAGAGAAAAAGAAGGACAAAAGGGGAAGAATGCATGGATGTTGACAAAACAAAATGTACTTGGAGGTTACCTTAAGGGGACAGTTTTCTATTCAGAAAGTGACCAACTAGTAGGGAAGGAGAGTGGAAAATGAAGGAAGAGAAGTAGGGAAGGAGAGTGGAAAATGAAGGAAGAGAAGTAGGGAAGGAGAGTGGAAAATGAAGGAAGAGAAGTAGGGAAGGAGAGTGGAAAATGAAGGAAGAGAAGTACAGAAGGAGAGTGGAAAATGAAGGAAGAGAAAGAAAGAGATAGGAATATCTAACATGCCACACTGCTGAGTGGCATAGTGGGGAAGCAAAGGGCAATCAGCCAGTCAGTTCATCGTATTTATTGAGCACAGCACTGTACTAAGCACTTGAGAGAGTAAAATATAGCAAATAATAATAATTATGGTATTTGTTAAGTGCTTACTTACTATATATTCCCTACTCAAACAAGCTACAGGCATTCTGTCCACACATTCTATTTGCCTAGGCTTATTTCAAACAGAAACCTCGCATCAAACCAACTTCCACAAGAAACAGAAACTCCTCATCAAACAGAAACTCCAGAACATCAACTTTAAGGCTCTATCAGCTCCTTCCCTCCTACCTCCTCTCCCACTCCAACCCAGCCTACACACTCGTGGCTCAGTGGAAAGAGTCTGGGTTTCGGAGTCCAGAGGTCATGGGCTCAGACCTCGGCTTCTGCCATTGTTCAGCTGTGTGACTTGTGGGCTAAGTCACTTAACCTCTCTGTGCCTCAGTTACCTCATCTGTAAAATGGGGATTAACTGTGAGCCTCACGTGGGACAACCTGATTGCTCTGTATCTACCCCAGCACTTAGAACAGGCGCTCTGCACATAGTAAGGGCTTAACAAATACCAACATTATTATTAAAACTCCTCACTCTCAATCATATTTATTGAGCACTTACTGTGTGCAGAGCACCACACTGAGCGGTTTGGGAGAGTACAACATAACAATATAAACAAATACACGCCCTGCCCAGAGCAAGCTTACAGCCTCAACATCGACAACTTGCCCACGATCTCCCCAGCTACCTGGACTCCCATCGGACAGACCACCACCCTTTCCATCTTCAAAGTCCAACTGTTTTTTTTTATGGTATTTGATAAGTGCTCACAATCTGCCAGGCACTGTACCAAGCGCTGGGGTAGACATAAGCTAATCAGGTTGGACACGGTTCACGCCTCGTGGTCTTAATCCCCATTTTACAGAGAGGTGAAGTGACTCGCCAAGGTCACCCAGCAGACGAGTGGAGGAGGCCGGCATTAGAACCCAGAGCCTTCTGACTCCCAGGCCCCTTGCTCCATGCTCTAGGCCACGCTGCTTCACTAGAATCACATCTCCTCCAAGAAGCCTTCCCTGACTAACCTCTCTTCACCCGCAGCTTCGTCTCTCTTCCCTTCTAAGACTCTAAGACTCCTTAGGGACAGGGAATGTGTCCATTAATTCTGTTGTATTGTACTCTCTCAAGTACAGTGCTCTGCACATAGTAAGCGCTCAAATAAATACCACTGATTCTTCACCATCTACGCACTTAGGTCAAGCACTTTGATACTCACCCTCCCTAACACATCCTTATACTCGGTTGCTTCCTCTACTGTAATTCATTTCATTCCTACCTGTAATTCATTCATTAGTAAAGTTGTCTTCTTCATTAGATTGTAAGCTCCTTGAAGGCAGGGATCATTTATATCAATTCTGTTGTACTCTCCCAAAGTGCTTACTACAGAGCACTGCATTCCTGTAAGCACTCAATACAATACCATTGATTGGATTGATGAAAAATCCTTCCTATTTTGGGGTAGAAGAGAAAGGAAACAGCTGTAGCCTTTAGACAGAATATAGCCAGTAAACTTGCATTCAGAAGTAATTCCTTCCCATAGTCTGCAGGGGGAAGATAGATATAAAATATATATGGAAATAGTAGAGAAAAGAATATTTATGTAAGTATTCATGCCCTTGGATTTGTACCTTTTATTCACCCTTCCCTCAGCCCCACAGCACTTATGTACAGTTCTGTTATTCATTTAATATCAGTCTACCTACCCCTGCGGGCAGGGAACGTGTCTACCGACTCTAATATCGCCCTCTTCCAAGTGCTTAGCACGGTGCTCTGCACACGGTAAGCATTAATAAATAATAATGAAGGTATTTGTTAAGCGCTTACTATGTGCCAGCACTTTTCTAAGCACTGGGGTAGATATGAGGTGACCAGATTGTCCCACGTGGGGCTCACCGGTCTTAATCCCCATTCTACAGAAGAGGTATGATCTGTATTGAGGTATTGTATCTATATGAGGTATTGAAGGCATTGAGAAGTGAATCGACTTGCCCAAAGTTCACAGACCTGACAAGTGGCGGAGCCGGGATTAGAACGCCATGACCTCTGACTCCCAAGCCTGGGCTCTTTCCACTGAGCCATGCTGCTTCTCTAAACTACAAGTGATCAATTGATTACTGTGACTCTGCTTTGATCTCTGGAAGTCCCTTGTCTTGAGTGGCTTATGCATTCACCTGCCTGGAAGCAGGAGAGGGATCCAAATGATCTCTGGCGTGTCTTTCCAGGATCTAAAAGTTCTTAGAATTCAAGCCCCAGCTGTTCTCCCGGAAGTCACACCTCTCTCTGCAGCTACTGGACACAACCCTTTTTAGATTCTCCCACTGGAAAGAAAAAACTGCTCTTGTTGACCATAAAGTGTCCACAGCACAAGACCCCATTCTGCGGGAGAGAAGACCCTCGGTATATCGCTTCCTCTCTGTCCCCGGGCCCCCTTCCAGTGATACAAAGAACTAGCTCTTTCCAAAACAAATTTCTCTTCCTGTTTGTGAAAGAAGCGTCACCGCCGCTCACACCACCGACAACACAGCTGCATCCTCCCCTCTGGACAAGTCCAATGCCTGTTGTTGCCGAGAACGGGCGGAAGCAAAGTTCATTAAATTGCCACCTAGCCCTCTCGGTGCCATAAATCTCCCTGATGGATGGAAGTCCCCTATTGCCCACGAAGAAGGTGTCTTAAAATATGCTATTTGTAAAGCACCTACTTGGGTACACTGGTGGGAGGGGACTTCTTTCTTAAAAAAACCACTTTAACTTTCAAGGAAAATTAAGTCACTTCTCCGGCCTCAGTTACCTCATCTGCAAAGTGGGGGATTAAGACTGTGAGACTGTGTCCAATCGGATTAGCTTGCACCCTACCCCAGCGCTTAGGACAGTGCCTGGCGCATAGTAAGCGTTTAACAAATACCAGTTAAAATAAAAGGAAAGAGTGTGGTCAAATACTAAGAAGCAATATCTCTTAATAATAATTGGGGGATTTGGTTAATGCTTACTATGTACCAAGCACCGTCCTAAACGCTGGGGTAGATACAAGAAAATCAGATCCCACATGGGGCTCACAGTCCAAGTAGAGGAGAGATCAGGTATCGAATTCCCCATTTGCAGTTGAGGGAACGGAGGCACAAAGAAGTTAAGTGAATTGCCTAAGAGGGGAAGCAGCGTGGCTGAGTGGAAAGAGCCTGGGCTTCGGAGTCAGAGGTCATGGGTTCGACTCCCAGCTCTGCCACTTGTCAGCTGTGTGACTGTGGGCAAGTCACTTCACTTCTCTGTGCCTCAGTTCCCTCATCTGTAAAATGGGGATTAACTGTGAGCCTCACGTGGGACAACCTGCTTACCCTGTATCTACCCCAGCACTTAGAACAGTGCTCTGCACATAGGAAGCGCTAATAGAATACCAACATTATTATTATCATTAAGATCACACAGTGGGTAAGTGGCAGAGCAAGAATTAGAACCCAGATTCTCTAATTCCCAGAATGACTGTCCAGAATTAATGTACATATTCTCTGTCTAGAAGGAATTTAGGGTCTACAAGGGAAGAGAGTCTAAGCTGGGGTGATGAGAGGTTAGTCACGGAAGACTTCTAGAGGAGATGTGATTTTAGTGAAGCCAGCGCGGCCTAGAGGGCGGAGCAAGGGCCTGGGAGTCAGAAGGCTCTGGGTTCTAATCCTGCCTCCGCCACTCGTCTGCTGGGTGACCTTGGCGAGTCGCTTCACGTCTCTGAAAATTTGGTGGAAAAAGCACAAGCCACAGGGTTATTTATTGATTCCTACTGTGTGCAGAGCACTGTATTAAGCAACCGGAATGGACAATACAATATAGCAGATAGACCTGATCCTTGCCACCAGGAGCTTACAGACAAGAGGGGAGTTTACAGACTAGTCCTGGGATTCAGAATTCCTGGTTCCATTCCAAGTCATTTCCCCCCACCCCCGCACTCTCCTCTTGGGGCATTCACATAAAAAAGGAAGTCAAAAACTCTTCCTTTAAAAGTTCTCACTCTTCCTTTACGAGATCTCACAGGATTGTGATCAGTAATTTCTACACTTAAATTCATTCCCAGTGCTTAGTATAGCGCTCTGCACCTAGTAAGAACCTAATAAATACTATGACAACAACTGTAAGCCCCTGGTGGGCAGGGAATGTGTCTTATGAACTCTGTTGCACTGTACTCTTCCAAGTGCTTAGTACAGTATAGTACGCGCTCAATAAAAATCACTGATTAACTCTAAATTCTCTTCTCTCCACAACCTAATGATCTGTTCCAAGTCCCTTGCCTTAAATATGCCAATTTGGTAATATTGAGTGAGCAACAAAGTTTAAGAGGAGATAAATGTTTCTAATAATAATGATAATGTTGGTATTTGTTAAGCGTTACTATGTGCCGAGCACTGTTCTAAGCGCTGGGGTAGACACAGGGGAATCAGGTTGTCCCACATGGGGCTCACAGTCTTAATCCCCATTTTACAGATGAGGTAACTGAGGCACCGAGAAGTTAAGTGACTTGCCCAAAGTCACACAGCCGACAAGCGGCCGAGCCGGGATTTGAACCCATGACCTCTGACTCCAAAGCCCATGCTCTTTCCACTGAGCCACGCTGCTTCTCTGGAAGAAGATGGGGATGCCTTCATTCGGGAGTTTAACCCGAGAAATATTTGGGGAGCATAGGCGCCAGGGAAACGATATGTTTGAAAGAAACATCAGGATAATCAGCAGGATGGTACTGCTACATGAATAGATCAAATCAATCATATTTACTACGCGCTTATCGTGTGCAGAGCACTGTACTAAGCACTTGGGAGAGTACAAGAGTTGGTAGACATGATCCCCGCCTGCAACGAGCTTACAGTCTCCCCAAAGAAGTCTGAGAAATTACCCCAGCATCCAGCCAGGACTGTAAGCTCTTTGAGGGCATGTATCAGGTCTACCAACTCTATTATATTCTCCCAAGCACATAGTATAGCGCTCTGCACACAGTGAGCTCTCAATATAATTAACTGAACCAATTCCCCTCTAGACCGATGGGTATCAATGTATCAGGGCCTTAGATTCTATAACTTTTCTCAGGTCCAACTCAGCACAGAACTTGGCACCTAGCAAGGGTTTAATAGATGCCATTATTAAGTCCTTTCTCATAGCTAATCTGCATCCTTAATTAGCAGGGTGGTCCTGCTAAATGAATAGGTCAAATCATATTTATCAAACGCAGATCATTTAGGAGAGTACAGTCTAATAGGGTCAGTAGACACAATAAATCACTGTCCACAACGAGCTTAAAGCCTACCTGAAAAAGGCTGAGAAATCCCCCAGCATCCAGTCAGTAAACTCCTCGAGTACATGGATCATGTCTATCAACTCTATTAAGCTCTGCTCAGCACCTCAGTATAGTGTTCTGCCCACAGTAAGCGCTCAATATTGATCAACTGACTGAACCAATGCCCCTCTAGCCCGATGGGTATCAACGTATCAGGGCCTCAGATTCCTTGACTTGCCTCAGCCCCATCTCGGCCCAGAACTTGGCACCTAGTTTAATAGATACCTTTATCAAGTCCTTCCTCGTAACTAATCTGCATCCTTCCTGCCGTGACTTTAGTCTATTGCTTTCTTCTCTGGGAGGAAAAGATGGAAATTCCTAGAGAGAGAAACATGATCAGAAGCCCGCGTGGAGGAAGAGAGTCGAGATGCTAGCGGAGGTACCCTGCCCACCCATGCCTATCTGTAAGCGGATTGGTGGGAGAGAGCCAGGGAAAGGGGTTAGGGTAACTAAAGCCTGGTCTGGGGACCCCATGGCCCCCCACCCTTCTTTCAAAGGTATTTATTGTGCGCTTACTGTGTGCAAAGCACACCCTTGGCAAGGGGATGGTGAGGAGGTGCCCAAAAAGTGTCTGTTTTCATCTAAGACACGCTACCGTCTGACCATATTCCCTGACAGCCTCAGGCTAGTCAGACAAGAGACCTGCACGGTCAATCAGTGGCATTTATTGAGCACCTACTGTGTACTAAGCGCTTGGGAGAGTACAATATAACAGAGTTGGTAGACACGTTCCCTGCCGGCAACGAGCTTACGGTCCAGTTCCGCCACAGCCTGGACTCTCGCAACGGGAGATGGATTCCTAGCCCGGACTGTGCTTTGGCCGGCTTCTGGCCACATCGAAGAGGCCAGTGGCGAAGGGACCTGTGGTAACACAAGGCATCTATCCCTGCCCGACCATCTCTGGATTTCGGCTCCACCCTTCCTCGTGGCCTAGGCTTCGGTTTACAACACACCCTGGTCCTAACAGCAACTGAGGGACCGAGCCCACGGGGGCATTGGAGCTGAGAAATGAACGGAGGAGACCCCACCTAGACCTGAACTCTCCTCACCTGCCTCTGCTAAGTCTCTGCCTCCACCGGAGAGAGGCTCGGATCGCCGAAGCAGTAGTGGGAGACGCCTGCGGAAGAGGCCGCAGCAGCGACGCGCCGATGAAGAAGGGGTGGCAAGAGGAAGGAGAAAATGAGAGACAAAACCCAGAGCCTCCCAGGATGTAGTCCGAGACCGGACAGGAATGGACTGGGCGTGAGATGAAACCCGGGGAGAGCCTCCCGCCAGTGTCCCCAAGTAGGGGTTTTACAAACAGCGTGTTTTTAGACACCTTCTTCATGGGGCAGTAGGTTTATCAGGGAGGGTTTATGGCGCTGAACAGGGCTAGGTGGCAATTTAATGGGCTTTGCTTCCGTCTGTACTCTGCAACACAGGCACTGTGCTTTCCAGAGGAGAGGATGCAGCTGATGAAGCTGCCAAGAAGCTCCTTTCCACCCAAACAGCCACAACCCTGTTTCGTATTTTTGTTTCTTTTTAATGGCATGTGGTAAGCGTTTAACTACGTGCCAGGCACCCGTGACCATTGCTAGGATAGATACAAGTGGATCAGGTTGGACGCAGTCCATGTCCCACGTGGGGCTCACAGTTTTAATCCCCATTTTACAGATGAGGTACAAGAAGTGAAGTGGCTTGCCCAAAGGTCATGCAGACAGGTGCTATCATTATTATAATTATTGAATTCTAATCAGGTCCTATCTCCCTGGCTCCTGCTCTATCCACTAGGCTATGCTGCTTCTCAAGCTTGAACCCTGGTTCAAACTCTTGGAATTAGATTATGAGCCCCATGTGGGGAGGGGCTGTGGTATGACTTGATTATCTTGTATCTACCCCACGCTTAGTACAGTGCTTAGCACAGAGTGAGCGTTTAACAAATGCCACCGATTATCATTATATCCCTATGTGTCAACGGTTTTAGTCAAATGTATTTACTGGGGCGCTTACTGTGTGCAGAGCACTCTACCAAGCACTTGGGAGAGTACAATAAAACAATATAAGACGAAATAACAGATATTCTCTGCCCACAATGAGCTTACAGTCTGGAGGAGGAGATGGAAATTAATATAAATTAATAAAATGACAGATAGGGACCTAAGTTCTGTGTCGCTGGGAAGGGGGTGAATAAAGGAAGCAAGTCAGGGCGATGCAGTAGGGAGTGGGAGACGAGGAAAGGAGGGCTTAGTCAGGGAAGGCCTCTTGGAGGAGATGTGCCCTTAATAAGACTTTTGAAGTGAGGGGAGAGTCACTGTCTGTTGGATATGAGGAGGGAGGACATTCCAGGCCAGTAGCAGGATGTGGGTGAGTGGTTGGAGGCGAGATGAAAGAGACCGAGGTACAGTGAGAAGGTGAACATTAGAGGAGTGAAGTGTGCAGGCTGAGTTGTAATAGGAGAGTAGTGAGGTAGGGTAGGAGGGGGCAAGGTGATTGAGGGCTTTAAAGTTATTGAGCACCTGCTCTGTGCAAAGCAAAAATAATAAATGTTGGTATTTGTTAAGCGCTTATTATAATAATGTTGGTATTTGTTAAGCGCTTACTATGTGCGGAGCACTGTTCTAAGCGCTGGGGTAGACACAGGGGAATCAATTTGTCCCACGTGGGGCTCACAGTCTTAATCCCCATTTTACAGATGAGGTAACTGAGGCCCAGAGAAGTTAAGTGACTTGCCCACAGTCACACAGCTGCCAAGTGGCAGAGCCGGGATTTGAACCCATGACCTCTGACTCCAAAGCCCATGCTCTTTCCACTGAGCCACGCTGCTTCTCTGGATTAGAACCCAGGTCCCTTCTGTCGCCCAGACCCGTGCTCTCTCCAGTAGATCACGCTGCCCCTCAGGTCGGATACCATGAGCCCCTTACGGAATGGCATCCGGTCTGATTACATCACATCCATCCTAGTGCTCAGCACAGAGTGCTTTATGCATACCACAATTAACGATCACTATTGAGGTCGCAGAACGGATTTTTTCTTTTGCAAATCTGGCAGTGTTTCTCGGAAGCTCGCGACGTTACCCGCGAACTCTTCTGAGTCTCATCTGCAGAGCGGGGGCCTGGTCCCGGACAAGGAATCGATGGCCAAGAGGCAAGGCGATCGTCAGGCCGGGCTGGGTCTGAATGTCGACTCCCCCCGGGCTCTCTCGCCCCTCTCTGCCATCTGTCGCTCCCCCGCCCCCCGGGATGGTTCTTGTTCAAATCACGCCAATGCTCGGCGGCCTTGCTTTCTCTCTCCCCCAACCTAGGGAAGAGGCAATGAGCTCATGGCCTCTCTGTCGATCACCAGGCTTCCCGCGCCTGAGCGACCGACTCCGGATCCCCGTGGTCTACAGGTTCCCAGCCCCCCTCCCCCAGGCTCCGCAACCTGGAGGGGTCCCATCTGCTCCTCAGTGCAGCTAATAATAATAACAATGATGAAAATGCCCGGTAGAGTCCAACAAGATGGTGGCCAGGAGCCAGAACCTCCCCGCTGAGCTACTCCGGGGGAACGGCTAGAGGAAGGGCCCATCTTTTCCCCTGAGATTCACTCCCCAATCTGGTCTGCTGGGGTCTCAATCTGTCAGCTCCAGGGAGGGCTACGGAGCCATCTGTAGGGACCAGACCGACGGCTGCTCGGAGTAGACCCGAGAGGGAACTATTGCTTTTCTTCGGCCACGGTGTCCAAGCATTTCTACAGTGGAAAGCCTTGAAAACCAACCCTTGTGGCTTTTTCCAATTCAGGCATTTTAATTACTACTACTAATAATAATAATGGCATTTGTTAAGCGCTTACTAAGTGCCAGGAACTGTACTCTGAAATTAGAGTTCGAACAGTGCTCTGCACATGGTAAGCGCTTAACAAATACCGACATTATTATTACCACGCGAGGGGGAGGGAGGGGGGAGTACGAGCAAACCGGGCAGGACACTGTCCCTGTCCCACATGGGGCTCCCGGTCTTAATCCCCATTTTACAGATGAGATGACTTTTTAATCCAGTGGAAAAAAAATCACAGGTTTCGTCAATCTTATCTTCATAGCGGAGGGACTTTAGGGTCTCGGGAGGAGCAATAAGAATAGGCCTGGAAGAAAGGTAGATGTAGGAATGAACACCAGAGTTTTGACGCCGAGAATGGGTGTTTAGACTCCTCCAGCATCTTCCCAAAAGCGACCCTTTGTTTAGAGATCGGTTATTAGTTTGGGGGATCTTTTGAGCAAGTCGGCCTGCTACACAGTAAAACAGAGAGTTGAAGCAGCGTGGCTCAGTGGAAAGAGCCCGGGCTTGGGATTCAGAGGTCATGGGTTCGAATTCCGGCTCTGCCACTTATCAGCTGTGTGACTGCGGGCAAGAAACTTCACTTCTCTGGGCCTTAGCGACCTCATCTGTAAAATGGGGATTAACCGTGAGCCCCACGTGGGACAACCTGATGACCCCGTATCTCCCCCAGCACTTAGAACAGTGCTCTGCACATAGTAAGCGCTTAACAAATACCAACATTATTATTATTTACCGTGCTGAGAAGCAGTGTAGCCTAGTGGAAAGAGCATGGGTCTGGGAGTCAGAGGACCTGGATTCTCATCCCAGCTCCACCACTTTTCTGCTGTGTGACCCTGGGCGAGTCACCTCACTTCTCGGTGCCTCAGTTCCCTCACATACAAAATGGGATTCAATACCTGTGCTCCCCTCTACTCTAACTTCTCTGGGCCTCAGTTCCCTCATCTGTAAAATGGGAATGAAGACGGTGAGCCCCACATGGGTCAACCGGATCACCTCGAATCCCTCCAGCGCTTAGAACAGTGCTTTGCACATAGTAAGCGCTTAACAAATACCACCATTATTATCATTACTCAGACTGTGAGCCCTGTAATTTATACATTACAATGATAAAAGCACTGCAGGGACCCTGTGGGTTGAGACTAAGAGGCTGAGGGAGCCATCTGAAAGGCAGTGCGGCTCCAAACGCTTTATAATGAGAATGTTGGTCTCCTAAGAGTACTCCCTTTTGGGAAGGAACAGTACAGATCCTTTCAAATTTCAAAAGAACTCACAGCCCCACAGATGGAAATCCCATTGTCAATTCCTTATTTGCATGACATTATTATTACTATGACTTTACATCTGTATGGAGAAACCCTAGTCTCCCAGCAGGGGTGGGGAAGAGGGAGGGAGAGAGAGAGAAAAAGAGAAAGAGAGCGGGGGATTAGGGGGAGGAGGAAGTTTCAGGAGAACTTTGGTGGAAATCAAAAGCCTTCTCTAAGTAAAATTTCTGCCTTCCACTCCCTTGCCCCAACCCCCCTCAGACTTTAGCCGCATTATCTTTACAACTTTTTCTTGGTCCGGGGGAGGGAGCGGGAAATAATCGAGCAAGAAGACACATAGTTAGCCAGTTTAAGGGAAATGGGAGGCAAGCAATGGCTGAACGGTATTGCCCCAGCAAACTGAATTCACATTCCCTGCTCACCTGACATTAAAAATGTCCACACCCAGGGTCATGCCCGCACAAAACCCCTGCAGCAATGAAAAGCACAGGTTTCATCAATCTAATCTTCAAAGCAGAGGGCCCTTACCGTCCAGGAGGAGCAGAAAGAGAAGGGCTGGAAAGAGAAGGGCAAAGGGCAGAGATCTCTGCCTTCCAACAACAATTATGATATTTGTTAAGCGCTTACTATATGCCCGAGCACTGTCCTAAGCGCCCCTGGAGACAGACGTACAGCTATAATAATAATAATGCCATCCAAAGAAGGAATTGATAATGAAATTTCCAACTGGGGGGGCAGTGAGCTCTTTGAAATTTGAAAGGATCTGCATTATTTCTTCAGAAAAGGGGGAACTCTTAAGCGACCAACATTTTCATTATAACCTTTCCTTCCTTCCTAGGCTTTCCCCTAACGCCCCCGGCACACGCTGACGAGCTGGGAAAACAGCCAACGTTTTGCTTAACCTAAAATCCGCCAAAGCTGGAAATCCATCTTCCTCAAAAGCCGCAGAGTTCATGTGCGGCAAGGCACAGAACACTAAAATCAGACACCTGCGTGCCTTGTACCTCAGTTTCCCTCTGGTAAAGGTCTCCTTCCCTAGTCCCAGTGGGATTCAATCATTTCAAGGAGGCCTACGTTCTTCTGAAAAGCCCACCGGAACCCACAATGTCCCTCTATTCTTTTTTTTTAAAAAAAAAAAACAACGAAAAATCCAATAATCAATAATTATGGCCAACATTCACACTAGGTTAGGTGCTGTCCAACGGAAAATTACGCACAGAAGACTTTCGCTCCCTTTGAAGGGCTCGGAATGACTTCTTGCCTTGCTCCAAGGTAATCCATTCAATCGTATTTATTGGGCGCTTACTGGGTGCGGAGCACTGTACTAAGCGCTTGGGAGAGTACAACCCAGGATTAAGCAGACACATCCAGGCCCAAAGGTGTGTTCTACGGCACCTCCACCTGCCTTTTGATTTTGCATCCAGCACTTCCTATTCAGGCAGCTAACTGCCCGACCAGGACAAATAATTCGATCCACCCCAGAAGCCAAATGTGGGCTCAGTCAATCAATCAATCCTATTTATTAAGCCCTCACTGGGTGCAGAGCACTGTACTAAGCGCTTGGGAGAGAAACAGCGTGGCTTAATGGACAGAGCCCGGGTTTGGGAGTCGGAGGTCGTGGGTTCTAATCCCAACTCGGCCACTTGTCTGCTGCGTGACCTTGGGCAAGCCACTTGACTTCTCTGCGCCTCAGTGACCTCATCTGGAAAATGGGGATGAAGACTGTGAGGCCCACGTGGGACAAGCTGAGGACCTTGTATCTCCCCCAGCGCTTAGAACAGTGCTGGGCACCTAGCAAGCGCATAACAAATACCATCGTTATTATTATTACAAGGTAGAGCAGGGAATGTCACTGTTGATTGTTGTGCTTTTCCAAGCGCTTAGTACAGTGCTCTGCACACAGAATTTATCAGGGAGTGGCTTTCACTAGAGAAGCACAGTGGACAGACAAGCACAGGCCCCTGCTTGGGAGTCGTGGGTTCTAATCCAGGCTCCGTCACCTGTCTGCTGTGTGACCTTGGGCAAGTCACTTCGCTTCTCTGCGCCTCAGTTCCCTCATCTGGAAAATGGGGATTGAGGCTGTGAGTCCCAGGTGGGACAAAGGATGTGTCCACCTCGATTTGCTTGGATCCATCCTGGTGCTTAGTACAGTCCCTGGCGCATAGTAAGCGCTTAATGAATACCATTATTATCATTATTATTTTTCCAATAATTTTTGAGGAAAATTAGGGATTGGGCTGCGTGTCCATGCTTCCCTGCTTTCCAGGGGCAAAAAAAACCCCCCAAATATCAGCCTGGCATCTCTAGGGCGGCAACTCCAGGTGGCCTTTCTCGAATCCCAACCAGGCTGAATCGCACAGATCTCCCGGCCGAGCGCTGGCCAGGGCGGCCAATCGTTCATTCGATCGTAGTTAATAATGTTGGTATTTGTTAAGCGCTTACTATGTGCAGAGCACTGTTCTAAGCACTGGGGTAGATACAGGGTAATCGGGTTGTCCCACGTGAAGCTCACAGTCAATCCCCATTTTACAGAGGAGGTAACTGAGGCACAGAAGTGGAGTGACTTGCCCACAGTCACACAGCTGCCAAGGAGAAGCAGCGTGGCTCAGTGGAAAGAGCACGGGCTTTGGAGTCAGGGCTCATGAGTTCGAATCCCAGCTCTGCCACTTGTCGGCTGTGTGACTGTGGGCGAGTCACTTCACTTCTCTGTGCCTCAGTTCCCTCATCTGTAAAATGGGGATGAAGACCGGGAGCCCCACGTGGGACAACCTGATTCCCCTATGTCTACCCCAGCGCTTAGAACAGTGCTCGGCACATAGTAAGCGCTTAACAAATACCAACATTATTAAGTGGCAGAGCGGGGATTCGAACCCACGACCTCTGACTCCCAAGCCCGTGCTCTTTCCTCGGAGCTACGCTGCTTCTCTTATTGAGCACTTACTGTGTGCAGAACACTGTACTAGGCGCGTGGGAGACTACAATATAATAAGCAGACACATTCCTTGCCCCCAAGGAACCTGCGGTCATTCATTCATTCGAGCGTAGTTTCTGGGCGCTTACTGTGTGCAGGACACTGTACTAGGCGCTTGGGAGGCTACAACTGAATAAGAATAAGCAGACACATTCCCTGCCCACAATAATAATAATAATGTTGGTATTTGTTAAGCACTTACTATGTGCCAAGCGCTGTTCTGAGCGCTGGGGGAGATACAGGGGAATCAGGTCGTCCCACGTGAGGCTCACAGTTTATCCCCCATTTTACAGATGAGGTAACTGAGGCACAGAGGAGTGAGGTGACTTGCCCACAGTCACACAGCTGACGAGTGGCAGAGCTGGCATTCGAACTCACGACCTCTGACTCCCAAGCCCGGCCTCTTTCCACTGAGCCACGCTGCTTCTCTGTAAACAAGGAGTTTACAGTCATTCATTCAACCCTAGGTACTGAGCGCTCCCTGTGTGCAGGATACTCCACTATTCAGCGCTCACTGTGTGCAGGACACTGTACTAGGCGCTTGGGAGGCTACAATAGAAGAAGCAGACACATTCCCTGCCCACAAGAAGTTTAGAGTCTGTTCTGTTGCCGACTTGTTCATCCCAAGCGCTTAGTACAGTGCTCTGCACATAGTAAGCGCTCAATAAAATACTATTGAATGAATCATTCAACCCTGGTTATCGAGCGCTCACCGTGTGCGGGACACTGTACTAGGCGCTTGGGAGGCTACAATAGAAGAAGCAGACACATTCCCTGCCCACATGGCATCTACAGTCATTCGTTCAACTGTAGTTATTGAGCGCTCACTGTGCAGGACACTGTACTAGGCGCTTGGGAGGCTACAATAGAATAAGCAGACACATTCCCTGCCCACAAGCTTACCTTTATTCAACCCTAGTTATCGAGCGCTCACTGTGTGCGGGACACTGTACTAGGCGCTCGGGAGGCTACAATAGAAGAAGCAGACACATTCCCTGCCCACAAGCTTACATTTATTCAACCCTAGTTATTGAGCGCTCAGTGTGTTCAAGACTCTGTACTGGGCGCTTGGGAGGCTACAATAGAAGAAGCAGACACATTCCCTGCCCACAAGGAGCTTACGGTCATTCATTCATGGTATTGTAGTTATTGAGCGCTCACTGTGTGCTGAACACTGTACTAAGCGCTTGGACAGTACAATTCATGAAGAAAGAGAGACGATCCCTGCCCAACAACGGGCTCACAGTGTAGACGTGGGGGAGACAGCAAAACTTTGGTCCAGTTCCGGCCACCACACGACTTGTTTTTATTTTGTTCTCTTTGGCTTTGCCGTCTGTCTCCCCCGTTTAGACTGTGAGCCCGTCGTTGGGCAGGGATGGTCTCTATCTGTTGCCCGACTGTCCATTCCGAGCGCTCAGTACAGTGCTCTGCACCTGTAAGCCTATCAATGGGCAGGGATGGTCTCTATCTGTTGCCCGATTGTCCATTCCGAGCGCTCAGTCCAGTGCTCTGCACCGAGTAAAATATAGAGAAGCAGCGTGGCTCAGTGGAAAGAGCCCGGGCTTGGGAGTCAGAGGTCATGAGTTCGAATCCCAGCTCTGCCACTTGTCGGCTGTGTGACTGTGGGCGAGTCACTTCACTTCTCTGGGCCTCAGTTCCCTCATCTGTAAAATGGGGATGAAGACTGGGAGCCCCCACGTGGGACAACCTGATGACCTTGTATCTCCCCCAGCGCTTAGAACAGTGCTCGGCACATAGTAAGCGCTTAACAAATACCAACATTATTATTATTATTATTATCAATAAATACGACTGAATGCGTGCACGCAGTAAGCGCTCAGTAAATACGTTTAGACTGTGAACTCGTCGTTGGGCAGGGATGGTCTCTGTTGCCCGACTGTCCATTCCGAGCGCTCAGTACAGTGCTCTGCACCTGTAAGCCTATCAATGGGTAGGGATGGTCTCTATCTGTTGCCCGATTGTCCATTCCGAGCGCTCAGTCCAGTGCTCTGCACCGAGTAAGCGCTCAATAAATACGACTGAATGCGTGCACGTAGTAAGCGCTCAATAAATACGTTTAGACTGTGAACTCGTCGTTGGGCAGGGATGGTCTCTGTTGCCCGACTGTCCATTCCGAGCGCTCAGTCCAGTGCTCTGCACCGAGTAAGCGCTCAATAAATACGACTGAATGCGTGCACGTAGTAAGCGCTCAATAAATACGTTTAGACTGGGAGCCCGTCGTTGGGCAGGGATGGACTCCGGTGCCCGATCTGTCCATTCCGAGCGCTCAGTCCAGTGCTCTGCACCTCGTAAGCGCTCAATAAATACGATTGAATGCGTGCACGTAGTAAGCGCTCAATAAATCCGTTTAGACCGGGAGCCCGTCGTTGGGCAGGGACGGTCTCTCATCCGCTGCCCGATTGCCTCTGTTAAACACGTACTCGGTGCAGAGCGCTGTTCTAAGCGCTGCGGGAGACCCAGGGAGACCCATTTTCCAGATGAGGTCACTGAGGCCCCGGGGGCAGTGACTCGCCCACAGCTGCCCAGCGGCGGAGGCGGGATTCGAACCCCTGACCTGGGGCTCTTTCCACGGAGCCCACGCCGCTTCTCCATCCCGAAGCGCTCGGGGCAGTGCTCTGCACCTCGCAGGCGCTCCATAAAGACCAGAGAATGGCTGAACGAGAAGGCGGAGGCTGCTGGTGGGGGGCGGCGAAGACACTCACCCAGAAGAGCGTGGAGTAGGTGATGAGTGTGAATTTGAGGCAGAGGTAGGAGAAGCGATCGCAGAGCCACACTTCGCCCGAAGCCCGTCGGGGCATCCTCGGCTCGGCTCGGCTCGGCTCGGCTCGGCTCGGCTCGGCTCGGCTCGGCTCGGCTCGGCTCGGCTCGGCTCGGATCCGACCAAACCGCAGCCGCGCAGCCCCGCCGGGGCAAGTAGCCCATCCGGGGACCAATCGCGGCCCGGGGGCGGGGGCTGTCTGGGAGCAGGCGGCCAATCAGGGACCGAGCCGGACCCGGGGGGCGGGGCCGGCGCGGAGAGGGGCGGGGCTCTGTGGGGGTGGGTGGGGCAGGCGGCCAATCAGGGACCGAGCTCCACCGGGGGGCGGGGCTAACGCAGCGCGGGACCCATGGAGGGGCAGGCAGCCAATCAGGGAGCAATAAGGACCCGGGGGGCGTGGCCAGCTCGGAGAGGGGCGGGGCTCCGTGGGGGTGGGTGGGGCAGACGGCCAATCAGGGACCGAGCCGGACCCGGGGGGCGGGGCCATTACGGAGAGGGGCGGGCGCACTCAGCCTATCAGGGACCAATGCGGATGGGGCGTGGCCAGCTCGGAGAGGGGCGGGGCTCTGTGGGGTTGGGGGGGGCAGGCGGCCAATCAGGGAGCAATAAGGACCCGGGGGGCGGGGCCGATACGGAGAGGGGCGGGCTCCGTGGGGGTGGGAGGAGCAGGAGGCCAATCGGGGACCGATCCGGATAGGGGGCGTGGTCAGCTCGGAGATGGGCGGGGCTCTGTGGGGGCGGGAGGGGCAGGCGGCCAATCAGGAGCCAATCCCGACCGGGGGGCGGGGCCAACAGCGCCAGTCCCAAGGGAGGGGTGGGAGGGTCAGACGGCCAATCAGGGACCAATGCGGACCCAGGGGGCGGAGCCAATACGGAGACGGGCGGGGCTCCCTGGAGGCGAGCGGGGCAGGTGGCCAATCAGGGACCAATCTGGACCGGTGGGCGTGGCCAGCGCGGGGAAGGACGGGGCTGTCTGGGGATGGGAGGGGCAGGCGGCCAATCAGGGACCAATGCGGACCCAGGGGGCGGAACCAACACGGAGAGGGGCGGGGCTTTCTGGGGATGGGCGGGGGATAAAGCCAATCAGGGACCGCCCCCGGCCGGGGGGCGGGGCCAACACGGCGCCTGTCCCACGGGGGTGGGAAGGGCAGGCGGCCAATCAGGGACCAATGCGGACTAGGGGGGCGGGGCCAACACGGAGAGGGGCGGGGCTCCCTGGGGGCGGGAGGGACAGGCGGCCAATCAGGGACCGATCTGGACCGGGGGGCGGGGCCAACCTGGGGGGAGGGGGCGCTCCCCAGGGCGGGGCTGGGGGTGGGAGAGGGGAGGACTTGCTTCCCTCCTAAATTCACTGAATTTTCCCACGGTGCGGGGAGGGAGATTAGCACCTGCAGGGCCCTGCGCGGACACGGCTCCGATTTCTAAGGAAATGGTCTAGCAGATAATAATAAATATAATAATAATAATAGTGGTATTTGATAAGCGCTTGCAGGGGCCAAGCCCTGTTCTAAGCGCTGGGATAACGAGGTTATCAGGTTGTCCCACCGTCCTCATCCCCATTCTCCAGATGAGTTCACTGAGGCGCAGGGAAGGGATGTGATTTACCCAAAGTCACACAGCTGACAAGTGGAGGAGCCGGGATTAGAACCCACGACCTCCGGCTCCCAAAGCCCGGGATCTTTCCACTGAGCCACGCTGCTTTTCTAAATAATGGCATTTGTAATAGTAATGTAATAATAATGATGACGATGATGGTATTTGTTAAAAAAAGTTGGTATTTGTTAAGTGCTTACCATGTGCAGAGCACTGTTCTAAGCGCTGGGGTAGATACAGCGTCATCAGGTTGTCTCACTTGAAGCACACAGTTAATCCCCATTTGACAGATGAGGTCACTGAGGTCCAGAGAAGTGAAGTGACTTGCCCACAGTCACACGGCTGACAAGTGGCAGAGCCGGGAGTCGAACCCACGACCTCTGACTCTGAAGCCCAGGCCCTTTCCGCTGAGCCACGCTGCTATGTGCCAAGCACTGCGGTAAGTGCCGAGGTAGATACAAGGTAATCAGGCTGTCCCACATGGGTCCTCAGAATCTTAATCCTGATTTTACGGATGAGATAACTGAGGCACAGAGAAGTGACTTGCCCAAAGTCACACAGCAGACAAGTGGCGGAGCCGGGATTAGAACCCACGACCTCTGACTCCCCAAACCTTGCTCTTTCCACTAAACCACACTGCTCTTTAGGTGTCAGGCACTGAACTAAGCGCTGGGGTAGATACAAGCAAATCTGTCCCACGTGGGGCTCACAATCTCCATCCCCATTTTACAGATGAGGGTACTGAGGCCCAGAGAAGTAAAGTGACTTGCCCCAGGTCACCCAGCAGACAACTGGCAGGAGCAGGGATTAGAACCCATGACCTTCTGATTCCCAGTCCCATGTTCTATCCACTACACCATACTGCTTCTCAATCGGTCCCGGAGGTTTAGCTCGGAGGCTACGGAACATTTCTGGCCCCTAATGTTCCATCGGGACAACCTGGCGGTCTCTGCGATGATGAGCCCGATGTTGTATTGTAATAATAATAATAATGTTGGTATTTGTTAAGCGCTTACTATGTGCCGAGCACTTTTCTATGCGCTGGGGGGGGGGGGGGGGGATACGGCGTAATCAGGTTGTCCCACGTGAGGCTCCCAGTCTTAATCCCCATTTTACAGATGAGGTCACTGAGGCACAGGGAAGTTAAGTGACTTGCCCACCGTCACCCAGCTGACAAGTGGCAGAGGCAGGATTGTACCCTTCCAAGTACTTAGTACAGTGCTTGGCACACGGTAAGCTCTCAATAAATGGAGAAGCAGCGTGGCTCGGTGGAAAGAGCACGGGCTTTGGAGTCAGGGCTCATGAGTTCGAATCCCAGCTCTGCCACTTGTCGGCTGTGTGACTGTGGGCGAATCACTTCACTTCTCTGGGCCTCAGTTCCCTCATCTGTAAAATGGGGATTAAGACCGGGAGCCCCACGTGGGACAACCTGATTCCCCTATGTCTACCCCAGCGCTTAGAACAGTGCTCGGCACATAGTAAGCGCTTAACAAATACCAACATTATTATTATTATTAATAAATACGATTAATAATAATAACGGTAACAGGGGAGCGTAGAGATTTCCCATCGTGGGCAGGGATTGTCTCTATCGCTAGATTGTCCTTTCCAAGTGCTGAGTACAGTGTCCTGCACAAGGCTCAATAAATACGGCTGAATGAATTTCAATTAAGAGGCAGGCTGGGTGGGCTCTCCCAAGCACTTACTACAGTGCTCTGCAGAAAATAATAATCATAATAATGTTGGTATTTGTTAAGCGCTGACTATGTGCCGAGCACTGTTCTAAGCGCTGGGGTAGACACAGGGGAATCAGGTGGTCCCACGTGGGGCTCACAGTCTTCATCCCCATTTTACAGGTGAGGTAACTGAGGTACCGAGAAGTGAAGTGACTTGCCCAAAGTCACACAGCTGACAAGTGGCCGAGCGGGGATTCGAACCCATGACCTCTGACTCCGAAGCCCGGGCTCTTTCCACTGAGCCACGCTGCTTCTCTAAGAAAATAAGAAAGAAAATAAGATGCCTAATAAATACCACTGATTATTATTAGTAGTAATAGCAATACTAATAATAATAATGGTATGTGTTAAGCGCTTACTATGTGCCAGGCACTGTACTAAGCGCTGGGGAGGGTACAAGCACATCGGGTTGGACACAGTCCCTGTGGGTCTCACAGTCTCACTCCCCAAAGAAGCAGCATGGCTCAGTGGAAAGAGCACGGGCTTTGGGGTCAGAGGTCATGAGTTCGAATCCCGGCTCTGCCACTTGTCAGCTGTGTGACGGTGGGCAAGTCACTTCACTTCCCTGGGCCTCAGTCACCCCATGTGTGAAATGGGGATGAAGACTGGGAGCCCCATGAGGGACAGCCTGATCACCTTGTATAGCCCCAGCGCTTAGAACAGTGCTCCGCACATAGTAAGCGCTTACCAAATACCAACATTATTAGATGAGGCCCTGCGAAGCGAGGTGACTTGCCCAAGGTCGCACACAGCAGACAAGAACATTGCCACTGTTCTCGTCCGTCCGTCTCCCCCGATCAGACCGTGAGCCCGTCAAACGGCAGGGACCGTCTCTATCTGTTGCCGACCTGTTCATCCCAAGCGCTTAGTCCAGTGCTCTGCACATAGTAAGCGCTCAATAGATACTATTGAATGAATGAAAGTAGAGGAGCGGGGATTCGGGGATTAGAAGCCATGAGTTTCCGACTCCCGGGCGCCTGCTTGATTCTGGCTCCCGGGCTCGATTCGAAGGGGCCGTAAACCTTGACCCAACGCTAGCCGGGGAATAGGCGCCCAGGTGAGAGTTGAGTTAGAGAAAGGCTCGGAGCCTTTATGCCTAACTCAGGCCCCCAACCCTTCCCCCATGAAACGTCCTCCCGCTGTCCCGGAACGGCCTCCCTCCTCACCTCCGCCAAACTCGCTCTCTTCCCCTCTTCAGAGCCCTACCGAGAGCTCACCTCCTCCGAGAGGCCTTCCCACGCTGAGCTTCCCCTTTTCCCTCTGCTCCCTCTGCTTCACGTCCCCTCAGCTAAGCCCCCTTTCCCCCCTTACCCTCTGCTCCTCCCCCTCTCCCTTCCCCTCCCCTCAGCGCTCTGCTCATCTGTCTATATTTTTATTACCCTATTCATTTTGTCAATGAGGGGTCCGTCCCCTTGATTCTATCTATCGCGATCATGTCGTCTCGTTCTTGTCCGTCCGTCTCCCCCCCGTTAGACCGTGAGCCCGTCATTGGGCAGGGATGGTCTCTATCTGTTGCCGAATTGAACATTCCCAGCGCTTAGTCCACCAGTGCCCTGCACGTAGTAAGCAGCGTGGCTCAGTGGAAAGAGCCCGGGCTTTGGAGTCAGAGGTCACGGGTTCGAATCCCGGCTCCGCCGCTTGGCAGCTGGGCGACCGTGGGCAAGTCGCTTCACTTCTCTGGGCCTCAGTTCCCTCATCTGGAAAATGGGGATGAAGGCTGGGAGCCCCACGTGGGACAACCTGATTTCCCCGTGTCTACCCCAGCGCTTAGAAGAGCGCTCTGCACACAGTAAGCGCTTAACGAACACCAACATTATCATTAGTAAGCGCTCAATAAATACTATCGAATGAATGAAATCAGGACTGAAGAGCCTAACCGACCGTGATGGGGAAGGCGGGGGGAGAACGGGGTCTGGGTGGGAAGATGACGAGTCCTCTTTCGACCGCGTTAAGCCCGAGGGGTCGGCAGGGCATCCAGGTAGGGGAGTCCTGAAGGCAAGAGGAAATGTGAAACGGCAGAAAAGGAGAGAGGGCGGGACTGGAGAGGGAAATTTGGGAATCATCGCGTAGAGGCGATAGTTGAAGCCACTGAAGCGAATGAGTTCTCCACGGGAGTGGGTGTAGTTAGAGACCCCAGAAGTGAGCCTTGAGGGACTCCCCACATTTAGGGGGTGGGAGGCAGAGGAGGCAGATTACTCACCGCAGTAACCTGTCATTTCATTCTTCTCCACTGCCCAATAATAATAATGGCATTTGTTAAGCACTTACTATGTGCAAAGCACTGTTCTAAGCGCTGGGGTGGGGGCGTGCAAGGTAACGGGTTGTCCCACGTGGGGCTCACAGTCTTAATCCCCATTCGACAGATACGGTCACGAGGCCCAGAGAAATGAAGTGATTTGCCCAAAGTCACCCAGCTGACGAGTGGCGGAGCCAGGATTCAAACCCATGACCGCGGACTCCAAAGCCCATGCTCTTTCCACCGATCCACGCTGCGGGACGTGGGCAATAGGCCAGCGGTGAGATAGACAAAGTTGAGGTGCAGTGAGTAGGTTGGCATCTGAGGAGCTGGGTGCGAGGGCCGGGGTGAGGTAAGAGAACAACGAGGTGAAGTAGGAAAGGGCAGAGCGATTGAGGGCTTTGAAGCCGATAGTAAAGAGGTTCTGTTTGATAATAATGTTGGTATTTGTTAAGCGCTTACTATGTGCAGAGCACTGTTCTAAGCGTTGGGGTAAATACAGGGTAATCAGGTTGTCCCACACGAGGCTCACAGTCTTAATCCCCATTTTACAGATGAGGTAACCGAGGCACAGAGCAGCGAAGCGACTTGCCCACCGTCAAACAGCTGACGAGTGGCGGAGCCGGGATTCAAACCCATGACCTATGACTCCCACACCCAGGCTCTTTCCACTGAGCCACGCTGCTTCTTGATGCGGATGGGCAATCACTGAAGGTCCTTGAAAAGTGGGGTAACAATAATAATGGCATTTGTTAAGCGCTTACTATGTGCAAAGCACTGTTCTAAGCGCTGGGTGGGATACAAGGTGATCAGGTTGTCCCACGTGGGGCTCACGGTCTTCATCCCCATTTTACGGATGAGGCAACCGAGGCACAGGGAAGTGAAGTGACTTGCCCAAAGTCACACAGCTGACAAGCGGCGGATCCGGAATTAGAACCCATGACCTCTGACTCTCAAGCCCGGGCTCTTTTCCACTGAGCCATGCTGTGTCTCCTGGACAGAACGTTTTTGTAGAAAAATGATCTGGGCAGCGGAGGGAAGTATTGACTGAAGTGGAGAGAGACAGGAGGCAGGGAGGTCAGCAAGGGGGCCGATAGAGTAATCAAGGCAGGATAGGATAAGGACGGAGAGGAAGGGGTGGATTTTAGTGATGTGAAGGTTGAATCGACAGGATTTCAAGACAGATCGACTAGGTGGGTTGAATCAGAGGGATGAGTGAAGGAGAATTCCCGATTTATTACCCTATTACCCTATTTATTTTGTTAATCAGATGTACATCACCCTGATTCTATTTATGTGCTATTGTTTTAATGAGATGTCCTTCCCCTCGATTCTATTTCTTGCCATCGTTCTCGTCTGTCCGTCTCCCCCGATTGGACCGTGAGCCCGTCAAAAGGCAGGGGCCGTCTCTATCTGTTGCCGATTTGTACATTGCGAGCGCTTAGTACAGTGCTCTGCACATAGTAAGCGCTCAATAAATACTACTGAATGAAGGAATGAGAACACCAAGGTTACAGACTTGTGAGACAAGAAGAACGGTGGTGCTATCTACACTGACAGGAAAATCAAGGGGGCAGGGTTAGGGTGGGAGGATAAGGAGTTCTGTCTTGGACTTGTTAAGCGTGAGGTGATGGGAGCACATCCAAGTAGAGATGTCTTGAAGGCAGGAAGAAATGTGAGATTGCGGAGAGGGAGAGAGATCAGGGCTGGAGATGGAGATTTGGGAATCATCTGCGCTGAGGTGGTAGTGGCTCAGTGGAAAAGATTCCGGGCTTCGGAGTCAGAGGTCATGAGTTCGACTCCCGGCTCTGCCACTTGGCAGCTGTGTGTCTGTGGGCAAGTCACTTCACTTCTCTGGGCCTCAGTTACCTCATCTGTAAAATGGGGATGAACTGTGAGCCTCACGTGGGACAACCTGATTCCCCTGTGTCTACCCCAGCGCTTAGAACAGTGCTCTGCACAGAGTAAGCGCTTAAAAAATACCAACATTATTATTATTATTAGTTCAAGCCATGAGAGCGAATGAATTCTCCAAGGCAGTGGGTGTGGATGGAGAATAGAAGGGGACTCAGAACTGAACTTTGAGGGACCCCCACAGTTTGTACATCACCCTGATTCTGTTTATTTGCTATTGTTTTACTGAGATGTTCTTCCCCTCGATTCTATTCATCGCCATCGTTCTCGTCCGTCCGTCTCCCCCGATTAGACCGTGAGCCCGTCGGAGGGCAGGGACCGTCTCTATCTGTTACCGATTTGTCCGTTCCAAGCGCTTAGTACGGTGCTCTGCATATAGTTAGCGCTCAATAAATACGAATGAATGAATGCATGAGACGGAGGAGGAGCCCGCGAAGGAGATTGAGAATGAACGAACCAGAGAGATGAGAGGAGAACCAGGAGAGGACACTGTCATTGAAGCTGAGGTTGGATAATGTTTCTGGGAGAAAGGGGTGGTCCACAGCGTCCAAGGCAGCTGAGTGGTCGAGAAGGATTAGGATGGAGTAGAGCCCTTTGGATTTGACAAGAAGGAGACTAATTCATTCAATCATATTTATTGGGTGCTTACTGTTTGCAGAGCACTGTACTAAGCACTTGGGAGAGTACAATACAGAGAGTATAAACAGACACATTCCCTGAATCCAATGAGCTTACCGTCTAAAGAAGGGTGGAGACAGATATCAATTTAAATAAATAAATTACATATATATACATAAATGCTAAGGGGCTGGGAGGGGGGGAGAACAAAGAGAGCAAGTCAGGTTGATGCAGAAGAGAACTGAAAAAAAAAAGGAAAAGAGGGATGAGTCAGGGAAGGTATCTTTGAGGCTTGAAGCCTCCCGAGTTGCAAGAGTTTCCCAAAGGTGCAAAAGGGCATCCTAACCCCTACAACCAGATCTCTCGCTGCCTCCTCCAGCATGGCCTCCTCGAACAAGGTGAACAGTTCGGGGCCACCACGCATCCCCCTGCTTCATCTATTGGCCGTGACGAATGGCTCGGATGGGGCAACTCCGGCGCTGACGCAGCTAATCGTGCCGTCATGAAATAGTCTCAGACTAGTTGGGGAACTTTTCAGGGCAGTAATAGTTGAATCTCTTTGAGTGTCTGTCTCCTCCTTAGACTGTCAGCTCCTGTGGACAGGGATCACATCTACCAACTGGGAAAATGCAGTGCAACAGAATCAGTAGATGTGATCCTTAAAGCTCACCTCCTCCAAGAGGCCTTCCCAGACTGAGCTCCCCTTTTCCCTCCGCTCTCTCTACCCACCCCCTTCACCTCTCCGCAGCTAAACCCTCTTCTCCCCCCTTTCCTTCTCCTCCTCCCCCTCTCCCGTCCCATCCCCTCGGCACCGTACTCGTCCACTCCGCTGTATATATCTCCATCGCCCTATTTATTTTGTTAATGAGATGTACATCACCTTGATTCTATTTATTCGCTATTGTTTTAATGAGATGTCCTTCCCCTCGATTCTATTGATTGCCATCGTTCTCGTCTGTCCGTCTCCCCCGATTAGACCGTAAGCCCGTCAAAGGGCAGGGCCTATCTCTATCTGTTACCGATTTGTACATTCCAAGTGCTTAGTACAGTGCTCTGCACATAGTAAGCACTCAATAAATACTATTGAATGAATCCTACCAACTCTGTTGCACTGCATTTTCCCAGGGACTTGGCACAGTGATCTGCACACGGTAAGTGTTCAATAAACACCATTGGCATCATCTATAGGCAAACCACTACACTAATCAATCAATTATATCTGTTGAGCCCTTACTATGTGAAGAACACTGTACTTAATGGTTGGAAGAGGGTAATACAACAGAGTTGGTAGATACGTGCCCTGTCCACAAAGAGCTTACCGTCTACAGTCTACACAAAGTCCTGGGTTGCCAAATTTACAAATTAACTTCCAGAGTTCATACTTAATCATGAAGTCAGATACTTTCGTGTGGTCTCTGAAAACCATAGTGAGATCTTGGGGCCGTTCCCCATACTTTCCCTGTAACTGAAACTGAATCACTGGTGACCTTTGAGAAGGCGTTACTGTGGCGTGAGGGAGGCGGAACCCAGATTGGAGCGGATCAAGGAGAGGATTGGAGGGGAGGAACTTGAGATGGTGGCTGCAGAGGACTCACTCAAGGAGTTGGAAAAAAAAGATAGAAGAGAGATGGAGACGATACCTGGAGGGAGCTGTGGGGTCAACGTAGGGTTTCTTTTCGGATCGGGAAGGCAAGAGAATGTTTGAAAGCGGTGGGGAAGAAGACACTGAAGAGTGAACACTTGAAGATGGCGGTCAGAGAGGGAAGGAGGAAGGGGGCAGGTGCTTTGATAAGGTGTGAAAGGATGGAGTGGGATGTGCAAGTGGAGGGGGTGGATTTTGAGAGAAGCCAGGAGGTCTCCTCTAGAGATACATCTGGGAAAGATGAAGGAGTTGAAGGAGGAGCGGGAAGGGGGAGGAGTTGGGTAGGGGAGATTTTAGGGAGATTACACCTGATAGTGTCAATTTTCTCAATAAAGTAGGCGGCCAGGTCATTAGAGGCAAGAGATGGAAAGGCGGGGCAGGGGGTTTGAGGAGAGAGTCAAGTATCCGGAACAACTGGCAAGGAATATGGGTGTTAATAAGGTTGGGGAAAAAATTTTGTCAGATAGAGGAGAGGGCAGAGTTAAAGCACGGAAAGATGAAATTGAAGTGGACGAGTTTGGCCTGATATCTAGATTTCTGCCAGCAGCGCTCTGCGGCTCGTGCATGCGAGCAAAAGAAGCGGACTGGGGAGTTGATCCAGAGCCGTGGGTTAGTGATACAGGATCGACGAAGGGATAGGGGAGCGAGTGAGTTGAGTTCAGTAGAGGGGGTGGTGTCAATTTGTCCAACCCAATTTGCTTGTATCTACCCCAGTGCTTACTACAGTGCCTGGCACACAGTAAGCGCTTAGGAAACACCACAATTGTTATTATTATTATTATTATTATTATTAATTCGGTCATCAAGAGAAGGTCGTTTGGGTATGGAAGCTAAATGGGGCATGATAACAATAAATTAATCACAGTTTAGCTGAAGGAATCACCCTAAGTGTGGCAAATATAAACACTTTTGAAAGCTTATGCTACCATTTGATCACGACACTAAAAGCAATCCATTTTATATAATAAACCAAAGAAGAACACTTCAGTGACTCAGAAAGTGGAGGGCTGGAACTTTAAGATGTCGTTCATTTGGTAGTCTGCTTTGAACCAGTCCAGAAAATTAACCACAAGCAAGAGCATGAGTCCAGTGGATGTGGGAAATGAGACGAGGGGGTCAAATGTCTCTGTTTTTAGTGGTTTCTACGTGTCACTTCATGAGGTTTTGCTCCTGGCTGGGCTGCTCCTTTTAAGTTCGGGGATCCCCAAAGTCCAGTTTAAATCTTGCTGACCTCCCTGCCTCTCCCCACTCCAGTCCATACTTCACTCTGCTGCCTGGATCATTTTCCCACAGAAATGTTCGGGCCAGGTTTCCCCACTCCTCAAGAACCTCAGGTGGTTGCCCATCCAGCTCCGCATCGAACAAAACTCTCGATATTGGCTTTAAAGCAGTCCATCACCTTGCCCCCTCCTACCTCACCTCGCTACTCTCCTACTTCAACCCAGCCCACACACTTCGCTCCTCCGATGCTAACCTTCTCACTGTATCATCTATCTCACCACCGACCTCACCCCCACATCCTGCCTCTGGCCTGGAACGCTTTCCCTCCTCATATCCCACAGACGACTACTCTCCCCCTGTTTCAAAGCCTTACTGAAGCCACCTCTCCCCCAAGAGACCTTCCCTGACTCGGCCCTCCTTTCCTCTTCTCCCACTCCCTTCCGTGTCACCCTGACTTGTTCTCTTGATTCATCGCCCCCACACCCATGGCTCATATTTACATATCTGTAATTAGTTTACTTATATTAATGTCTCCCCCTCTAGACTGTGAACTCATTGTGGGCAGGGAATGTGTCTATTGTTATAGTGTACTCCCCCAAGTGCTCAGTACAGCGCTTTGCACACCGTAAGCGCTCAATAAATACAGGGGAATGAATGAATGAATGAAATCTAGGTTCCGTTCACTTCCTCTACTCCTGAGTGCTTGCAGAAATGGAAGCTCTAACGGCTGAAAGTGACCCTATCTCCCCGAGAAGACGTGATCTCCACAGCCCAGAGGCTCCCCTGTGGGTTAAGGGAGATTCCTGTCAAGGCAATGAGTCTTGCAGAGATACCGCGGTGGGCTGCTTTGCCAGTTTCACACCCCCAGCAGCATGAAAAGAAGCAACAGGATGACACCTACAACAGCGAAGCACCGTGACCTAGTGGATAGAGCCTGGGCCTGGGAGTCACTTGCCTGCTGTGTGACCTTGGGCAAGTCTCTTCACTTCTCTGGGCCTCAGTTACCTCATCTATAAAATGGGGATTAAGACTGTGACCCCCCCACGTGGGACAGGGACTGTGACCAACCTGACTGGTTTGTATCTTCCCCAGTGCTTAGAACGGTGCCTGGCACATAGTAAGAGCTTAACAAATCCCATGAAAAGAACCCCAGCTCGCATCAACTACCGTGACTGTTGATGGCCAAGACATGGCTAGCTCACCAATTCTTTTGTGCAGTTAATAATAATCGCTGTGAAATTTAAGCCCTTTACTATGTATCAAGCACTGAACTAAGTGTTGGGGCTGATCTAAGATAAACAGGTCAGGTGCAATTGCCAGCCCACAGGGGGTTTACAGTCCAAAGTAGAGGGACTAAAGTCTAAAGTAGACAGCTATTAAATCCCCATTTTACAGATGAGGAAACTGAGGCACAGAGAAGTCGCGAGTTACTCTAGGTCACACAGCAGACAGGTGGCAGAGCCGGGATTAGAACCCAGGTCCTCCCACTCCCAGGTCCGTGCTCTTGCCACTAGGATACGGTGCTTCTCAATGTTGTAGGTATCATCCTGCCTTAAAATGGAAGCTCCACCAGGGCAGAGACCTGGTCATGGGTTTGTTCTGCACGATGTGATTGGTCTGACACCCTTAACCTTGGCTACCTTGGCTACCAGATGAATCAGTTAGTGACATTTACTGTGTGCAGAGCGCTGTTCTAAGCGCTTGGAAAAGTTCACTATGCCAGAACTGGTAGGCACTTTCCCTGCCCACAGCGAGCTTTTAGTCTAGATGGAATGAGAATCTATTGTCGAGTGTGGTGTTTGGCTATTGTCGTTTCAGAGTTGTCCTCTTTCCTAACCACGAATTGCACCCGTTCTCCTTGCTTCCCTCTGCTCTCCCTTCCCTCCCTCCCCACCCTCTGCTCTTCCCCCTTCCCCTCCCCTCAGCACTGTGCTCATTGTATATACTATTTATTACCCTATTTATTTTGTTACTGTATAATATTAATGTATATCTCCTTGATTCTATTCATCTTGATGATGTTGTCTTGTTTCTGTTTTGTTCTGTTTTGCATTGCTCTCTGTCTCCCCCATTTAGACTGTGAGCCCATCATCGGGCAGGGATTGTCTCTATCTGTTGCCAAATTGTATATTCCAAGTGCTTAGTACAGTGCTCTGCACATAGTAAGCGCTCAATAAATACTATTGATTGATTGATTGATTCTCCAGCTGTGCCACTGGGCTTGGGGAAACTGGGCGAGAGTGTGAGTGACCCCATACAAACCATCGCTACTACTGCACGACATGTCTTGCCGCTGGTGGCCGGACATCCTTTCCCCTCTGACCCCCTGGTACTCGGGCACTGCTCACCCCATGTGGTAAGGGGCCCAAAGGAATTCCCTACTGTACTTCCATGGGCACGGTGGGCAAGAGATCCTCTCTGAAAGCACTTGTGGATACAATCTTCCCATCAGCAATGCCACTTTTGAACTGAAGGACACCTCTAAAATTGGTTTATGGCAGTGCCAGATTCATTAATTCACTCGATTGTATCTATTATGCGCTTACTGTGGACAGAGCACTGTACTAAGAGCTTGGGAAAGAACAATACAACAATAAAGACTGACAATCCCTGACCACAATGAGCTCACAGTGTAGATTGGGGGAGACAGGTGTCAATTTAAATAAATAAAATTACAGATACATCTATATAAGTGCTGTGGAGCCGTGAAGGGGGAGGGAAGAGCAAAGGGAGCAAGTTAGGGCGATGCAGAGGGAGTGAGGCAAAATGGAGCTTAGTCTGGGAAGACCTCTTGGAGGAGATGGGCCTTCAATAAGGCTTTGAAGTGAGGGAGAGTAATTGTCTGTTGGATTTGAGGAGGGAGGGTGTTTCAGGCCAGAGGCGGGACGTGGGCCAGGGGACGGCGGCGAGACAGGCAAAATCGAGGCACAGCGAGAAGGTTAGCACCAGAGGAGCGAAGTGTGTGGGCTGGGTTGTAGAAGGAGAGAAGTGAGGTGAGGTAGGAAGGATAAGGTGATAAAGTACTTGCAAGCCAATGGTGAAGAGTTTTTGTTGCATACAGAGGTGGATAGGCAACCACTGGAGATTTTTGAGGAGGAGGGTGAGATGTCCTGAACGTTTCTGTAGAAAGATAATAATAATAATAATAATGATGGTATTTGTTAAGCACTTACTAGGTGCAGAGCACTGTTCTAAGCGCTGGAGTAGATACAGGGTCATCAAGTTGTCCCACGTGAGGCTCACAGTCTTCATCCCCATTTTCCAGATGAGGGAACTGAGGCACAGAGAAGTAAAGTGACTTGCCCACAGTCGCCCAGCTGACAGGTGGCAGAGCCGGGATTCGAACCCGTGACCTCTGGCTCCGAAGCCTGTGCTCTTTCCACTGAGCCACGATACTGTACGTCGTGCACTGTACTAAACCCCGGAATAGTTCCAAGATAATCAGGTCGACCACTTGATTACCTCCCCCTCTAAAATCTAAATTCCTTGAGTGTCTACCGGCTCTGTTGTTATTGTACTCTCCCAAGAGCTTAATACAGTGCCCTGCACACAGTAAGTGATCAATAAATACCTCTTTCCACTGAGCCACGCTGCTTCTCTGATGATCCGGGCAGCAGAGTGAAGTAGGGACTGGAGTGGGGAGAGGCAGGAGGTTGGGAGGTCAGTAAAGATGCTGATGCAGTCATCTAGGTGGGATGAGTGATTGTACTAACGTGGCAGTTTGAATGGAGAGGAAAGGGCCGATTTTAGCGATGCAAAGGTGAGACCGACAGGATTTGGTGATAGATTGGATATGTGGGTTGAATGAGAGAGCGGAGTCAAGGATAATGCCAAGGTTAGGGGTTTGTGAGACGCGAAGGATGGTGCTGCCGTCTACAGCGACGGGAAAGTCCGGGAGGGGACGGGGTTTGGGTGGGAAGATAAGGAGCTCCGCTGACCTCCCTGCCTTCTGTCTCTCCCCACTCCAGTCCATACTTCACTCTGCCGCCCAGATCATTTTTCTCCAGAAACGTTCGGGCCACGTTTCCCCAGTCCTCAAGAAACTCCAGTGGTTGCCCATCCACCTCCACATCCAACAGAGACGCCTCACCGTCAGCTTTAAAGCGCTCGATCCCCTCCTGAGTCACCTGGCTACTCTCCTACTACAACCCAACCTGCACACTTTGCTCCTCTAATGCAAAACTCCTCACTGCACCTTGTCTATCTCAGCACCGATCTCTCGCCCACGTCCTCCCTCTGGCCTGAAATGCCCTCCCTCTTCACATCTGACAGAGCATTACTCTCCCCGGCTTCAAAGCCTTAAGGAAGGCCCATCTCCTCCAAGAGGCCTTCCCTGACTGAGCCCTCCTTCCCTCTTCTCCCACTCCCTTCTGCGTGGCCCGGTCTTGCTCCCTTCATTCATCTCCCTTCCCAGCCCCGCAGCCCTTAACATTTATATAAATGTCTGTCTCTCCCTCTAAGCTCGCCGTGGGCAGGGAATGTGTCTGTTATATTGCTACGCTGTACTCTCCCAAGCGCTTAGTATGTTGTTCTGCACACGGTAAGCGCTCAATAAATATGAACTGACTGAACAACTTCTACTCCAATCTCCGTGCTAGCTCCAGCAGTGGAGGGCAGCGGACGAGTAACTGTTAGAGGTTTTGAGTTCATTTTGGCTCCGGCCCCGGGGCTGGATTTGAGGTTCCTGAGCAGGTTTGGGCACGGATGACAGAACAAGCGCTCTCCGGTGCCATGACCACAGCCCAACGTGAACCCGGGAAGCCCTGAGTGAATCAGAGCCAGGCATCTATAAGTCCTCTCACTCTATCTGGCATCCACAGCTCCAGGACTGAGCTGGTGGGAAACTATAAGCTCCTTGTTGGCAGGAATCTACTCCCTTTCCCTTCTGCATTGACCTGGCACTCCCGTTTGTACCCTTTATACCCCCAACACCCAGCCTCACAGCACTTATGTACATTTCTGGAATTAATTTTAATGCCTTTTCCTCTTTCACTCATAAATAAATAGTATTTATTGAGTGCTTACTATGTGCAGGGTACTGTACTAAGCGCTTGGAAAGTCCAATTCGGCCACAGATAGAGACCATCCCTGCCCAGTGACGGGTTCACAGTCCAAACGGGGGAGACAGATAGCAAAGCAAAACAGAACAAAACAAAAACAAGACAACATCATCAAGATAAATAGACTCAAGGAGATATACACCTCGTTAACAAAATAAATAAGGTAATAAATAATACATATAATTGAGCACATTGCTGAGGGGAGGGGAAGGGGGAAGAGCAGAGGGTGGGAGGTGGGAGGAAGAGCAGAGGGAAAGGGGGGCTTTCTTGACTGTAAGCTTCTCGTGGTCAGGGAATGAGTCTACTAAGTCTGATATACTGGACTCTCCAGGCAGTTAGTACAGTTACCATTAATGTCTATCTCCCCGTCTAGACTGTAAGCTCATCTATGGACAGGGAATGTGTCTGCTAATTCCGTTGTACTCTCCCGAGCGCTAAGTACAGTGCTCTGCACACGGTTAAATGCTCAGTAGATACGACTGGCTGACCGATGGATTCCATAAATACGATTGATTGATGGATACAAAGCTCTGCACACAATAGGTACTCAGTAAATGCCATGGATTGATTGGTTGCTCTCATCTACCAGCTCTATTATATCGTATTTTACCTAGTGCCTAGTACAGAGCATTGCACACAGTAAGGGCTCAATCAGTGGTATTTATTCATTATAAATACTATTGAATGAATGAATAAATCCCATTGAGTGATTGATTGCCAGGTCCGAGACAATGTCCATGAGCCAGGTTCATTCATTCATTCATTCATTCAATAGTATTTATTGAGCACTTACTATGTGCAGAGCACTGTACTAAGCGCTTGGAATGAACAAGTCGGCAACAGATAGAATTTTCGGCTCCTTTCGGGACAAACGAAGCACTAAGAAAATACACACTTGCGTTTGGAGGCAGCTTCTACAGATACGGAATATACGACAAAATTTTATTTTGCTCTGTTAAGCCTGGAGCAGACAAAGCCAGATTTTTGCTGTTTAGGTTCTTGCTGTTGCCACCTAGTGCCCGAAGACAGGATTCCTCCATCGGAAAAAACATAGTAATAATGTTATTTCTTAAGCGCTTACTAGATGCCGGACACCGTACTGAGCGCTGGGGTGGACCCAAGCAAATCGGGTTGGACGCGGTCCCTGTCCCACGTGGAGCTCACAGTCTCAATACCCCTTTTACAGATGAGGTAAAGATGACGTATCCCGGCGAAATATCGGTTTGGTCCTCGGTGATTCGGGGAAAGTAGCCTTCTATCTCACGGTTAGTGTCCAGGGGCAGGAATCCCAAAGTTTTGAACTCGGCACCGACTCACCGTCTGACTTTGACTAAGTCACCATCTCAGCCTCAGTGATCCTTCCTGTAAAATGGTTATATTCCCGCTTGTTTGTGAAGCCCCTTTAGGGAGCCACTCTGACCCAAGATTGGCTAAGGCCAGAGTCATCCAGGAATTGACCCTTGTGGCACGAATGGTGGGCACTGTTTGCCACGGCATCGCTTTAAACGTTGTGAAAGAGACAATAACAAGCTGCCAGGGCCGGAGTTTATAGGAAACAACTAGAAACAAGAGCGACAACTGCTATGGTCTTAGCCCGGAACGATCGGGCTGACAAGTCTTCTGAATGTTGAAGAGAGAAAGAGACAGGGTCTGTGTGAGGGGTAACAAAGTTTTGTAGTCCTCCTGGGCTGTTCCAAGACAAAGAGCTCCCAACCGACAGACCTCTTGCCGAGTGCCCCTCTCCCCTACGTCTGCCTCTAGCTTGGAACGCCCTCCCTCCTTATATAATAATGTTGGGATTTGTTAAGCACTTACTATGTGCAGAGCCCTGTTCTGAGCGCTGGGGTAGATACAGGGTAATCAGGTTGTCCCACGTGAGGCTTACAGTCTTAATCCCCATTTTACAGATGAGGTAACTGAGGCACAGAGAAGTCAAATGACTTGCCTAAGGTCACCCAGCTGACAAGTGGCAGAGTTGGGACTCGAACCCATGACCTCTGACTCCGAAGCCTGCGCTCTTTCCACTGAGCCACGATACTATACATCATGCACTGTACTAAACCCTGGAATAGTTTGAAGATAATCAGGTCGACCACTTGATTACCTCCCCCTCTAAAATCTAAATTCCTTGAGGGTCTACCAGCTCTGTTGTTACTGTACTCTCCCAAGAGCTTAATACAGTGCTCTGCACACAGTAAGTGATCAATAAATACCATTGATTGATGGGCTGATTAAACACAGTCTCTGTCCCAGGTGCGGCTCACAGTCTAAGTAGGAGGGAGTAGGATTTAATCCCCATTTTACAGGAGAGGAAACGTGCCCAAAGTCACACAACAGACAAGCGGCAGTGTCAGAATTAAACCCTAGGTCCTCTGACACCCAGGCCCGACCTCTTTCCACTAGGCCATAACGCTTCTGAGCGTTGTTCACTCTGTCCTTCAGAAGGCGAAGGGACCTGTCTCTTGTGACTTTCAATCAATCAATTAATGGTATTTATTGAGTAATAATAATAATAATGTTGGTATTTGTTAAGCGCTTACTATGTGCAGAGCACTGTTCTAAGCGCTGGGGTAGACACAGGGGAATCAGGTGGTCCCACGTGGGGCTCACAGTCTTAATCTCCATTTTACAGATGAGGTCACTGAGGCACAGAGAAGTTAAGTGACTTGTCACACAGCTGACAAGTGGCAGAGCCAGGATTCGAACCCATGACCTTTAACTCCAAAGCCTGTGCTCTATCCACTGAGCCACGTACTTACTCTGTGCAGAGCACCGTACTAGGTGCTTAGGAGAGGGCGATATGACAGTTGGTAGATGTGTTCCGGGCCCCAAACGAGCTTACAGTCCAGTGGAAGACTTCGTGTTCTCATTGTTGATGCTCCTCGTGTCCCTGGATCCTGAGGCCAGAGCTTAGCATTTCTAAAATGATAATAATAATAATTGTGGTATTTGTTAAGTGCTTACTATATGCCTGCACTGTACTAAGCACTGTACTAAGCACTGTACCTCCCCTTCTCCCTTCCCTTCCCCTCAGCACTGTGCTCATTTGTATATATTTTTACTACCCTATTTATTTTGTTAATGAGGTGTCCATCCCCTTGATTCTATCTATCGTGATTAAGTTGTCTTGTTTCTGTCCGTCTGCCTCCCCCGATTAGACTGTAAGCTCGTCAGTGGGCAGGGATTGTCTCTATCTGTTGCCGAATTGTCCATTCCAAGCGCTTAGTACAGTGCTCTGCACATAGTAAGCGCTCAATAAATACTATTGAATAAATTGGTGGGGGGGAATATAATAGTGTGATGACTCGGCAGCATCCACCAGTCGGTCGGTCGTATTCATTCATTCATTCACTCATCCAATCGCATTTACTGAGCGCCAAGCACTGTACTAAGCACTTGGGAGAGAGTACGGTACAACAGTGAACGGGCACATTCCCTGTCCACAGTGAGCTTACAGTCGAGAAGGGAAAATCACTGCCGTTTCCCTAGGAGTGGCTGCTGGAGAGATCCGCTGGGCAGATGCTGAATCTGGTAATACTTGTGATATATTTTAAGCCCCCTCTCAGGGTCGCACCCGGAGAGTTCCCAGTCCTCTCCCAGTCTCGACCTCAGGAGGCAGAGTCAGACAGAGGCCTAGCCATTCCATTCCTAGCTTGGCCAGCTCAGTGCCTCAGTTACCTCATCTGTAAAATGGGGATTGACTGTGAGCCTCACGTGGGACAACCTGATGACCCTGTATCTACCCCAGCGCTTAGAACAGTGCTCTGCACCTAGTAAGCGCTTAACAAATACCAACATTATTATCATTATTATTATTAACAAGTGGCAGGCAATCTGCTACAAGTCAAAACTCACCCGTGCTGGGCAGCAGAGGCCCGGGAGAGAGTCAAGGGCGAAGACTCAGAACGGTCAACCGCTTCTGGATTTTCAGCAAGGAAACTCTCTGGATCCACTACCGGCACGATTGCAGATGGAGGTGGGGCGTTCTGGGAGAGATGCGTCCCTGGCGTCGCTACGGGTCGGAGACGACTCGAAGGCATAAGACGAAATTCATCAGACGTGTGCTGTGTATCGAACACCAGACTAAGCGCTGGGATAGATGCAAGACAGAGTCGGCTTGAACTCAGTTCCTGTCCCACGTGGGGCTCAGAGTTTAATAATAATAATAAAGATAGCAATTATAATAATAACAGTGTTGGCATTTGTTAAGAGCTTACTACGTGCAGAGCACTGTTCTAAGCGCTGGGGTAGATACAGGGGAATGAGGTTGTCCCACGTGAGGCTCACAGTCTTCATCCCCATTTTACAGATGAGGGAACTGAGGCACAGAGAAGTGAAGTGACTTGCCCACAGTCACACAAATAATAGTAATGGTACTTGTTAAGTGTTTACTCTGTGCCAAGCACTGTTCTAAGCACCGGGGGAGATAAAAGTTAATCAGGTTAGACACAATTCCTGTCCCACATGGGGCTCACACATTTAATCCTTGTGCATATATGTAGTTGTATATATATGTACATATTTATGATTCTTTTTATTTATACTAATGATGTATATATATCTATAATTCCATTTATTTATGTTGATGCTATTGATGCCTGTTTACTTGTTTTGATGCCTGTCTCCCCCCTACTAGACGGTGAGCCCCTTGTGGGCAGGGATTGTCTCTCTTCATTGCTGAATTTTACTTTCCAAGCGCTCAGTACAGTGCTCTGCACAAAGTAAGCATTCAATAAATGATCCGATAGAACGAATGAATCCCCATTTTACAGATGAGCTAATTGAGGCACAGAGAAGTTAAGTTCCTTGCTCAAGGTCACAGAGCAGACGAGTGGCGGGGCCACTGACTCCCAGGCCCGTGTTGTATCCACTAAGCCACTAAGCACGTGCTGTGTACCAACCGCCAGACTAAGCGCTGGGATAGACTGGAGATAATCAGGTCAGATTCAGTCCCTGTCGCACCTGGGGATCGGTGTCTAATAACAAGTGTGTTGCTCATTAAGCATGTGCTATGTACCAACCACCAGGCTAAATGCTGGGATAGATACAAGATAATCAGGTCGGATTCAGTCCCTGACCCACACGGGGCTCAGCGTCTAATAATAACTGTGGTACTCATTAAACATGGCTCGGTGTGGGCCGGGAATGTGTCTATCATTGTACTGTACTCTCCCAAGTGCTTAGGACAGGGCTCTGCACCTAGTAAGTGCTCAATAAATACCAGTGGCTGACTATGTACTGAGCACCAGACTAAGAGCTAGAGAGATAGATACAAGATAATCGGGTCGGATTCAGTCCCTGTCCCACACGGGGCTCACAGTCAAATAATAATCGAATGGTATTCGTTAAGTATTTACTATGTGCCAACCACTGTACTAAACTCTGGGGTAGATTCAAGATAATTAGATCCCACAAGGGGCTCACATTCTAAGTAGAAGGGAGCACAGGTTTTGAGTCTCCATTTTGCAGACGAAGGAACTGAGGCACAGGGACTTAAGTGACTTGCCCGAGGTCACACAGCAGGTTAAATGGCTAAACTGGGATTAGAACTCAGGTCTTCTGACTTCCAGACCACTGATCTTTTCACTGATCAGCTATATTATCCCCACTTTACAAATGAGGAAACTAAGCTCTAAGACACTGTACCTTGATTTCATCTCTTTTGCCACCAAACTATCTTTTCATTCACCCTCCCTTTTCATACCTTCTAGACAGTTATTCTCCCCACCTTCAAGGCCTTATTCAAGGCCCGTCTCCTCCAAGAGGCCTTCCCTGACTAAGCCCTCATTTCCTTTTTTTCCATTCCCTTCTGTGTAGCTCTGACTTTCTCCTTTTATTCACCGCCCCTGCTCTCAGCCCCAAAGCCCTTACGTACGTAGCCGTAATTTATTGATTTATAGTATATGAATATCTGTCTTCCTCTCTAGACTGTACGCTCACTGTGGGCAGCGAATGTATCTGTTGTATTTTTGTGCTGTACTCTCCCAAGGACTTAGTACAGTGCCCTGCACACAGTATGCATTCAATAAATGTGATTGATCGATTGAATGACTGATTGAGAGAAGCTAAGTGACTTGCCGAAGGTCACACAGGAGGCAAGAGGTGGATTAGACCCCGGGCCCTAATGTCTGTCTCCCCCTCTAGACTGTAAGCTCACTGTGAGCAGGGAATGCCTGTTTATTGTTATATTCTACTCTCCCGAGCGCTTAGTACAGTGCTCTGCACACAGTAAGCACTCAAGAAATAGGGTTGACTGTGACAGACTAACTCCCAGGCCCAAGCTCTTCCCCCAGGCTTCAGTATGGAACAGCCTGTTCCCGGTTCACGTCTGGTATTCAGAATTATAATAATCGCACTTTTAAATAGACCAAAATATTCCAAACATGCACACTTCCACCTGGGAAAAGAACATTCCTACCTTCCAATCTGCTCACTGGGCTGGGTACCCATTTGACAGACGGGGAAGCTGCAGCAGAGAGGCGGCTTGGCCAACAATCTCTTACTGAGATGGAGGAGAAGAGGAGGAGGAGGGAGAGGAGAAGAAGCAGGAGGAGGAAGAGGAGAAGGAGGAGGAGGAGAAGGAGGAGGAGGAGGAGGAGGAGGAGAGGAGGAGGAGGAGGAGGAGGAGGAGGAGGAGGAGGAGGAGGAGGGGAGGAGGAGGAGGAGGAGGAGGAGGAGGAGGAGGAGAGGAGGAGGAGGAAGGAGGAGGAGGAGGAGGAGGAGGAGGAGGAGGAGGAGGAGGAGGAGGAGGAGGAGGAGAAGGAGGAGAGGAGGAGGAGAAGGAGGAGGAGGAGGAGGAGAAGAAGGAGGAGGAGAAGGAGGAGGAGAAGGAGGAGGAGAAGGAGGAGGAGAAGGAGGAGGAGAAGGAGGGAGCTAGTTTCCCTTTATCGCCTCAGCGCTGACCCCAAAATGCCTCTCTCAGCTCTGCAACTGGCCATAGCATATCACCTCTCCCCAAAAGGCCTCCTGGGTGGCCAATGAACTCCCTCTCTGCTCAACACTGAAACAGCTCCTCCCAACGCAACTAAAGATCCATGCAAATCCCCTTTTCAGAGATGTAGAAATCCTTCAGAAGTTGGGGGAAATTATTCCTTAACCGGGCGGGAAAGGAGGGTGGGATCTGTTTCATGTTTCTCAGAGAAGCCCAGATTCTTCTCATGTTGTATACACATCGTATTAAGAAATGGCTGGCCTAACTGGTGCCTGCTTAGCTTGGTGTATACCGACGGAGGAAGATATTTATATAATCCACTGGCCTTTGATCCAACCACATAAATCTTTGGCCTTTACAACATGGCACTACCATCTCTGGACTCAAAGTGCTTAGAGAGAATTTCTGCACTAGCCAAATGTTTCTTCAGGGTGAGGGCGAGGGGGTGTTGGGAGAGAGGCTAAGGTGGGAGGAAAAGAACAGGCTTCTAAGGTGGGAAGGGGACCTTGGCCGGTGGGGTCCAAATTACAGGCGTCTAAGGAAGAGGGAAATCAAATTTGCTCCTGTTTTAATTGGGTTGTTTAAAAGATGGATCCCTTCGTCTCGGCCTTAATGAAGGAATGCTGCCCTGGGAGTGACTCTGAGGAAGTTACTTAATCTCCCTGAGGCTCTTGTTTTTAAACTGTAAATGGAAGCAGGTCCTGTGACTTCTCTAATAATAATAATAATTGTGATATTTGTTAAGAGCTTACTATGTGCAAAGCACTGTTCTAAGCGCTGGGGGATACCAGGTGATCAGATTGTCCCACGTGGGGCTCACAGTTTTTTTAATCCCCATTTGACAGATGAGGTAACTGAGGCACAGAGAAGTTAAGTGACTTGCCCAAGGTCACACAGCTGACTAGAGGCAGAGCCGGGATTAGAACCCATGACCTCTGACTCCCAAGCCCGCGCTCTTTCCACTGAGCCACGCTGCTTCTCTCTGACTCCCAGGATGGTTTTGTACATAGCCCCACAGCGCTTATGTATACTCGCTCAGGTGGTTTGTACACAGTGAGTGCTCAATAAATATGATCGGGTGAATGAATGAATGACCATTATTTCTTTATATTATTATCTGTCATGGGTTCGAATCCCGGCTCTGCCACTTGTCAGCTGCGTGACTGTGGGCAAGTCACTTCACTTCTCTGGGACTCGGCGACCTCATCTGGAAACTGGGGATGAAGACTGTGAGCCTCACGTGGGACAATCTGATGACCCTGTATCTACCCCGGCGCTTAGAACAGTGATCGGCACATAGTAAGCGCTTAACAAATACCGACATTATTCGATTAGACTGTAAGCCCATCAGTGGGCAGGGATGGTCTCTATCTGTTGCCGAATTGTACATTCCAAGGGTTAGTACAGTGCTCTGCACATAGTAAGCGCTCAATAAATACTATTAAATGAATTACTGTAAGATCGTTTGGGGCAGGGAATGTATCTGCTATAGTGGTCGTTTTGGGCAGGGAATGTATCTGCAATAGTGTTATATTGTACTCCCAAGTGCTTAGTACAGTGCTCTGCGCACTTCAAGTAAGAGCTCAATAAATGATTGATTGATTGATCGATTGGGAGAATGTGAGCTAGTGAACTGCAAAGATAATGATAGTGATGGTATTTGTTAAGTGCCGGGCACTGTACTAAGCACTGTGGTGGATACAAGCAAATGGAGTTGGACACAGTCTCTGTCCCACAATGGGCACACTCTCTTCATCCCCATTTTACAGATGAGGTAAATACCACTGATTGATTGATTGATTGATTGATTGATCGATTGGACCCTCCTGATGTTCCAACAGCTTGACCGCCTGTTAGTTCCTTTTCTCCCTCCTCCAGACTGTAAGGTCGTTGAGGACAGGGAATGTTTCTGTTATACTGTTATATTGTACTCTCCTAAGCGCTCAGTGCAGCGCTCTGAACACAGTAAGAGCTCAGTAGATATGATCAGCTGAATGACTTTAATGGAGGTTGGGGAGAGGGATGGGGAAGAAGCAGAGGGTTGTGCTTACCACCCCACTCCTTCCCCCATGCACTAGGAACTACTCTAGGCTCCTGGCCCTCTGGACAATTAATAATAACGATGACCATTATTAAATGTTTACTCATTCATTCATTCAGTAGTATTTATTGAGCGCTTACTATGTGCAGAGCACTGTACTAAGCGCTTGAAATGTACAGATCGGTAACAGAGACGGTCCCTGCCCTACTCCTATGTCAAGAACTGTACTAAGCATCAGGGTAGATAAAAATTAAGCAGATCAAACTTTCTCACAATCTAAGGGGAACAGGTATCTTATGCCCAGCTTTTGAAGAAGGAAACTGAGGCACAGAGAAGCTAAATGACTAACCCACAGTCACATAGCAGTTGGGTGATGGAATCAGAACTAAAATGCAGGTCTCTGGACTCGCAGGCCTGTGTTCTCGCCATTAGGCCACACTGCCTCCACCCACCCTTTCACCCTCCTCGGGGCTTCCAGCGGGAAGCTGAGTCTGGGCATCCTTTATCATTTTTAATTCTTGGAGAGCATGGGGTGATGATAAATGTGTTACCGATTTGTCCATTCCAAGCGCTTAGCACAGTGCTCTGCACATAGTAAGCGCTCAATAAATACTATTGAATGAATGAATGAATAAATGTGGCATTAGTTAAGCTGCTATAATGTGCCAAACACAGTGCTAAGCTCTAGGGTAGACCCAGGATAATCTTCAGGTCCCTTCAGCCCCTGTCCCATACGGGGCTCCCCGTCTTAAGGAGGAGGAAGAAGAGGCATTTAATCCCCATTTAACAGTTGAGGAAACCAAGGCACAGAGAAATCGAGTGACTTGCTCAAGGTCACACAGCAGGAAAGTGGGAGAGCTGGAATCGGAGACCAGGTCTACCCTGCACTCATTAGAGCGATGGAGCAGCTGGCTATTGGCAGGCCTCTGACTCATCAGAGAGGATTGAGCCCAGATTTGGGGAATATTTGAGCATCAGAGCAGAGAAGGCTCAACACCTACTCTCCCGTCCCATCCCCTCAGCACTGTACTCGTCCGCCCAACTGTATATATCTTCATCACCCTTTTTGTTTAATGAGATGTACGTCACCCTGATTCTGTTTATTTGCCATTGTTTTAATGAGATGTTCTTCCCGTCGACTCTATTTGTTGCCATTGTTCTCGTCTGCCCGTCTCCCCCGATTAGACTGTAAGCCCGTCGAACGGCAGGGACCGTCTCTGTTGCCGATTTGTACATTCCAAGCGCTTAGTACAGTGCTCTGCACATAGTAAGCGCTCAATAAATACTATTGAATGAATGAAATCCTTCTCACTTCAGTGTTCCCAAACGTGCCCTTAGGGTTTAGAAAAAAATCCTCCAGAAAAGACTTGGATTGGAAGGCAATTTTTAAGGTGCTGTTGCCAAGGGGCAGATGAACTATTGAGATGTTTAAATCGAGGAATTATGGATGGATCCTGGAGTGTAAACAGTCCTCTCTCCTCTGGGGTTCCAGCCACCCAGGGAGAGGCTGTATACTCTTGCATTAGAAAAGTTGGAGCGGATCCAGGGACGACCAACTGGGCTAAGAAGTCCCCAAGACGCCTCAGAGAAAGAGGGGATAGGAAGCAGAAGGGAACCCAGATCCAAATGCCAGCCCGGCACCAGATTGGGGAGATGGAGGCTTCTTGATTTTAAGTTCATCCTCTAGACTGCAAGTTCATCCTCTAGGCTGTAAGCTCATCCTCTAGACTGTAAACTCGCTAGGGGCAGGGAACGTGTCTACAAACTCTGTTCTACTGTACTCTCCAAAGCTCTTAGTACAGTGCTCTGCACACAGTCAGTGCTCAGTCAATAAATACAGTCGATCGATTGACAAGAGCTGGACTCCAGGCAAGGGAGGAAAGGGGGCCGTTCACATGCGGAGGGATGAGAGGGGCTCTCCCCACCTTCAAACCCTCCTAAAATCACATCTCCTCTTCCCCGATTAGACTGTGAGCCCGTCAATGGGCAGGGATTGTCTCTATCTGTTGCCGAATTGGACATTCCAAGAGCTTAGTACAGTGCTCTGCACATAGTAAGCGCTCAATAAATACTATTAAATGAATGAATGAATCTCCTCCAAGAGACCTTTCCTGACTAAGCCCTCATTTCCCCAACTCACCCTCCTCTCTGTGGCAACTATCTGTAATTTATTTATTTGTGTTGATGTCTGTCTTATCCCAGAGAATGTAAGCTCATCGTGGGTGGGGAATGTGTCCGTTTATTTTATACTGTACTCCCCCAAGCACTTAGTACAGTGCTCTGCACATAGTAAGTGCTCAATAAATACAGCTGAATGAATGAATGAACTGTGCACTTGGGCCGTGTTCTCCTTTAAGGACTTTGAGACCTACCCCAGCTCCACAGCACTTATGTACTTAGCTTTATACTCTAGTATTTCCCCTATCTGTCATTTATTTTTAATGTCTGTCTCCCTCTGTGGACGGTCAGCTCCTTAATAACAATTTTGGTACTTGTAAAGTGCTTACTACATGTCAAGCACTGTACTAAGCACTGGGGTAGATACAAAAAAATCAGGTTGGAAACAGTCCCTGTCCCATATGGGTCTCACAGTCTAAGTAGGAGGGAATAAAAACCTTTGGGGGTTCATTCATTCATTCATTCGATAGTATTTATTGAGCGCTTACTATGTGCAGAGCACTGTACTAAGCGCTTGGAACGAACAAGTCGGCAACAGATAGAGACGGTCCCTGCCCTTTGACGGGCTCACGGTCTGATCGGGGGAGACGGACAGACGAGAACGATGGCGATGAATAGAGTCGAGGGGAAGAACGTCTCGTAAAAACAATGGCGACTGAATAGAATCGAGGCGATGTACATCTCATTAACAGAATAAATAGGGTGATGAAAATATGTACAGTCGAGCGGACGAGTACGGTGCCGAGGGGATGGGAAGGGAGAGGGGGAGGAGCAGAGGGAAAGGGGGGGGGGAAAGAGGGTTAAGCTGCGGAGAGGTGAAGGGGGGGCGGTAGAGGGAGTAGAGGGAGAAGAGGAGCTCAGTCCGGGAAGGCCTCTTGGAGGAGGTGAGCTTTAAGTAGGGATTTGAAGAAGGGAAGAGAATTAGATTGTCAGAGGTGAGGAGGGAGGGCGTTCTGGGACCACGGGAGGACGCGGCCCGGGGGTCGACGGCGGGACGGGCGAGACCGGGGGACGGTGAGGAGGTGGGCGGCGGAGGAGCGGAGCCTGCGGGGTGGGCGGTAGAAAGAGAGAAGGGAGGAGAGGTAGGAAGGGGCAAGGTGATGGAGAGCCTCGAAGCCTAGAGTGAGGAGTTTCTGTTTGGAGCGGAGGTCGACAGGCAACCACTGGAGTTGTTTAAGAAGGGGAGTGACAGGCCCGGATCGTTTCTGCGGGAAGATGAGCCGGGCGGCGGAGTGAAGAATAGACCGGAGCGGGGCGAGAGAGGAGGAAGGGAGGTCAGAGAGAAGGCTGACACGGTAGTCTAGCCGGGATAATAATGGGGGTCAAGGATGGCACCTAACAACTTTAAAGTACTGTACTTTCTCAAGGGCTTAATACAGTACTCTGCACTTAGTAAGTATTCAATAAATACCATTCATTGATTGATGGAGTGATTGATTGAAAAGCCATTCATATGTGACCCCGCCAGGGACCATTCTGAGGTAATGCTGACCTGGGAAGTCCAAAGGCGGAGACAGGCTCTGATGTCTGCAGGAATCCTGTAGTTTTACAGCGGGGTTGAGCAATTCCGTGGACTTCCCAGGACTCAAAAAGTCAAGTGACCAAAATATCTGTGGGCTGGTAAGTGCCCTGGGGGTCCAAAATGCCATCTGGCTAAATAAATCCGTGCCTGCAAACTGCCGACTTTCCAAACAAATCTGCGGTTTGCTCTCAAGCACACCATTTTTTTTTTTTTTTTTTTTACCAAAAACGGCTGGTCTTTAGTGATGAATTGAATTCCTGATGGGGTAAAGGTCATGACATTCCAAGAATTCATTGAGGGTTCATCAAATGAGGATATTGTCTCATTCTAGTTTGGAAGGAGGATTCTAGCCGAAAGAATGAGGACTTCTTTTCCTTCCAAAGTACTGGGCCCTGGACCTTTACCTCCTCCTCCTTCTCTTCATTCAACAGGATTTATTTAGCGTTTACTTGTGCAGAGCACCAGTGGGATCAAGAAAAGGTTATGCAACTTGGCTGTGTACCCCTTTAAGCCCCTTGACACCCAACTCAGTTCCACAACACTTAGGTTAGAAACGTTTAGAGAAGCACTGAGAGAAGGAGCACGGCCTAGTGGATAAAGGACGGGCCGGGGAGTCAGAAGGACTTGGGTTCTAACCTTGGCTCTGTCACTTGTCTGCTGCATGGGCTTGGGCAAGTCCCTTCACTTCTCTGGGCCTCAGTTAGCTCATCTGTAAAATGGGGATTAAGACCGTGAGCACCATGTGGGCCAGGGACTGTGTCCAACCTGATTACTTTGAATCTACCCCAGAGTTTAGAACAGTGCTTGGCACAGAGTGAGCACTTAACAAATACCATAGAAAATACATAGCTTGGGTTCTAACCTGGGCTCTGCTTGTTTGCTGCATGGCCTTGGGCAAGTCCCTTCACTTCTCTGGGCCTCAGTTAGCTCATCTGTAAAATGGGGATTACGACCGTGAGCCCCATGTGGGCCAGGGACCGTGTCCAACCTGATTACTTCGTATCTACCCCAGAGTTTAGAACAGTGCTTGGCACAAAGTAAGCGCCTAACAAATACCGTAAAAAATACATAGCTTTATTATACCCTTCTATTTCCCCTATCTGCAATTCATTTTAATATTCATCTCCCCCCTTAAGACTGCCAGATCCGTGATAATAATTAGGTGTCCGAGTCCTAGTCCCAAAAGGGCTCTGGAAAATGTCTTCCCAAAGCTTCTCTCCAAGAGAAGCTGCCCCTGACCGAAATTCCTTCCGCATGAAACCTACTTTCTCCCAGAGTCGGGCCTGAGTGGAGCAGGGGGTTTGGGGTGACCCCCGGGGGGAGCAGGGATCCCCTCAGCGGCAGCTCCTCCTCATGAAACAGATCGGTTGCTGTGCATTCAGCCCCCCAAGTCTCCGCCTCCTTTCCGGGCCACTCCCAGACAAGCCATCCCAGCCAGGCAACAAGAGGAATCGGAACAGTTTAAAAGGAGAGCATCTGTCCTCACTCACCCTCCCGGCCCCTGCTCCTCTGGCTGCAGAAGGGGCTTTTCCAGAATCCGGGCTTCCTGGCCGGCGGTGAGTTCGACACCTGACCTGAGTCACTTCGGCAGAGGTGGAAGCCCCGCGGCTGGGGGACATTTGCCCCCCCAGATCAAGCCAGATCGCAGCGTTCTGTCTCCACTGACTCACTTTGGGACGGGACAACTGCCCCGGCGATATCCATCCCTCTACAGCTGTGCATCCTGGAAGAGGGCTGGAAACGACCGGCTCCTTGGAGAGGGTCCGGGGACACCCAGCCAGCTCTGCCCCCCGGTCACTCAAGGGGACATGGGTTCAGCCGCCCTCCCGGCCTTTAGAAACGACTCTCCCTCCGCGTTTCTCCCGAGGGAGGATGCCGGCAACCTGACGGGCAGGACCGTGTTCTGGCAGCCGGCTTGGCAGCTGGCCCTGTGGACGATGGCTTACGTCTGCCTGGTCAGCGTGTCCGTCGTGGGCAATGTCACCGTCATCTGGATCGTCCTGGCCCACAAGAGGATGAGGACCGTGACCAATTATTTCGTCGTGAACCTGGCTCTCTCGGATGCCTGCATGGCCACCTTCAACACCGTGTTCAACTTCATCTACGCCAGCCACAACATCTGGTATTTCGGCCGGGTCTTCTGCCACTTCCAGAACTTCTTCCCCATCACGGCCATGTTCGTGAGCATCTACTCCATGATGGCCATCGCAGCAGACAGGTAAGTGGAAGGGGAATGACAATAAGTCGATCGTATCGATCGAGGGCTTACTGTGTGCAGAGCCCCGTACTAAGTGCTTGTTTATGGCATTTGTTAAGTGCTTACTACGTGCCAGGCACTTAGTACTGGGGTAGATACAAGTTAGTCAAGCTCTCTGCACATAGGAAGCGCTCAATACATACCACTGAATGAATGAACGACATAGTCTTTTTTCCCACAAAGGGCACACAGTTTTAATCCCCATTTTACAGATGAGGTAACTGGAGATTTTTGAGAGGGAGGGGGTGTTGATATGCCCAGAGCGTTTCTGTAGAAAGATAGTCTGGGCAACAGAGTGAAGTATAGACTGAAGTGGGGAGAGACAGGAGGTTGGGAGATCAGAAATGATGTTGAAGCAGTAATCCAGTCGAGATATGATAAGTGATTTTACTAACAAGGTAGCGGTTTGGATGGAGGGGAAAGGAAGGATCTTAGCGACGTTGTGAAGGTGAGACTGGCAGGTTTTGGTGACGGATTGGATATGTGGGGTGAGTGGAGCCTAGGATGAAACCAAAGTTGCGGCCTTGTGAGACAGGAAGGATGGTAGTGTCGTCCACAGTTACAGGAAAGTCAGGGAGAAGACGGGGTTTGGGAGGGAAGATGAAGAGCTCAGTCTTGGACATGTTGAGTTTTAGGTGGCGGGAGGGCATCCAGGTGGAGATGTCCTGAAGGAAGGAGGAGATACGAGCCTGGAGGGAGGGAGAGAGAACAGGGAAGGAGATGTGTAGATTTGGGTGTCATCCACGTAGAGATGATGGTTGAAGCCGTGGGAGCGAATGCGTTCACCAAGAGAGTGAAGATAGATGGAGAACAGAAGAGGACCAATAACTGACCCTTGAGGAACTCCTACGGTTAGGGGATGGGAGGTGGAGGAGGAGCCCGCGAAGAAGACTCAGAATGAACGGCCAACGAAATGAGGAAAACTAGGAGAGGATAGAGTCTGGGAAGCCAAAGTTGGATAACGTGTTGAGGAGAAGGGGAAGGTCAAAGGTAGCTGAGAGGTCAAAGAGGATTAGAATAGAGATTGGATTTGGCAAGAAGGAGGTCGTTGGTGACCTTTGAGAGGGTAGTTTTGGAGGAGTGGAGGGGATGGAAGCCAGACTGGAGGGGGTCCAGGAAAGAGTTGGAGGAGAGGAATTCAAGGAAGCGAGTGTAGACGAGTCACTCTAGGAGTTTGGAAAGGAAGGCTAGAAGGGAAATGGGGTGATAACTGGAGAGGGCAGTGGGTTTTATTAGGATAGGGGAGATGTAGGCAGGTTTGAAGGCAGAGGGGCAGAACCCATTGGAGAGTGAGCGGTTGAAGAGGGAAGCTAAGGAGTGGAGGAGAGGAGGGGCAAGAGTTTTTATAAGGTGAGAGGAATGGGGTCTGAAGCATAGGTGGAGGGGCTGGCACTTGAGAGGAGGGAGGAGATCTCCTCTGAAGATACTGCTGGGAAGGATGGGAAAGTAGAGGAGGAGGGTCGAGAGTTGGGAGGATGGAGAAGGGGAGGGGTGACTTTGGGGAGCTCAGACCTGATGGTGTTAACTTTCCTAATGAAGTAGGTGGCCAGATCGTTGGGGGTGAGGGAAGGAGAAGGGGGAGGAACAGGGGGCCTGAGGAGGGAGTTAAATGTCCAGAACAGCTGACGGGTGCTGGGCATGGATGTCAATAAGGGAAGAGAAATAGTTCTGCCCGGCAAAATTCTTTCCTACTTTCTGATAGCCAAAGAGGCGGATCAAATCCTGCAGAGCAAAATAAATACTTGAGGAATCCTCAGTTGTACTAAGTACTTGGGGTAGTACGGTACAACAGAGTGGGTAGACACATTCCCTCCCCACAGCGAGCTCACAGGCTAGAGGGGGAGATAGATATTAATATAAATAAATAAGTTATGGATATGTACCTAAGTGCTGTGGGTCTGAGGGAGGGGTGAATAAAGGATGCAAATCCATGTGCAAAGGCAATACAGAAGAGAATGGGAGAAGAGGAAATGAGGGTTGTTTTGTTTTGTTTTGTTCTGTTTTTGCTTTGCTGTCTGTCTCCCCCGTTTAGACTGTGAGCCCGTTGCTGGGCAGGGATCGTCTCTATCTGTGGCCCAATTGTACATTCCAAGTGCTCGGTACAGTGCTCTGCACATAGTAAGCGCTCAATAAATACAATTGAATGAATGAATGAATGAAAGACCTCTTGGAGGAGATGTGCTTTTAATAAGGCTTCCAACAAAGTGATCACTTAAGTCTTTATTAGACCCTGGGCTCTCTATTGGAATGAACTCTGGGGCCCAGAGGGAGAAGAAGTGGGTTCTAGTCCCACCTTGCCCACTGCACCGCTTTGTGACTTTGGGCAAGTCACTTAACCTCTCTGTGCCTCAGTTCGACCCTCTATAAAATGGGGACAATAGTCCCTGCTTCTTCTTCTTAACTCATAGTGTTGACAGGTGGATAATATGTGAAAGTGCTCTGAAAGAATAAAAGGGCTCTTCAAATTCAAATAGATGTTATGGGTTAATTATAATAATAATAACTGTGGTATTTGTTAAGCATTTACAATGTACCCGGCACTTTACTAAGCACCCGGGTGGATACAAGCAAATCAGGTTGGACAGAGTCCCCGTCCCATGTGGGGCTCACGGTCTCAAGCCCCATTTTATAGATGAGGTAACTGTGTCCCAGAGAAGTGAAGTGACTTACCCAAGGTCACACAGCAGACGAACGGCGGAACCGGTAATGGAACCCAAGACCTTCTGACTCAAGCCACCTGTACTTCGAAAGAGCCGAGTACAATGCACCTCACCCATCGAGTGTTCAATAATCAATCAATCGGTCAAGAGTTGGTAGCCAAGATCTATGTCCACAAGGAACTTACAGTCTACAGGGGGACATAAATATTGAAATAAATACATCTAGGGGAAATGGCAGGGAATATGGATATGTACATATGTTCTGGGGGGCTCAGGGTAGAATAAATATTAAGAGTTTAAGGGGTACAGATCCAAGCTTAGAGACAAAGCAGTTGGGAGAGTCAACAGAGGAAATGAGGGTTTAATAAGGGAAGGCCTCTTACAGGAGAGGTGACTTTAGGATGGCTTTGAAGGTGAGAGTGGTGTTCTGTCAGACATGAAGGAGTTTGGGTAGAAAGATGAGTAATTCTGTTTTGGACAAGTGAATTTTGAAGAGTAGGTGGAAAATCAAAGTAGAGAAGTCTTGAAGGCAGGAGGAAATGTGAGAGGGTTGAAAGGTCAGGGCTGGAGTTGGAGATCTAAGTACATCCAAATTGAGATGGTAGTTGAAGCCACTGGAGCAAATGAGTTAGTTCTCCAAGGGAGGGAGTGTAGGTGGAGAATAGAAGGGGACCCAGAACGGAGCCTTGAGGGTCTCCGTTAGTTAGAAGGTGGGAAGGAGAGGAGAAGCCTGTGAAAGAGACTGAGAAGGGAGTGGGCCAGAGAGATAGGAGGGAAAACCAGGAGAGGACGGTGTCGGTGAAGACAAAGTTAGATCACGTTTCCAGGAGAACCAGGTGGTTCTGTTAATTCTCCTCCTCCTCCTCCTATTACGAATACACCAAATTTGGTCATTCGGTCATCCAAAATGCAAGGTGACTTTTTAAATTGGATTTTATGCTTTGTCCCATCCTTCGTTGGAAGATACACTGCCAAGGTAACAGAATTTAGCTACAGCACATGGCCAGTGAAAACCCTTGGCTGTGTAAAGGGCTTCCCTGGTACAGGCAGTAAAGGGTCAATAATCCTTTCCCCTTCACTCTCAGGAATTTTGGTCAGATGAGGGAGATAACTCTAATGGGTTTTATGAGTGTGTCTAAAGATAAACTCTCATATAAGAAGTTCTTTTGTTATTCTTTTCTAAATGATGAAATTGCCTTTTAAGCTAAGATATGAGATATTCCAGCCACACTAAACTGTAACTAAAAGCTTTGGCTCTGAATGTGTAACCAGATCTTTTCTGACTAGATCCTGGACACTGAGTCCAAATGACATATACTTTGTTTTTGTAGCTGAGGAGGAGGGAGAGGAGGAAAGAGGGAGGAAGATCATGGCAGCGAAAATAGTGGCTGTGGAGACCTTTTAAAAGGCCACCGACTTACCCGTAGACCGAGGCTGGATGAAAATGAAGCGGGTCAATCAGTATGGCGACCAGATGGGACCCTAGACCAGAGGGCTCATCCATTTATTTTTAAGAGTATTTGTTAAGCGCTTACTACGTGCCAGGCACTGTCGAGAAGCAGCGCGGATCAGTGAAGAGTCCGGGTTTGGGAGTCAGAAGTCGTGGGTTCTAATCCCGGTTCCGTCACTTGCCAGCTGTGTGACTTTGGGCAAGTCATTTCACTTCTCTGTGCCTCAGTTACCTCATCTGTAAAATGGGGATTAAAACTGGGAGCCCCACATGGGACAACCTGATCATCTTGTATCTCCCCAGTGCTTAGAACAGTGCTTTGCACGTAGTAAGCGCTTAATAAATACCACTATTATTATCATTAATCCCAGCTATGCCACTTGTTAGCCGTGTGACTTTGGGCAAGACACTGAACTTCTCTGCACCTCAGTTCCCTCATCTGCAAAATGGGGATTAAGACTGTGAGCCCCACATGAGACAAACTGATAACCGTGTATCTCCCCCAGCGCTTAAAATAGTGCTTGGCACATAGTAAGGGCTTAACAAATACCATTATTATTATCATTATTATTATTAAGAAGCAGCATGCAGAAGAGAAGCAGCGTTCAGAAGAGAAGCAGCGTGGCTCAGTGGAAAGAGCACGAGCTTTGGAGTCACAGGTCATGAGTTCGAAGCCCAGCTCTGCCACTTGTCAGCTGTGTGACTGTGGGCAAGTCACTTCACTTCTCTGTGCCTCAGTTACCTCATCTGTAAAATGGGGATGAAGACTGGGACCACGTGGGACCACCTGATTCCCCTGTGTCTACCCCAGCGCTTAGAACAGTGCTCAGCACATAGTAAGCGCTTAACAAATACCAACATTATTATTATTATTATTATTAAGTGCTGGAGTGGATATAAGTGAATCAGGTTGGACGCAGTCCCTGTTCCACATAGGGCTCACAGTCCTCACTTTACAGATGAGGTAACTGAGGTAAAGAGATGTGAAGTCACTTGCCCGAGGTCACAGGGCAGACCAGCGACGGAGCCGGCATCAGAACCCAGGTCCTTCTGACTCTGAGGGAGCTGACTGGGATTTGCGAGCCACCGCCTGGGAGTTCCTCTGTCTCCGAGAGGGAAGTTTAAAGTGGGGCAGCTCTCCTCTCAGAGAAGACCGGAGGCAGAAAGGAGACGGAGACTGGGAGACGGGAATTCCTCTGCTGCTCGGCTCCCCGTGGGGAGACAGTCAGCTCTGGACCGAAGTGGGGGCAATCCTCTTGGACCTCAGGTCCCTCGTCTCCAGGGATGGACGTTCAAGCGCTGCGCAACACCCTTCACCAATCCATTTGTCCCCAACTTGAGCCAAGTCCAGGCCCTCTCTGCTGACCTGACAGCCCTCATACCTCTGATCAATAATAATAATAATGTTTGTATTTGTTGAGCGCTTACTATGTGCAGAGCACTGTTCTAAGTGCTGGGGTAGATCCAGGGTAATCAGGTTGTCCCACGTGAGGCTCACAGTTAATCCCCATTTTAATAATAATAATAATAATGTTGGTATTTGTCAAGCGCTTACTATGTGCCGAGCACTGTTCTAAGCGCTGGGGTAGACACGGGGGAATCAGGTTGTCCCACGTGGGGCTCACAGTCTGAATCCCCATTTTACAGATGAGGGAACTGAGGCACAGAGAAGTGAAGTGACTTGCCCACACTCACACAGCTGACAAGTGGCAGAGCCAGGACACGAACCCATGACCTCTGATTCCCATGTCTGGGCTCTTTCCACTGAGCCACGCTGCTTCTCTATCTGGCTGTACCTCCGGTGGCTTGACACCCAAAGCAACACTAGCCACCTCCATTTTTTTTTTTTGTGGTTTTTGTTAAGCACTTACTATGTGCCAGGCACTATACTAAGCACTGGGGTAGATACGAGTTTATCAGGTTGGACACAGTCCATGTCTCACCATCATTCAGTTTTATTTATCGACGCTTACTGTGTGCAAAGCGCTGTACTAAGAGCTTGAAGGGGCTCACGGTCTTAATCCCATTTTATAGATGAGGTGACTGAGACACAGAGCGATGGAGCGACTTGCCCAAGATCACACGGCAGACGAGTGGAGGAGCCGGAATTAGAACTCATGTCTTCTGACTCCCAAGCCTGTACGCTATCCACCGTCATGCTGCTGCTCCTTCTGCCACTCCCCCAAGGAGACACTAATTACTTGGGACCAGAGGCAAAGCAATAATAATAACTAATAATTGCGGTTTATGTTAAGCGCTTGCTATGTACCAAGCACTGCTCTAACCACTGGGGTTGACACAAGATAATCAGGTCGGGCACAGTCCCTGCCCCAAATGGGGCTCAGCAGGCTAACCAGGAGGGAGAACAGGTATTGAATCCCCATTTACAGGTGAGGAAACGCAGACCCAGAGAAGTAAAATGACTTGCCAAGGTCACAAAGCAGACAAGTGGCAGAGCCAGGATCCCAGATCCCCTAATTCCTAGGTCAGTGCTCTTTCCACCAGACCATGTGGCAGCCTTACGAGGATCCTGAGAGAAGCAGCGTGGCTCAGTGGAAAGAGCCCGGGCTTGGGAGTCAGAGGTCATGGGTTCAAATCTTGGCTCTGCCACCTCTCAGCCGTGTGACTGCGGGCAAGTCACTTCACTTCTCTGTGTCTCAGTCTTCTCTGTGCCTCAGTTACCTCATGTGTTAAATGGGGATGAAAACTATGAGCCTCGCGTGGGACAACCTGATTACCCTGTATCTACCCCAACGCTTAGAACAGTGCTCTGCACTATTCATTCATTCATTCAATAGTATTTATTGAGCGCTTACTCTGTACTAAGCGCTTGGAATGTACAAATCGGTAACAGATAGAGACGGTCCCTGTCCTTTGACGGGCTCACGGTCTAATCGGGGGAGACGGACAGACGAGAACGATGGCGATAAATAGAATCGAGGGGAAGAACATCTCATTAAAACAATAGCAAATAAATAGAATCAAGGCGACGTACATCTCATTAACAAAATAAATAGGGCGATGAAGATAGATACAGTCGAGCGGACGAGTACGGTGCCGAGGGGAGGGGAAGGGAGAGGGAGAGGAGCAGAGGGAAAGGGGGGAGAAGAGGGTTTAGCTGCGGAGAGGTGAAGGAAGGGGTAGAGGGAGCAGAGGGAAAAGGGGAGCTCAGTCTGGGAAGGCCTCTTGAGGAGGTGAGTTTTAAGTAGGGTTTTGAAGAGGGGAAGAGAATCAGTTTGGCGGAGGTGAGGAGGGAGGGCGTTCCGGGACCCCGGGAGGACGTGGCCCAGGGGTCGACGGTGGGCTAGGCGAGAACGGGGGACGGTGAGGAGGTGGGCGACGGAGGAGCAGAGCGTGGGGGGTGGGGGGTGGAAAGAGAGAAGGGAGGAGAGGTAGGAAGGGGCAAGGGGATGGAGCGCCTTGAAGCCTAGAGTGAGAAGTTTTTGTTTCGTGCAGAGGTCGATGGGCAACCACTGGAGGTTTTTAAGAAGGGGAGTGACAGGCCCAGAGCGTTTCTGCAGGAAGATGAGCCGGGCAGTGGAGTGAAGAATAGACTGGAGCGGGGGGAGAGAGAGAAGGAAGGGAGATCAGAGAGAAGGCTGACACAGTAATCTAGCCAGGATATTACGAGAGCCTGTAGCAGTAAGATAGCCATTTGAGTGGAGAGGAAAGGGCGGATCTTGGCGATACTATGAAGGTGAGACCGGCAGGTTTTGGTAAAGGATCGGATGTGTGCGGTGAACGAGAGAGCCCGGTCAAAGATGAAACCGAGGTTGCCGGCCTGAGAGACGGGAAGGACGGTCCTACCGTCCACGGTGATAGGGAAGTCAGGGAGAGGACCGGGCTCGGGAGGGAAGATGAGGAACTCAGTTTTGGTCATGTTGAGTTTTAGGTGGCTGGCAGACATCCATGTAGAGACGTCTCGGAGGCGGGAGGAGATACGAGCCTGAGGGGAGGGGGAGAGGACAGGGGCAGAGATGGAGATCTGTGTGTCATCTGCATAGAGATGATAGTCGAAGCCGTGAGAGCGAATGAGTTCGCCAAGGGAGTGAGTGTAGATGGAGAACAGAAGAGGGCCGAGAACTGACCCTTGAGGAACTCCAACAGTTAGAGGATGGGAAGGGGAGGAGGAGCCCGCGAAGGAGACCGAGAATGACCGGCCAGAGAGATGAGAGGAGAACCGGGAGAGGACGGAGTCCACGAAGCCGAGGTGAGATAAGGTGTGGAGAAGGGGATGGTCGACGGTGTCAAAGGCAGCTAATAAGCGCTTAACAAATACCAACATTATTATTATTATCCTGGAATCTGTCACCGGAAAATCTCAGCCGGGCTTTTTCCTCCTCCGACTCCCTCCAAGAGCTACCTTGCTGTGGAGGGGTCTCTCCCAGGGCCAGACTAGGACTCCCCCCAGATTCCTTCTTCCTGCTCGGGATCAAGTTCTACTGTCACACTGGGTTGACCGAGAGGAAAGAGGTTGATTTGCTACTCATTCTCAGACTGAAGGGTAGACCAAGGTTTACTGGCAAGAACCACAGTAAGCCTCGCTTCTGGACAGGGAGGATGATGATGGTATTTGTTAAGCGCTTAACTATGTGCAGAGCATTGTTCTAAGCTCTGGGGGGGATACAAGGTGATCAGGTTGTCCCATATGGGGCTAGAGAAGCAGCGTGGCTCAGTGGAAAGAGCCCGGGCTTGGGAGTCAGAGGTCATGGGTTCGAATCCCCGCTCTGCCGCTTGTCAGCTGTGTGACTTTGGGCAAGTCACTTCACTTCTCTGGGCCTCAGTTACCTCATCTGTAAAATGGGGATGAAGACTGTGAGCCCGATGAGGGACAACCTGATCACCCTGTATCCCCCCAGCGCTTAGAACAGTACTTTGCACATAATAAGCGCTTAACAAATACAAACATTAATCCCCATTTTACAGATGAGGAAACTGAGGCATAGAGAAGTGAAGCGACTTGCCCAAAGTCACACAGCTGACAAGTGGCGGAGTCAGGAGTAGAACCCATGACCTCTGACGCCCAAGCCCAGGCTCTTTCCATTGAGCCACGCTGCTTCTCTAATAATAAATTGTGGTATTTGTTAAGCACTTACTTTGCGCCAGGCACTGTACTAAGTGCTGGGGTAGATACAAGCTAATTAGGCTGGACACAGTCCCTGGGGCTCACAGTCTCAAAGCCCATTGTACAGATGAGGGAAGTGAGGCACAGAGAAGTGAAGTGACTTGCTCGAGGTTACATAGCAGACAGGTGGCAGAGCCAGGATTAGAACCCAGGTCCTTCCAACTCCCAGGCCCGGGCTTTATCCACTAAGCCAGATTTTCCTCCAACAGAAATCCCACCCACTTTTTGAACTCGGCGGCCAACGTTGCTTCCACTCTCCCACCCCTCTGGTGACCAAAATACCATAGTCTCTTAAGCAGGAGGGCACTTCCTTTGATTCATTCATTCAGTCGTATTTATTGAGCGCTTACTGCGTGCAAAGCACTGTATTAAGCTCTTGGAAGACTACAGTATAACAACAGACACATTCCCACCCACAATGAGCTCACAGTCTAGAGGGGGAGACAGACATCAATATAAATAAATAAACAGATAGATAAACAATATAAAATAAATGAAGCCTGCGGCCCGCACCCAATCCTCAGGATCTCCATCAGAGGCGGTGCCGGGGAAATGACGGACAACAGTGAACGTGGTTGACAAGAAGGATGCGTGACTGGCAGTCCCTTCTACATAGTCAGTCAATGGTATTTATTGAGCGCTTCCTGTGTGCAGAGCACTGTACTAAGCGCTTGGGAGAGTAGAATGCATAAATAGAAAGATTCCCTGTCCGCAGTGAGCTTACACCGTGGCACGCCAGTCACCCCATACCGCACCGTTGTGACTGCTCCCCCTGAGCTTGACTCCGCTCTGCTTCCTCCATGTCGTTATTCCCGCCGCCTCAAAGCCGCTGCTCTAAAGGAGTCGGTCCATTTCCGATCACTGGACACGGGGCTGAACTGACCACTGGCGCTGCAGCTGCTGATCCCAGCTGGCCACACCTGAGTCCCATTGGGCGGGATTTGGCTCCGTGGCATCTAAAAGGCTTCTTCTATTCCTCCCAACCATTTCCTCATTTCGGCTAAGCTCTTTGGGTAATTCATTGCAACTCAACTGTATTTATTGAGCGCTCACTGTGTGCAGAGCGCTGTACTAAGTGCTTGGGAGAGTACAATATAACAAGAAGCGGACACATTCTCGGCCCACAATGTACTTCGCTCTGCACCTAGTAAGCGCTCAATAAATACGATCGAAGGAATGAACTTACAGTCTAGAGGAAGCGTTAGCTTGCTGTCATCCATTTTTCCTTCCACGCTTGGCCTTGAGGAGGTATTTGGAATCCTACAGGCACACACACAAACATAATTTTACACAGAGACACACCTTCCCTGATGCACTTGGATTTTTGAGGGGATTATTATTGTCATTATCATTATTAGTGAGGCTGACAAGCACTCGGATGATTCCAAATTAGCACGACTAACGGAGTCGGACTCCAATCCTCCTTTCACTGGATTGAACCGTTAAAAACCCATGGGTGAGGAGTTGTGCTTTCGCTGGATTGGACCATTAGAAAGTCCACGGGTGGGGGAGCTATACTTTGATTGATGAGGATGATGATATTTCTTAACGCTAGGGGCCAAGCACTGTTCTAAGCACTGGGGTAGATACAAGGTAATCAGGTTGTCCCACGTGGGGCTCGCAGTCTTAATCCCCATTTTGCAGGTGAGGTAACTGAGGCATAGAGAAGTTAAGTGACTCGCCTAAGGTCACACAGCAGACAAGTGGCGAAGCCGGGATTAGAACCCACGTCCTCGACTGGATTGAACCATTAGAACACCCATGAGGGGGGAGCTGTACTTTCCCAGTGAGCACCTAGGCAGTTGCACAGGTACCTTCTATTTCCCTTCAAGCCTGCCAACAAATCAGTCAATCGATCAACGGGATTTATTAAGCGCTTACTGCGTGCGGAGAGCTGAACTAAGCGATTGGGATAGAGCAGTATAACAGAGTTGGTATAGGTGATCGTTGCCCACGAGGAACTTAGAGTCTACATGGGGAGGCAGATATTAAAGTAGATTAGAGGAGAAACTGTGGGGCTGGAGTGAATATCGGAGAGCCGGGTTCATAGTGAACACAGAAGGGGAGGCAGATAGGGAGAACAGAGGGCTAAGCCGGGGATTGAGAGCCAGCAAGCTTAGTTGAGTGCTCTGGACACAAAAAGCACTAAATAAATACTATCACTACTTTGTGGGCAGGGAACATGCCTATCATCTCTGTTAGCATGTACTCTCCCAAGCACTTAGGACAGTGGTCTGCCCACAGTAAGCACTCAATAAATATGTTTGGTTGATTGATGGGAAAGCCCCTTGGAGGAGACTGTTGGATATGAAAGGGGAGGGTGAGCCGAGGCCCGATTGGTGGTCGAATAGACGAGATCGAGGTACAGAGCCCAGCCCAGTGCTGACTTCCTTCTCACAGCCTCTGTCTTTCTCTGAGAGCTGCTGCCTGGTCCTCTGCCACCTGAATTCCCGGGAAAACTCCACAGAATCTACGGCGGAAGAGCCCTCAGGGAAGAAGAGAAGGAGGAAGGGGGAAGAAAGCAAACTCTTTTCACAGTCAAAGTCTCCAACCGCTTAGCAAGGCTTATCAAGGCTCCAAGCACTTATCAAATCCCACAAATATTATTAGTAGTAGTATTATTATTTGACGGTGGAGGATGTTTCAGGCAGGAGAAAGGGCATGAGCTAGGAAGCGGAGGGAAAAATGAGAACGAGACAGTGTCAAACCAAGTGGCTTTACCTCCTGTTGAAGAGCTCTGTTGGAGCCTTTGACCTCGAGAAGAATTTGCTCCCTCCCCTCCCTTCCTCCTTTCCTTTCTCCCTGAGGGTCCTTCTAGTGGTGCCATAAAAGTAGCTTGGCCTAGTGGATTTTTTTATGGTATCTGTTGAGCATTTACTATGTGCCAGGCATCGTTCTAAGCGCTGGAATTAGATACGAGATAAATCAGATTGGACCCAGTTCCCGTTCCATATGGGGCTCACAATCTTAATCCTCATTTTACAGATGAGGTAACTGAGGCCCAGAAAAGTAGTGACATACCCAAGGTCACACAGCAGACGAGTGACGGAGCCGAAATTAGAACCCAGGTCCTTCTGACTCCCAGACTCATGCTCTATCCACTAAACCAAGCTGCTTCTAGATCTTAGGTTCTAATCCCAGCTCTGCCAATTGCCTGCTGGGTGACCTTGGGCAAAGCACTTAACCTTTCTGGGCCTCAGTTTCCTCACCTGTATGAGGCGGGTTCAATACCTGTCCTCCTTCCCTCTACACTGTAGGCTCGCTGTGAGCAGGGAATGTGTCTGTTTATTGGTGTAGCGTACTCTTCCAGACGCTTCGTACAGTGCTCTGTGCACCGTGAAGTGCTCAATAAATACAGTCGAATGAGCGATTGAATGAATATTTAGATTGTGAGCCCCATGCGGGACAGGATTGGGTCCAATGGGATCAACTCACATGTTTAGTGCTGGACACATAGTAAAGTGATAGTAAAGACTATCACTATCATTACTATGGTGTTGGGATGGACAGACGGGCCCAGCTCACTGGTCGGCCGTGCCGTCTCTCCCTCTCCTCCCCGTCAGGTACATGGCGATCATCCATCCTTTCCAGCCCCGGCTGTCGGCCCGCAGCACCAAGTTCATCATCGCCGCCATCTGGCTGGTGGCCTTCAGTCTCGCCGTGCCCCAGTGCTTCTACTCCAAGATCGAGGTCGACTCGGGAGCCACCAAATGCTTGGTGGTCTGGCCAGACGACGAGGGAGAGGCCAAGCACCTCGGGTGAGGACAGCCCCCGCCGGACATCTCCCGCGTTAGATGCCGATCCGACTCGGACAGCGGGGCAGCCCCCGAGCCGGAATCGGGAACGACACAGTCCTACCGGACTAGGAGTTCCCAGGCCTATAATAACAATAATAATGATAATTATGGTATTTGTTAAGCCCTTACTTTATGTGCCAGGCACTGGAATAAGCACTGCGATGGACCCAAGCAAATCGGGTTGGACACAGTCCCTGCCCCACATGAGGCTCAGAATCTCCATCCCCATTTTACAGATGAGGTACCTGAGGTCCAGAGAAGTCAAGCATTAGTAATAATAATTATTATTATGGTATTTGTTAAGCGTTTACTACGTGCCAAGCACTGTTGTAAGTACTGGGGTAGATACAGGTTGTCCCACGTGGGGCTCACAGTCTTAATCCCCATTTTACAGATGAGGTAACTGAGGCACAGAGAAGTTAAGTGACTTGCCCAAAGGATTAGAACCCACAATCTCTGTCTCCCAAGCCCGTGCTCTTTCCACTAAGCCATGCTGCTTCTCTTGCCCAATCAGGTTAGAACTCAGGTCCTTCTGACTCCCAGGCGCGTGCTCTATCCACTGCGCCTTGTTGTTTCCAGGCAGTCAGGGAGGCCTTCGTGGAGGAGGAGTCACTTTAGGAAGGCTATAAAAAGGAGTCTAGTGGTAGTCGGTCAGATACGAAGGCGGAGGGAGTTCCAGGGAAGAGAGAGGACGAGAGCTTAGGTCGATGGCAAATGAGATGAGATTGAAGTAAATAATTACGTTGGTGTTAAAGGAATGGAGAGTGCGGGCTGGGTTGGAGCTGGGGAGGAGCAAGGTGAGTTAGGAAGGCGAGAGCTCTAGAGATGATAGTGAGAAGTCTCTTTTCAACACAGAGGTAGAAAGACAACTTTTGGAGGTTTTTGAGGAGTGGGAAGACTTGCGGAACAATTTGGTAGAATAACGATCCGGGCAGCAGAGGGAAGCATGGACTGGAGCAGGGAGAGGATGGAGACAGGGAGGTCAGTGAAGAGGCTTGATGCAGTCGTCAAAGTGGGTTGGACTAGTGCTTGGATCAGCACCGTGGCAGTTTGGATGGAGAGGAAAGGGCACATTTCAGAGACGTGGTGAAGGTAAAACAAACGGAATTTGGTTACAGGCTGAATAGCCAAGTTAGTACCTCCACGTGGATATTGAAATCCCTGAGGAGTAGATTAGGGATGGAGAAGGGGAGAAGGAATGAGAAAAATGCCTCAAAATAGCTCAGAAAGTTGGAGGTAGGGTCTGGGGAGTGGGAAATGAAGGTAACTGGTAACTGGAGTGGGTGGGAGATAGAGATGGATGACGTGGGTTTCAAAGGAGAAGGAGAGGGATGGAGGGGGTGCGATGGTGTGGAAGTGACACTGGTGGCAAAAAACAAGTTTAGTGTGTTGTTTTCATAATAATAACAATAATAATATTGGTATTTGTTAAGCGCTTTCTATGTGCAGAGCACTGTTCTAAGCGCTGGGGTAGACACAGGGTCATCAGGTTGTCCCACGTGAGGTTAACAGTCTTAATCCCCATTTTACAGATGAGGTAACTGAGGCACAGAGAAGTTAAGTGACTTGCCCAAAGTCACACAGCTGAGAAGTGGCAGAGCCGGGATTCGAACCCATGACCTCCGACTCCCAAGCCCAGGCCCTGTCAACTGAGCCACGCTGCTTCTCCCCGTCAGCTGTTCGTTTTCATGTCAGCAGCTGTTTGGAGTGGGCTGGACTAGGTGCCCAGAACTCTGCCAGGGCCTGGAAGTTTCTGAGAAGGGATGAAAAGATCCCAAACTGGAAGAGCCCAATCCATTAGCTATTCCGAACCTGTCTGCCACTCCCAACCTTGCACCTCGCTTTCTACCTTGCACCTTTTTCCCCCATCACTCTTTCACAATAAATTGTCCCTTATGGCCTGCAGTATCTTCAGAGATGATGGACAGTGGTTCCCCCAAACCATGTTAACCTAACAGCTTTCACCATCGCTCCAGAACAAAGCCTCGGAATGGATGAACCCTCTCTGAACAGTCATCCCTGCCAGCTTTCACCATTATGATGCCTTCAGTCGGTCAGTCAGTCATATTTATTGAGCACTTACTCTGTGCAGAGCACTGTACTAAGAGCTTGAGAGGGTACACCTATTAACCTATCAGCTTTCACCACCGCTCCAGAACAAAGCCTCGGAATGGATGAACCCTCTCTGAACAGTCATCCCTGCCAGCTTTCACCATTATGATGCCCTCAGTCGGTCAGTCAGTCATATTTATTGAGCACTTACTCTGTGCAGAGCACTGTACTAAGAGCTTGAGAGAGTACACCATGATAACAGACACCTGCTCTGCCCACGATGAACTTACAGTCTGGACGGGCGACTACTTCCCCACCCCCTCACCGGTGTTGCTGTGGTCTCGGAGAGCACGAATGATCTGGGGAGTATGAGAGGGGGTGAATCTTATCGTGGGGAGACCCAGTGGCTTCCCCTGCGCTGAATCAATCGGAGCCCTTTATCTGACCCTGCAGTCCGGTCCACTTGGGCCTTTGGAGATAACTGAAGCCACAACTCCACGACTAAGCGTTCACCCAAATCCCTTGGTTTGGTTTTTCTTTCCCACGTGGTTCTTCCAATAATAATAATTATAGCTCTTGCTATGTGCTTACTATATGGAAAGCACCGTTCTAAGCACCGGGGAAGATGCAAGTGAATCCGGTTGGACACGGTCCCCGTCCCACAAGGGGCTCACCCTCTTAATCCCCATTTTTCAGACGGGTGACCGAGGCCCAGAGAAGTGAAGTGACTTGCTCAAGGTCACACAACAGACACATGGCAGAGCTAGGATTAGAACCCAAGTCCTTCCGAGTCCCAGGCCCGTGCTGTATCCACTAAGTCACGTAAGAGACAGGACTCCGGGTTGGGAAGACCCCCTGGACTAAACACTGGCTTGTAGATTTTTGAGCCCCTTGCGGGACAGACACGGTGTCCAATTTCCACCTCTGCATTCTCTTCCAGCACTTACTACAGTGCTCTCTGCACACGGTAGGTGTTTAATAAATTCTACTGCTACTGACCTAGTAATAGTGTCACACAAGGTCTTCTTGTCCATCCGGGAAGAGGACAGCTGCCCTAAGTGCTGACCTCCCAGATGAAGCTTTTTCCAGTCTTCCCATTATGACCGGATGCCACTTTTCCTTCCAGGTATCACCTCTCCTTGATCGTCCTGATTTACTTACTACCCCTGATGGTGATGTTTGTCACCTACAGTATCATTGGGTTGACGCTGTGGAGAAGGACAGTCCCTGGAAATCAGTCTTTCGGATCCAACCGGCAGCACATTAAAGCCAAGAAAAAGGTGGGCATGGGTCCGGTTTAGAACTGTCAGTCAACGCAGGTGAGGAGCCTGCGGTGACCTGGGCAACCTACATTCTCTCTGCCCTCAAGGAGCTTACATTCTGTGGGGTGGGAGGCATAGAAGAGGAGGCCATTTTGCAAATGGATTTTATCTCAGAGTTTATTCCCACATCATGGGGTTTTGGAGCTGCTGTTTCGCATTCTTCCTCCCACTCCCCTCATCCCTTAAATCAGAGCCTGAACTGGCCTGGTGTGCAGAGAGCCCCCTCCCTGAGAAGCCCGGGTCTGCTTTCCTTTCCCTCAGGTAACCCGCCAACCGCTCGGCGCTGACACGTCTGCTGTTCCCGAGGCCTGGGCCTCTGCTCACCAAAGTGACCTTCTGGAACCTGGGCTCCCCAGAGAGGGAGACACTGGCTTGGCCCCGCAAAGGCGCCAGTTGATTCCAGGTGGATTCCCTCTGAGGGTGGGTGGGTCTTCAGAGGCAGGGGATTGAGGGGAGGGAGCATCTTGGGGGATAGAATGGAGAGAGAGCTGGTTTAAGATGGAAATTGCAAAGCACAGAGAGGTATAACAGGAGAACCGGTGCCATGCAGCGGTGGCTCTCAAACGGAAGGTCTCCCCAGAGGCCGCTGTGTAATTCACCTCAAAGACCACCTACCTGGAAGTTCGGTTTCTCCTCCAGAAGAAGGGGAAGCTCCCATCCCCACCCAGAGTTCCATCCTCAGCCTAGAGCCAAGAAATGAACCTGGGGTCTTTCTCCTTCTAGGTAGTGAAGACCATGGTTCTGGTGGTGCTGACCTTTGCCATCTGCTGGCTGCCCTTTCACTTGTATTTCATTCTGAGTAAATTCAAGAAAGACATTTACGAACAAAGGTTCATCCAGCAAGTCTACCTGGCCATCTTCTGGCTGGCCATGAGCTCCACCATGTACAACCCCATCATTTACTGCTGCCTCAACCGAAGGTGAGGATGGGGAGGCTTGGGGCACCTGAGGCGGGGGATGGGAGAGGGATCCCCTTTCCTTCCCATAGGTAGGAATCCAATGATCCCGCCTTTCCCCTGTGGAGAACCAGAGAAGTGGGCCAGAGAAAAGCAGGTTGAGGAAGCAAGTTGAGGAACAGGCCCAGACACATCTATCTTGTATATATGTGGTTCGGAGGTAAACCCTGACGTTTCTCACTCCTGCGGACTCTCAGACTGGATCAGTTCTAGAAAGCCGTCTGGATAATTCTGGCCAGAAATACACTTTGATCTTAATTCTCTGGTTATTTCAGGGAGAAAGTCCCCTTCTAATTGGAGTCTTTTCTTTGAATGTCTGGATAAGTCAATAGATTAGGTAGACTGTGAGGCCAGTGTTGAATAGGGATTGTCTCCATCTGTTGCTGAATTGTACTTTCCAAGCGCTTACTATAGTGCACACAGTAAGCGCTCAATAGCATGGCTCAGTGGAAAGAGCCTGTGCTTCGGAGTCAGAGCTCATGAGTGCGAATCCCAGCTCTGCCACCTGTCAGCTGTGTGACTGCGGGCAAGTCACTTAACTTCTCTGTGCCTCAGTTACCTCATCTGTAAAATGAGGATGAAGACTGTGAGCCCCACGTGGGACAACCTGATTCCCCTGTGTCTACCCCAGCGCTTAGAACAGTGCTCGGCACATAGTAAGCGCTTAACAAATACCAACATTATTATTATTATTAAATACGATTGAATGAATGAATTAGGTAGTAAGATGAGTCGACATCCATCTACAGATTCACAGGGTGTTTTCAAAAGTGATTTTTGGGGGCCAGAAACTACAAGTTAATTGAATCAATCAATCAAAAAATCGTGTCTACTGAGCACTTACTGTGTGCAGAGCACTTACTAAGCGCTTGGGAGAGTGCAATATAACAGACACATTCCCCGCCCACAGTGTGCTTACAGTCTAGAAGGGGATACAGACATTAATATAAATAAATAAATTACAGATCTGTACATAAGTGCTGTGGGGCAGGGAGGGGGGGATGAATAAAAGGATCAAGTCAGGACCGATGCCGAAGGGAGTGGAAGAAAATTGAAGCTAAAATATATTTTTTGGTCAAAATTATGCAGATTACAGTCCTCACGCTAGGCCTGCCAGGTGCACTAGAGGAATGAGGGAATTTTTTGAAGGCTACATAATTATAATAATGTTGGTATTTGTTAAGTGCTTACTATGTGCTGAGCACTGTTCTAAGCACTGGTGTAGATACAGGGGAATCAGGTTGTCCCATGTGAGGCTCACAGTCTTAATCCCCATTTGACAGATGAGGTAACAGAGGCACAGAGAAGTGAAGTGACTTGCCCACAGTCACACAGCTGACAAGTGGCAGAACAGGAATTCGAACCCATGACCTCTGACTCCCAAGCCTGTGCTCTTTCCACTGAGCCACGCTGCTTCTCTATCTTTCCCCATTGCTTCTTCACCTCCCCGGCTAGCCCCTTTCCCAGCTAGTACTCACCTGGATTATTAAAATGCCGGGGGAGACCTCGGAGATGTACTTTTCCAAGGAGTTAAGGTAGACAAGTAACAGAGGTGCTAAGAGATGAAAAGACCTGGCCATGATCACTGAATTAGTATAGTACTGGACTGAAATTGACAGCCTGAACCTTTAATGACCAGCTGCTTCACTAACTAAACCAAAGCCTCTAGAAAATAAGACCAATCAGTTCCTTTTATAATTGGAAACTAAACCAAAAGATAGGGAGTAGGTAAGGAGAGAACAGACAGAAACAGGTAGGTATAAGCCAACTTCGAATTTGAACACACTCTTGGGGTAATAATAATGATGGTATTTGTTAAGTGCTTACTATGTGTCAAGCGCTGTTCTAAGTGCTGGGGGAGATACAAGCAGATCAGCTTGGACACAATCCCTGCACCACATGGGGCTCACAGTCTTCATCCCCATTTTACAGATGAGGTAACGGGCACAGAGAATTAATGTTAATGTTGGTATTTGTTAAGCGCTTACTATGTGCAGAGCACCGTTCTAAGGGCTGGGGTAGATATAGGGTCATCAGGTTGTCCCTCGTGGGGCTCGCAGTCTTAATCCCCATGTTACAGATGAGGTGACTGAGGCCCAGAGAAGTGAAGTGACTTGCCCACAGTCACCCAGCTGCCAAGTGGCAGAGCCGGGATTCAAACCCATGACCTCTGATTCCCAAGCCCGGGCTCTTTCCACTGAGCCACGTGGAGAAGTTAAATGACTTGCCCAAGGTCATATGACAGACACATGGAGCCGGAATTAGAACCTAGGTCCTTCTAACTTCCAGGCCAGTGCTCTAAAAATTCTCTTCTAGGACTTAGAAACGCTAATCCAAATCTAAACTACAGGAAAGTTGGTTTTTCCTTTCCCAAACCAGAAGAAACGGGTTCCTCATCATGGCCCCCACCAAAATCATTTGCACCAACAAACCATTGCCGAGTCCTAGCATTTGTTTACGAAGTTAATAATAACTGTGGTATTTAAGAGCTTACACTGTGCCGAGCACTGTACTAAATGCTGAGCTAAATTCACTATAAGCAGATTGAGCACAGGCCCTGTCTCACATGGAGTTCACAGTCTAAGGGGAGGTTGACAAGATATTTTAACTCCTCTAAGAGGTATTTTGCAATTAATCCCTCCAATCCCCAACCCTCTCTCCCTTCTGGGTCGTCTACGCACTTAGAACTGTATCCTTTGAACATTTGATATTCTCCCCACTTTCTGCTCCACAAGCACTTATGAACATATTTAGGAATCATTTATATTAATGCCTGTCTTCCACTCCAGACTATAAGCTCGTAATGGGCACGAAACACGTCTACAGCATGACTTATCCTCCCAAGCATTTCGTGCGGAGTTTGCACACCATACTCATTCAACAGATTGATTGATCCCCATTTTACAGATGAGGTACCTACGGGACACAGAAATTAAGTGGTTTGCGCCAGGTCACACATCAAACAAACTGGGGGAGCCAGGACTAGAACCCCGTACCCGATAGGTGCATGCTGAAGGGATTTGTTCTCTGCCCAATTTCTTTCTGTCTGGATAGGTTTCGATCCGGCTTCCGGGTGGCTTTCTACTGCTGTCCTTGGGCCACCACAACTGAGGAAGATAAACTCGAACTATCTCAGCAGCCATCGCTGTCCAGGAGAGTTCACAGGAGTCAGACCAAGGAAATCTTCTTCACCATGAGTGATATGTCTCAGCCATTTAAGGACATCTCCAAGGCCCAGCAGGAGCAGGCTGATTTTGACCCCATTTGCCACGACTCCACTAATCATGAAGGGTAGCGATCCCTTCCCGTCTCACTGAAGGGCTGAACTGAGCAGAGAGCTGAGAAACAGCACAGGGAAATTTGAAAAATCCAAGTGAACAGCCCAGATCATCAATCCCCAAGTGAACACAGGGATCACCATCTCTTGAGGAATTCCCCAAAGAAATACACATATTCCTGAAGGGTTCCTGGCTAGTGCCCAGGAAACCCAGGAAAACACACTAGAACTTAAAAAACCATCAATGAGGAGAGATTTGGGGAAGAGAGTCTTTGTCCTGTCGGTTTCCAGAAAGACCGCGCTCTGATGACTTCCAAAAATCAAAGGTAGAGGAAAGCAGCTTGTGCAGTGTATACGAACGACATTGTGGAAAATTGGACGGAGGAGACTGATATGAGATCTAGGATGGAATTTCGGAGGCAGGAAAAGTGACTTTTTCCTGCCCCATTTGGGGAGTCCAAAAGATCACAGGGGGAGAAAATCCGAGCAGCAAGCCAGATCAGAGTCTAGAAGTGCTGCCAGGGGAAGTTTAACTTCTCTGAACATTTGGTCTCAATCCGGCAAGCTCTAAATGATGAGCATGCAAACAACCTGGCAGTGATTCAAACCTCCCCTGCCCCCGCCACTTCCCCTGCCTATCCGCCCCTCAACCTCCTCCCTTACCAAAAGGATCACGATGGTGTTTAGATCAGCAGAGTGAAATCAGTAGAGCAAACACCATCGTCATGCTGATGGAAGTCTTACACTCCATTTTTTATTCCAATCCTTATTTCAGAGCCTCCGGCCCGATGCAGCTATTGCCCATCGTATTTCCTTCGGGTCTGTGTGAGTTTGCCTCGGTGGCACTAAAAGAAAACTAAACTGTAGCAAATCTGTTGCCATGTTTTCTGAGCCTAAGAGTATGGCTCATTTTCTTTTCAAAGACTTGTCCGAAATAGTTGGCTTCCTCAATTTTTTTTTGCGGTATCTGTTAAGCGTTTACTATGTGCCAGGCACCGTTCTAAGCGCTGGAGTAAATACAAAATAATTAGGTTGCACGTAGTCCAAGTCCCACAGGGGGTTCACATTCTTAATCCCCATTTCACAGATGAAGTAATTGAGTCACAGAGAAGTGAAGTGACTTACCCAAGATCACGCAGTAGACAAGGGGCAAAGCTGGGATTAGAAGTCCAGGTCCTTCTGACTACCAGGCCCATGCTCTATCCACTAGGCCACACTACTTCTCTACCCAGGGAAGATGCTGGCATTGTTTCATAGACTCCAATTGGAGTTTTCAATTCGAGGACCAGATCGAACCAGCCAGAGAGACTGAGGTGAGGGTCCAATGTCGAGCTGAGGTGAGAAGACCGAAGTCCCCATGCTGAGATTTTTGACCTCGATCAATCCCATCTTGGTTACTCTTCAAGGCCAGACATGCACCGCCTCCAGAGGCTGGGAAATCAGGTCTGGAGTTATCCCCAACCAAGTGCCGTCTTTAATAATAATAATTATGGCATTTGTTAAGCCCTTACTAGGTGTCAAGCACCATCCTAAGCCCTGGGATGGATACAAGCGAATCGGGTTGGACGAAGCTCAATCCCCATTTTACAGATGAGGGAACTGAGGCCCAGAGAAGTGACTTGTCCAAGATCAGACAGCAGACAAGTGGCGGAGGCGGGATTAGAACTCATGACCTTCCGACTACCAGGCCCGTGCTCCATCCACTAGGCCATGCTGTTACCATTGCCTGGAAGCATTTATAGGACTTAGCCCTGGCACCTCGGGTCTGGCTGATTCATTGCCCTGAAACTGAGCACTTTCCTTCACGCGAAGGGTCTGGTAAATCGCAAGCCTGTCCCCACGATCCCTTTACCCCGGTCCTCTACATTAAGGACCGTCCCCAACACAATAAGGATGCGTTTTGGTCTTTTTTCTAGGATAGGTGGTTATCTTCTGATGATGACGATGATCTTCTAATACCTCTTTTTAATGAGATATTTTTCCCCTAATGCAGTCTCTTATTTGTTGCAGAAAATGAGAGTTAAGGAAGGTGTAAAACTATCCTTGACATGAACTTTTCTGCTTTTTATTTGACATGATGGATACAATTACCTATTACCTGGTTCAGTTAAATTTGAATAAAGCAAGAGATGTAGGAGGATGGATACTCTCTGATTTATTAGGTCTAATCTGATGGAAGCTGCCCGGAGCCTTGTTTCTAAGGTTCTAGCCCGGGAGGTCCCTGGAGACTGTGAGCTTGTTGTGGGCAGGAATGTGTCTGTTGTTATAGTGTACTCTCCCAAGTGCTTAGTACGGCGCTTTGCACACAATAAGCACTCAATAAATATGACTGAATGAATGTTTCTAGATAATTATTCTGCAGAACCTAAAAGGTAAGCATTTTAATATGTGTCTGTAGCTGTGAGGAAGAACCTAAGCAATGGCAATGACCTCTAATTAATCATCTATCCCTTCCAGTGACATCAGGATGTTTGGTTAAACTATGTTCTGGTTGCCTTTGATTTTGATCCAAACGGTTAGGGATGTACATCTACCATCCCTAGTTTTCCCTCTAGAAACACATTATGGGCCTCTCAGCCAGTCCTGGATTTATACAAACCTTCAGATTATTGAAACCTTTGACCAGTGGAACTTCCTGTGGTAAGCATGCCACCATCTAGGTGAAGAAGTGTGTCCTTTTTTGAGTGTGAGTCTCTGGAGGGACAGGGACCTTCCCACCTGTTGTATTTCCTCCCAGGGCTTAGTACAGGGCTCTGTACCCAACAAGCACTTAATAAATACTATTACTACGACTTCTGTTTGCTTCGATCTTACCACTTTCAAACTCCAGTGGATTCCCCCTCAGCTTGGGGTTGCGTGATGAACAGCAATTCTGTGATCGTCCCAGGTAAGACCTTTCTTGATTTTGTGAACTCTAATCACGTCACCTCTCAGGCTGTATCTTTTTAGCCCGAGGAATCCTTTTCTTTTTAGCTTAATCCTCAATAACAATAATAATTGTGTTCTTAGTTAAGCACTCATTTTTGGACCAAGCACTGTACTATGCGCTGGGGTAGATACAAGTTAATCATGCTGGAAGTAATCCATGTTCCTTATGGGGTTCACGGTTTAGGTAGGGGGAAATGGGTATTTAATCCCCATTTTACAGTTGGGGAAACTGGGGAACAGAGAAGTGAAGCGGCTTGGCCAAGGTGACACAGCAGGCACGGGGCGGAGCTAGGATTAGAACCCAGGTCCCCAACATCCAGATGTGAGCTCTTCCCACTAGGTTCCACTGCTTCCCCAGTAGAGAATTACTCCATTGTCTTGACCGTCCTCGGTTTCCCTTCTCGGTACCTTCTCCAACACTATCATGTCCTTCCACAGATGCAGTGAACTGAACTACCCAGTGGTCCAGGTGTGAAGGTATCATGGTTTAATGTAGAGGCAAAAGCTTTGTCGCCTGCTTCGTTTTCTCTCCCTTTCTTGATGAAGCCTGGTATTGCGGGTTCCTTCTAGGGAGGCCTTTCTGTAATAAATCGTGGTATTTGCTAAGCGCTCACTATGTGCAAAGCACTGTTCTAAGCGCTGGGGGATACAAGGTGATCAGGTTGTCCCACGTGGGGCTCACAGTTTTTTTTTAATCCCCATTTGACAGATGAGGTAACTGAGGCCCAGAGAAGTTAAGTGACTTGCCCGAGGTCACTCAGCTGACTAGCGGCGGAGCCGGGATTAGAACCCGTCACCTCTGACTCCCAAGCCCACGCTCTTTCCACTGAGCCACACTTCTTCTCGTGCCTCTTCTGTAATCCTGGGTCCATTCTGAAAGGTTCAGAGGGGAAAATTAGAGTTATTATTGTATTTGTTAAGTGCGTACTATGTGTCAAGCACTATTTTAAGCACTGGAGCAAATTGAATGAATGAATCCGGTCAGAAACAGGCCCTTGTCTCACATGGGGCTCACGGTCTCACTTGCCTTTCAAAGATCCCTGTATATGTCTACATTGTATTCCTCAAGTCAGCCTCATGACTGGATTTGAGAAAGGGCCAGAGTGAAAAGATTTGGACAAGGAAAGACAGACAGAGAGTGAATGGCAGAGCTGAGTACTGAAGCTACGTTTCCTAATTTACCCCATCACTAATGATAATAATAATGGTATTTGTTAAGTGCTTACTATGTGCCAAGCAATGTTCTAAGAGCTGGATCAGATACATGGTAAGCAGGTTGTTACAAAGTAAGCAGGTTGTCCCACATGGGGCTCACCGACTTAATCCCCATTTTACAGATGAGGTAACTGAGGCACAGCGAAGTTCAGTGACTTGCTGACAAGCGGCGGAGCCGGGATTAGAACCCACGACCTCTAATCCCAGCTCCACCACTTTACTGCTATGTGACCTTGGGCAAGGCACTTAACTTCTCTGGGCCTCAGTTCCTCAACAACAAAATGAGAATTCAATACCTGTTTGGTGTGTTTTTTATGGTATTCATTAAGCATTTACTATGTGGCAGGCAATGTTCTAAGCACTGGGGTAGATACAAGATAATTAGGCACGTTCCACATGGGGCTCAAAGTCTTAATCCCCATTTTACAGATGAGGCAAGTGAGGCACAGGGAAGTTAAGTAGCTTGCCCAATGTCACACAGCAGACGAGTGGCAGAGCTGGGACTAGAACCCAGGTCCTTTGGACTCTCAAGCCTGTACCCTACCCACTAGACTACCCTGCTTCTCCCTCTTACTTTGGCTATGAGTCCCATGTGAGACAAGGACTGTTTCTCACCTGATTAACTCGTATCTACCCCAGTTCTTAGAACAGTGCTCGACATCTAGTATGTGCTTAACAACCGCCATTCAAAAAAATAAAGCATTTTGCAGCTCTCCCCGCAGCCTAAAAAGTAGACAGCACAACCACGGGCGTAGTGGATAGAGCCCGGGCCTGGGAGTCAGAAGGTCCCGTGTTCTAATCCCGACTCCGCCACTTGTCTGCTGTGTGGCCTTGGGCAAGTCACTTCACTCCTCTGTGCCTCCGTTCCCTCACGTGGAAAATGGGGATTAAGACTGTGTGCCCCATGTGGGACGGGAACTGTGTCCAACCTGATTTGCTTGTATCCACCTCAGTGCATAGTACAGTGCCTGACACAGAGTAAGCACGAAAACGACAATCACTATCATTCTTATTATAATTATTATTAACTGGATTAGACTTAATTAAGCCTGGGCCGTTCACTCCTCCGCCCACAACACCTCACACCCCCGCCCTACCAACAAGTAGGACACTCTTGCCTACTCTGCTTCTAGACTCAACAGTAGCGGCTCCTCTCCAGAAAGAACCACCGAACACGGCAGAAAGCACATCAAAAAGTTTAATGTTGGTTTGTTTGTCTTTTCCACAAATATCACTCGTGCCGCCAGCACCACCGTTGCCGGTGCACCAAAGAAAAGGACTTTCTACCTTCGCAAAACCGAGTGGGCATGCAACCCCGTAGGTAGACACTTAAAGCTGCAGCTACGGCTTAGGAGACTCACACGGCACCTCACGACATTCAATCACAGTGCACCAGAATGCAGACTGAAATGGGATCCATCACCAGGGCGGGTAATCGAAATCAGCAGGGGGAGAGGGAAGCCGTCCGCCGACACTCCAGGGGACAGGGCGGGGGGGTGGTTGTCAGCTAATAGGAGTGGAAAGGGAAACGGAGGCACGACCCATTCTCTTCCAGGCCACTAACCCGACTGCCCCAGAGGCTAAAGCTGGTTAAACTGTGGTTCGATTAATAGGCCGGGGCAGGTCGGCGGCAGAGAATCTAATTTTCCCTTTACGGCGGCTGGGACCGGCGGAATTCCAGAATAGGACAGGTAGGGTATCGACCGGGCGGAGATCTGATCCCATTCAAGCCAGCCCCTGCCTCAAGCCGCGGGTGGGTAGGAGAAGGGACCGGGATCTGAGTGACTTCGGGGTTCAGGTTCTTCTTGAGGCTCTTGGGTTGGTAAGACGACACCCTCTGAGGGTGAACGCGGCTCCAGTGGAGACTGACCACAGAGGGAGGGGCCGGCAGGGTGTCCAGGTAAAGTACGGGACCCGGGCGAGGAGGTCCTGAAGACAGAGAAGGCTACACGGAAAACACAACACCACGTCAAGTCTTGGGTTCTGAGGAGCGCAACCCAAATCTACAGAGAAGGCCACCGGAATCCCCAGATCTCCTCTTTTTGCCTCGGCGTCCAGCCCACACAACAGCTTTTGCAGCATTTTCCCCCTTATCGAAACGGTACACACAGCACAGGAGACGAAAGTGATGGGGGAGAAACTCCAGCAATAACACATCTGGGGAGCGGGCGTTTTAAAACGGTGATAAATCTACTTGCAAAGTGGCCCTGTTCCCGAAACAAAATAAGGTGAGAGACCGTCACACAGGAGACAATTCCAACGGAGTGGTTCAGTGCTCTCCCAGTGGCTTCCTGCTTGCCCTGGAACCACTTTGATTTCATATCTAGCCTCTGGGAGGTGAGCGTCAGGATTTATCTGCAAGTGGTCATACGTTTCACACAGAGCACTGGTACAGATGATCAACTAGGTCTGAGGGGGAAAAAAAGCTTCAGAGTGTTGGGAACTGCCCTCCCAAATCAATAAATAAATTCTTTTGATGGTGGCACCGATGGGAAACTGACTTGGTTAATCTACACGTGGGGAATGTACAACCGGCTGGAAAGAAAAAACATGCAGACTGAAGGGGAGGGGGACCCAGGGGTGAGAGATAGTATCAACAACACACACTCTATTTTGTATCCTATTTTATACGCCATTAGTTGTATAATTTTTCCATAAAGCAGCAAACTCTGGCGTGCTACCAGTTCAGATCGCCCAATGGGCCCGCTTTACAAGAAAAGTGCTCCGAGGGCAGCAGGAGTCGACGTCCTGAGGGGTCTTAGCTCTGACCGCCGTCCCGCAGCCTCACGCCCACCGCTGTGATGAGCGCCGCCCCTTTCCCGCTGCCGTCTTCTGAGAGGAGGAATGTCACGTTACACTTGGGCGCCAGGTCCTTCACTGTCTGGTGCATGATCCTGGAGAAGCTGCAAAAGCAAAATAATAACCATCACTGTGGTATCTGTTAAGTGCTTATTCTGTGCCGAGCAGTGGACTAAGCACTGGGGTAGATGCAAGGTGATCAGGTCCCACATGGGGCTGACAGTCTAAGAAGGAGGTAGAACAGGTACTGAATTCCCATGTTGCAGATGAGGGAACTGAGGCACAGAGACGTTATAAGCAACTTGTTCCAGGTCACACGGCAGGTACGTGGCAGAACAGGGATTAGAACCCAGGTCCTCTGACTCCCAGGCCCGTGCTTTTTCCACTAGGCCGCGTTGTCACCCAGGAAGGAACTTTAGACCTTTGGGGAGGGACAGAAATTTCTGCTTTTTATGTGGACTCAACAAACCTGAAAAATCCTGGATTCTGCCTAACGCCAATTACCAAAAGGCTCTGGAGAGGAGGGGGAGGTCCATCAAAAAAGAGAAATTCAATCAATCAATTAATCAATCAATCAGATAAGAACCAGTTCTAATGATAAAAGGTGACCCAAGGCAAAGAGCTAGCCCGGCCACTTATCAGCTGGATGACTCTGGACAAGTTCTTTAACTTCTCTGCCCTTAAATTCCCTCATCTGTAAAACAGGGATTAAGACTATGAGCCCCAAGTGGGACAATCTGATTACCTTGTATCTACCCCAGCGCTTAGAACAGTGTTTGGCACATAGTAAGTGTTTAACAAATACCATCATCACTATTGATATGCCCTTTTATCGTGGACTGCTCTGGAAACGGGGAATTTAGGAGATCTTTCATGGAAACCATCACAGCTAGGGTCATTGAGCATGATCAAAGTAATCAATAGGGAAACCACCCATCCCCACTGAAAAACAAGGGTAGAGGTGTGGGAAGGGGAAAAGGCAATGCCCATTTTACAGGGAGGGAAATTGAGGTCCAGAGAGAGGACATGACAATGCCAGTAATATGCAGGGGGTCAGATGACCATTTTTACCTATCTGAGGTGATGTTCAGATCCAGCTATTTGCCCAGCCTTACCTGGCCCTTCTTTGTTGAGGCCAGGTAACAACAGGTAACATTCTCTGGTGGAAAAGCATTTTATACTCTCTGAAGATCCAGAGGGAATTGGGAGAAGAAATCCTTCTAGTCTGTATGCTTCTTGGGGGGCAGGAGTCCTGTCTACCTACTTTATTACACTGAACTTTCCCAAGAGTTGAGAAGCGGCTTGTGGAGTGGAGAAAAAATGAGCCTGGAAGTCAGAGGACCTGAGTTTTAATGCTAAATCTACCCACTTGCCTGCTGTATGACCTTGGGCACGTCGCTTAATTTCTCTGAGCCTCATTTCCCTCATCTGTAAAATGGTTATTAAAATGGGCTCAATGTGACGCAGGGATTGAGTCCAACCTGGATTATACTCTATCTCCCGCAGCACATAGTAAGCGCTTGACAAATAGCATTTTAAAAAGAGTTTAGTACAGTGCTCTGCACACAGTAAGCACTTAGTAAATATCATTGACTGACTGAACCCTCCAGGAAGGGTTTCTGAATCTTCCAGCCCTTATTCTGATTCAGGAAGTCTTGCAGAGTCTCCTCCTGTTATTTTACAGACCTCCAGTTTGATCTTCTCTTCTCCGTTCTCATGAAAAGTGGTCAGCAGTGGGTGAGTTTCTCAATTCCAAAGAGGAAAATACTTCACATTTGCTTTAGTGACCTCCTGCATCAACAATTTTTTCCACAGTAGCAGAGGTCAGCGAAGAGTTTCTTCCCAGGGCGGAGAGAAATCATGATGGGGGTGGAATTTTTTTAATCAGCATGACCCAGGAAGTCCAGGTATAACATGGAATCATCACACCAGGAAATCCAGACCACCTGGATTTTGTGAGATTTTTTTTTAATGGTATCTGTTAAGTGCTTACTATATGCCAGGCACTGTTCTAACAGCTGGGGTAGATACTAGATAATCAGGTGAGGTAGGAGGGGGCAAAGTGATTGAGTGCTTTAAAGCTAATAATAATAATAATAATGTTGGTATTTGTTAAGCGCTTACTATGTGCAGAGCACTGTTCTAAGCGCTGGGATAGATACAGGGTAATCAGGTAGTCCCACATGGGGCTCACAGTCTTAATCCCCATTTTATGGAGGAGGTAACTGAGACACAGAGAAGTGAAGTGACTTGCCCAAGGTCACACAGCAGCCAAATGGTGAAGCCAGGATTAGAATCCAGGGCCTTCTGACTCCAGGCCTGTGTTCTTTCCACTAGACCACAGATTATTTTTCACATATTAAAACCTGGCCATTTTCTGCTTTTCCTCAGCACTTTGCCATTATCCTAAGATCACCACCTTTCTTTAAGGTAGGTGGAAGATCCCTCTTCCTTTTTACAGAGAAGTAAACTGAGGGCCAGAGAGGCTCAGCCTGATAGCCCGGCTGTAACGACAAGCCAGAAACAGAAGCTTGGAGAGGGAGCTCCAGTAGCCATTACATCTTGAAACCTAACCCATGGCTACTTAACAGAATTACTTGCATGTCTGCTACGTGTGAAGGACTAAACTAAGCATTTGGGGACAGTTAGGCAAAGAGCAAACATCCCTATTGGATCGGACTTTTGATCCGGACCGGGAATTCGTTTTTTTCCCCTGCTCAATTCAAGTGGCTTTGTCCAAAGTGAACTGGCTTCAAGGAACGGCAGCAGGACTTACTGTGGATGGAGCTTGTAGAGTGTTCCGTCCACCCCGACCGTCACCTCCAGGTGGTCTAGTCCTCTGTTTTCCCTGATCTTATCTACCACTGCGGCCATCCCAGCTCCACACAACTGTGCTGCTCTCCTGGACACCGTGCCGCAGACCGTCTTCACCAAAATACTGTCGTCGCAGGTGCCGTTCAGCCCCAGCTGCTGCAGGATCGCCCGGACTTGAAGCAAAGCTAACCTATCACTGGAAAACAGAAAAAGGTGTTTGAGGCAACTCCGGACTAGTGGATAGCGAGATGCTAATCTTTTCCAAGCTTTGTGGACTGGGAGTATCCTAGGTCCACTCTTTTATCATCTATCAGAACTCTTCAACTCACAATATAATTGAACCACTTTATTACCGCAAATCTTTTTATCTGAAAGTTTCTGAATAGTTTTGTTAGAGTTGCCCATTTACTGCACATAGGCTTATATCAAACAACCCAATTATTCATTCATTCAATTGTACTTATTGAGCGCTTACTGTGTGCAGAGCACTGTACTAAGCGTTTGGAATGTACATTTAGGCAACAGATAGAGACAATCCCTGCCCAACACGGGCTCACAGTCTCAAAGGAGGAGACAGACAGCAAAATGAAACAAGTAGACAGGCATCAATTACGATTGTTGACGTACATTTTCAAAGACGAACTTCGAAGTAAAGACTTATATCCAAAATTTTCAAAAAAATAAATGTGAGCAACTCAAAGATAACAGGCTTTATCACTTTTTCTTTACTCTACTTCAATCAATAAATCAGTGTATTAACTGAGGGACTATTATGTGTAATACGACCACCCTCCCTGTCCGCATCCCTTAACCCTGGCATCATCCTTGACTCATCCTTGAGAAGCAGCATGGCTTAGGGGACAGAGCGTAGGCCTGGGAATCAGAGGACCTGGATTCAGTCAGTAAACTGAATTTATTCTGCACTTACTCTGCAGAGCACTGGGCTAAGCACGTGGGGGAGTACAATATAACGATAAACACATCGCCTGCCTACAACGAGCTTACAGTTTAGCAGGGGAGACAGACAACAATAGAAATATATAAATTACAGATATATGCTGTGGGGCTGGGAGAGGGGTGAATAAAGGGAGCAAGTCAGGGAGATGCAGAAGGGAGGGGGAGAAGAGGAAAGGAGGGCTTAGTCAGGGAAGGCCTCTTGGAGGAGATGGGTGTTCAACAAGGCTGTGAAGTGGGGGACAGTAAACTGTCTATGAGATATGAGGAGGAAGGGAGTTTCAGGCCAGAGGTAGGACGTGGGCGAGAGGTCAGCAGCGAAACTGATGAGATCGAGACACAGTGAGAAGGTCAGCATTAGAGGAGTGAAATGTGTGGGCTGGGCTGTAGTAGGAGAGTAGCGAGGTGAGGTAGGAGGGGGCAAAGTGATTGAGTGCTTTAAAGCTAATAATAATAATAATGTTGGTATTTGTTAAGCGCTTACTATGTGCAGAGCACTGTTCTAAGCGCTGGGGTAGATACAGGGTAATCAGGTTGTCCCACGTGGGGCTCACAGTCTTCATCCCCATTTTCCAGATGAGGTCACTGAGGCCCAGAGAAGTGAAGTGACTTGCCCACAGTCACACAGCTGCCAAGTGGCCGAGCCGGGATTCAAACCCATGACCTCGGACTCCCAAGCCCGGGCTCTTTCCACTGAGCCACACTGCCTAATGGTGAGGACATTTCGTTTGATCCAGAGGTGGATGGGCAACCATTGGAGTTCCTTGAGGAGTGGGAAAACATGTCCTGAGCGTTTCTGTAGAAAAATGATCCGGGCTGCAGAGTGAAGTATGGACTGGAGCCGGGAGAGACAGGAAGCGGGAAGGGTAGCGAGGAGGCTGATGCGGTAATCAAGGCGGAATTGGATAAGTGATGGGATGAATGTGGTAGCAGTGTGACTGGAGAAGAAAGGACGGATTTTAGTTCTAATCCTGGCTGCGCCACGTGTCTGCTGTGTCAGCTTGGGTAAGTCACTTTACTTTTCTCTGTCTCAGTTGCCTCATCTGGAAAATGGGGGTTAAGACTGTGAGCCCCATGTGGCGGGCAAGGAATGTCTACCAACTCTGATATTTTGTATTCTCCCAAGCAAACAGTACACGCTCAACAAGTACTGTGAACCCGTCATTGGGCAGGGTTTGTCTCTATCTGTTGCCAAACTGTCCATTCCAAGCACTTAGTACAGTGCTCTGCACCTAGTAAGCGCTCAATAAATACTATTGAATGAAGTACGATTGATTGACATGGACTGGGTCCAACCTGATTAATAATAATGTTGGTATTTGTTAAGCGCTTACTAAGTGCAGAGTACTGTTCTAAGCGCCGGGGTAGATACAGGATAATCAGGTTGTCCCACATGAGGCTCACAGTTAATCCCCATTTTACAGATGAGGTAACTGAGGCACAGAGAAGTTAAGTGACTTGCCCACAGTCACACAGCTGACAAGTGGCAGAGGCGGGATTTGAACCCATGAACTCTGATTCCCAAGCCCGAACTCTTTCCACTGAGCCATGCTGATTAGCTTATATCGACCCCAGTACTTAGTACAGTGCTTGGCACATAGTAAGTGCTTAACAAATGCCATTAAAAAAAATCCTTCTCATTCATCCTACATATTGAGTTCATCAAAAAAAGGTCATCATTTCTACCTTCACAACAACATCCAAATTGCTACCACAATGGACCACGCACTTGTCATATGCCCCATTTCAACTACTGCATCAGCCTCCTGTCTCTCCCCACTCCAGTCCAGACTTCACTCTGCTGCCCAGATCATTTTTCTAAATAAACTGTTCAGTTCACACCTCCCCACTCCTCAAAAACTTCCAATTGTTGCCTATCCATCTCCACATCGAACGGAAATTCCTTAATGTCAGCTTGAAAGAGCTCAGTCAGCTCTTCCCCTCCTTTCTTACCTCAATAATCACCTCCCAACCTGCACACTTTGCTCCTCTAATGTCAACCCACCCACTGTGTCTCGATCTCAACTATCTCGCCAAAGAGCCCTTGCTCATGAACAGTTCCCTTCCACTTCATGTCCGACAGACCACCATTCACCCCACTCTTCAAAACCCTACTAAAATCACATCTCTTCCTTGGAGCCTTCCCCGACTAACCTCTCATCTCCCCACCTTATTCTCCCTCCTTTCTGCATCACCTCTTCCCTTGAGTCTGAATCCCTTAAACACTTTGATACTAATCCCACGGAACTGTTATATTCTGCCACTTCCCCTATCTGTAATTTATTCTAATGTCTGTCTCCCCCACTAGATTGAAGCTTTTTGAGGGGAGGGATCATGTTGTTATGACTATTAGTATTGTATTTGTTAAGTGCTTACTATGTGTCAAGCACTATTCTAAGTGCTGGGATAGATACAAGTGAATGAGGTTGGACACAGTTCCTGTCCCTCATGGGGCTCACAGTTTAAGTGGGAGGAAGAAGAGGCACTGAACCCCCATTTAACAGGTGACAAAACTGGAACACGAAGAAGTTAAGTGATTTCTCCAAGGTCACACATCAGATAACTGACAGAACTGGGATTAAAATCGAGTCTTTGACTTCCAGACCTATGCACTTTCCGTTGTCCTACCATGCCTACCGATTCTATTGTATTGTACTCTCACAAATATTTAGACAGTGCGTTCCATCCACAGTAAGTGCTCAAAAAATACCAATGACTGATAGAGTGATGTACAGACCACAGGGGGCTATAAAATAAAAACAAGTTCCTAAAAGTGCTATGCAAATCAATCAATTTCTGGTATTTATCGAGCACTTATTGTTTATAAGATATGGCCAACACAGAGTTCACAAGATGCCAGAATTAACACCTAGGTAATCATCATCATCACCACCATCAGGACATGTGTCAAGCACTGTTCTAAGCACTGGGTAGATACAACGTAATCAGGTTGGACAGAGTCCCTGTCCCACAGTCTAAACGGCAGGTAACTGAGGCCCAAAGAAGTTAAGTGACTTGGCCAAAGTCACAGAAGAGACAAGTGGCAGAGTTAGGATTAGAACCCAGGTCCACTGATTCCCAGGCCACGCTGCTTCTCAGGTGTGGCAAGCAGAGAGAACCCTTTCAGACTACATGAAAAATCAGGTCTGTGAGCTTTCTTTCATAACTGTCCTCTGGAGTTAAGGAATAATAATAATAATAATAATGTTGGTATTTGTTAAGCACTTACTATGTGCAGAGCACTGTTCTAAGTGCTGGGGGAGATACAGGGTCATCAGGTTGTCCCACGTGAGGCTCACAGTTAATCCCCATTTTACAGATGAGGTAACTGAGGCACGGAGAAGTTAAGCGAGTTGCCCAAGGTCACACAGCAGACAAGTGGCAGATTTGGGATTAGAGCATGTGTTCTCTGACTCCCAAACCTGTGCTCTTTCCACTGAGCCACGCTGTTTCTCTAGGCGTTGAGTTGAGGTATGGGCACTAAAAGGCTTGGTTAAGGCCACTCAGTGGCTTGCTGCAGGACGAGGCACAGGGCCCAGTCTCCCGCCTGCCCAGCAGAGCTGCTTACCTCTCAATCTGGGAAAGGAACTTCGTTTCAAATATGCCCCTGGTCTTCAGCGTCTCGGAGATCTGGCCTCTGAAGAGAAATCCTCTTTTGGTGAAGTCGATCAAAATGTTGCGGACGATTTCTCCTAGGTACATTCCACTGATCATTTTCTCATACCTAAATGAAGGAGAAAAGAGCATATGTTCAGAGGAGTGAGGGAGTAATTCCAGCTGGCTTGCAAACATCTCAAAGACATTCGGATCTCATACAGACTACACAGACTCTCAAAGCACAATCTTCTCTTCACCTACGAGATACAGCTTTAAATTATTATAAATTACTTATTTATTCATTTTAATATCTGTCTCTCCCTCTAGGCTATAAGCCTATTGTGGCCAGGGAATGGGTTAGCTTAATTCTGTTGTACTGTACTCTCCTCAAGCGCTTAGAACAGTGCTCTGCACATAGCACCCAATAAATATCACTGACTGATTGACTGACACTTTGTATAATGAAGAAAGTGAGGTCAAGAAAATTGTGCGTGTTTGAAATAGCAAGCAAAAACAATTTGACCCATGACAGTAGCAAAAATTTTGACAGCTGCAAAAGTCAAAAATAAAAGCAAAAACTTTTGAATGCTAAACAATCCTCCCCACCCTTAGATAAGATCTTTTTAAGCAAGGACATAGCCGAGTCCACCATTAAAGCAAATTGGGTTTTGCTAATAGCTCAGCCAGCAAATGCAACATTAGCTCCTCTGGCAGTTTCACGGCAGGGAGGAAAACCCCGGATTTGGGCAGTTCTACGACTCCCGGGTCTGCCTTTCCTAGATCGTGGCAGAGCTGAACTTCTGAAATTACAAACCAGCAATTCTTCATCCTTCTCAGTTCTTTTCTTTTTTTGTTCTCTGTACATCTAGGGCCCTCCAGAAATAATGAGGAATTTAAATCCAAACCCGGCCGGCGGCCAAACACCCGCTCTGTCTGAGAGTTTCTACACCTGTTGCCGCTCCATCCCGTCGGAGGCTTGTGATCGCTCGTGTCTGGGGCCCGGACAGGGGAGGAGGCTGGCATCACCCTCCCCCATACTCCCACTGCGGAAACCCCATTCTGCAGCAAGACAGAACTGTGGTCCCTCCTTCTTCCCCAGGCTCTAGGAACAATCAATGGTGTTTTTTGAGTGCTTACTGGGTGCAGAGCACTGTACTAAGCACTTGGGAGAGTACAATAATAATAATAATTGTGGTATTTGTTAAGTGCTGACTCTGTGTTAGGCACAGTACTAAGTGCTTGGATAGATACGATGTAATCGGGTTGGACACTATCCCTGTCCCACGTGAGTCTCAGTCTTGGTCTCCATTTTACAGATGAAGTAACTGAGACACAGAGAAGTTAAGTGACTTTCCAAGGTCATACACACAGACATGTGGGGGAGCCGGGATTAGGACCCAGGTTCTTCTGACTCCCAGGCCCAAGCTCTATCCCTAAACCACATTGCTTCTCTGTACCACTCCCTCCACCCTGACCACATCATCTTCCTTAATTCCTCCCACTCCGACCTCTATTCCCTCAATCCTCTGGACCATCTCTGTTTCAGACTAAATGTGTCTAAAATAGAATTCCTTACTTTTCCACCCACACCCTGTCCCCTCCAGTTTTTTCCCATCACCAAAGACACCACCACAATTTTACTTGTCTCGCATCCCTTAACCTCTTCTGGTCTGTGAGCCCGCTGTGGGCGGGGATTGTCTCTGTTGCTGAATTGTACTTTCCAAGCGCTTAGTACAGTGCTCTGCAATAAATACAGTTGAATGAATGGATGAATCTTTGACTGATCTCTCTCATCCTACCCACTTATTCAGTCTGTCACTAAATCTTGTTGGTTTTATCTTCTCAACACCCCCTAGACTCCACCCGTTCCTCTCCACCCAAACTGCTACACACTGGTCCAAGCACTTATCATATCCCCTCTAGACTTTAAGCTCCTTCTAGACTGTAATCTCTTTGTGGGCAGGGAATGTGTCTATCACCTCCATTGTATTGTACTCTCCCAAGCGCTTAGTACACTCTGCACATAGTAAGTACTCAATAAATCCTGACTGATTGCTCACCCCCACCTTATCTATTGTATCAGCCTCTTTGTTGACCTCCTTGCCTCCTATTTCCCCATTCCAGTCCATACTCCACACTCTGCTTCTCCGATCATTTTTTAAAAAAACCTCTCCTGGAATATCTCCAGTGGTTGCCCGTCCCTCTCTGCCTCAAACAGACACTCCTTACCATTTGCTTTAAAGCACCCTATTGGCTACGGGACTTCTAACTTACATCGCTGATGTCCAACTACAACTCAACCTGCACACTTCATTCCTCTAACACCAACCTACTCGCTCTATCTCGATCTCATCTATCTCACTGCTTAGCCCTTGCTCGCATCCCCCTCCCCTTTCATATCTGACCGACCACCTCCCTCCCCACCTTCAAAGCCCTGCTAAAATCCCATCTCCAAGAGGCCGTTCCCAACCAATCTCTCACTTCCCTGCCTAAGCCCTCCCTTCTATGTTGCCTATGCACTTGGGTCCTGTTCCCCATAAGCAGTTTGCTATTCAAACCTCCCCCTACCCCAAAGCACTTATGGCCATAACCACCTGCAATTTCTTTTACCGTCTCCCCCTCTAGTCTGTAAGTTCCCTGTGGGCAGGTATCATCTATACCTATCTTTCAATCAGTTAATCAATGGAATTTATTGAGTGCTTTACCGTGTCCCAAGCACTGTCCTAAGTGCTTGGGAGAGCACAATACAGCAGAGTTGGTAGACATGTTCTCTACCCAAAAGGAGTTTACATGTATTGTGCTCTCCCAAGCACTTAGTACCGTGCTTTGCACATAGTAAGTGCTCAATAAATACACTGATGGACTGACTGACTGATGGAGAAGATCTCCCGCCAGCTTCCAAAAATCTACTCCTTCTATCAAGGCCTCAATCCCATACGTTCTTGCCTTCTAAAAACCCTTGAGCCCACTTTTTCTCCCCTCCCTGATTGCCATCTTCAACTACTTTCTCTCTGTGAGTTTCTCTTCCCCTCTGCTTTCAAACATCCTCATGTCTGCCCTAGCCTTAAAAAGCAAAACAAAACAAAAATCTTCTCTGGATCCCAATTTACCCTCCGGCTGCGACCCCATCTTCCTCCTCCAAACTCCTTGAATGGGTTGCATTCATCAGTGGTCTCTACCTCCTCTCCTCCAACATCCTTCTTGACCACTACAATCTGATTTCTGCCTTCTTCTTTTTACTGAAGTTGCCCTCTCTAAGGTCCCCAATGGTTTCCTTCTTGCCAAATCTTCTGGGATCTACTCTAACCTAATCCTCCTGGACCCCTCTTAATTTTCTTAATGGTATTTTTTAAACATCCTACTAAGTGCTGCAGTAGATACAAGATGGTGAGATTGCATACAGTCCTTGTCCCACATGGGACTCTCAGTCTTCATCTCCTTTTAAAAGATGTGGTAATTGAGGCGCGCAGAAGATAAGTGACTTGCCCAAGGTCAAATAGCAGCCAAGTGGCGGAGATGGGATTAGGACCCTTGGCTGCTTTAGACACAGCGGACCACTCCCTTCACCTGGAAATATCATCTAACTTAGGTCTTAGTGATACAGTCCTCTCTTGGTTTTCTTATTTCTCTGGCTGATCCTTCTCAATATTTCCCCAATTCTTTCTCTCACTCCCACCCCATAAATGTGGAATTACCATGGCCTCACCTCTCATCTCTATGTAGCTGACTCCCAAAGCAACCTCACTAGTCCTGACCTCTCACTTCTACAATTTTGGATTTTCTCTTTCCTCCAATACGTCTCTGTATAGATGTCCTGCCAAAACCTCAAGATCAATATGACCAAAATTGACCTCCTCATCTTGCCCCCTAATCTTCTCCTCCATCACTGTCTCTTCACAGTTGATAACCCTTCCTTCCTCCCTAGATCTAAAGCCTATAGCCTGGCATTACCCTTCACTCCCTTCTCTATTCATTCCATCACCAAATCCTATTGATTCTTCCACTGTAGTGTTTCCATGATCAGACCTTTTCGTTCCATTTAAATGTCCATTTAAATGCACTTAGCCCATCCTAGCATGACCACTGTATCCACCTCCTCCCTGTCACCCCTTAACTTCAGGCTCTCCTCTCTCTCCAGTCCACATTTCAAACCACTGCCTGGATCATTTTTCTAAAGTATCATTCTGAACACGATTCCCCATGCCTTAAAAACCTCAAATGGTTCCCTATTCCTCTCTAAATCAAACAGAAACTTTTAACCACTGGATATAATACACTCAATCAGCTGTCTCATTCATTCAATCGCATTTATTGAGAGTTTACTGTGTGCAGAGCACTGTACTAAGCACTTGGAAAGTACAATTCGGCAACAAATAGAGACAATCCCCACCCAACAACAGGCTCACAGTCTAGAAGGGGGAGACAGACAACAAAATAAGTAGACAGGCATCACTACCATCAAAATAGATAAATAGAACCATAGATAATTGAACACCATTAATAAAATAAATGGGAGACACTTTAGTAATCATCTAACTTCAACAAATCTCGTGTTCAAAGCATTATTCAACTTCGCCTCAGCCATATCCTCAGTGGGAATGGGGATTCTGCTTTGGGGTTCTAAGGACTTCTTCACGCTGCCTATGGGCCCCGTCACCAGAGAAGCAGCGTGGCTTTGTGGATACAGCACAGTCCCAGGGGTCAAAAGGACCTGGGTTCTAATCCCGGCTCTGTCACTTGTCTGCTGTGTGATCTTGGGCAAGTCACTTCACTTCTCTGGGCCTCAGTTGCCTCATCTGTAAAATGGGGATTAAGACTATGAGACCCATATGGGACAGGGACTGTGTCCAACCTCATAAATTTGTATCCACCCCAACACTTAGTAGAGTGCCTGGCACATAGTAAACGGCTAACGAAGAACACCACAGCCAGAGAAGACTGCCTAATGCACCATTCAAAAGAAGCAGCAACCTGAAAAGCCACTCGGAGAAATTTCTATCAGCAGTCTTGGATGCATCTAAATCGCCTACCAGGCACCTCACTGTGCATACTAAGAGACACGGGTGAGTGGAATGGAGCTACACAAGGCATCGCTGCTATAATAAAACACACGTCTACTCATAATGAGTACGCTGAACCGGGCGAATAAACCGCCAGCAGAAATACCTTCCAATCTCAAAAAACAAAGATGAGGACGTTACTTTCGGCATTTGAAATTTTCAATTCCCCAGTGTCCTAGAGTATTTCTAAACTCCTCACTTTCTCTCTCCCTGGACTGCAGGCCCCAGTATTTTGGATAAAACAAGCAGGTTTGGAAAAAGACCACTGAACAGTCTTGGACTGTTGGACAGTCGTCCACTTCTCAGCCTATAATGATTCTTTCTCCCATCTGCTGTGCCAGACTTACTTCAGAATAGTGAACTCCTGGCTTCAGCTTCATGTAACTACTTGAGCAGTTTGAGGATCACAATTATTCCCTGAATAAACATGAGTTTAACTTTCTCCTCTCGGAGCTGTCCCGAAGCCCAGAAAGCCAAGGATGGATGCAAAACAGGGTCTCTTGTAATAATGCCCCCAGTTATCGCTGACAACCTCTTGCCTCAAATCCCTGGTGGTCAGAAGGCCTTTATATCTGAAAATTAGCCTTTTCAAAGGAAATGATTGTACCTACAACTTAGATGTCAGCTTAACCTATATTTTCAGGGAGGGCACCTCCTCCAAGAGGCCTTCCCCGATTAAGCCCTCTTTTCCCCAGTTCGCTTTCCCTTCTGTTTGGCCTATGCACCAGGATCTGTGACCTTTGGGCATTTGATATTCACCCCATCTCAACTCCACATTTATGTACGCATCTTTAAATTATATTGTAAATTATTTATTTATTCCTATTTATATGTCTCCCCCTCTAGACTATAAGCTCATTACGGGCAGTGGACGAGTCTGCTAATTCTGTTGTATTGCGCTCCCAAGCGCTTAGTACAGTCTGTGTGCATAGAAAGTGCTCAATAAATAACATCGATTGACTGTTTGATGACCGACTGATTTTCCCTTTGCATTCCACCTAGAAATACCTTTGTTTTCCAGCATTTAACGAGAGTTCATCCACGGCTTTGTCGTAAATAGTCCTGATGTCATCCAGGCATCCGTTGTCCCCAAAGGCTCCCCACTCCATGTTGACGCACATCCGGCCTTCACTGCCCTCAACCATCTCTATGTTTTTCATCTCTTCCATGTAACATGCATTGCTGCCGGTCCCTGAAATAAGCCAAGAAGATACTGAAAGCAAACAGAATTCCTTCAGGTTCCCAATCATTTTCCTAGAAACATACGGAAGGACCAGTGGGTGGAAGCAGTGTGGCCTTGAGCACAGGTGGAGTCAGGAGACCTAGGTTCTGATCCTGGCTCTAATATTTGCCTGTTGCGTGACCTTGGGCAAGTCACTGAATATCTCTGGGCCTCAGTTTCCTTATCTGCAAAATGGAGATTAATAATAATAATGTGGGTATTTATTAAGCGCTTACTATGTGCCGAGCACTGTTCTAAGCGCTGGGGTAGACACAGGGGAATCAGGTTGTCCCACGTGGGGCTCACAGTCTTAATCCCCATTTTACAGATGAGGGAACTGAGGCCCAGAGAAGTTAAGTGACTTGCCCACAGTCACACAGCTGACAAGTGGCAGAGCTGGGATTCGAACTCATGAGCCCTGACTCCAAAGCCCGTGCTCTTTCCACTGAGCCACGAGATTAAGACTATGAGGCCAATGTGGGACATGGGCTGTGTCCAATTTGAATGTCTTATATCTATCCCAGTGCTTACTACAGTACCTGGCACTTAGTGCTTAACAGATATCATTTAAATATCATTTATACATACATATATATATACACCCACCCATACATATATATACACACACACATATATATGTATACACACACATATATACATGTGTATACATATACATATGTGTGGGTGTATGTGTGTATATACATATATGTGTGTATATATACATATATATGTGTTTATATATACATATATGTGTGTGTGTGTATATACGTGTGTGTGTGTGTGTGTGTATACAGTATACACATATATATAAAGAGAGAGAGAGAGAGTATGTGTGTGTCTTGTCCCAAAATGATTAGGCAACATTTTACTGGGAAAAAAAAGTGTTTAGATAACACTGTCACTTTCACACAACTTCATTTTTCAGGTGGTAAAAACAAGTCCCAGAAAGGTGACAAACAAGAGATGGAACCTGAATCAGGCCAGGAAACAGCCTAGTTCTATGAACCCCCAGTTAGAGAAATCTTGAAGCAGCATGGCTCAGTGGAAAGAGCCTGGGCTTTGGAGTCAGGGGTCATGAGTTCGAATCCCAGCTCTGCCACTTGTCAGCTGTGTGACTGTGGGCAAGTCACTTCACTTCTCTGTGCCTCAGTTATCTCATCTGTAAAATGGGGATTAAGACTGTGAGCCCCACGTGGGACAACCTGATTCCCCTGTGTCTACCCCAGCGCTTAGAACAGTGTTCTGCACATAGTAAGCGCTTAACAAATACCAATATTATTATTACTTGGGCTTTGACTGCCGCCGGGCTCAAGCCCACAACCGTTTCTTCCAACATTTTTCCATGAGAAGCAGCGTGGTCTACTGGAAAGAGCACAGGCCTGGGACTCAGGACCTGGGCTCTAATCCCAGCACACCACTTTTCTGCTGTGTGCCCTTGGGCAAATCATTTAACTTCTCTGTGGCTTCGTTACCTCATCTGTAAAATGGAGATTAAACCTGGGTACCCTATATGGTACAGGGACTATGTCCAACCTGATTATCTTGTACAGTGCCTGGAAAATAGTAAGCGCTTATCAAATACCTTAAAAAAGATTGTAATATATTCTATCCCAACAAGCTCGTGCTGTTGGAAGAGCATTTCTGAATTCCATGATACTAGTTTACCCAAAGCACACAGTGAAAACACACGTTCTAGAACTACCTGAACTGCTAAATACAGTGCTTTTTCTATCAACTTTCTTAAGAACTTAGTTTTCCTCTGACAGATTCAGTCCAGAAGAATAGGAGCTCAAATAACATGCGAGGAAGATTCAAATCATCTTTGCTAATAGGTTCCCCAGGGTCTCTTTCCAGCCACGGATTATCTTCCTGAAATTTGAATATGCCAACAGACTCTGAAGTAAATTCTCAGGCAATTTTCAAGTTAAAATGGTCTTAATCAATCAATGCCATTTACTGAGCGCTTACTGTGTGCAGAGCACTGTCCTAAGCACTTGGGAGTGTACAACAGAGTTGGTCGATACGTTTCCCACCCACAAGCAGCTCACAGTCTAGAGGGAGAGACAGACATTAAAATTAATTAATCATAGATAAGTACATAAGAGCTGTGGGGCTGAGGGTGGGGTGAATATTAAATGCCTAAAGGATACTGATCCAAATACACTGACAATATAGCTTCCTCATGGTTATTTTTTCTTGATTTTTCCACTTCTCTATTCCCTCTCACCCCATATTGTAGCCCCAGGTTTTCCTGGCCTAGAAAGGTACAGCTGAGAAGGATGGGCTAACAGAGAGTTTGCACGGGGGAGAGAGGAGACGAAGGCACAGCACAGTGTTTGCCACGTCACAGCATGGAGGAGAGCAGTGCGGCCTAGCGGAACGAGAAGAGGAACTGGGTTCTAATAATGGCTTGGCCAACTGCTTGCTGTGTGACCTTGGACAAATCACTTCATTTCTCTGTGCTTCAGTTTCCTCATCTGTAAAATGGGGGTTAAATCCTACTCCCTCCTACTGAGACTGTGAGACACATGTGGGGCAGGGACTCTGTCCAACCTGATTATCATGTATCTAGCCCAGCACTTAAAACACTTCTCGACATATATAAGTGCTTAACAAATACAAAAGTGATTATAATAATAATAATAATAATGATAATTCTCCTAATAATAATAATAATAATAATAATTGGTGCCTTTAGATCCAAATTAGTAACAAAAACCACCGGAGTCAGCTCAACTAGAGATCCGAGTTTGCTTCTCAAATCCACCGAACAATCACTCCTCCCCGCTTCAAAGCCCTACTAAAGGCACACCTCCTCCAAGAGGCCTTCCCAGACTAAGCCTCGCTTTTCCTCAGCTCCCCCTCCCTTCCGTGTCACCTCGACTCACTCCCTTTGCTCATCCCCCCCAACCCCGCCCCACAGCAGTTGCGTAAACATGTATATATTTATAATTCTATTTATTTATTTTGATGCCTGTCTACTGTTTTGATGTCTGCGTGGTTCAGTGGAAAAAGCACGGGCTGGGGAGTCGGAGATCAGGGGTTCAAATCCAGGCTCAGCCACTTGTCAGCTGGGTGACTTTGGGCAAGTCACTTCACTTCTCTGTGCCTCAGTTCCCTCACCTGTAAAATGGGGATTAAGACCGTGAGCCCCACGTGGGACAACCTGATCACCTTGTATCCTCCCCAGTGCTTAGAACAGTGCTTTGCACATAGTAAGAGCTTAACAAATGCCAACATCATTATTATTATAATTATTATGTCTGTTTCCACCCCTCTAGACTATAAATCCATTGCTGGCAGGGACTCTCTCTTTATTGCTGCATTGTCCTTTCCAAGTGCTTAGCACAGTGCTCTGCACACAGTAAGCGCTCAATAAATACGACTGAATGCAGGAATGCTGTTGTTTGGAAGGGAAAAGGATGACTCACAGTGGGACATTTAGCTACATTCACCAAAAGCCTTGGTTTCAGGGACAAGGTGCCTTTGATTCTGAAGTACCGTCGGGGTGCGGCCTAGCTGGCAGAAGCTTCAACGGTCATAGAAATATCCTCTGTCACCTTACATCTGCACTTCAGACCGCACCCTACTCACGTCCTGAGGAACAGAAGTGGGGCTTTGCAAATACCCAGAAAACAGCCCCACCCAAAGTGAAACCAACTCATTCGGAGATGTCCAGCAGTTTCCCAAGGGGGTGGTAGTCTAGTGATTACTCCCATTTGCCCGGTAGTCAAAAATAATAATAATAATAACGTTGGTATTTGTTAAGTGCTTACTACGTGCAGAGTACTGTTCTAAGCACCGGGGGAGAGACAGGGTAATCAGGTTGTCCCTCGTGGGGCTCACAGTCTTAATCCCCATTTTACAGATGAGGGAACTGAGGCACAGAGAAGTGAAGTGACTTGCCCACAGTCACACAGCTGACAAGTGGCAGAGCTGGAATTCGACCCATGACCTCTGACTCCCAAGCTCAGGCTCTTTCCATTGAGCCACACTGCTTCTCTACTGCACAGGCCCGGAAGTCAGAGGATCTGGGTTCTAAACTCAGCTCTGCCATTTGCCTGCTGGGTGATTATGGGCAAGTCACTTAACTTCTCTGAACCTCAGTCACCTCAACCGTAAAATGGAGATAAAATACCTGCTCTCCCTCCCTCTTTGACTGTGAGCCCCATGTGGGACAGGGACTGGGTCTGATCTGCTTATGGTCTAAGCCCATTGTGGGCAGGGAACATGTCTAATCGTAATAATGTTGGTACTTGTTAAGCGCTTACTATGTGCCAGGCACTGTTCTAAGTGCTGGGGTAGATACAGGGTAATCAGGTTGTCCCACATGAGGCTCACAGTCTTAATCCCCATTTTACAGATGAGTTAACCGAGACACCGAAAAGTGAAGTGACTTGCCCAAAGTCACACAGCTGACAGGTGGCGGAGCTGGAATTAGAACCCATGACCTCTGACTCCTAAGCCCGTACCAACTCTATTGTATTAAGCTCTCCCAATTGCAATGCTCTGCACCCAGTAAGCACTCAATAAGTATCACTGATTAATTGAATCTACCCCAGTGCTTAGTAAAATGCTTTGTACACAGTAAGCACTTAACACATTATTATTTTGCAGGTTAAAACATGCAGTCTTGGTTAAAATTGGAAAAGATTCATTAGCGTTCGAATAGTAGAATTAATAAACCTATCTGCGAGTAGCAATTAAGACTAACTATAAGAAACTTGGTTTTCACACTGGCTGGAGTCCTCATTCACCAGGAAATCAAGACGAAGTTCTCAGTTTTCCCATCCACAAAATGGAGATCATTTTATGGTGATCTAAATTTAAACCAGGATTGCTTTTCCCATTACTGGCCCCTCTTGACTCGTGCGGAATTAAACTGTAAACCTTTTAGTCCTCCATCAAAGGATCCCCAAAGTTGGGGACCTGTTACAGCCTCAGTAAGGCTTATAATTTTTATTTCTCTCTCTCTCAGGTGGGTGTTTGCAAAGACGATTACCAAATGAAGAATGAAGGAGAGGGTCACAGTTGGAGATGCCTTCCTGCTATTGCAGAGGGTAGGCATGGACATAAACAATCCATCTGTGCTCTGGCAGTTATTTTTCCATGCTAGGAAGTAGCTGGGGCTGGGATGTTTTGTTTTGTTTTCTCGGATTCTTCCGCCAACACCCCCCAGAAAGTGGTCAGACAAGCTAATCTGAATAAACAAGATGAAATGATGTATTCAGTTCAGTCTACAGAACTCCTTTCCACAGGCAGGGTCTTTGTTGTGCAACGGGATGGGGAGGAGGAAAGACTGGTCACATAGCTTCCTGTCAACGAGTGACAGAATCTTGGAAAATTTTTCTCTAGGTGACCAACCTTCTCTTCAGTGGAAGGAAGAGCAATTTAGCCTGCTTAGATGGAACTCTAAAGGCAATGGGTTTTTTTTTGATCTTTCTGTCTGGGTTCGAAAATATGCTCAGAATGGCAGAGACAGTGATAACATATTGACTATGAGCAGGCAATCTACAATATCCCATTTCAATATCTAGCAACACCCAGCCTAGAAAAGGGCCCCAGAAGGAGAAAGGGAATTATAAATGTGGCTACCTCAAACCAACAAGTGGTGGGTATGTTTGGCTAGAATCGCTGTGCCAGGAATCCTCTACTACCTACCCACAATGAGTCCGACTTCACAGGTTGGCTCTTCGTATGCACAGGTCATCATGGTGCCCACGGTGTCATTCACCACGGCCACAACATCCAGGTCAAATTCCTTCGGAGAGGCAAGACGGGGACAGCTTTAAGGACACCACCGCTTTCCTTTTATTTGAGCCCCCAACATCCTTCAAGTCAGCCCCCCACTAATAGAGCATGGTTGAGAACTTCTATAATATTTCTCCACCAAATGTTTTACCAGCCATCAGACATTCACTAGTCCAGCTAAAAATACCAGTATCAGGCAAAGTTATGGCACAGCACGGTTCCGACATTTGGTCCAACCCTGGGCTGCTGAGCACTGGGGACCCACCGGGTTACTTGTGAGGCTACTTGTGTTCCCTGATTCCCTTTCCCAAAGGTTCTACGGCATCTTCTCTCCTTCAGCTGTCTCCCTAACCTCCCAACAAATGTATTTTAGCTGATGCCAAGAATGTGCACCCAGCACACTCACTTTGTGGCATGCAAGTGTTCCTGGTATCACGATAAAAATATTCTAGGAGGAACGGGGAGGCCAACCTGAGGAAGCAGTACTATGGCAGAGCCAGGTAAAAGCTGGGAGCTGCCAGGTGGGCTTTATAGGAAATGACCTCTGAACTCTACCCCCTTCCCTCTTCACCTCCCCTCAGCTGAGCCCCCTTTCTCTCTGCTCCTCCCCCTCCCATTTCCCCTCCCCTCAGCACTGTGCTCATTTGTATATGTTATTTATTACCGTATTTATTTTGTTAATCAGCACTAATGTCCATATCCGTAATTTATTTTAATGTCTTTCTCCACCTCTAGACCATAAGCTCCTTGTGGGCAGGGAACGTATCTATCAACTCTGCTATATTGTACAATCCCAGGAGTTTTGGGGAGTGCTCCGCACCACAGTAAGTGCTCAACACATACGATTGTACTGACTGACCCACAACGACAAACCCAATCCGAAACCTGAGGAAGAAGGAAGTACCCTCAGTTTTCCTATACTGTGGGGCTGTATTCTTGAAGAACCCCTGCATTAAGGCAAACGTATTAGAGTACTCAAGCTTCGATCAACACCACATGTGTGCTCAAAACCATTTCTTCCGACATCGCATCAATTTCTACCTGGACAGGTGTGCGTTGTTGGAAGAAAGTTCTCTAAATACTCTGTCACATTCCATCCGTAATGCACAGTGAAAATGCTCATTTTATGAGAATTGACTATACTAGCCCTATTTTATATACAATCAAAACAGAGGCCCTGGGAGACACTGAAGTTCTAATTCCAGCTTCACTACTTGCTTGCAGGGTGATTCTGGGCAAGTCACTTAACTCACTGGTGCTCAGTTTTTTTTATCTGTGAAATGGGGCTTCAACACTTGTTCTCGCTCCTACATAGATTGTGAGTCCCATGTGGGGCCGTATCGTGTCCCACCTGATTACCTTGTATCTACCCCAGTGCTTAATACAGGGTCTGGCATATAATAAGCGCTTAACAAATACCAGCATTCATAACTGACAGCAACTTGAAGAAGGCTGACAACATACCTCTCTTCTTTTAATTCCTTCTCTCAGCAGATTGGCCACATCCTGTCCTTCGCAATCTGTTGCCTTAAAGCCTTTTGTCCAGTTGAGTAGGATACCCTGAGGAAACATAAACCACACAGGAAATGAACTGCTAGAACACTGGTCCTAAACAAAAATGTCTTTTCTACACAGATCCCCTGCCAGTGGACTACGGACTAATCGAAACAATGCCTTGGTGAAGATTCCTTTGACACCACGAGCAAGTGTTGGCAGAATTGGGCCCCTGATTCCTGACTTGCCATAAATTAAGATGTCATAAACTGCAACTTAAAACAAGCTTAAACTCAGGGATGTATAGTCTTAAATTCCTTAATACCTAGAAAAATATATTATAGATCCTAATTCATCATACTAGCAAACTGTTTTTTTAAAAACAATACTACACAGAGTGATTTGGTCTGACTTCTAAGAGCTGTAAGTCATTAGGTGAAGAAATCACTAATTCCGAGATTTAAGTGGATGAATAAGCTTCAGTTTCAAGAGTGCTAATGGCAGGCAAAGGATGCCTATTTTGCTCACTTTCTGTCCACAAAACTAATATTACTCATGCTAGAATCAAGATTTTTGGCTTTGCTCTTACCACAGTTGAGCACTTCCTGAAGGAGAAATACTCCCAATTCTGGAAACAAGACATATTTTCTGAGGAAATCTAGCTTTATATAATCAAATTAGTCAGTATTTGCTAAGGTCCAACAGATACGCCCAATCCTGTATTAGATGCTTTTCTAGTCTATACCTAGAATGTTTGGGGTTCTAAGACAGAAAAGCAAATCAAATTTACTACTGAAACTCTGAGTAAAATTAGCATTTATTCTTTTGGCCAAGTTTGTGGTACACGCTGCCGAAGCACCTGATGAACAGATAACTGGGGTGTGGTCCGCAGGATCAGACTTCCAAGTTTCAGGGCAAGGAAGGTGGCCTTAGCTTCACGCTACAGCTAAAGTTTTAATATCCACCGGGATGAAATCGCATTTTTGAATTGGGCCCCTTCAGAGAAAGCCAGGAATAGAGTGCCCAGAAGAGAAAGAAAAACAAATGTCTTGTGGATTGAGACTATATATTTTTAATTCCTGATAAAAAAAAAACCCCAACAGGCCCTCCTATAGGGCTCCGCACCCAGGAGATACCCCATAAATGTGTCCCCCTGACTTTCCCTCTTTATTCATCCCCCTTCCCATCCCCAACGCATTTATGTACATATCTGTAATTGATTTATTTATATTAATGTCTGTCTCCCCCTCTAGACTGTAACCTCGTTGTGGGCAGGGAATGTGTCTGTTATATCATATCGTTCTCTCCCAAGCTCTTAGTACAGTGCTCTGCATGCAGTAAGCACTTAATAAATACGACTGACTAAATAAATGCTGACTGTGGTGATGGTGAAACCCTAAAACATAGTACAGTCAGAATACACCACCCACTTGGTCAATCACTTTCTAATGAAATTTAATTTCACCTGTAGTATAATTTCAACTGGTCTTTAAAAAACTTACCGCATCTAGACTTGTCTGCTTGCAGGGAAAGGAAAAGGTAAAGCCCAGAGGCAGCCGAGCCCCCTTTATCCCCATGTAATCCAGGAAATCAGAGATGCAGTGGACAATGTGATCAAACAGCTAAAAAAAGAAGACGATATATTATACATACACACAAATATAGTATATTGGGTCCACTTAAATTTCATCCTCTATACACATGAAAATATAACCCACCCATACATGTTAAACTAGATTGTCCCAGAGCGTACAAAATTTGAGCTCCCTTTAACATACTGAAGCTCTAACAATAATTTACAGTTGGTAACGTGGAAATCTGGGAGCCTGAAAGATTTCAAGGAGTCTCAGACGATGCCTAACACTGATAAAGAGATGCTTAGTCCTGGGAAAAGGTGGCTTTATATCACTGAAAACCCCTGGTTAGCCCGCTTAATTAGTTTCAAGAACATTAAACAAAATAGAGTTTCCCACAGCAAATAATGTATAGCACGTTCATACGTTCTCGAGATAAAAAAATAAATTTAAACAATATAAATATATTTTAAATGATAAACACAATAAACCTAGTGAACAGCAGTGTAAATATGTACCATTAACACTGAAAGAATCAAAATGTTAACATGTGCACATTATATAAATCGAATTACCCTAGCTGTTGCTCCTGGCAAACCAAAAGATCTGCATACTTCAATTTGACATTCACCTGAGTCCGAACATTGGTGCAAATCTTATTCAAATGCTGGACAAACTCTTTCAACGCTTGCTCCTTGTGCATCTGACCTCACAGAGAGCAATTTGAGGGCCCCCAGGCTACGCATCCCACTGTTTTCCAACAGCCTGCTACTCTGTTGTTCTTTACTTTGAGGAGATGATGTCCTATAAGGTATCTATTTGTGGTGGACCTTTATTGCAGAGTCAAATAGCCATGTGTACTGGTTTCAAGGTGATCATGCAGTGAGCCCAGATATGCCCAATAAAAGCCCACCCACGAATGCTGCTCAGAGCACAAATGCGGCAAAACCAGAGGAGCAGTACTGAGGGAGCACTGTAAGAAATATTGGAATGAAAATTCAGCAGCATTTGTGTGAGAGAGTGCTAAAAAAGAACGGTATATTTAAGGGTGGACAATAGAAACACCCAAACCCAGATGCAATAAATAACTCTTAGTAGGATATGAAAGTGTAAATCCAAAACATAGATGTAATAAATAATTTGTGGTACACTATGAAAATGTACACTTTAAGAATCAATCTCCTGACAAGGCAAATTTCCACTTATAAAATGCAGAGATTTAGCTTCCACACACACTTAGCAGTGGATGGATCAGTGTGACATTTCTGGGTTCAAAAACACACACAAACACACGGTTTGGATAAATTGAGGATGATGGGACCATTACAGAATAAGCACTTAACAAATACTACTATTATCAAAGTGTGTCCCTAACCATAAAGGTGGATAGGGTGAGGGTAAAGACCGCCTTATTCCTTCGAATATCCTTTGATTTCACTCTTACATTCATTCATTCATTCAATTTACTGAGCGCTTACTGTGTGCAGAGCACTGTACTAAGCGCTCGGAAAGTACAATTCGGCAACAGATAGAGACAATCCCTGCCCAACAACGGGCTCACAGTCTAGAAGGGGGAGACTGACAACAAAACAAAACAAGTAGATAGGCATCACTACCATCAAAATAAAGAGATCCATAGATAAATGCACATCATTAATAAAATGAATAAAGCAATAAATATGTACAAATATAGACAAGTGCTGTGGGGAGGGGAAGGGGGTAGAGCAGAGGGAGGGAGTCGGGGTGATGGGGAGGGGAGGAGGAGCGGAGGGAAAGGGAGGGCTCAGCCTGGGAAGATAAAATACTAGGCTAAATGGGCCACTGATGCACCCATATTGGCATTTTTAATGTCCTTATATTTCTCACCTCCTCTCCTGTGCCCTGCATGACCTCAATGGGAATGGCATAGATTTTGTTGTGCATTTCAACTGTCCTCCGCTTCCCACTGCGGATCTTCACTAACAAGACTCGGAAGTTTGTTCCTCCAAGGTCAAGGGCTAAGAAATCCCCGTTTTCTATCGTGACAATGGAGAAAGAATCTTAGGAACAAGACAGATTGAGGAATGAAAAAACACCGTAGCAGTCAATCCCGGTCAAGCTCTCGGCCTTCGCTTTTAAGAGTGGTTTTTGGAAGCTGCCTAAGGCAATCCACACTGTAATAATAATAATAATGATAATATTTGTTAAGCGCTTACTATGTGCAAAGCACTGTTCTAAGCACTGTACTGTCATCTATGCTGAAGGCAGTGTTGGTTGCATAAGTATTCTGTGTGCACTGCAAGTCAAGCAGTGTGGCCTAGTGGATAGAGCATCGGCCTGGAGGTCAGAAAGTTTTGGCTTTTAATCTCGGCTCTGTCACCTGTCTGCCATGTGACCTTGAGTAGGTCACTTCACTTCTCTGTGCCTCAGTTACCTCATCTGTAAAATGGGGGTTAAGACTGTGAGCCCCATGTGGGACAGGAACCGTGTCCAACCCGATTTGCTTGTATCTACCCCAGTGCTCTGAACAGTGGCTGGCACATAGGGAGTACTTAACAAATACCACAACTATTATTATCATTATATACCCCAGTGCTTAGTTCGGTGCCTGACTCACAGTAAACGCTTAACAAATATCATTTCTCTGTGCCTCAGTTCTCTCATCTGCAAAACGGGGATTAAATCCTTCTCCCTCTGACTTAGACTGTGAGCCCTGTACAGGACTTGATTACTTTTCATCTACCCCAGCACTTAGTACAATGTGACACAGAGTACGTAAAAAAAGTACGGGCCCAGGGCTCATGCTAGGATAAGGAAGGGTGGAATTCCAGCCCCAACTTGACTCCGGCCATTCTGTCCGTGAAATTACTATTTCCAGTATTTGCATGCTCATGGGAAAAATACATAATAGCCCAAATACTTTGGACTTAGATACAAAAGCTCCTTTTTCTGAGAAGCTCAACCCACTTTGTAAGCATGACTTCATCTGGCTGCCCTACAATACATTAGGGCCAAAAAGAGGAAATAATTCACTCGAGTTCACATTCAGTAAATCAAAAGCATGACTGGAACTCCAAACCGTGGCCCATTCCGTTGGAATCTTCATACAAGCTCATCTGTGAACCCAAAGCAAACCCCGGGGGAACTCCCTCGGGGAAAAGGCATTAGCCACGCTCACTTCTCCTATAACGCAGGGCTTGAAACCCACTTTACGGAATCACGTTGTACTATGCTCGCCTTGATCGATACCACGTACGTGTGCGCAAAAGTTTCTTTTGACGTCGCTCCAACAGTAATGCAATAGATGCGTGACGCTGAAAGAAAGCTCCCTAAGTCTCTACCAACCTTCTAGCCAAAAAACGTAGTGAAAACAGGTGTTATGGGAGAACTGAGTGCAGCAGCGTGGCCTAGTGGCTAGAGGAGAGGCCTGGAAATCAAAAGGAACTGAGTTCTAATCACTAGTCTGCTGAGTGGCCTTGGGCAAGTCACCTCACTTGTTTGGGCCTCAGTTACCTCATCTGTAAAATGGGGATTAAGAATGTGAGCCCCATGTGGAACATGGACTGCGTCCAACTTGATGAGCTTGAATCTACCCCAGAACTTGTACAGTGCCTGGCCCATAGTAAGCACTTAACAAATGTCATAATTAAAAAAAAATCGCCTATGGGAAAATCCCAAGGGAAACCCAGGCCCTGGAACAAGATGAAGCGGCACGGCCTAGTGGATAGCGCTCAGGCCTGGGGGTCAGAAGACCAGGGTTCTAACCCCGGCTCTGCCATATACTTGCTGTGTGATCTTGGGCCAGTCACTTCCCGGCGCCTCGGTCTCCTCAACTGGAAATGAGGATTCGACACCTTTCCTCCCTCCAATTTAGACTGTGACCCTCACGTGGGCCCCGGATTATCTTGTATCTGCTCAGAGCTTGGTACATATTAAGGGCTTGACCCAACACCCCATTATTATTACTGTTCTGAACTCACCAGACCCGTCGGGGGTGCTGCGGACGAACGTGGGCAACATCTTGACTTTGGCCGACTCGTGGCTCTTCTTCTGCAGTCCGGCCTCGATCTCCACCCGCATCCTCCTCTTCACCTGCAGCAGCTGCTCGTGGGTGAGTTTGAACTCGGCCAGCGTCTCTTCGATCAGCCGGTGCTGCTCGGCGAGCCGGTAGGCCACCGCCGTCACCATGGCAGCTCCCTTCCCACTGCCGCTCTCCGAGAGGATGAAGCGCACGTCGGACTCGGGGACCAGGCGTCTGAGGGTCTTATGGAAACGCCGAGAATATCTGCAGGGCGAGGGGACAACCGCGGACAGAATTTAGACCGTCTAGACTGTAAGCTCGTTGTGGGCAGGAAACGTGTCTGTTTATTGTTAAACTGCACTCCCCCAAGTGCTTAACGCAGTGCTCCGCACACAGTAAGCGCTCGATAAGTACGACCGAATGAATGAATTAGCGCCCTTCCTCCTGGAGGCCTGATTAGCTTTGGTGGAGGAGCACCTAAAACCAGGTCTCAGCTGAACGGGCCTGAGAGTCAGGGGACCTGGGTTCTAACCCTGGCTCTGCCATCTGAATGCTGCATGACCTGAGGGAAGTCATTTAACTTCTCTGGGCCTCATTTACCTCATCTGCAAAATGGGGATTAAGACTGTGAGCCCCACGTGGGACCACCTGATTGCCTTGCATCTACCCCAGCGCTTAGAACAGTGCTCGGCACATAGTAAGCGCTTAACAGATGCTATCATTATTATTATTATTACTACTAATAATAAATATTTGACCCCAGGAATAACAGCAGGATGTATATATGTGGGGAAACCCCAAAGCTCAGTGGGTCCAATAACCCAGACTGGCATCTTCAAGACTTTTTTCTTAAAGACCTGCCGTTTGTCTCTGGGAAATACTTAGATTTATAAAGAGGAAAAACAGTCAACAAGAGAGAAGCAGTATGGCCTAGTAAAAAGAGCACGGGCCTGGGAGTCAGAGGACCTAGGTTCTAATCCCGGTTCCGCCAGTTGTCTGTTATGTGACCCAGAGCAAGTCACTTTACTTCTCTGTTCCTCAATTATCTAATCTGTAAAATGGGGAATAAGACCGTGAGCCCTTATAATAACCTAATCCTAACCCTAAATGGAACCGGGACCATGTCCCGCCCGACTATCCTGTATCTACCCCAGCACTTTGTAAAGTGCCCGGAATATAATGAATGCTTAACAGATGTCATTTACAAATAAGATGAGCAGGCCAAAGTATGGATAAAATTCAGTCATGATTCACAGCAAGATGATGTGGGTTAGAATGGTTAAACTGACTAACACAAATTTAGCTAACAGTTCCCCAACGTTTATTTAGTGTTGAAGAATTAGTGCTGTTAGGCTCACACAGAAACCAAGACAAAAGGATTAAGTGACTTGTCTATAAGCACTTAAACAAGGCCACTGATCGCAACCACCGAACTCTGATGTCTTAACATAGGAAAAGAGTTATTTTCCAGAATGATAAGCGTATGTTCCCAGAGCTGATCACACACACTACAGGCCCACTTCTTTGACCCATCCCTGCACCGAGCAGCGTGGCTCAGTGGAAAGAGCCCAGGCTTGGGAGTCAGAGATCGTGGGTTCTAATCCTGGCTCCGCCGCTTGCCAGCTGTGTGACTTTGGGCAAGTCGCTTGACTTCTCTGGGCCTCAGTTACCTCATTTATAAAATGGGAATTAAGACTGTGAGCCCCCCGTGGGACAACCTGATCACCTTGTATCCCCCCCAGCGCTTAGAACAGTGCTTTGCACATAGTAAGCGCTTAAATACCAGCATTATTATTACCATAGGGAGTCCCTGGTGAATTCCAAGGCTAGAACTGCACTGTGAACTTAACGACTCCAGTCTGACCCTACAAAGACCAGAGCAAGTGAGGAGGGGAACCTTTTGTAAGATCAGCAACAAGTCTGTCCATGCAAATATCGATCAATCATATTTACTGAGCAGCTACTGTGGGCAGAACACTGTACTAAGCGGTTAGGAGAGTGCAACGCAACAAGCAATTGAAAATTGGACAGGTGGAAAGTGACGCAAAAGCTGCGCAAGCCAGTGCCGTAACTTCGTCCTTTTTGCACCAGTCTTGCAGATAATAAAACATTTTTTCCAGCCCACACTTTTTTAAATCAAACCAGAACAGCTCCCTGACCACACGGTCTGGAGTACAGAGACAGAATTAAATGCTGTACAATCTGCATTCTGTCACCTCATCATCCGTTGATTCTGACTTTAGTAATGCGATTAGCTCAGAGGAGAAAGCAAAAATGACTTCTTAATGGAATGTCCAGGCATTAAAACTGCTCCTGCAGCATTGCGCAGGTATAATAATAATAATAATAATAATGTTGGTATTTAAGCGCTTACTATGTGCCGAGCATTGTTCTAGCTCTGGGGTAGATGCAATAATAATAATGTTGGTATTTATTAAGCACTTACTATGTGCAGAGCACTGTTCTAAGCGCTGGGGTAGATACAGGGTAATCGGGTTGTCCCACGTTAGGCTCACAGTCTTAATCCCCATTTTACAGATGAGGTACTGAGGCACTGAGAAGTGAAGTGACTTGCCCAAAGTCACACAGCTGATAGGTGGCGGAGCCGGGATTAGAACCCATAACCTCTGACTCCTAAGCCCAACCTCCGCCGGGGAGGAGTGAGAGCTTCTCCAGCTCCTCCTGCAGGGCAGGGAGGATGCTGGGAAATAATAGTAATAATTAATAATTATGGTATTTGTTAAGTGCTTACTATATGCCAGACACTGTTCTAAGTGCTGGGGTAGATAGAAGATAATTGGGTTGGACACAGTTCCTGTCCCACTCGGGGCTCACAGCCTTAATTCCCATTTTACAGATGAGGGAACTGAGGCCCAGACGAAGTGACTTGCCCAAGGTCACACAGCAGACACGTGGCAGAACCAGGATTAGATCCCATGACCTTCTGACTCCCAGGCCCGTGCTCTAGCCACTAGGCCACACTGGCTTAGGTCCCCAGGCTGGTTGGGGTGCCTCTGCCTGTCACCCATAAGAGCTGGAACAAGGGGGGGGCAAGCTGGCTCTCCTCCCATCCCCAAGCATTTAGTACAGTACTCAGCACACAGTAAGCACTCAATAAATACCACCGATTGATCGATTGATTCTCCACCCGGCAGCAGTCTCTGTAACCCCCACAACCCGAGAGCCAAGCTGGGCTCGCTGCAGGAGCAGATGGTGCTCTTGGTGGTCCACTGGCTGCCTGGCACCTATGGTTCAGACCCCGCCCCGCCGCCGTGCCCTGTTAGTCCAAAACTGCTCCTTTGCGGACACAAATAAACCAGCGAGGATCAGCCCGGCCCAGCTGTCACGTCATGGAGAAGCATGGAGAGAGCACGGGATAACAATAATAATCTTATATCACTATTATCCAGGTGATGCTCTAGGTGATTTCAGCTTATTCTCGCAAACGGGCTGTCTATAAAGCCATGTTTACAAGCACGGTAAATCAAGAAATAAGTGCTAATCATATGGGGAAAGCTTCGGGCAGTCACCAGAGCTAAAGTCGCCGTTGATTTATAGAAAGTGCACGTCACATTTTAAATAAAGTCAAGGAAGAGTCTTTTTCAGGGTTAGGGTCACCCGGCTCAGCCAGCTGAATGCAGCTAGCTATTTATTCCAGTTAGAGAAAGGAAGGAAAGGTTTCATTTCACCCCAAATTTATCACGTTCCAGCCCTCTGTGGTCTGGAAACCCATTACCCTATTCATTTTGTTCATTACCCTATCTATTTTGTTAATGAGACGTACATCACCCTGATTCTATCTTTTTGCTATTGTTTTAATGAGATGTTCATCCCCTCAATTCTATTTATTGCTACTGTTCTTGTCTGTCTCCCCCGATTAGACCGTAAGCCCGTCAAAGGGCAGGGACCGTCTCTATCTGTTACCGATTTGTCCATTCCAAGCGCTTAGTACAGTGCTCTGCACATAGTAAGCGCTCAATAAATACTACGGAATGAATGAATGATTTATGGGACACTGATTCAGATTCCTTTAGGGTGAGATGGGTCGATTCTTGCTAGCCCGCAAAAGTTCCAACTCTCATTCCTTCCCCTTTGCTAAACTCATGTACTGAACCCCGAAATATCTCCGGGACCCCTCAGGTTCAGGGGTTACCCTCAGCTGGTCCTGACTGCTCCTGGGGTGGGACCACACAAGCTGAAAGTGAATGGTGACTAGATTCCAACTTCTTGGACTACGTGACAGATGTGTAAAAGCGAGACAGCGGTGTGGCCCAGTGGCTAGAGCACGGACCTGGGAATCAGAAGGACCTGGGTTCTAATCCCAGCTGCGCCACCTGACTTCTGGGAGACCTGAGATAAGTCACTTCACTTCCCTGTGCCTCGGTTACCTCATCTGTAAAATGGGGATTAAGACTGTGAGCCCCAGGTGGGACAGAGACTCTGTCCAACCTGTTTAGCTTGTATCTAACCCAGCGCTCATTACAGTGCTTGGCACATAGTGTGTGCTTAGAGACTATCATAAAAAAAGACACCTACACAGCTGGAATCACTTGAGATGATCCCAGAGGCGGTAACAGAAGGATGCTGTCGGTTGCCAAAAAGTGAAATAAATGTCTTACTTGCTTCAGAGGGCCACACGGAACTCTCCATGAGGCTTAGCATGAATTGAAAGCAAATGAAATGTGACCCGGAAGAAGGATTTGGGATTGAGACTCATCACTTGCTAAAGAAAAGTCAGGAGGAGCTCAAATACGAGACTTTCATCTGAAGAGATAGGTTGAGAATTTCTAAACAGTGGAGTGGTCAGAGTCCTAGGGGAGTCGAGGCGGGATGATATAATAATAGTAATGATGTTGGTATTTGTTAAGTGCAGAGCACTGTTCTAAGCGCTGGGGTAGACACAAGGGAATCAGGTTGTCCCACGTGGGGTTCCCAGTCTTAATCCCCATTTTCCAGATGGGGTAACTGAGGCAAAGAGAAGTTAAGTGATTTGCCCAAAGTCACACAGCTAAGTGGCAGAACTGGGATTCGAACGCATGATCTCTGACTCCAAAGCCCGTGCTCTTTCCACTGAGCCACGCTCCTTCTCTAAGCATCTGTGACCCCCACCCCCGACATCGGGCAGGGATTGTCTCTATCTGTTGCCGAATTCTACATTCCAAGTGCTCAGTCCAGTGCTCTGCACACAGTAAGCGCTCGATAAATACGACTGAATGAACGAATGAATATCTCCGATTACAGCTCCTTTGTTATTACGTAACGTTTGCGTGGATGCTGTATAAACTTAAAAGAGATATCAAAACTAAAGTTCTCATTTGGAGGTCCTCATTTAGCTGTCCTGGAGTTCAACCGCGGAGTCACGGGACCCACGTCGGGGGCAGTTAGCACGTAAAGTGCCGTCTGACCTTCTCTCTGCCCGGTACAAGATTGGGTCTCGTCTGCCCGGGCGCGGGACTTGCCACCCGTCTGACCTTTCGGGAGGATTGGCTCCAGCAGGTGCTTCGGGTTAATTATAGAGACGGGAGACTCACTGCGGGTGCATCTTGTAAAGGGAGCCGTCTACACCGACTGTGGTCCGGAGCCTCGCGACGCCCTTGTTATCCCGCAGGCGGGTGAGGATGGCCCCCAGCGTGGTGGCTACCAGATTGGCCGACCGGAACGAAACGATGGCGCACACGTGCTGGACGGCGATGCAGTCTTCATGGGATGGTTCCACCCCCAGCCGGGTGAGAATCTCTTTGGCTTTATTGAGTCCTTCTTTGCTCCTGCCAAATTAAGACAGCCAAGTTTAGTGTTTATTGGGACGAAAACCTTCACTCGCATCTCGCTGGAACTTGATCGGGGCCGCGGACAGGTGCCCGGTCAGAGGATCGGGGCTCCGAGAGCCTGAGGCGAGTGGAAAGAAAATGTCTCTGCAGGATCTCTAAGATGACAGACAGAAAGGGTCAATCAGTCAATCATATTTGAAGCAGCGTGAAGCAGGGGAAGCAGCGTGGCTCGGTGGAAAGAGCTTGGGCTTCGGAGTCAGAGGTCATGGGTTCGACTCCTGGCTCTGCCACTTGTCAGCTGTGTGACTGTGGGCAAGTCACTTCACTTCTCTGTGCCTCACTTACCTCATCTGTAAAATGGGGATTAACCGTGAACCTCACGTGGGACAACCCGATTACCCTGTATCTACCCCAGCGCTTAGAGCAGTGCTCCGCACATAGTAAGCGCTTAACAGATACCAGCATTATTATATTTATTGAACGCTTACTGCTTGCTCACCGTACTTAGAGTATAATCCAATCCAAACGATGAACACAGTGCTCTGCACATAGTAAGCGCTCAATAAATACTATTGAATGAACAACCAAACAGGCACATTCCCTGCCCACAATGAGTTTACAGTCTAGAGGGGAAGACAGCTATCTTAACAGGAAGAAGGGTACACCGTCAGCTGTCTGGGACACAGGACAGGATAAACACTTGAAATCCTATTTCTGGTTCCGCCCCTCTAGACTATAAACCCGTTGTGGGCGGGGAATGCGTAGGTTATATTGTTGTCCCAAGGGCTTACTTAGTACTGTGCTCTGCACACAGCAAGTGCCCAATAAATACCACTGATTAACTGATTGCTATCGACTCACTAGAGATAAAGGACGGGGAGCAAATCATTCAATCTTTTAGCTCTATCACATTGGGGATGAAAAATGAATTAATACGACCAGAACTTTTGCCACCTGGAAGTAGATTATTTAAAGGCAATTCGGTCCATTTGGCTGTATCAATTAATCAGTGATATTTGCTGAGCGCTCACTGTGACTCCGACACTGTACTAAGCAATTGGAGAGTACGACATGGAGCTAGGTTCCTGGAGAATCCCTCATTACGGAAAATATACACTCGTACACGTGCTTCGAATGGTGCCATGCAGTTACGAAACTGTGTCCTCTGGCTGTAAGTTCACTGGGGGCAGGAATTGTGTCTACCGACCCTGTTGAACTGTGCTTGCAGCGTGGCCCAGTGGAAAGAGCCCGGGCTTGGGAGTCAGGGGTCATGGGTTTGAATCCCAGCTCTGCCACTTGGCAGCTGTGTGACTGTGGGCAAGTCACTTCACTTTTCTGTGCCTCAGTTACCTCATCCGTAAAATGGGGATTAACTGTGAGCCTCACGTGGGACAACCTGATTACCCTGCATCTACCCCAGCACTTAGAGCAGTGCTCTGCACATAATAAGCGCTTAACAAATGCCATCATTATTATTATTATTATTATTATTAATACTCTGCACATAGTAAGCACTCAACAAATAACACTGATTGCTTCTAACACCACACTGCACTGTGGGATGAATGTCCCCTAATTCTTCACCATTGTTCTCCTTAAAATGATTACCTGAGCTAGAAAAGAACTGAACTGTACTTGTTCCATGATCTTAGCTACGGACGAAAGTAAGACGAGAACAATCTAACACACTGTTTGGGCGAAAGTCATACTGTACATTAATGTCTAAATCCAGTGGCGCCCTCAAAACCACAAGTTTGTTTAATCTCCGTCTGTTTCCATGACTAATCTGGCCACGCCTCTTCTGAAAAAAAGGCTGGAACACGGATGGATGTCTCTGGTTTTATCACTAGCAAAAAGCATACTGTCCAGGATAAACTGGACATGCGACCTAGCGTAGAGAGCCCAGGCCTGGGAGTCAGAAGGACCTGGGTTCTAATCCCAGCTCAGCTACTTGTCTGCTGCGTGACTTTGAGCAAGTCACTTCACTTCTCTGGGCCTCAATTATCTCATCTGTGAAGACGGGATTAAGAGTGTTAGCCCCATGTGAGACAGGATATGTGTCCAACCTGACTAACTTGTCCCAGTGCTTAGCCAGTGCTTGGCACATAGTAATAATGTTGGCATTTGTTAAGCGCTTACTATGTGCACAGCACTATTCTAAGTGCTGGGGGAGACACAGGGTAATCAGGTTGTCCCACGTGAGGTTCACGGTTAATCCTCATTTTGCAGATGAGGTAACTGAGGCACAGAGAAGTGAAGTGACTTGCCCACCGTCACACGGCTGCCAAGTGGCGGAGCCGGAATTCGAACCCGTGACCCCTGACTCCCAAGCCCGGGCTCTTTCCACTGAGCCATGCAAGTACTATAATTATTATTATTATTATTATTCTCCTGGGGAAGGAGGAATGAAACCAGCCCTGTGGCAAAAAGATGATGCTCCCTAGTTATAGGGAAAGTACTGACTCTGCCTGGTTCACTCCCTATCTGGTTGTTATTAAAGGACCTTAGGGTATCTCCAGAATTGAAGACGGCAGAATCCGTTGGTTAACATAAATATAAACCATTTGGAAAACACATTGCTAGAATTCCCGAATCATTCACTTGATTTCCAACTCACTTCACCATTTCACAAGAAGGAGGAATCGAGGCACTCGACTAGAATAATTTTACGGCTTCTCACTGACTTTTCAGAGGATATCTGGAATTTACCAAGCGCTTTTAACTTTCCAAGGCCTTTTCCCCCAAATTATCTCATTTGTCCTCCCAACTGCCCCGTTGAGGCACAGATGAGGAGACAGGCACATGGAGGATAAGTGATTTGCCCCAGTTTACAGCAGACTACTGGCAGAGGTAAAACTACAACCCAGGACTCCAGACAGCTGGTCAGTCATCTCATCAGCACGCACACATCCCGACTCTCATCCCTTTCCCTGGGCCGTACTCATGCACTGAACTCGCTTTGAATTCCAAGATAAATTCCCGCGAATCCAGGTCGGATGAGTTTCTACTCGTGTAGTGGAATTTCCCAGATCCACCACTGTATGAAAAGGTGCCCCGAGTGTCAAGTCAGGACAGGGACCATGATGGGGACGGAGAGAAGAGATCATTTAAGAGTTCAAGTTCCATCAATCTCCCTACTGAGGACTCACCTCCTCCAAGAGGCCTTCCCAGACTGAGATCGCCCCTTTTCCCTCTGCTCTCCCTCCCCCCTCTGCTCCTCCCCTCCCCCCTCCCCCTCCGCACTGTGCTCATTTGTATATATTATTTATTACCCTATTTATTTTGTTAATGAGGTGTACATCCCCTTGATTCTATTTATCGTGACGATGTTGTCTTGTTTTCGTTTCGTTCTGCTTTGCTCTGCCTTCTGTCTCCCCCGATTAGACTGCGAGCCCGTCACTGGGCAGGCATGGTCTCTATCGGTTGCCGAATTGGACATTCCAAGCGCTCAGTACAGTGCTCTGCACATAGTATGTGCTCAATAAATACTATTGAATGAATGAATAAATCTCCTTGCTTTTCTGTCCCTTCATTGAGCAGCAGCAGAAAGGCACAATTCTGTCACCACTGTGCCCATTCAGTGCCAGGTCCACTTTATAACCTTGGTACCCCGTCTCCACTCCTACCATGCCCCCAGCGTTTCCATTTCAGCCATTTCCTACACAGAGGCAGGAATGTCTAGTGGAAAGAGCATGGGTCAAGGGGTCAGACGGCCCGGGTTCGAGACTCGATTTTGCCATTGGCCGGTTGAGTGAATCGGGGTAACTTCACTGTGCTTCGCTTTCCTCATCTACAAAATGGTGATTACAATATTTGTCTCTCTAAAAGGTCTGTTGTGAGGACAAAATAATGACCGGGAAAGCCCTTTGGAAAAATAAAAACTGTTGAACAAATGAATGGTGCCAGTCACCTGGCTATTTGAGTTCATTCAATCCTATTTATTGAGGGCTTGTTGTGTGCACTATACTAAGCGTTTAGGAGAGTACAATACAACAGTAAACAGACACATTCTCTGCCCACAAGCTGACAGTCTAGAGGACTTCCGGTTGGTCGTTCGATACTGGCCCCTTGGGCAGCGGAGTTCGGGGATAAAATTAAAAATGCAATTACAACCAGGTGGCAGCTAGCCAAGTGGCTCCTGCTTTCAGGACTCCCGTGAAATGGCCCAGCAGAAAGCAGAACTATTCCAGGAAAAATGGTCGGGGTCCAAGACAAAGGACTGAACGTCCCTGACACTTGCAGGATCCCACAATGGTCCGAAAGAAGACACCATCTTGGGAGAAAGACCGCAACTAAATAAAGAGTTCAGAAGAAAGCCAAGAATTGACTTACTTTTCTATGGCAGATACGTGCTTTGTCTCAAATTTCCCTTTGGTTAACAGCTCCGGAGTTATTCTCCCCTCAAAGAGGAGCCCCTCCTTTGCCATCTTCACGAGAATCAACCTGACCAGTTCTCCCATGTACATGCCGCTGACCATCTTCTCAAACCTGCAAGGAGATAAAACATCAGTGGTCACGGCTGCAGAGAGAAAAAAAAAACCCAACCCAAACGGTACCGCTGCTGGGGAAACCTGTTGGACACAGGCTTAGAGACCACCATGAGCGAGCATCGACTGCAACACCTGAAAGATAAAATTGATCAAATTTACCACGAAAAGATGGTAAAGTGGGGTAGTAATGAGCGAATATATCATATATTATTCTCAGATTGCAAAATGCAGCAACTGCTTTAACTATCTGCGATGAAACCACAAATTAATCACTGAGTTTATCATAGTTTGATATACTATAAACTAAAGAATACAGTGGATGGTCCAGGAGCAAACTGACAAATTCACATCACCACTCTGCCCTGTAAACAGAAAGACCGACAGAGTATTTAAGGAAATTATTTACATAAAAATGTTTATTTTTTGGCTGAAGGAAAGCTTACAAGAAAACTGAAGGAAACAAACTTTGTTTGGGTAATTCACGAGAGGGTTACTGACCCTGAATATTGTTGCAGATATGTAATTTACCAATTAAAACTCGCTTGACGACCATGTAAATTATACTTTAAGGCAAATGATCACAATAAAGATTATAAACCGACACTTACTCCCCAATTGTAAGAAGGTAAATAGATTACCGCCGTGTTTGGGTATGAATCCACTACCCCTATCAACGCAAGGTCGATAATTCCCAAATCTCCCTCTCCAGCCCTGAGCTCTCGCCTTCTCTGCGGTCTCGCCATCGCCTCCTGCCCTTCGCAACATCTCAACCTGGATGTCCACAACAGAACTCCTGGTCTTCCTGCCCGAATCCTGTCTTCCCCATCACTGAAGACCACGGCCCTTTTCTCCCCATCTCGCAAACCCGTAACCTTGGCGTTATCCTCGACTCATCTCTCTCATTCAATCTACATATTTAATCTGTCACCAAACCCTCTCAGTTCTATCTTCATTATATGGCTAAATTCTATCCTTTCTTCTCCATCCAAACTGTTCCTACGCTCATCCAAGCACTTATCCTATCTGGCCTTGACTACTGCATCAGTCTCTTCATGGACTTCCCTGTCTTCTGTCTCTCCCCACTCCAGTCCATATTTCACCCATATTATTTTTCTTAAAAAAAATTCAGTCCACAACGCCCCACTTTTAAAAAAAATTTAATTTACTTTTTATGGCATTTGTTAGGCACTTACTATGCGGCAGGCACTGTTCTAAGCACTGGGGTCGATACCCGCTGATCAGGTTAAATACGGTCCCATGTGGGAGTCACAATCTTAATCCCCATTTTACAGATGAGGTAACAGACACAGAGTAGTAAAGTGGCTTGCCAAAGGTCACACAGCTGACATGCGGTGGGGGCAGAATTAGAACCCAGGTCCTCTGACTCGCAGACCAGTGCTCTTTCAACTAGGCCAAGCCGCGTCTCGAGAACGCCCTTCTCCTCAAGAACCACCAGCGGTTGCCCATCCACCTCAGCAACAAACAGAGATTCCTTACCATCAGCTTTAAAGCACTCAATCAGCTCACCCCCTCCTACTTTACCTCCCCGATTTCTTACTAGGATACGACTTTGCTCCTCTAACGCCAACCTACTCACTGGACCTCTTTCTCACCTATCTCACCGCCGACCCTTGCCCACTCCCTCCCTCCCTGTCCATATTTGGCAAACCAGCCCTCTCTCCACCTTCAAAATCTTATTAAAATCACATTTCCTATAAAAGGCCTTCCCCAATTAAGCCCTCTCTCCCTTCTGTGTCATCTATGCACTTGAATCTTGATTCAACTAGTTGAAATCTTGATTCTATTTATTTGCCATTGTTTTAATGAGATGTTCATCCCCTTGATTCTATTTATTACTATTGTTCTCGTCTGTCCGTCTCCCCCGATTAGACTGTAAGCCCGTCAAAGGGCAGGGACTGTCTCTGTTACCGATTTGTACATCCAAGCGCTTAGTACAGTGCTCTGCACATAGTAAGGGCTCAATAAATACTATTGAATGAATGAATGAATCTCTACCTTTTAAGCACTTGATATTCACCACACCCTCAACCCCCATGTCCATAATTTATTTATTTTAATGTCTGTCACTCCCTCTAATAATAATAATGTTGGTATTTGTTAAGCGCTTACTATGTGCAGAGCACCGTTCTAAGCACTGGGGTAGATACAGGGTAATCAGGTTGTCCCACATGAGGCTGACAGTTAATCCCCATTTTACAGATGAGGTAACTGAGGCCCAGAGAAGTTAAGTGACTTGCCCACAGTCACACGGCTGACAAGTGGCAGAGCTGGGAGTCGAACCCATGACCCCTGACTCCGAAGCCCAGGTTCTTTCCACTGAGCCACGCTGCTTCCCCACTCTAAACTCTTTGTGGACAGGGAACGTGTCTATCGACTGTTGTGCTGCACTTTGCCGAACGCTTAGTACAGCCCACAGTAAAAACTCAATAAATACCACTGATTGATAGAAACCAACCATTATAGATTGTACTGGGACAGAGCTCTGATTATAGAGCAATAAACTTTGGCCAATAGATCTCACAATCTAATATTTAGAAATTTAATTAAATGTGGAGCCTAATGATAGTGCTATAGTGCAGTCCCCCTAAGCAGAATTAGTCCAAGGATTAATGGAGAGAAGACAAAAAGGTTTGTGAGCCTGACAGAGGATCTGGAACAAATTTGGAGTTAGAATGTTTGGGTTTTTTTAAGTCTATCATTTCAGTGACTGGTGCAATTCATTATAAACTAGTTAGGGATTCATCATTTGCTGGCCTCAATTCAAAAAGTGAAATTTTTAGGCACTAGTAACAGTACCAAAATATTTTTTCTCTCAACCATGATTAACCCGGCTAATGGCCAAATTGTTTTAATATGTAGAAACCAGATTAATAGGAGAAATAAAATCACTACTAACTACTGCAATAACTATTTAATAGGAAGATATATTTTGAGCTCCAACAATGTACTACATGATGAAGAGCTGACACTATTTATTTATTTTTAATATTGGTCAATCAAAGCATTAACTGAGCACCTACGGTGTGCAGAGCACAATACCAAGTACTTGTGAAAGTACAAATGACATGGTAGACATGATCCCTGTCCTCAAGGAGCTTACAGTGTAGCAGAGGAGATGGATACTAAGATAATTTGCAGATAACCAGCACTGCATAGTGGATATAGCATAGGCCTGGGCGTCAGAAGGTCATGGGTTCTAATCCCAGCTCCACTACTTAATAATAATGGCATTTGTTAAGTGCTTATTATGTGTCAAAATCTGTTCTAAGCGCTGGGGTAGATACAAGGTAATTAGGTTGGCCCATGTGGGGCTCACACTTTTAATCCCCATTTTACAGAGGAGGTAACTGAGGCATGGAGAAGTTAAGTGGCATGCCCAAGGTCACCCAGCAGACGAGTGGCGGAGACAGGATTAGAACCCATGTCCTCTGACTCCCAAGCCTGTGCTCCTTCCATTGAGCCAGGCTGCTGTGTGGCCCTGCACAAGACACTTCACTTCTCCGTGCCTCGGTTCCCTCATCTGTAAAATGGGGATTGAGGCTGAGCCCCATATGGGACAGGGACTCTGTCCAAAATGATTTGCTTGTATCTACCCCAGCGTTTAGTACAGTGCTTGGCACATAGTAAGTGCTTAACAAATACCACAAATATTATCATTATTATTATTATAAGAAGAAAGAAAAGTGGCTGTGTATATGAGTTAGCGTAATGTAATAGGGTATGTTAGATTAGAGAATCAGCGTGGCTTAGTGGAAAGAGCCCTGGCTTGGGAGTCAGAGGGCATGGGTTCTAATCCCACTCTGCCACATGTCTGCTGTGTGACCTTGGACAAGTCACTTCACTTCTTCACTTCACTTCATTTCACTTTATTGCCATTGTTCTTTTATTGCCATTGTTCTTGTCTGTCCGTCTCCCCCGATTAGACTGTAAGCCCGTCAAAGGGCAGGGACTGTCTCTATCTGTTGCCGATTTGTTCATTCCAAGCGCTTAGTACAGTGCTCTGCACATAGTAAGCGCTCAATAAATACTATTGAATGAATGAATTCACTTCTCTGTGCCTCAGTTACCTCATCTTTAAAATGGGGATTAAAAGTGTGAGCCCCACGTGGGACAACCTAATTACCCTGTATCTCCCCCCAGTGCTTAGAACAGTGCTTGGCACATAGTGAGCGCTTAAAAATACATTATTATTATTATTACTGTACAGGAATGCTAAGGGGAGTTGTGAAAATATAACTAAGTGTACAGGAAGCACAGGAGTGCTAGGAGTCAGTTGGGGATGGGAGGAGAGGGGAGGAGATATTGATGTCCTTTTATTACCTTTTATTTTCGTATGCATCACTTAACCATACAATTGGGGGAAGCAATGTGGCCTAGGAGAAAAAGCACAGGCCTGGGAGGCAGAGGAACTGGGTTCTGATCACACCTCCACCACTAACCTGCTGTGTGACCTTGGACAAGTCATTTCACTTCCTCTGTGCCTCAGTTTCCTCAACTGTAAAACGGGAATTAGAAACCTATATTCCCGCCTACTTAGGCCGTGGGACAGGGGAACTGTGTCCAGCCTAACTTGTATCTACCCCAGCGCTTAGTAGGGTGTCTGGCACGTAGTAAAAGCTTAATAGACACTATTATCATCATCATCATCATCAGTGTCTCCAAAATCTCACACCTTTAGTCCTGGGGAAGATTCGGGGAGCCAAGTAGGTCCCATAGTCTCTATCACACACCCCTGTCTGATACAACAGAACAGGGAAGCAGCATGGCCTAGTGGATAGAGCATGGACCTGGGAGTCAGAGGGACCAGGGTTCTAAATCCGGTTCTGCCATTTTTCTGCTGTGTGACCTTGGGCAAATCATTTCATTTCTCTGGGCCTCCGTTACCTCATCTGTAAAATGGGGATTTTGACTGTGAGCCCCATGTGGGACAGAGACTGTGTCCAACATGATTAGCTTCTACCTCTTTTAGTAGCATTTTTTCCAGTGTCTGGCAACCCTCGCTATTAAAAACGTCTAACCTAAATCCCTCAGGTTGCTAATCATGCCCAAATCTTTGGCTCTGTCTCTGGTGGAGGAGAACAGCTAACAACTATCCCTTCTGTTCTTGAAGGCATCTCTCAGCAACTTATACTGGAGGATGAGAAGCCCAGTACTCAGGTAGCACCACTCCAAGTGCCAGGCACTTGCAAATGGGCCAAGCTGCCTCTCTGGGGGCCTAAATTTCCATAGCCAAATACAGGAAACTCAACTCCAAAGGTTGAAAATAAAAAACAGTACAAATGAAACAGTCAACCGATTTGGTGGGAGTGTCTACAGGGGTCCGTAGTCAACACAGAGTCAACACTAAAGCAATACAGCACTATCTTCTCTCAGTTCCTAGAGAGGCTCATGCCAATGACCCGCGTAGTCGAGGACGAGAAAGGACTCCTTTCTCAGTAAATTAAAGGCCTTGAAGTGAATTCTGTCTTGAAGAAGTTAGGTAAATTTCTGTAAGCCCACAAATGGGATGCTGGAACCTGCTTGATTTTCCAACAGTCCCATCTCTTCTGTCCTCTAGACTGTAGGCTCCTTATGGACAGGGAACGTGTCTGCTAGTTCTGTTGTACTGTACTCTCCCAAGTGTTCAGTACAGTGCTCTGAACACAGTCAGTGTTCAATCAATATCATTGATTGGTGGATTATTTTTGTATTGTACTCTCCCAATCGCTAAATACGGTACTCTACACACAGGAAGCACTCAAAAAATATGACTAAAGACCAACAAGCCTTGCCCCAATATGTTAAAAATGACTCTATATTCCTATTACCATAATTTGTGACAGTCTGTTTCTGATCAGAAAATACAGAGGAACAGAGAAAGCCCAAAATAGTTTAAATGAGCCAGCTAACCCACTGGGTGGGAGTTTTTGTAGGGCTAGCGAAAGGGCTCAGTGGATAGAGCAGGGACCTGGGAGTCAGAAGGTCATGGGTTCTAATCCAGATTCCTCCACTTGCCTGCTGTGTGACCTTGGGCAAGTCACTTCACTTCTCTGTGCCTCAGTTACCTCATCTGTAAAATGGGGATTGAGACTATGAGCTCCAGGTGGGACAGGGACTGTGTCTAACCCAATTTGCTTGAATCCACCCCAGGTCTTAGTACAGTGCCTGGCACATAGTAAGTGCTTAACAAATAACATTATTATTAATTATTGTTCAGAGGTGACCCAAGAGCATGACAGTTCAAAAGAAATTGTTTAACTGTGCACTTCTATTTCATTAAAGCCATTTATTTTGTAATCACTGTGGTCTGGACAGTATCTCCCTTGCTTCTGTAACCACAAACTCATCCAGGCTACAAATAACTTGACTATGATGGCTGATTCCCCACCAGCTCTGTTCTACATTCTCTCCATGTAAATGTTCTAAATTCCCTCCCTCCCATGTAAATGTGGACAGATTTATGGTTTTATGCATAATATAGACAACCATGAACTCGGAATAGGAGGGATAATCCTGGCATGCTGTTGAGTACATGAAAATTGTCCCCAACAGATCGAATCCTCTGCACTCCACTAACACCACCTTTCTGAAATTTTCTTAATCTTCCATGCTATTTAGATGGCTAAAGGAGAGTTTAAAGATGTAATAACCCCGCGACTTCACGGAGATAAGTCTTATCTGACTGGATTTCCCCGAGATGGGAAAAGGTCTTGGGGTTCTTCTCCTTCATTCGAACTTTTTCAGCCTTCCGTCCGGTACATCCACCTTGGGGCCCAATTTCTCCAAGGACCTTGTTGCAATTGCTTTTGCGGAGGAAAGAAAAGGAATGAGAACTGGAACTCACAGCTGTTTTCCAGGGTTGAGGGATCCCCGGTCGATCTCTCTGTCAAATTCTGTCCTGATGTCTTCTAAGGACCCATCGTCTCCAAAGGCCCCCCACTCTGTGTTGATGCACATTCTTCCCTCATCTCCTTCCACCGAGTCAATGTGTCTCAGCTCTTCCATGTAGCAGGCGTTGGTGCCGGTACCTTGGGGAGAAGGCCGAAAGACGTTACCCGCGAATAAGGGAATTAAGCCTGAATTCCATCAATCAGCTAAGGAAGGCAGGTTACCAATTATCAGGCCAACTTCGCAGCGCTGGTCATCGAAACCACAGGTCATCATGGTTCCTACTGTGTCGTTCACCACAGCCACAATATCTGCATTATAGTCCTGAAGATGGAAACAAACAATTATCTTCAGGAAATATCTACCGCTAGGTCCTAAGACACTCTATGCCAAAGATTCTCAGTCTTCCTATACGCTGGAAAAACTGCCCGCAAAACACTATAAGGACATTCACCTGGTTAGAGCCCGGCTCTTTCAGTCTTTCCCTATTGTTACTAATTTTCTTCTTGGTGATCCTTGGGCTGAAACTCTTTCCTAGAGTTAACACTAACTGAAATGATGGGCAAGCAAAAACAATTTTAAGTTGTGGAATCAGAAAAGGACAACAGGAAGGGCTCTGTGAAAGCACACAGTTGGACTCCATATCATAGTACAGGGCATGATCTTTATCACTTTCATTCATTCATTCAATAGCATTTATTGAGCGCTTACTATGTGCAGAGCACTGTACTAAGCGCTTGGAATGGACAATTCGGCAACAGATAGAGACAATCCCTATCCAACGATGGGCTCACAGTCTAATTTCAATGTTTGCTGATCCTGGCATCTCCTTCTGCAGTTTTCTTCAAACCAGGATTTTCAAGACTGAATCTGTTCTGGATCGCAGCTTACCTGCCCTAAGCAATAACAGTGACCCCCAACCTTGCCAAGGGCAGGTGAAGGGTGTGCCCTTCCACCTAGACTATGTTTGCTCTCAGTCCTGGGGGCAACAGATGCCACCAACAGCAGCAAAAGAGGATTCCTTCCCAACAGGTCTCCTCATCCTCACTGCCCAGGCTGGTATAAAGATATTCCATTGTGTTGTGAGCTTCAAGATCTGGGAACCACTAGTTAATAAATGTAAAAGCAGAAGTAGCAGGGCATAGTGGATATAGCCAGGCCTGGGAGTCAGAAGCTCATGGGTTCTAATCCACACTTGCCTGCTGTGTGAACTTGGGCAAGTCACTTCATTCATTCATTCATTCAATATTTATTGAGTGCTTACTCTGTGCAGACTATATAACAATACAACAATAAACACATATTCCTGCCCACAACAAGCTTACCTCAACTGTGAAATGGAGATTGAGACTGTAAGCCCCACATGAGACAGAAACTGTGTCCAACCCAATTTGCTTGTATCCACTCCAGCCCTTAGTACATTGCCAGGCACATAGTAAGTGCTTAACAGATATCACTATTATTATTAATAAGGTTAGTTGACTGGTTTCAAAGGCGAGAATAAGTACAAATGTCTTCTAACTTGCAACCACGAGGTTCATTTTCTGGCCATCAATTGAACAAGCCAGTTCAACAACAACAACAAAAAAATCAGGGCAAGCAGTATATCTACTTGAATACATATAGTCAGGTTGAAAATAACAAAAAATAACACGAAGATATCCCGCCTGCTTCAGACTGGCATTAATATTACTACGATGGGCTTCAAGCAAACTTAAGGAGTTTGAAAATTTGTACACAATTCACCCTGATTGGTCTGTAAAGAAAACACAGTCTGTTGTGTAATATACCTCATACATCTACTCTCCATCTACACTCACTCCCTTGGTGAACTCATTCGCTCCCACGGCTTCAACTATCATCTCTATGCAGATGACACGTAAATCTACATCTCCGCCTCTGTCCTCTCCCTCTCCCTTCAGGCTCGTATCTCCTCCTGCCTCCGGGACGTCTCCACCTGGATGTCGGCCCGCCACCTAAAACTCAACATGTCCAAAACTGAGCTCCTTATCTTCCCTCCCAAGCCCTGTCCTTTCCCTGACTTCCCTGTCACTGTGGATGGTACGACCATCCTTCCCCTCTCTAGAGCCCGCAACCTTGGTGTCATCCTTGACTCGGCTCTCTCATTCACCCCACACATCCAATCCGTCACCAAGTCCTGTCAGTCTCAGCTTTATAATATCGCCAAGATCCGCCCTTTCCTCTCCACCCAAACGGCTATCTTACTGTTACGGGCTCTCATGATATCCCGGCTGGATTATCGTGTCAGCCTTCTCTCTGCTCTCCCTTTCTCCTGCCTCTCCCTGCTCCAGTCTATGCTTCATTCCGCTGCCCGGCTCATCTTCCTGCAGAAACGCTCTGGGCATGTCACTCCCCTCCTTGAAAACCTCCAGTGGTTGCCTATCAACCTCCGTACGAAACGAAAACTTCTCACTCTAGGCTTCAAGGCTCTCCATCACCTTGCCCCCTCCTACCTCATCTCCCTTCTTTCTTTCTACTGCCCACCCCGCACGCTCCGCTCCTCTGCCGTCCACCTCCTCACCATCCCCCCTTCTCACCTATCCCGCTGTAGACCCCTGGCCCACGTCCTCCCGCGGTCCTGGAATGCCCTTCCTCCTCACCTTCCCCTTTTCCCTCCTTTCCTTCTGCTGCCTCTCTGCCCCCCCCTTCACCTCCCCTCAGCTAAGCCCCCTTTCCCTTTCATTTGTATATATCTTTATTACCCTATTTATTTTGTTAATGAGGTGTACATCCCTTTGATTCTATTTATTGCTATTGTTTTAATGAGATGTACATCCCCTTGATTCTATTTATTGCTATTGTTTTAATGAGATGTACATCCCCTTGATTCTATTTATTGCTATTGTTTTTGACTGTCTCCCCCGATTAGACTGTAAGCCCGTCAATGGGCAGGGATTGTCTCTATCTGTTGCCGAATTGTACATTCCAAGCGCTTAGTACAGTGCTGTGCACATAGTAAACGCTCAATAAATACAATTGAATGAACGAATGAATACTCTGGGAATATATTATGATTTGTACTCCACTGCCATCCCAACCACCAGGTTGTTTTAGAGACCGTCTGAGGTCCCACAGACCAGCAGTGTCTAGCTTGGAGGAAAAGGTTGGGGAGAGAAGGGTAAAGTGCACAAAAATCCCAGGATGTTTGCAATCCAACAAGAATACATATGGTAAAATTAAAGGCAATACTAGTGGTAAGATGCTAGACTAATTAGGGTTTAGATTCCATGACAAAGCCTCTTAACTTGGGCAATTTTAAATTTTCCCTAGAAAAGTTAGGGCAGAAACATTATTTTCTTCAGAAAATGACTTCCAAAAAATAATTTTGTATAGACATTCATAAAAAACCACCTCAATGATACTAATTAAGCACATCCAAGCTCAATCACTTGTCAGCTATGTGACTTTGAGCAAGTCACTTAACTTCTCTGTGCCACAGTTACTCCACCTGTAAAATGGGGATTAAGACGTGAGCCCCACGTGGGACAACCTGATCACCTTGTATCCTCCCCAGTGCTTAGAACAGTGCTTTGCACATAATAAGTGCTTAACAAATGCCATTATTATTATTATTATTATTGTGTGCAGAACACTATACTAAGCACTTGGAAGAGTACAAAGCAACAGAGCAGGTAGATACAGTCCCTACCCCCCAGGAGCTTACAGTCTAGAGCATCTTCATAAAAATGTGATATTCACTTAAATCCCATAACCTAGATTTTACATTTTACTTCAGTTTCCACCTGCCAGATGATGAGATGGAAGAATAAATCTTCCTACCATAAACTTGACAAACATCCCCCAAGTAGTAGTCATCTGACAGTACTGTGTCATTCCTTTGGTATATATTTTTAATTCAAAGCTCTGCTCGGCTTACTCATTCAGAGCTTAGTGAAAGTATGCTAGATAGCCATGAGCATATGGAATTTGTTATCTTAGAAAGTTGTGCAGGCATAAAACGCTAATAAATTTTGGGAGGGTTTGGATTTATTCATGAAATCAAGGTCCACAGTGGGAAAAATAACAGATTTAGAGGAAAAAAATCAGGGGTGTTGAAAGGTTCAAATAGGATTTAGTTTGATTCACAAATGATAGGTCAAATGAGGGGTGTTTGGAGGGAAAAGTTAAAGATGTTAAAAGTTAGAGAAGTAGTTGGTTATATCTTCTAAAATCCCTAAACACTCCTTGTCATCCCACTGGGAGGTAGACTTCCAAACTGGATAGACCAGATGCATTACTTGTCTTTTTTCACGCATATATGTACTTTCTTGTGCCTCAGAGCACAGTCATAACCAAACGGCGTCTATTATGCAACTTGGAAAGTGGCCATGCCCATCTCAGAAACCTTAAAAGAGAAATTACCCCACGTTTCTTGATGGCCTTGTTGAGCAACTTTACCACATCTGCACCTTCGACTCCACTGGCTTTGAAGCGCTTCGTCCAGGTGATCAGAACACCCTGCAAATGGATCAGAAATAGCATGTGGCATCGAGTCTTTCAATACCCCAAGGAAGCAGAGTCATTTAGAAATGAGGAAACGAAGATCCAGAGAGGTCAAGGGACTTGCCCGAGATCAAACAGCTCCTTGGGGCCAAAGCGAGACGCTGACACAGAGCTTCAACTCTTACTATGACACTGGGACTTTTCCAAGCAAATCTGCTCACTCCCACTCATCCCTGAGGTGTTGCTTATTTGCCTGTTGCAATTACAAGTGTAAGCGCCCTGATTCCTGCAAATGAGAGTTTTGACTGAGATCTGAGTGGGTTTTTTGAGGTGAAAGTGGGTCAAAGAGGTGTGGAAGGGGGTGGACATTTAATAGTCCTGTTCCAAGCTGAACTTCCAGGAAATGACAGATGTTGCTGCTTTTGAGATAGGGTGACAACTTGCTTGCTTCTGAAACTTTTTTTGGCAGTTCCTGATTCTAAAAGCTCCAGTGGAAAACACTGCGTACTGTCAAAGTATTTACTGGGCACATTTCTGGTTGAACAAAGTACAATTAAGAGAGGAAAAACAAGATACAGTTCTTGCCACTAAGAGTTTACAAACTACTAAAAGAGACAGGACTGTAGAAACACACAATTATAACCACAAATTCCAAAAGCACAAGCGTCATAAAATATAGTTATCTATTAGGGGGCAGTGACACACTGTCACTGGAGAGAGATGACCTGGACTATCTTCCCCAGATCATTTGTTCACCCCCACTTTAAATTTAAGTCTCAGGGGTTTTCCCTAGAAGCCAGTTTCTCCTCGGCAATCCCACAGAGAAATTGCTGAGAATTTTGAATTTAGAAACGAACCCATAGAAGACACACTCTTTGCCTCCTCTTTCCATCCCCCCTCTTTTTGGTCCTCTCCGAATCTCTTAATTCACCCTCTGGGGACTCAAGAGTGTGAGTCTCCATTCCCCAAGTAAAAATTTAACACAGTCCTCTACAGGAACGGAAATGGCGGAAACAAAGACTTCACCATTACATACGCTACTGTTGAGGAGTTACTAGAATGAGTGGAGTGACTAGAGACAAGTGGGGTTAATCTGCAAGGGTTCTGGGGAGGTGGGCTTTTCGTAGAGGTTTGAGTGAGAAAGGAGACCCCAGTTCGCCAAAAGGAACTGTAGTTAATGTGAATCTCCTTATCCAATGAAGAAGGCCAGGATTTGCAAAAATAAAACTGCCTCCAGGAAGAAGGAGGAGGAGGAGGAGGAGGAGAAAAGATAAGGCTAAAGTCTGGTTAAATGAGTGTTCACTGACAAGACTGGAAATTGGTTGACACTACACTGGATCTAATTTCCCCAAACTGGTAAGGGACCTGGCAATGCTTACAAGGTTCAGTGATGCCCAGGCTGCTTATGGCAGTGTGGCTCAGTGGAAAGAGCCCGGGCTTGGGAGACAGAGGTCATGGGTTCTAATCCCGGCTCCACCACTTAGATGTGTGACTTTGGGCAAGTCACTTCACTTCTCTGGGCCTCAGTTCCCTCACCTGGAAAATAGGGATGAAGATTGTGAATCCCATGAGGGACAACCTGATCACCTTGTATCCCCCAGCGCTTAGAACAGTGCTTTGCAAATAGTAAGCGCTTAACAAATACCAACATTATTATTATTATTATGGGAGAACAAAAGCAGTTGGCCACTTGATCCTCAAAAGGGGACCACCATGGATCCTACTCTGCCCTACGTTAGTTAATAGTGAGTGGAGATACAGCAGCTCCCAAAGTAGCCTCACTTCCATCAGGCATATGACCAAACAGAAGCTTGGTCCTCTTAGACATATGATTTATAATACTATACCTTGTTCTAATGCCTCAACCAAACTTAAAAATTATTGCATTTTTAAGAAAATCTAGTATTTAAGCTAATCGGGACTAAGATCATCAAACAAAATGTGATTTGGGTATCATTAGGCACAAATTATTTTCTTCAATTTCTCAATCTTCCCACTGAATGGCACTTCTTTCCACCCCCACCCCCAACAATATCTGCATTAGAATGTTTCGCTTATGAATTTTAACAGTTGCTCTCCAAGTGTTCAGGAATTACTATTCACTTTATAATACATACAACAATTAAAATCACTAAAAAAATTACGTTAACCAGAGGCCTCACTCATAAATAGGGTTTTTAATAACAAAAAGATTCAGCTATAAACTATCTCTCAGGAATGAATACTCTTTTATGATGGCTCAAATCTTTTTGGTTTTATGAGAGCGCTTTAGGGTTTTATTTCTCTGAAACCTGGAAACTGGTTTTGTTTTCAACCACACACAGTTTTCTTTTTTACGTAACCTTACCTCGTCTATTCGTGATTGTCTGCATGGGAAAGAAAATGTAAATCCAACGGGGAGTTTCTTATCCTTGATTTGCTTTTTCTCCATGAAGTCTCCCAGGCACTCAGCAACGTGATCAAAAAGCTAATGGAAACAAGGAGGAAGACGCCAACAGTCAAGAAGGAGGGAACGATACATAATAAGGATAGAGATGCCTCTTTCCAGCCTTATCACAAATAATACCTGCTTGAGAGAACTCAAATGACAATTGCCACAATCTTCTCCCAAGCTATAGGAATGGTGATCCCCATAATACCTACCCCTGAGCCCCTAAGAAGATTGAGGGCATCATTTCAAACGCAATGAGACGTCAATCAAACAGCCACTTTAAAAGGAAATCTTCAAAACTGATCATACGGTATTTGATACATGATGTTACAGCACTTTTCAAAACCGCACTTCCAAGGTAAAACACAGAATGTTACTCAATCTCATATCTAAATGATAATTAAAAGTACTTTGAATGTACATGCACAGCCAACGTAAATGTTAATGTCAAATAACTGATTCTGAATTTTTTTTTGTACCGGGGTATGCTCCATTCATGACTTGAGAGCAATAACCTATTAGAATCAAATAAACCAAAGTCAACTTGTCCAGAAGTTTGCTGTTGGTCCAGTGGGAAGAGCAAACCTCTGGGAATCAGGAAACCTGGGTTTGCATCCTAGCTCTGCAAGTAAGGGAATGTCTGCTGGGGCTCTGCTATGGGTTGTGATGATAATAATAATAATAATAATGATAGTATTTGTTAAGCGCTTACTGTGTGTCAAGCACTGTTCTAAATGCTGGAGTAGATATCAGGTAATCAGTGTCCCACGCGGGGCTCACAATCTTAATCCCCATTTTACAGATGAGGGAACTGAGGCACAGAGAAGTTAAGGGCTTGCCCAAGGTCACCCAGCAGACAAGTGGCAGAACCAGGATTAGAATCCACATGATGCCTTCTGGCTGTAAAATCTACCTGGGGCACTCCACGTGGGGTGAAGGCCCAGCATGATTCCTGAAAAATAACTGGCTAACATAATGTAAACAAGGCCCAGCATCGACATTAGATAGAAGCCAATCAATCAATCAGTGGTATTTATTGAACGCTTAGCTCGTTGTGGGTGGGTAATGTGCCTGTTACCTTGTGAGAGCGAGGAATGGGACTTGAGGAGATGGAAGAAGAGAGGGGTAAGAAGGAAGAGTCTGTTGGGAAGGAGATGGAAGGAATGGAAGGGATGGTAGAGGAGAAGGGGACACAGCCGGGCTGGGTCAGTAGGGCTTGTCAGCAGGAGCAATGTTGGACATGGCACTGAATTTCCCACCCCAAAATAAGCCCCTTTCCTCTCCCCTTTGCCCCCTCCTGTAACCCATATCATTTCAACTGGGTTTTGGGTTCCCTATTTCCACTTTTTCTGTCGACTTCCCCCCCTCCCTGCTTTGTTGTTCGGGCAGAAGAACCTGCTCCTCTAGGAAGCGTTACCTCAATTGTCTATGGTGAGACAATTTGAGCCCACCCCCTCCGTTTACCCTCTACCTCCTTCCTTTCCTTCCTGCCTCCATCCCAAATATACTTCTTCTCCATCCTCAATCTACCCCTCTTCCTTTCTTCCTTTTCCCCTCATCTTTCTAGACCGTGAGTTCGTTGTGGGCAGGGACTGTGTCTACAAACTCCGTTGAACTGTATTCTCTCAAGCACTGAGTTCAATCAATATGCGCTATATATATTCAAAAAATAAAATATTTATATTTACTGATCTAATAACATATCAAATATACATTCAATAAATAAATAGGTGCTCAATAAATATAATCGACTGACTGATCCTAAGGAACACAGTAAGCGCTCAATAAATACGACTGACTTACTGACGGAGCACTAGGGAGAATAAAGTACAACTAAGTTAGCAGACACGTTCCCTGCCCACTGCGAGCTTATGTTTTCTGGTCCTTTAGTCTCTACGAAAAGAGTTTGGATGCATTTCCCACGGTGCTTACACTCCTGCCCGGAAATCTGCTTAATGCCCTTCGGGCCTCTGACAGAGATGAGACTGTGAGTGGCACCGCCAAACCGACTGCTCTGTAACTAATTCCTTGCACTGGTTCTCAGTCCTGACGACTGATTCACTCAGGACTCCGGCTTGTCTGCTATTCTCAACAGGAGACTCAGTTATTATTACTCCATCCCCCTTTTCCCAGGTAAACTTTCCCAAATCATCCTACCCATATGAACGGCTATCCTTTCCTCCAATTTGCCCAAGAACCTCTACACGTGTTTAATTCAACTTCGTTATCAGGAAGATCTTCCTTACATCTACCCCAAATACTGGCTGCAATAATTTTACCTCACACGCTTGACTCAGTTAACATGCTTAATTCATTCTGGGAGTCGGACGTTCATGGGTTCTAAGCCCGGCTCTGTCGCTTGCCTGCTTTGTGACCTTGGGCAAGTCGCTTCACTTCTCTGGGCCTCAGTTACCTCACCTGTAAAACTGGGATTGAGACGATGAGCCCCACGAGGGACAGGGACTCTGTGAGCTCGTTGTGGGGCAGAGATTGTCTCTATCTGTTGCCGAATTGTCCATTCCAAGTGCTTAGTACAGTGCTCTGCACAGAATAAGCGCTCAATAAATATGACTGAATGAAGTACAGTGACTGGCACATAGTAAGCGCTTAACAAATACCAGAATTTGTAACCAATACCATACTTTCTAATCACTACCATAATTTGTAACAAATACCATAATTATTAACAAATAATTAGCACGCAAATGAACATACCAATACAGTAACAAATACCACAATTATTATCATTATGGCATTCATGATTTACTATTGGGGCTTATCCACCAAAATCAGCTTCCTTGAAGAAGGTAACTGCACTCCAGCAGAGCTCCCGGTACAGTAGTAGCTAAAGTGGCGATCTCCCACCACCTCTCAAAATCTCTGGAGGCACCCATGCCTCTGACCCCACACCTTTACACCTAATCAAACACTGGACCCCCATCCCTTCTTCCTTCCCTGGACACCATCTTCAACTGTCCATTTTCCATTGACTTCTTCCCCACTGCTTTCAAACATACTCATGTAACCCTTATCCTAAAAATCCCTCCTTTGACTCTTCAGCTCCCTCCAATTATCAGCTCATTTCCATCCTACCATTCCTCTCCAAACTCCTTGAGTGGAAAGAGGCCGGGCTTGGGAGTCAGAGGTCATGGGCTCGAATCCCTGCTCTGCCACTTGGCAGCTTTGTGACTGTGGGCAGGTCACTTCACTTCTCTGGGCCTCAGTTACCTCATCTGTAAAATGGGGATTAACTGTGAGCCTCAAGTGGGACAACCTAATGACCCTGTATCTCCCCCAGCGCTTAGAACAGTGCTCTGCACATAGTAAGCGCTTAACAAGTAACAACATTATAATTATTATTATTATTACTTCCTCTTCTCCAATTCTCTCCTCGACTCCCTCCTGCCCTCTTAAGTCCACGGAAACAACCTTCTTCAAAGGTCACCCATGACCTCCTTCTGGCTAAATCCAATGACCTCAACTCCATCTGAATCCTCCTCAACCTTTCAATTGGCTTCGACACTGTGGAACGCCCTCTTCTACTGGAAACATTATCTAATCTTAACTTCACTTACACTCTCCTCTCCTGGTTCTCCTCCTCTCTGGCCACTCATTCTCAGTCTCGTTCATGGGCTCCTCCTCTGCCTCTCACTTTCTAGCTGCGGGAGTCCTTCAAAGCTCAGTTCACAGTTTCCTTCTACTCTCTCTCTTAAATCCAGTCCCTCAGAGAACGCATTGGCTCCCGTGGCTCAGTGGAAAGAGCCTGGGCTTCGGAGTCAGAGGTCATGGGCTCGACTCCCAGCTCTGCCACTTGTCAGCCGTGTGACCGTGGGCAAGTCACTTAACTTCTCGGTGCCTCAGTTCCCTCATCTGTAAAATGGGGATTAACTGTGAGCCTCACGAGGGACAACCTGATTACCCTGTATCTCCCCCAGCGCTTAGAATAGTGCTCGGCACGTAGTAAGCGCTTAACAAATACCAACATTATTATTATTATTATTAACTACCATCTCAATAAAGATGATTCCCAAATCTACATCTCCAGCTCTGATCTCTCTCCTTCTCTGCAGTCTCACATCACCTCCTGCCTTCGGGACATTTCTACTTGGACGTCCCACCAACACCTCACACTTAACATGTCCTAAACGGAGCTCCTCATCCTCCCATCCAAACCCTGTCCTCCCCTTAACTTTCCCATCACTGTATGGAGCTCAAGGCTCTCCATCACCTTGCCCCCTCCTACCTCTCCTCCCTTCTCTCTTTCTACTGCCCATCCCGCACCCTCCGCTCCTCTGCCGCTCACTTCCTCACTGTCCCCCGTTCACGCCTATCCCACCGTCGACCCCTGGCCCACGTCCTCCCGCTGTCCTGGAAAACACCTCCGCCAAACTCTCTTCTCCTCTTCAAAGCCCTACTGAGAGCTCACCTCCTCCAAGAAGCCTTCCCACATTGAGCTTCCCCTTTTCTCTCTGCTCCTTCTGCTGCCTCTCTGCCCCCCCACCTCCCCTCAGCTAAGCCCCTTTTCCCCCCTTTCCCTCTGCTCCTCCCCCCCTCTTCCCCTCCCCTCAGCACTGTGCTCATTTGTATATATTTTTATTACCCTATTTATTTTGTTAATAATAATAATAATGTTGGTATTTGTTAAGCGCTTACTATGTGCCGAGCACTGTTCTAAGCGCTGGGATAGACATAGGGGAGTCGGGTTGTCCCACGTGGGGCTCACAGTCTTAATCCCCATTTTACAGATGGGGGAACTGAGGCACAGAGAAGTTAAGTGACTTGCCCAGAGTCACACAGCCAACAAGTGGCAGAGCTGGGATTCGAACTCATGAGCCCTGACTCCAAAGCCCGTGCTCTTTCCACTGAGCCACGCTGCTTCTCCAATGAGGTGTCCATCCCCTTGATTCTATTTATCGTGATTAAGTTGTCTGCTTTTGTCCGTCTGTCTCCCCCAGTTAGACTGTAAACCCGTTAATGGGCAGGGATTGTCTCTATCTGTTGCCGAATTGTGCATTCCAAGTGCTTAGTACAGCGCTCTGCACATAGTAAGCGCTCAATAAATACTATTGAATGAATGAATGAATGGAGCACCACCGTCCTCCCTATCTCAAAAACATGTCATCTTGAAGTTATCCTCAACTCATTTCTTTCATTCAGTCTATACATTCAATCCGTTACCAAATCCTGGAGGTTCAACCTGACAACTAGCACTAAAATCCACCTTTTCCTCTTCATCCAAACTGCTACTGTGTTAATCCATGTACTTATCCTATCCTGCCTTGATTACTGCATCAGCCTTGCCGCTGGCCTCCCTGCCTCCCGTCTCTCCCCACTCCATATGGTACTCCTCTGCTGCTCAGATCATTTTTCTAAAACTAAAGATCAAATCACGTCTCCTTACTCCTCAAGAACCTCCAGCAGAACTACCCTCTGAGCACCGAAGAAATCTTTCTATTACATTACCGGCGGGATATGGTTCACCTGGTGTACATTTCAGACTGGAAAAATCAGGCAAGAGTGAAAGACATGGGAAACCCACCTGAGACCCACTGCCATGCATGACGTCCTCAGGGGTATCATAAATCTCCGTCTCCATCTGCACAGTCTGCTTTTTCTCATGCGACACCTTCACCCGCAGGATTCTAAAGCAAGATCCACCAAGGTCCAGGGCAATGAAATCTCCCTTTTCTGTTGAAGGAGGCAATACATAGTCAAGTGATCACATATACAGTGTGGCCTAATGGAAAAAGCAAGGGCCTTGGAGTAAGAGGTCGTGAGTTCTAATCCTGCCTCCATCACTTACCTGCCGTGTGAACCTGGGCAAGTCACTTAACTTCTCTGTGCCTCAGTTACCTCATTTAAAAAAGGGGGATTAAGACTGTGAGCCCTAGTAATCAATCAATGGTGTTTACTGTGCACTTACTATACGCAGAGCACTGTACTGAGCGTTTGGAAGATACAATGCAACAGATTTGGCAGACTCGTTCCCTGCCCATAATGTGCTCTACATAGCACAGGGAGTGTGCCCAACACAATTATATTGTAATTGCCCCACTGCTTAGTACAGTGCCTACCAGATAGTAAGCACTTAACAAATACCATAGAGAAAGAAAGAAAGTCTTAACACAGTGCTAAATCCCTGTACAGAGAATATCATTATACTGGAATGCAATTCTAGAATCTCTGACCATCTGTCAGAGATGAAGATTCTGGGAAATCAAGTTCAAGTTATGAAAGAGAGGGGGTGGGGAGAGCGGAACAATAAAGAGTTGTGACTTTTCACTGAGAAAATAGCTTGTGATACCTACTTCTAGGGCCTGACTTCAAGGAGTAAAGTGCTTCAAGTTACCCACAACTTCCACCACTCTCAAAGTGCTTTTTGCTCAGCTTCATACCTACTAAATGGCATTTCCTTACATTCAAACCAACAGGTTCAACACCCCTTTGCAACACTCTAGGAGTCTGTATTTCCACCCCCTCTGAATCCGCCATGCTTCCAAAATGTCCTTTCCCATTTCCAAGTCGAATGCTGGCATCTGGGCAGAAAGTAGACGAGTCATTTCTCTAAAATGTCTCATTAACTGGCCCATCCATCTAATTGTATTTATTGAGCACTTACTGTGTACGAAGCACTTAGGAAAGCACAAGATACAATACAAGATAAAAGATAATCAGATTCAACACAGTCCTCATCCCACATCGGGGCTCAAAGTCTTCATCACCATTTTACAGACAGGTAACTGAGTCACAGAAAAGTTAAGTTACTTGCCCAAGGTCACGCAGCAGACAAGTGGCGGAGCCAGGACTAGAACTCAGGTCCTCTGACTCCATGGCCCATTCTCTCTCCACTAGGCAACACAGCTTTTCAACCTAACTTCCAAGTTGTAGCATTAAAAAAAATCTCAGTCAGTAGGGAACCCAATTTTACACATAATTTATTTTATATTCATATTTTAAAATGTGTATGCACATGCTTAACAGATATGCGTACACACAGTATAGAAGGAGAGACAGACACCACTCTAAATAAATCAATTACAGGTATGTAATTTCAGGGCTGGGAGGGGGGATGAATAAAGGGAGCAATTCAGGGTGATGCAGAAGGGACTGGGAAAAGAGGAAAGGGGGATTTAGTCAGGGAAGGCCTCTTGGAGGAGAAGAGCCTTCAATAAGGCTGTTTGTGAATCACAAGAGAGAAACAGTAGATTTAGGACTTTAGGACTCCATGTCACTTGAAAGAAACCCTCCAGGGACAGCACAAGGTTTTGTTCACCATGTGCACCTTAAGGCAGAGGCTGGTCTTGGTTATTTCTACACCAGGGCCTCAGGCTTCTCTTCTGTGGGACTTTTTTTTTTTTTTGAGCATTTCCTAATATCATCTGGGCAGCTGTTCCATTATTATCGTTCTCCTTCAGATTAAGCAACATCTTAAATGCTTAGAATGAAGGGAGGAAACTGTAGAAATAATAATTACTATAGTGGTATTTAAGACTGACTGAGCCCTCCCTTTCCTTCTGCTCCTCCTCCCTTCCCCATCACCCCTACTCCCTCCCTCTGCTCTACCCCCTTGCCCTCCCCACGGCATTTGTGTATGTTTGTACATATTTACTGCTCTATTTTATTAATGATGTGCATTTACCTATGGTTCTATTTATCTATTTTGATGGTAGTGATGCCTGTCTACTTGTTTTGTTTTGTTGTCTGTCTCCCCCTTCTAGACTGTGAGCCCATTGCTGGGCAGGGATTGTCACTATCTATTGCCAAATTGTACATTCTGAGCACTTAGTACAGTGTTCTGCACAAAGTAAGTGCTCAATAAATATGATTGAATGAATGAAAGTGCTTGCTACACGCCAGGCACTGTACTAAGCGCTAGGGTGGATTAAAGCAAACGGGGCTGGACACGGTCCCAGTCCCACAAGGGGCTTCCAGTCTTAATCCCCATTTTACAGATGAGGTAACTGAGGCACAGAGATGCAGAGTGTCTTGCCCAAGGTCACACAGCACTCCCTCCTGCTTTGTCCTGACTTGCTCCTTTTATTCAACCCCCTCCCTACTCCACAGCTCTTATGTACGTATCTGTAATTTACTGATTCATATTACTGTAAATCTAATATATTTACATTACATTAATGTAAGTTGATTATGGACAGGGAATGTGTCTGTTTATTGTCATATCGTACTCTCCCAAGTGCTCAGTACAGTATTCTGCACACAGTAAGTGCTCAATAAATACAACGGAATGAATGAATTAATGAAGCAGACATGCAACGGAATCGATATTAGAAACTAGGTCCTTCTGACTCCCAGGCTCGTGCTTCTCTTATTTGTCACTAATTCATTTTCCCAAGGGAAGTGTTGGATTTCAAGTCAGGTTTCTCCGTCTACCTGGATCTGAAGCTAACTAAAAAAGGATTGAAAAAAAGGAATCCTGCTATCCTACAGACCCGGGGAACACTTTATCAGGGTATTTACACTAGTTTTCTTCGGGTTGAAATCTGGCCTTAAGGCTCTGCAAAAATCTTTAACTGACCAGACGGTGAGTGCTCTCCTCTGCTCCTCCTTAATGCCAACAGAGAGAACCTGAGCCCCATGTGAGACTGGGACTCTGTCTAACCTGGTTACCCTGTGTTTACCCCAGTGCTTAATACAGTGCTTGGCACAGAATAAGCATTAACACCATCCGAGACAAAAAAAAAAAAAACCCAACACGAGGAATTGGAGTCAGAGAGAAAAGTGAATTGCAAAATTAAGTATAATAATAATGTTGGTATTAAGCGCTTACTATGTGCAGAGCACTGTTCTAAGCGCTGGGGTAGATACAGGGTAATCAGGTTGTCCCACGTGAGGCTCACCGTCTTAATCCCCATTTTACAGATGAGGTAACCGAGACACCGAGAAGTGAAGTGACTTGCCCAAAGTCACACAGCTGCCAAGCGGCAAAGCCGGGATTAGAACCCATGACTTCTGACTCTCAAGCCCAGGCTCTTTCCACTGAGCCACGCTGCTTCCCTCTGAAATTACAGGGCAAAACAGGGTTAAAAACAAATCCTTTATACCCTCACAAATGGGAGTTGCCAGATATACAATAGCATGAATTGCAGATTAGAGAAATCGGTACTGTATAACACAATTTTCTTTTGGGTTTGAGGTCTCCACCAGTCTTTATTATTGGTGCCTCTTGAAGGGGAAGGAATGCATTGCTTCGGAGTAATGGTGTTTAGACCCTCTCATTTGCAGATCAGGAAATATTTAACCACCGTGAACTCATCTACCTTGCTTTCCAGATGAGATGAGGACGTCCTAACCCAGAGAGCCATTAGCGAGTTGCTCAAAGCCCACCACGGGGGGGAAAAATGATTCAATTGATGGCTCCTAGCACTGGTTGGCTCCCTTCAAAAACCCCCTCACCTATTTATTTCCAATTTTCTGCTACTCTTCCAGGCGTTTTCCTTTTCCAGAGAACTAAGAGGCTCATTAGATGAACATCAGAAAGCCCTTATTAACCCTCCACCGCCTCATCACGGTCATGATTTTCAGTGAAGATGGAAAGCAAACAGAGCCAGATGCCTACCTGAAGCTCAGCCTGGTCTAGGATATGGGCCAAACCAATCCTACCCTTCTGAAATGTCAGCCTATGCCCTACTTCACAAATCAGTTCTGACCATTAGATTTTTAAGGTGGTATTTTCCTCTCTAAGTAATGAACGTGAGCATCATCATTCATTCACTCAATAGCACTTACTGAGCGCTTACTATGTGCAGAGCACTGTACTAAGCACTTGGAATGGACAATTCGGCAACAGATAGAGATAATCCCTGCCCACTGATGGGTTTACAGTCTAATCGGGGGAGACAGACAAAAATAATAGCAATAAATCGAATCAAGGGGATGTACATCTCATTAAAACAATAGCAATAAATAGAATCAAGGGATGTATATCTCATTAACAAAATAAATAGGGTAATAAAAACATATACAAATGAGCGGACGAGCACAGCGCTGAGGGGAGGGGAAGGGAGAGGGGGAGGAGCAGAGGGAAAGGGGGGGAAAAGAGGGCTTAGCTGAAGGGAGGTGAAGGGGGGGCAGAGAGGAAGCAGAGGGAAAAGGGGAAGCTCAGTCTGGGAAGGCTTCTTGGACTCACACCCAAATCCTGTCTTTTTAAATGTTACACAAAAGTAAATCAAAAGAGAAGCAGCGTGACCTAGTGGAAAGAGCATGGGTTTGGGAGTCAGAAGGCTGGGATTAAAACCCTTGCCACATGTCTCCCGTGGGACATTAGGAAAGTCACTTCAGTTCTCTGTGCCTCAGTTATCTCATCTGTTCAATAGGGATTTAGGGTGTGAGTTCCATGTGGGACGTAGACTATATACAACCTGATTATCTCGTACCTACCACAGAGCTTTAGTACAGTGTCTGGCACAGAGCAAGCACTTAAATACCATTAAAAAAAGAAACAACCGTCTTCCATTTAGGACTCAGCTACAACTAATTATACTGGAAATGCACTTAGAAATCTTTTTATGAGAATCACCAGAAAGCCTGGCAAAACGTCTAAAGCAAGAAAGACCTTGTTTAGCTACATCAACAGTGGTGAAAAGTGGCATGAGAGAGTTTACTGCTTACTCAGGAATAGCTAATTAAAATGACTACAAATTAATTTTCTGGGAATGACTAATAATATTTCTCTGTGCTTCTGAATGCCTCAGTAAAAAAAACAACTCACCAATTTGTCCATCAACCACAAAAACTATACTAAAATAAGGTGCAAAGAAGAATTCTACTACACACTCAGCTTTAACACAAACATCTAAGCTTTGGGAAAACACCAATTACTCAGTAACTAATTCCTCCAACAGAAGCTGTGATTAATATTTTCCAATTGTACCATAATCATCTGATTGACTGTTATGGGGAATTATGATGATTCTTCAAGGATATGTATTTGCATTTTGATTAAGGCCAGCATTAAGATTTTCAGATTAAAGTGTGCTGACTACTTCACGCTTTCCATTTAAGCAGGTCAAATTTGGTTTACAGAGTTGAAAGGAGTCGGGGTTGAAAGAGAATTTGTGTTTCGCCATCCTTAACAAAAGGGCAGGACTTGGATTCCAAACCTCATTTTTGGGGAGGACAGGAGGAACAGCCTGAGGACGCACCCTCCGATGACAGGAGGAAGAAAGGGATCCTGGTGCCCTTGGGATTAGCATATAAACCTTGGGAAATAGTCCTGGTCATGAGATCTGAATCTAGAGGTGGTTTATGAGCTCTTTCTATCCAGCTCTGACAAAGGCTTTCACAGAGCTGTGTGTGTCTAGGGAATGCAGCTCATGAAATGAAAGAAGTGCAAAAAAAACCAAAGAGGTTCAGCGACCGAAGCATTAGCACCTTTGGGGACAGGTCAACTCCACCCTGACAAATCGAAGACAAGAAAACTGTTCTTGGGTCCTTTCATACCTAAATCATTTCCATTTCCTCCTTTACAAAGTCCCAAAGGCCCAGTTGCTTTCCTGTTATTATTATTGTTATATTTGACAAGCGCTTACTATGTATCAAGCACTGCCCTAAGGGCTGGGGTAGATACGAGTTAATCAGGTTGGACACTGCCCCAGTCCCACATGGGGCTCACAGTCTAAGTAACTCCCCTTTGCACAGAAAAGATCTCCTCCAGGAGGCCTTCCCAGACTGAGCCTCCCTTTTCCTCTGCTCCTCCTCCCGTCCCCATCGCCCCGACTCCCTCCCTCTGCTCTACCCCCTTCCCTGCCCCACTGCACGTGCATTTATTTGTACACATTTATTATTCCATTTATTTTATTAATGATGTATAGATATCTATAATTCTATTTATCTATTTTGATGCTATTGATGCCTGTCTACTTGTTTTGTTTTGTTGTCTGTCTCCCCCTTCTAGACTGTGAGCCCATTGTTGGGTAGGGATTGCCTCTATCTGTTGCCAAATTGTATTTTCCAAGCGCTTAGTACAGTGCTCTGCACACAGTAAGTGCTCAATAAATACACCTGAATGAATGAATGAATGAAAAGTCTTAGCTGACCACTGAGGCTGAAGATTTTTTAAAAAGTGCTTAAGCCAAACTCTCCTTCCAGGTGTAAAGGCGTGAGAATAAACCACACATTCATTCATTCATTCAATAGTATTTATTGAGCGCTTACTATGTGCAGAGCACTGTACTAAGCGCTTGGGATGAACAAGTCGGCAACAGATAGAGACAGTCCCTGCCGTTTGACGGGCTTACGGTCTAATCGGGGGAGACGGACAGACAAGAACGATGGCAATAAACAGAGTCAAGGGGAAGAACATCTCGTAAAAACCGATGGCAACTAAATAGAATCGAGGCGATGTACAATTCATTAACAAAATAAATAGGGTAACGAAAATATATACAGTCGAGCGGACGAGTACGGTGCTGTGGGGAGGGGAAGGGAGAGGTGGAGGAGCAGAGGGAAAAGGGGAAAATGAGGGTTTAGCTGCGGAGAGGTAAAGGGGGGATGGCAGAGGGAGTAGAGGGAGAAGAGGAGCTCAGTCTGGGAACGCCTCTTGGAGGAGGTGAGTTTTAAGTAGGGTTTCGAAGAGGGGAAGAGAATCAGTTTGGCGGAGGTGAGGAGGGAGGGCGTTCCGGGACCGCGGGAGGACGTGACCCGGGGGTCGACGGCGGGATGGGCGAGACCGAGGGACGGCGAGGAGGTGGGCGGCGGAGGAGCGGAGCGTGCGGGGTGGGCGGTAGAAAGAGAGAAGGGAGGAGAGGTAGGAAGGGGCAAGGTGATGGAGAGCCTCGAAGTCTAGAGTGACGAGTTTTTGTTTGGAGCGGAGGTCGATAGGCAACCACTGGAGTCGTTTAAGAAGGGGAGTGACAGGCCCGGATCGTTTCTGCGGGAAGATGAGCCGGGCAGCGGAGTGAAGAATAGACTGGAGCGGGACGAGAGAGGAGGAAGGGAGGTCAGAGAGAAGGCTGACACGGTAGTCTAGCCGGGATATAACGAGAGCCCGTAACGGTAAGGTAGCCGTTTGGGTGGAGAGGAAAGGGCGGATCTTGGCGATATCGTAGAGGTGAAACCGGCAGGTCTTGGTAACGGATAGGATGTGTGGGGTGAACGAGAGGGACGAGTCAAGGATGACACCGAGATCGCGGGCCCGAGAGACGGGAAGGATTGGTCGTGCCATCCACGGTGATAGAGAAGTCTGGGAGAGGACCGGGTTTGGGAGGGAAGATGAGGAGCTCAGTCTTGCTCGTGTTGAGTTTTAGGTGGCGGGGAATCAGGTTGTCCCACATGGGGGCTCACAGTCTTAATCCCCATTTTACAGATGAGGTAACTGAGGCCCAGAGAAGCGACAGTACTGGGACAAGTAGGATACCCAATCCCAGTAAAAGCCTGTGATTCTTCATCAGTTAGTAAAAAATTAAAAAGCTGAGTGATCGAGATCCCTGTCAGAGAATCAGGGCAAAACCATTCCCAGATTTTTAAGCTACCACACAGGAGTAAATTTCAATTCGTGGACAAAAAGTAACCACTGCCGATCACCACCCTTGGATGTCTAAACATACAAAGTGTTCCGTCCCTTCACTGGCTTCTGTATCACTACAGTTTTATGCCAAAAGGCAAACTGCAGAGCAGAGGAGAGTCAACGGGTTTTCCAGTTCCAGCCTGTCTGCTCACTAAACACAGCCCTTGGAATAAATAAACATCAGCCACAACCGCTGCTATTTTTCTGACTTCCACTGTGTGAGGTGCAAAAAAGATGCATTTTCTTATCCCTCACATCAGGAGAATGGGATAGAGAAACAATGTGCGTGTTTTAATAAAAATCGAACATCTAACGTTCTCCTCCTTCACAAAGAAACCTAACACTGGAATAGATCATAGTCAAACACTCAAAACAATTTTAGCATGTGTGTCATTTTAAATATAAATGGCATTGCATAATGCAATACACAAATGGGGGAGAGGGGAGAGGGGTAAGGAGAGAGGATTGATTTTTCTCCATTTCCCCTCTTCCCTTCCTCAAAGGGAGATACAGTACTGAGGATTAAAACTTATTCAAACCTCTTGAATGGCTTGTCCAAGTAGAGTAAAACCACAACCTGATCCAACCTGCCATTTATTTAATATGAGGGTCCTCAAACTTCTTCCATTAATATGCACTATATTATTATTATTATCGCTCTATTTGTTAGGCAAAACAGCATAGCTTAGTGGACAGAGCACGGGCCTGGAAGTCAGAAGCTCCACCACTTCTGGGGCAAATCACTTCACTTCTCTGGGCTGCACTTACCTCATCTGTAAAATGGGGACTAAGAGTGGGAGCCCCTGGTGGGACAGGGACTGTGTCCAACATGATTAACTTATATCTACCCCAGCGCTTAGAACAGTGCTTGGCACATAGTAAGCACTTAACAAGAACCGTAATTATTATCATTATGTGTCAAGTACTGTTCTAAGCGCTGGGGCTCATACAAGTTAATCAGGTTGGACAGGGTCAAAACACCCTACAGACCATTTATTTCCAAAAGGAAGTCGTAATAGGACCTATCTCTCTATTTTTCCTCTCTATATTTTCCTCATGACCCCTGCTCCCAACTGGCTTCCCAGAAGCTGTCATGGCCCATGAAAAGGATCTTCCCAGGCCACCATCTGAAAAGCACTACAGTAGTACCCACGATTATGACCTCAGTGGACTTTAATACACCTCTACGGAGTGACATTTACTTTCTTTCAGCGGCAGAATCCGAGCAGATAGCAACACTGCTTCATTCATTCATTCAATCGTATTTATTGAGAGCTTACTGTGTGCACAGCACTGTACTAAGCACTTGGGAAAGTACACCAATAAACAGTGACAATCCCTGCCCACAACGAGTTCAAATTCTAGAGGCAAGGAGACAGACATCAATACACATTAACAGACTTCAATACAATAAATAAAATTACCGCTATATAAATAAGTGCCGGGGGGCTGGGAGAGGGGGGAAGAGCAAGGGGAGCAAGTCAGGGCGACGCAGAAGGGAGTGGGAGATGAAGAAAAGTGGGGCTTAGTCTGGGAAGACCTCTTGGAGGAAAAGTGCCTTCAATAAGGCTTTGAAGCGGGGGAGAGTAATTGGCGGGATTGAGGAGGGATGGAATTCCAGGCCACAGGCGGGACGCGGGCCAGGGGTAAGCAGCGAGACAGGCCAAGATGGAGGCACAGTGAGAAGGTTAGCGCCTGAGGAGCCAAGTATGCGGACCGGGCTGTAGAAGGAGAGAAGCAAGGTGAGGTAGGCAGGGGCAAGGTGATGGAGAGCTTTAGAGCCAATGGTGAAGAGTTTTTGTTGAATACGGAGGTGGATAGGCAACCACTGGAGATTTTTTGCGGGGGGCGTTACATGTCCTGAACGTTTCTGTAGAAACATTCACAGAATGACAGTCTACTTGGGGAATGGCGGAGTGGATAGAGCACAGGCCTGGGCGTCAGAAGGTCATGGATTCTAATCCTGTTCCGCCACTTATCAGCTCTAAGACCCCGAAGCAAGTCGCTTCACTTCTTTGTGCCTCAGTTGCCTCATCTGTAAAATGGGGATTGAGACTAAGACCCATATGGGACAAGGACTGGGTCCAACTTGATTCGCTTCTATCCACTCCAGTGCTTAGTACAGTACTTGGCAAAAATTGAGTGCTTAAAAAGTACGGTCATCATTATTCCTAAAACAGGGAGGGAGGAAGGATTGATTTTGCCCATTTTAGATTGCGAAGGGCAGGGATCGGGTCTCATTTCCACCCTCAATCCCCATCATCAATGGCATTTACTTAGCTCTATGTGCAGAGCACTGTAGAAGCACTCGGGAGAGTATAACGCAACAGAGCTGAAAGAGACGTTCCCTGCCCTCAGTGAGCTCACAGTCTAGTGTATTCTTTCCCAGCGTTTAGTACAGTGCTTGGCACACAGTAAAGTCCATAATAAATATATTACTATTACAATCGTCATCTCATTTCCATGCAAAGTTAACGTGCACAAGGGCAATCCCGATGTACTCCTTACCTGACCCATCAGGAATGGATCGCACAAAGGTCGGCAGCATCTTGACGGTGGCTGTTGGATTAAAATCCCTGGAAAGGCCGTTCTTCATTTCCTTGCTAAAGCGATCCATGACGTCCAGCAGGGTTTCATCTGAGAGCCGCATGGCATAGAGATACTTGTCAATCTGGAGAGGAAGGAGAAAAAAACCAGCCAAAATGAGAACTGGATGTTGAGAAATATCATTTGGTTGGTTTTTGGTAATGTCATCTCGTGGCTGGCACAAGTTCAGCAGAGGAGAGAAGCAGCATGGCCTAGTGGATAGAGCACGGGCCCGGGAGTCAGCAGGAACTGGGTTCTAATCCCGGCTCTGCCGCTTGTCTGCCGTGTGACCTTGGGCAAGTCACTTAACTTCTCTGTGCTTCTGTTACATCATCTGTAAAATGGGGATTAATTCTGTGAGCCTCATGTGGGGCACGGACTGGGTCTAACCTGATTAGCTCGTATCTTCCCCAGCTCTTAGTATAGTGCCTGAGGCACAATAAAATGCTTAAGAAAATATCATTTTTTTAAAAATGTGAGCGTACACCAGAACCATCTGGAAGACCACACTGGGAAAACAAGAAGTGTTGGGGCAGACATTCAGGTAGGAATTATTTGTCAAAGTGGATGCTCTTTTTTCTTTTTGGGATCAAGCATAGGGACCTAGTGAAAAGAGCCCAAACTTGGGAGTCAAAGGACTGGGTTCTAGTCCCAACTTCACCACACACCCGCTATGTGACCTTGGGCAACTCACTTGACTTCTATGTGCCTCAGTTCCTGCTGCAAAATGGGGATTACGTCCCTGTTCTCCCTCATAATAAAAATCACTGTGGTATTTGTTAAAAGCTTACTATGTGCCAGGCACTGTATTAAGCACTGGGGTGGATCCAAGCAAATCGGGTTGGACACAGTCCCCGTCCCACATGGGGCTCAGACTCTCAATACTTAAACTGTAATTATCTTGCATGATAATTATAATAATAATAATTATGGTGTTTGTTAAGCACTTACTATGTGCCAAGCACTGTTCTAAGCGCTGGGGTCGACACAAGGTAATCAGGTTGTCCCACATGGAACTCACAGCCTTAATCCCCATTTTACAGATAAGGCAACTGAGGCCCAGGGAAGTTAAGCGATTTGTCCAAGGTCACACAGCACACAAGTGGCGGAACCGAGATTAGAGCTCATGACCTCCTGATTCTCAGGCTCGTTCTCTATCCATCAACTACTAACAAGTATTATAATTATTATGATCATTATTATTATTATCAAGCCTCCCTGTGGGCTAGCTCGGTGGAGAAACAGCGTGGCTCAGTGGAAAGAGCCCGGGCTTGGGAGTCAGAGGTCATGGGTTCTAATCCCCGCTCTGCCGCTCGTCAGCTGTGTGACTGTAGTCACTTAACCTCTCTGTGCCTCAGTTCCCTCATCTGTAAAATGGGGATTAAGACTGTGAGTCCCCCGTGGGACAACCTGATGACCCTATATCTACTCCAGCGCTTAGAACAGTGCTCTGCACATAGTAGGCACTTAGCAAATACCAACATTATTATTATTATTACTGGAGGCTCTGGTCCGGGGGCTCCTCAGAGGCGCAGGACCCTAACTGCCCCTCTCTGGTGTGAGGCCTCCGAGAAGTTGTGCGGGCGAAGGAGTGGCCTTGTCCCTGCTGCAGGGCAGGACCTGGGCCACAGTGTGCCAGGCAACCAGTCTCCCACCAGCAGCAACGTCTGCTCCTGCGGCCCCGCGGCTCGGAGCTGGAGTGGTACCACCTCGGGGAAGGGGAAGGCGAGGGGAAGGCCGACCCACGCACCCACTGCTCCATCCCTTTCGGCCAGCTGGACGCCCTCCCCCGACCTGGAGGAAGGACCCTTGAGGGGGCTCCCAATGTCCACTTCTGGCTGCCAAGTCAGGCGGGGCAACTCCCATCCCCTTACGTCCTCCTGTAACGCCCACTCCCCGGGGAGGCCGTTTTAATGCCTGGCTGTCCCAGTACGAATACGTTTTTAGTTTTGCTCCCTCATCATCATCATCAATGGTACTTGTTAAGCATTTACTGTGGGCAAATAATAATAATGTTGGTATTTGTTAAGCGCTTACTATGTGCAGAGCACTGTCCTAAGCGCTGGGGGAGATACAGGGTAATCAGGTCGTCCCTCGTGGGGCTCACAGTCTTAATCCCCATTTCCCAGATGAGGTAACTGAGGCACAGAGAAATTAAGTGACTTGCCCACAGTCACCCAGCTGACAAGCGGCAGAGCTGGGATTCGAACCCATGACTTCTGATTCCCAAGCCTGGGCTCTTTCCACTGAGCCACGCTGCTTCTCTGCACATCACTGTACTAAGAGCTTGGGGGAGTAATCAGTCAGGCAGTCATATTTATTGAGCGCTTACTGTATGCAGACCACTATACTAAGCACTTAGGAGAGTACAATGTAACACTAAACGGGCACATTCCCAGACCACAGCAAGCTTACAGTCTAGAGGGGGAGACAGACATTAATAGAAATAAATTACAGATATGTGCTTAAGTGCTGTGGAGAACAATTCGACGGCGTGGACAGACACACTCCCTCTCCACAAGGAGCTTACTGTCCAGAGGGGTCTTACAGTCTACAGTCGGAAGAGCTCTAGATTGTCCTTCTGAATTTATAGAGCATCACGTGCACCCCGTAAGTCTGAATCTTCCAGTCCCCAAAACCTGACAACTTATAGGACAGATAAACAAAGAACAGGGAGCGACAGGGTAAAACTAAGTGGTTGTCACCTCGCCACTGTTAAATGGTGAATGCCCAATAGCTTACGGAAAGATATATATGATTATCCCGAGTCCTTTCTATCTCTAGATACCGCTACCTAAGTTATTATTCCCCAGGAATAGAGGTTTGCACTTCTCCATAAGAGTAATGAGAAGCAGGGTGGCTCGGTGAAAACAGCCCGGGCTTGGGAGTCAGAGGTCATGGGTTCGAAGCCCTGCTCTGCCACTTGTCAGCTGTGTGTGACTATGGGCAAGTCTGTGCCTCAGTTCCCTCATCTGTAAAATGGGGTTAAAGACCGTGAGCCTCACGTGGGACAACCTGATGGCCCTGTATTTACCCCAGCGCTTAGACCAGTGCTCTGCACATAGTAAGCACTTAACAAATACCAAGATTATTATTATTAATATTGATGGCATATTTAGCCCATTCACACACTTGCCCTTATCGTCTAGTGGTCTTCGGACGCTAGTACCCTTCACCAGATGATGATCGCTTGATGGACAAGAAACACCCTCACAGACAGAATGAAATGAGAAAATTCTATAATATCCCAGATTCCTTTTAATAGGTCAACTTAATCTTTGATAATAACAATGACCACAATAATTTCGGTATTTGTTCAGAGCTTCCCGTATGCTATGTCCCGAAGTAAGAGCTGAGGAAGATTCAAGATCATCAGGTCAGGCACAGTCCTGCCCCGAAATGGGGCTCACAGTCTAAACAGGAGGGAGAACAGGTATTAAATCGCCATTTTAAAGATGAGGAAATGGAGGCACAGAGGATTTAAGGGACTTGTCCAAAGTCACACAGCAGGCAAGAGATGGAACCAGGATTAGAACCCAGGCCCTCGGACTCCCAAGGACAGTGCTCTTCTTTATTTGATCAATGCTGCTTCCCAAGACTTGGGAACTTCATCTTCTCGGTTCAAAAGCCCAGGCAGGTTGAATTGCTACAAGTAGTAAATTGGAGAATGAGGGAGATGATGGTAATAATAATGATGTTGGTATTTGTTAAGCGCTTACTATGTGCAGAGCACTGTTCTAAGTGCTGGGGGAGATACAGGGTAATCAGGTGGTCCCACGTGAGGCTCACAGTCTTAATCCCCATTTTCCAGTTGAGGTAACTGAGGCACCAAGAAGTGAAGTGACTTGCCCACAGTCACCCAGCTGACAAGTGGCAGAGCCGAGATTCAAACCCATGACCTCTGACTCCCAAGCCCGGGCTCTTTCCACTGAGCCGCACTGGTAAGAGGAGGAGAGGGTGAAGAGGTGAATTTCTGTGAATTTTAGAATCATTGAGTAATCCTTAGCGCATTTTTATTTCGTTACTAACCCCGTTTTGAAATCACATCCATCAAATAATCTTCCCGGCAGCAGGGTAAAGCCAAGAAGGAATGAGAGACGTAGCCCACGAGGATAAATCTATGAAAAGAAAATTGGGGAGAGGAGGCACACGAAGGGTAGCGAAGGCAGCCTCGAGTCAGTTAAATCCATCTGAGCGGAGCAGACTTGGCAGGCAAAGAAACCTGAGTCACAACTGTTCAAGGGAAAGCCGCCAGGACTCATTTCCCCTCACCCTCCACCTCCTTCCTCTTCCCAGCCTGGCTACCAAAGAAATAACCTACAGCTCTGGAAGCCTGAGAATTAGAAGCTAAGAATAAGGGGGAGGGGAAAGGAGAAAGAGAGGAAGCGATGGGGAAAAAGAAAGTATCCCGGACAAGTCCCTTAAAAAACTGACGTTACTGGAGTTCATTCATTCAATAGTATTTACTGAGCGCTCACTATGTGCAGAACAATGTACTAAGCGCTAGGAATGTACATTTCGGCAACAGAGACAATCCCTGCCCATTGATGGGTTTACAGTCTAATTAGATGGGTCACAGGCCGGGCAAACAGAACATAATAATAACGTTGGTATTTTAAGCGCTTACTATGTGCAGAGCACTGTTCTAAGTGCTGGGGTATATAGAGGGCAATCAGGTTGTCCCACGGGAGGCTCACGGTCTTAATCCCCATTTTACAGATGAGGTAACTGAGGCCCAGAGAAGTTAAGTGACTCGCCCACAGTCACACAGCTGACAAGTGGCAGAGCTGGGATTCGAACCCATGACCTCTCCTAAGCCTGGGCTCTTTCCACTGAGCCACAGAACATGAAGAGAGGGGGTTAAGGAGCTAGGGAGGCATTCGACTTGATAATAATAATTATGGTACTATTTGCCAGTCACCGTACTAAGCGCTGGGGTGGACGCAAGCAAATCAGGTTGGACACAGCCCCTGTCCCACACGGGGCGCGCAGTCTCGATAAAGGACCGGGTTTTGTTTGGAACTCCCCTGAACCCAGGACCGTCAGACGACAGGGGAAACAGTGTGGCCTAGTGGACAGAGCAAGGGTCTGGGAGTCAAAATGACCTGGGTTCTGATCCTGGCTCTGCCACTCGTCTGCTGGGGGACCTCGGGCAAGTCACTTACCTTCACTGCGCCTCAGTTACCTGGGCTGTAAAATGGGGTTTCTGTGAGCCCCATGTGAGACAGGGTCTGTGTCCAACCTGATTAGGTTGCATCATCTACCCCAGCGCTTAGTACAGTGACCGGCACATAGTAAATGCTTAACAAATACCCCCCAAAAAGAAGAAAAACCCACCAGGTGAATCACACTGACCTTTAATTAACATGTGAATCCTTTTTATTCATTTAAAACAAGATTAGGTCAGTGAGTCTCACATTTCTCTTTTGACATTTGCCTAGGTTTGCAGAACTTCTCAGATACCTCATTTACCCTACAGCCAGCATTTCTTTCCCTTCGCAGGCCCTCCAGACCCCAATTCTTTCCCCAACGTGCTGGGAGCAGGGACTTTGTGTCTGTTGTCATATTGCACTCTCCCAAGTGCTTATTAAAGTGCTCTGCACATACTAAGCACTCAACAGATACAACTGATTGATTGATTTTCACCCTTAAATAATCCCCGAGCCTTGTTTCTTTCTCTCCAGATATCACCTCCAGCCTTACATCTTGCTATCTCTTTAATAATAATAATGTTGGTATGTGTTAAGCGCTTACTATGTGCCGAGCACTGCTCTAAGCGCTGGGGGAGATACAGGGTAATCTGGTTGTCCCACGTGAGGCTCACAGTTAATCCCCATTTTACAGATGAGGTAACTGAGGCACAGAGAAGTTAAGTGACTTGCCGCCAGTCACATAGCTGACAAGTGGCAGAGCCGGGATTCGAACTCATCACCTCTGACTCCCAAGCCCGGGCTTTTTCCACTGAGCCACGCTGCTTCTCTTTCCCACCTGCTCCAAGAATTTCAAAAAATTACAGTGCCGAGGCTGGCCCTCAAATCCTACCTGCAGACTAGAACCTCTCTGTCTTTGACTATCACCGGGACTGCAGAGCTTCTCATTGGTTTGGGAGAGTTTACATTTAGGTAGCGAAATGAACCTTGAAAACTCCCAGGACCTCCTCCTAACTCCAAGATTAAAATATTCCGAATTATTTTAAAGGGCTGGACTCCTTCGGGAGGTTGGTGGTAACTCTTTGTGCTAATCGGGTATGGCCTCAACCTCTGGGGTCCTGCAAGGAACGAGCTAAGAAGAAGTGGGAAGGAATCCTCGCTTCACCCATTAATTTAAGAGTCGCCGAAGTCGCGAAATGCCACCAGCCAGATTGTACCTTTGCAGACCGTTTCCTTACACAACCCAGAAACCAAAGGCTGGCTATTCCCCTTTACTCCCGTGCTAGAAATGGTATCTCCCTCCTGAGTGAGCGACAACCTTAGCAGAAAGTCGAGGGGAATCTGGAAATGGGATTGTCCACATCTGCATAGGGCCTATCGCACTGTATCTGTCCTGTAGAAATAGGGTGCCCTTATCTGAACCTGAAAAATTTACCAGAGGGAAAAGAAATCCGCCTCGGGTTATACCGTGCCCGTAAAGCAAAGCACCGTCCTGCCAACGAGTCCAGAACCTTCCAGTTAATGACACAATCCGACTGGCTCAGTGCTCCGAGGTAGACTTGCTCACGAGGCCTCGTAGCTCCAAAATCTCTATTTCTCTCCCTCCCCCTCCCACCTCCTGTTAAGCAGAAGAACATATCAAAGGAAAAACAGTTCGATCCAGAAGCATGGGATGGTGGAACAAAGACTATCAAGACCAAACACGTCCAAGTTGGCCGCCTGGGGTACCAGCCCAGTTGCTTCTGAATAAAGTTACTACAGTAACCGAGGGAAATGTGGCAATTGTTAGCACTGTGGGAGGAAAAAAAAAAAAAACAACTATGGAAAATTCCATCTCTCTCTCCCTGTGAATACCACAACACAGACAGCGTAAGACTAAAACAAGGCTCAGCTCAGAAAAAAAGAAAAATCACTCTGAAAACTTACTTTCTTGTTGAGGAGATTCTCTTCAAAGAGCCCCAACGCCACCACAGTTAGGAGGAAACCCCCCACATTGCTGGAGGCTGTGTTTTCTGGGCCTCTGAGAAGGTCGCCTCACCTGGGCTTTGCCGCTTGCCTGCTGTGTGTGTGGCCTTGGGCAAGTCAGCTTCTCTGCGCCTCAGTTTCTTCATCTGTAAAATGGGGCTTCACTACCTGTCCTCTCTCCTACTTGGAGCGTGAGCCCCGTGTGGGGCAGGGCCTGTGTTCAACTTGACTATCTCGGATCTATACCGGTGCTTAGTACAGGGGTCGGCATCCAGTACGTACTTAATATTATTACTGCAAGTACATTGCTGATTCTACAGTGGGTCTCCAGAGCCAGGCTATATCGCCCTGCTTGCTAGGGGGAAGGACAAGGACTGCCTCAACAAATCAGTTTCCTTTTCTTTGGCAATGCTGATGAAGCTCAGAACTAATAATAACAATAATGTTGGTATTTGTTAAGCGCTGACTATGTGCAGAGCACTGTTCTAAGCGCTGGGGTAGACACAGGGGAATCAGGTTGTCCCACGTGGGGCTCACAGTCTTCATCCCCATTTTACAGATGAGGGAACTGAGGCACAGAGAAGTTAAGTGACTTGCCCACAGTCACACAGCTGACAAATACAGAGATGGGAGTTCAAAAATGGCATCTCAGAATCGACAAAGCACTAGTGACTGACCATGGATATACACGAGTGCGTGACTGATAAAACCTACCCACAACCATGGATCTGTATCACAGACACGGAGCTAAATACTCCCACTAAATTCTCTTAGCTATGTAGTACACTCCCCTTTCAGGGTCGCAACTGGAGAGATTCCAGTCCTCTACCAGTCTCGGCTACAGGAGAGAGAGTCAAGCAGGGGCCTGTCCATTCCGTTCCTAGCTTGGGCAGTGGCTAGGGAGTGGAAGACAATCTGCTACAAGTCAAAACTCCCCTGTGCTGGACAGCGGCGGTGTGGGAGAGAGTGGCGGGTGGAGACGCAAATTTACTGCGCGGAAAAAGGCCACGATAAACCACTTCCAGATTTTGACCGAGAAAACTCTATGGATCCACTACCTCAACAATTGCAGATGGAGGTGGGGCGTTCTGGGAGGGATGCGTCCATGGCGTCGCTATGGGTCGGAGGCGACTCGACAGCATAAGACAAGAACGTAGCACACTAACCGCTAATGCAAGGATATAGAAAAGGAGGCAGAAAACCAAATTCTGAAAACTAGAGTGTCCTCTGGAGACTTACAGTGCGGAACCAACATGGCATCAAAATTCAGGCCAACCTAAAAATACTGAAGGCCGGTTGTAGTTGCCAAGTTTTTTGGGTTTTTTTTAAATGGCATTTGCTAAACCCTTACTATGTGCCAGGCACAATACTAAATGCTGGTGTAGATACGAGTTAATCAGGTTGAACACAGTCCATGACCGACATGGGGCTCGTAATCTTAACCCCCATTTTATAGATGAGGGAACTGGGACATAGGGAAGTTAAGCGACTTGTCCAATGTTAAAGAGCAGACAAGTGGCAGAGCCGGGATTAGAACCCGGGACCTTCTGATTTTCAGGCCTATGCTCTATCCATATGCTCTTCTGCTTCTCCCTGCTTACCACTGCCCCTCAACCACCCCCTAGCCCAGTCCAATCAGGGGAGGGAGTGGGAAGAAGCCCAGTATATCACAACCTTGTGATATACCTCCCTTCCCTTGTGGGCTCAAGTCAAGGCCCAAGTCAATCCTCAAATTCAAATCCTCATCGAACATGGGAAAGTTTTTTTATAGTACTTGTTAAACACTTACTATGTGCCAGGCACTGTACTAAGCACTGGGGCAGATACAAGATAATAAGGTTGGATACAATCCAAAAGGAGCTGGGAATTAATCTGGGAAGACTTGCTGGAGAGGGTGGGATTTTAGAAGACCGTGGAATAAGGGGCAACTGTGGTCTACTCCATATGGGGAGGGTGAGAATGTCAAGCAGGGGAAACAGCACTGAGTGAGAGACAGAAGTGGGACATCTGAGAGCGAATTACGGTTAGAAGGCTGGCTTGGGAAGAATCAATTGTATTTATTAAGCGCTTACTGTGTGCTGAGCACTGTACTAAGTACTTGGGAGAGTACAATGTAACAACATCATAGATGCATTCTCTGCTCACAGTGAATAAAATAAATGGTGGTATTTGTTAAGCGCCTACTATGTGCAAAGCACTGTTCTAAGCGCTGATGGATACAAGGAGATCAGGTTGTCCCAAGTGGGGCTCACAGTTTTAATCCCCATTTTACAGATGAGGTAACTGAGGCACAGAGAATAATAATAATAATAATGTTGGTATTTGTTAAGCGCTTACTATGTGCAGAGCACTGTTCTAAGCGCTGGGGTAGACACAGGGGAATCAGGTTGTCCCACGTGGGGCTCACAGTCTTAATCCCCATTTTACAGTTGAGGTAACTGAGGCACAGAGAAGTGAAGTGACTTGCCCAAAGTCACACAGCTGGCAAGCGGCAGAGCTGGGATTCGAACCCATGAACTCTGACTCCCACGCCCGGGCTCTTTCCACTGTGCCACGCTGCTAGCTTACAGACTAGAGTAACAATTGGGGAATGACAAGTGAAGGGCGCAGAAAGGGAAGGGCCTTGAAACCGATACGTTCTAATCCCAGCTCCACCGCTTGTCAGCTCTGTGAGTTCGGGCAAGTCACTTCACTTCCCTGTGCCTCAGTCACCTCATCTGTCAAATGGGGACTGAGACTGTGAGCCCCACGTGGGTCAATCTGATTACCTTTGTATCCACCAAGAATAGTGCTTGGCACATAGTAAGCGCTTAACAAATACCATCGTTATTATTATATGAGTTTTTGATGAGGAGGGAATGCAGGAAGTCCATGGGGAGAGGAGACTTCCTGAAGAGAGACAGGGATGGAGTGACGTTTCAGGAAGATGATCTGAGCGGTAGCGGGTAATACAGGCTGGAATGAGGATGGATGGATGGAGTCGGGGAAAGCAACGAGGAGGGTGGTTCAATAGGCCAGCCACTATACGACCAGAGTTTGTATTGAGACATTGGCTGTTGCCATTGAAAGGAAGGGGTGAATCCGGGGGATGCTGTATAAGAACCAGCAGGAAAGTGTTAGGCTTCCTTAATGGCATCACCTGCCCTTGAGAAAAACTCAACGGCCCAAATGACACCATATTTTGGGCTCCATCTCTGAGCTCCATGAGGTCAGTAGCTTCCCAGGAGAGAGACAGCAGCAGTGTTTTGTCTCCTCCTCCTCATTTCCTCTCCCCTGCTTCCTGCCCAACTCTAGCCACCAAAACTTGTCTCTAACTCTAGCCACACAAACTTTCACCAAGTATGATTCAGTCCCAATTGGATTTGGAGTGAAAAGTCTTCTTATTCAACACAAGAGTTTCTTTGGCACCTTTCTCCATGTTTTACAAAGCTGATGACATTCACCTTCACACCTTTCCAGTGAGCTACGATCAAGGGACGATATTTTTTTCCACCAATCAGTGATATTTATTGAGCACTTACTGTGAGCAGAGCAGTGTGCAAAGCGGTTGGGGAGGACAACAGAGTTAGGAGCCAGGATCCTTGACATCGAAGAGTTTATAATCCAGTAAACACTTACAATCTAGTGGGTACATTTAGAGGGAAAATCAAACCTCTAAATGGGCAAATAATTTACCCATAGTCATATGGAGTCATCAGTAGATGCAGACAAGTGCCCAGTTCATTCATTCATTCATTCATTCAATAGTATTTATTGAGCGCTTACTATGTGCAGAGCACTGTACTAAGCGCTTGGAATGGACAATTCGGCAACAGATAGAGACAATCCCTGCCCAATGACGGGCTTCTCCTCACCACTGCTGAGTTTATGAGTTAAACTGATCAGAATCTCTGGGAAATTTTTTTTATGGAGAATGACACTGCTTTGGGAGTCCACGTTTGGAATGGAAAAGATAACTCCAGGGAATGTTATCGGTGGGGAGAGATGGTAGTTCATATTGACGTTCCCCTGGGTTTCTTTATGTCTGTCTTCCACAGGATGCACACATTCTTTTGGAACTTTCAGGCTTTTCGTCTAGAGCCTGGTCCTCACCTTCTACACACTTTGGACTCCCTCCATCCTTTACAAGGTGGAGCCTGGGCCTTATGCTCCCTCTCAATCAATCAACCCAAAGTATTTATCAGTCCTTCTCAAATTAGCTGGGCCTGAAAGGATGTTTTAGAGGAGGCGATTCACAGGCTTGATGTATACTCAACACCTAAATAACACAAATTGGCCAGCTGTCCACCCACCTTCCCCAGAGGCCTCGATTCCGAGCGATGGACGTTTTCTTTCTCGAGCGTTGGGGTTCTCGCTCCGAGTAAAACTGTCCCACTGAACCAGTTAAAAATAAAAGCGGTTCGTAGCTCCCTTCATGAACAACAGTGAAATGTGGCATAGCAGGAAAAACAGGATTCAGCTCAGGGCCTCCTTTATAGTCTGGCTACATCCGCCTCTCAGGGAACAACAGAAGAAATTCTCCATTTCAAAAGGCCCTTAAAAATGAAGGGCGAATTCAGGAATTTTGAAGAGTAGAGCTGTTTTCTCTGAGTCAAGGCTTACTATATGAATATTCGGACCTTTCAAATCCCTTCATTACAGACATCATCCTGGAAAGGAAGGGGAGAGTTTGAAGTCTAAGAGTGGCCGGGAGTCAGTGAACCTGGCTAGATTTACCAGTAACCTTGGCTAAGTCCTCTAAACTCTGAATCAGGTTCTTTATCTGAAGAGTAAGGATTCCAGTCCCTTCCTAACTCACATAAATGTACTAAAAGAATATTGTGTAAATGCGCTTTGAGCTCTTTGGAATGACGATCCTACAGAAATTCAGGATTGAGTAATTCTTATGGTAGTCTACATATTACAAAAGAGAAAACATAATTACAGACCTCATCAATCAATCACTCTTGTTTTAATGGCAACTGTTAAGTGACAGGCTCTGTTCTAAGCGCTGGAATAGGTACAAGGTAATCGGGTCAGACGCGATCCATGCCTCATTCGGGGCTCACAGACCTAATTCCCATTTTGCAAATGCAGTAACTAAGGCCAAGAGAAGTTAAGTGACTTGCCCAAGGTCACACAGCAGACAGGTGATGGAGCCAGGATTAGAACCCAGGTCCTTCTGACTTCCAGGCCTGTGCTCTATCCAGTCGGCCATGCTGCCTGAGGACTTACTGTGTGCAGAGCACTTTACTAAGCCTGCAAGGGAGAGTAGAAAATAGCAATAAACCGAATTGGTAGACACGTTCGTTCCCTGCCCACAATGCACTTACCAATCTAGAGGGGGAGACAGACAATAATATACATAAATAAATTACAGCTATGTACATAAGTGCTGTGGGACTGAGGGAGGGATGAAAACAAGGAGCAAATCCAAGTTCAAGGGCAGACCTGAAGGGAGTGAGATGAAGGCAATCACTCTCCCCCCGCTTCAAGGCCCTACTGACGTCACACCTCCTCCAGGAGGTCTTCCCAGACTAAACCGCACTTTTCCTCCGCTCCCACTCCCTTCTAATCCACCCTGACTCCCTCGCCTTGCTCTTCCCCCCTCCCCACCCCTCAGCACTTATGTATATATCTATAAAACTTATATTGATGCCTGTTTACTTGTACTGATGTCTGTCTCTCCCCTTCTAGACCGTGAGCCCATTGTGGGTAGGGATGATCTCTCTTCGTTTATTGTAATGTACTTTCCAAGCTCTTAGTGCAGTACTCTGCACAGAGTAAGCGCTCCATAAATAAAATAGAATGAATAAATGAAATTAGGGCTTAGTCAGGGAAGGCCTCTTGGAGGAGATGTGCCTTCACTAAGACTTTGAAGATGAGGAGAGTAACTGTCTCTTGGATATGAAGAGGGAGGGAGTTTCAGGCCAGAGACAGGATGTGGGCTACCTCCCAATTGTCAGAAAAGAGTTCAGAGCCCAAATCCCAGGCCAGTAGCCTAACTACTGGGCTGTCTCGTATTCTCACTTTTAGCATATAATAATACTAAGGGAATGAGGCCCAGTCCCCTATCTGTTGGACATCGATCACTAGACACCCAGTAAGCCATTAATAATGATTGATGAAAATGGCAAACACAAAGCCCTACAATAACAATGTCTTAAACTTAAAAGGTACTGTTCCATTAAAGAGTTCGAAGCATTTTATAGATAACATTCACTTATCCCCTCGGTAACAATAATAATTATGGTATTTGTTAAGCACTTATTACGTGTTTTGTTCTAAGCGCTGGGGTAGATACCAGTTAATCAGGTTGGACCCAATCACTGTCCAACAAGGGGCTCACAGTCTAAGCAGGAGGGAGAACCGGTATTCAATCCCCAGTTTCCACATGAGGAAACAGAGGCCCGGAGACGTAAAGGGACCATTCAAGGTCACAAAGCAGGGCAGAGCCGGGATTAGCACCCAGGTCCTCTGACTCCCAGCCCTTGTTCTATCCACTACGCCACACTATCGTCCTCCTGACATCCCCGGGAGTTAGGGGTGAGGCCACTGTTAATATCAACGTCTCTTCCACCACAGTTAACTGGCCCCAGATATACAGCAAATTGAAAGGGTTGCACCAAGAAGAGAATCCAGGTGCTCTGACTGGTTCACCACTCCAACTGCCCAGCTTCTTTTTTGACAAGACAACAAACCAGCTTAGTTAAACAACCTCCCCATGTAAATAATATGATATTTATGGTGCCTCCTTTCCCATGCCCTGGTGCTTTGCTCAGTACACTTTACGCAATCTTTTATACCTGAGAATGAGTTATTTGGCTTTTTAAAGGCAGTGGTAATCACACAGTGGATTTAGAACAATGAAAAACCCACGCATTTCTACAGCACCGTTGGCAATACGTTAATTGTATTTTCAAAGATCGGCACTGCCAATTTCAGTTTAGCGTGCCTTCCCGTTCAGTAACCCATTCCCTAGTTTGAAGTCATGTTCTTGGGGAAACACCAGAGGAGCCTGCAGAGACAGCTCACTCAAGGGCAGGGTGCCCTTTCCTTCAGACTGTCAAGCGTCGTTCACGTCCACCGTGCGAAAAGGAAAATGATTCAGAGGAAATAGTAGGCCCTATATAGCTCAGAGGATTTTACTAAATAAAAGTACAGAGGGTTTTTTTTCTAAAAACCTTTTTCAGAACGATGACGATATAAATAGTTCTCCCCATTCCACTAGCATCAGTCAGTCAATGGGACTGGTGTCTCTCAAAATAGAAGCCGTAACTTAAATAACACTTCCCAAAGCTCAGCGGCTCTGATAAGGCAGAGTAGGCCTTGGGATCACCGATACAGACGAGGCACCAAATAGTAATTACACAAGTCTAGGGAATGGGGCCGATGGCATTTTTTTTTTTAATTATTTGAGGTAGATTTATTCTACCTCAGTTACTCCTGAATGAATGGACTGTCGGAAAAAGAAAAAGTCAGCCTGGCTGGGTGCCCGAGCAAGTGAACTGGGACTCATGCGGCTTGGATCAGCCACAACGATTGACTGTAAAACCTCGAGCAAGTCACTTAACCTTTTTGAGCCTCCATTTGCTTGACCTGTAAGATGGAGATAATAACCATCATCGAGACTACCTACCGGAGGTGTTGTCAAGATGAATGAAAAGCATTCTAAAAAGGGCGCTTGGGTGAAAAAAGGTGATTTTAAAAGCAACTACAGAAAATAGAAAAAGCAATACAGGAGAAGCAGCGTGGCTCAGTGTTAAGAGCACGGGCTTTGGAGTCAGGGCTCATGAGTTCGAATCCCAGCTCTGCCACTTGTCGGCTGTGTGACTGTGGGCAAGTCACTTAACTTCTCTGTGCCTCAGTTCCCTCATCTGTAAAATGGGGATTAAGACTGTGAGCCCCACGTGGGACAACCTGATTCCCCTATGTCTACCCCAGCGCTTAGAACAGTGCTCGGCACATAGTAAGCGTTTAACAAATACCAACATGACTTTAAATATTGGCTAAACGGCACCACGTCTGTTCATTTTAGATGCAGCATAATGATCTTTTAAGTGGAAAATGTATAACTTCGGAATTAGTTTCCAAAAATGCATTCTGTGAAATCACATCTTTCAGGCAGCATATATAACGGTTTGTAGTTCATTAGAATTTTCTTCCAAACATCAAATTCACTGTAGATGATTCCAAGAGCTCCTTAAGAATTGATTAAGCTGTACTGATTTGATTCATGTCCCCCATTCTTCAATCTCCTTTCTTAAGAAACAAAACACTCTCTAAATAGCTAAGTGACTTTTCTTAGCCTGTGCCAGGAGTAAATTAGGTGAAACCAATTCCCTGAAAACTTCAGTGCTTCCCAAACTTAGAGGTTTCTTCTCCTTCCCCTCAATATCCCTCCCACCACACTGCTTCCTGAGACTTTTAAGGCAGCATGGCCTAGTGGATAGAGCACAGGCCTGGGAGTCAGAGGACCCTGCTTCTAATCCTGGTTCTGGCATTTGTCTGCTGTGTGACCTTGAGCAAATCACTTCACTTCTCTGAGCTTGAGACGCAGCATGGCACAGTGGATACAGCACGGGCCAGGGAGTCAGAAGGTTGTGAGTTCTAATCCTGGCTCTGCCACTTGTCTGTTGTGTGACCTTGGGTGAGTCACGTCACTTCTCTGTGCCTCAAGCCCTCATCTGTAAAATGGGGATGGAGACTGCAAGCCCCACGTGGGACAGGGATTGTGTCCAACCAGATTTGCTTGTAACCACCCCGGCACTTAGTACAGTGCCTGGCACACGGTGAGCGCTTAACAAATACCACAATTATTATTATTATTATTCAGTTCCCTCATCTGTAAAATGGGGATTAGTACTGTGAGCCCCATGTGGGACAGGGGCTATGTCCAACCTGATCAGCTTGTATATACCCCAGTGCTTTCTAAAGGGCCTGGCATACAGTAAGCACTTGATAAGCACTGAGAAAATTAGTATCTTATCTGAAAGGTATTTCTAACAGACCTGCGTGGTACACAAATCTTCCACCAACCCCTTTCCCACATCCTCCCTCTAGCCTAGAACTCCCTCCCCCTCCAGATACGCCAGACCACCACTCTCTCCACCTTCAGAGCATTGTTAAGGTCACATCTCCTCCAAAAGGCCTTCCCTGATTAAGCCCTCTTTTCCCCGGCTCACTACCCCTTCTGGTTCATCTATGCACTTGGATCTGTACCCTTTTGGCATTCATTATTAATTAATAATAATAATAACAACATTTATGGAACGCTTACTGTGTACAAAGCACTGTATTAAGCGATTGGGAGAGTACAATATTACATCAGACACATTCACTCCCCCAACAAGCTCAACCTCTGCCTACCGCAGCATTTATGTACATATCTTTAAATTGTACATCATAAGTTATTTGTTTACATAAATGCTTATCTCCCCCTCTAGACTGTAGGCTCATTAGGGGCAGGGAATGTGTGTGCTAATTCTGCCGTACTGTGCTCTCCCGTGAGATTAGTACAGTGCTCTGCACATAGTAAGCGCTCAATAAATACTATTGATTGATTGATACTCTCTCCTTTGATCTCCTGTGGTCTGTCGTTTTCCTGTGGTTTCTGTGTTTATGTGTTCGTATGCATGTCTTACGTGTGTCTGTGTGTCTCTCAGTGTCTCCACGTCTTCCTCTCATCCACACCAACCAGCCCACATTGCCATGATTTATGATGGCCCAGGTAAACTACTCCTCCCATCTCTCCGGGGCCAACACAAGCAGCAACTTGATCGCACAAGCAGCAACACCATCCACTCTTTCATATCTTCAGTTCAGATGTTAGACCCAAAAGTGAAGACACAACTTACGATTACGTAGGCCCCCGCTCTCCAAGTTTACACTTTTACTTTCCCTATAAAACAGCCTCAATTGGTTACGTGGTATCACAATCTGCACACGGAAATAATTCAGGTCTGGAATACAGTCCTGTGAAATCATATAGCGAATGGAGAGGTAGCAATTCTGAAAAAGTGAATCGAAAGGATCACTTCACTTCCATAATCAATACTAATAGTAGCAATAATAGGCTTTCATTTCAGTCTACAGAGAAGCGAAAAAAAGAGCAGATGGTATTATTCTCATTTTACTGTTAGGAAACAGAGGGGAGGAATGTAGACTGGGGAAATATACTCCAGTGTGACCACGGATTTTTCTAAATTAACATGTCAAACCAACCTCGCACAGGTTAAATAACATGGGATGCTATACAAAAGCTGAAAAGACAGTCGCACTAGCAAAGATTAAGACTTCAAAGTTCTTAAATCCTAGTTCTGGTTTTGGGTCCCAAATCAGTGCAGGCTACTCACAAATCCTACCAATTTCTTCATCAGGATAATGGAGATAAAGACAAGAGGCCCATGCTGAGAGGAAATCATTCACTATTTGCAATCCTCTCTAAGATGCTTAAAAGAAAGGGAATGTGTATACTCTGGTAATAGTTTGCTTAAAATAAAACCCAGCAGATTAGATAAAAATCAGAGAAAGTCTTTAGTCCCAGACCTTCCTGGGCAAGCAAATACCACAGATTCTCTGCCTCCTGCAGGTACTTAATGAGGAAAGGCCAAATGGTGTAGAGGCAATTTTAATGCTCTTAAAAGTCATTTCAAGGTCACCAACGATCTGCTGTTCATTTCAAAAGCAAAAGCAGCAAAAATTACTTAAAAATTTCCACCCTCCCCCTGTGAAACAAAGCTTTCAACTGAATAATGCTGTTTGTTTCTCAAAGCAGCACTGAAAAGAATGAAGGGAATGCATTTCATGTGTAAATTAACCTCATGTCAGTATGTACCTTTCAGAGGAACCTTCAAAATTCAACTAGGCCGAAGGAGGTATTAAGGTCTAGTGAAGAAGGAACGTGCCAGAGGGGAAACAGGAATTCTTTTTCAGATCCATTGTTCCCACTCATACTCCCAACCCGAACAAGTCATAGGGAGGATGAATTGAATGATGGGTTCTAGTCTCTCCGTCATGCCAATTAATATACCAGCTAGCCACTCTGCATGGAAGGATGATGGGCTGCTTCGGGCCCCCAACGACTAGCTAATCTCATCTCCTACAGGGGTTTAAAGGGTATGGAACTCCTTAGAGAAAATACCTTAATAATAATAACGTTGGTATTTGTTAAGCGCTTACTATGTGCAGAGCACTGTTCTAAGTGCTGGGGGAGTTACAGGGTCATCAGGTTGTCCCACGTGAGGCTCACAGTCTTCATCCCCATGTTACAGATGAGGGAACTGAGGCCCAGAGAAGTTAAGTGACTTGCCCACAGTCACACAGCTGACAAGTGGCAGAGCTGGAATTCGAACCCATGACCCCTGACTCCCTAGCCCAGGCTCTTTCCACTGAGCCACGCCACTTCCCTAGCAATACAGGTTGCAAAAATTCAGAAAAGCAAAGCTCCAGGAACCAACCCTACCCTGTCAGCCGTCTCCCCCAGCCCCCGCTGCAAGTGTGCCAGAAGGCAATCAATCATATGCACTGAGCACTTACTGAGTAGAGAGTAATAATAATAATAATAACGTTGGTATTTGTTAAGCGCTTACTATGTGCCGAGCACTGTTCTAAGCGCTGGGGTAGACACAGGAGAATCAGGTTGTCCCACGTGGGGCTCACAGTTTTAATCGCCATTTTACAGATGAGGCAACTGAGGCACCGAGAAGTTAAGTGACTTGCCCGAAGTCACACAGCCAACAAGTGGCCGATCCGCGATTCGAACCCATGACCTCTGACTCCAAAGCTCTTGCTCTTTCCACTGAGCCACGCTGCTTCTCTATACTGTACTAAGCACTTGAGAGAGTACAACACAACAGAGGTGGTAGACACTGTCCCTGCTCATGACGAACAGACGGTCTAGAGTCTGTGGCCTACGGTCTAGGAAATCGTTCACTAGCCTGCTGGTCTTTGTCAAAGGCTCCGGCACTGAGGTTGTGTAAGCTACCCCCGTCTTGCTACCATTACTCATGGAGTAGTGGATAGAGCCTGGGAGTCAGAAGGCCATGAGTTCTAATCCTGGCTCCGCCATTTGTCTGCTGTGTGACTTTGGGCAAGTCACTTCACTTCTCGGGGCCTCAGTCACCTCATTTGTAAAATGGGGATTGAGACTGGGAGCCCCACATGGGACATGGACCGTGCCCAACCTGATTTGCTTGTATTCACCCCAGTGCTTAGTACAGTGCCTGGCACATAGTAAGTGCTTAACAAACACTACAATTACTATTAACCCCAAAGCCTGCTTGCTCCCACATCCATTTATAAGGAAAGGAAAACACAGGGAGCTCGTGATCCCCATGTGGGGATTTTGAAGGAATAGCAACTCTGACCCACACAGACCAACTGCTTCACCATGGCCCTGGCTCCCCTAAGGATGGATCCAAGAATTCACTCCATTCTCTATCCCTCCTTGGTTTGGCACACTTTGGGGCCCAAATCTGTAGTCTGAATGTCTGAGGATACTTAAAAATAATACCTGTGGCATTCGTTAAGCACGTACTATGTGCCAAGCACTACTCTTAACACTGGGGTAGATACAAGATAACCAAGTCCCAGATGGGGCTCCCGGTCAGGTAGGAGGCAGAACAGGCCCTGAATATCCATTTTGCAGATGAGGGTATCGATCCATCAATTAATCAATCATATTTATTGAGCACTTACTGTATGCAGAGCACTGTACAAACTACTTAAACTGGGGCACAGAGAAGTTAAGTGACTTGCCCCGAGTCACACAGCAGACAAGTGGTGGAGCTGTGATTAGAATCCGGATCCTCTGACACCCAAACCTGGGCTCTTTCCCCTAGGTCACACTGTTTCTATACATACTCTATATACTTAAACGGACCCCGGTTTAAAGAACTCTTCCTGGGTCCTTAACAGTTTAAATTGCACAATACCCAATCTTTCCGGCCTACGCAGAAAGAAGGCAACAGGAAATTAAAGAACCCTAGGGCAGGAAGGGACTTTGAGAGGTCACCTAGCCCATCTTCTGCTTACCGCAGAACTACACTTAAACCACTCCGATGAGAATCTCACCTATTTTTACAGGCCTTCACAGCAGGCAATTCCATAGCCCATGAACAAGAAAGAAGCCTAGTATTAGCCAAAAGAGCGAGGCCCAACTCTCTCCATCTATTATGGCTGCTACAACAGCCATAAAGCAATTATTTTGCCACCAGGGCTCTTCTAGTTATTTCATTTATTTGTATTTATTGAGCGCTTACTGTGTGCAGAGTACTGTACTAAGCACTTGGGAGAGTTAAATACAACAATAAACATATTCCCTGCCCACAACAAGAACTTGGCAAAATGTCAGAGCTTAGGTACAGCTGCAGTAGTGGGTAGAAAACACTTGATAATAATTATTATTATTATAGTACTAGTTAAGTGCTTACTATATGCCAAGCCCTGTTCTAAGCGCTGGGGTAAACACAAGGCAATTGGGTTGCCCCACATGGAGCTCACTGTTTTAATCCCCATTTTACAGATGTGGTAACTGGGGCCCAGAGAAGTTAAGTGGCTTGCCCAAGGTCACACAGCAGACATGTGGCAGAGCTGGCATTAGAACTCACATCCTCTGACTCCCAAGCCCACGCTCTTTCCACTAAGTCATGCTATAGAATTTTCTTCCTGGCTCTGCCACTGTCTTGTTGTATGACCTTGGTAAAATTACTTCTCCTCTCTGGGCCTCATGTTTTCCATTTGTAAAATGGAAATAATGAAGTCCACACCCCAACTATCTGTGGAGGGAAACCTTGAACACATGAATGATTGGCAAGGAGGTGAATCATACACAATAAGCTGCTATAAGTCATTTTACGAGATAGGATTTTAATGACCTTCAAATGCTGTGAGTACACTGAAATTCCACAGAAGAGGAGTTCTTGAAGATCTTGAAGTTTCTCATTCCCAAACCTCTCTGTGCCCCTTTATAACTACACACAAACACACACAACAATTTTTGTCTCCCTCTTGGACACTGCAAAAGTGTGTAGTCTAGTGGCTAGAGCACCGGCCTGGGAGTCAGAAGGACCTGGTTCTAATTCTGGTTCCGCCACTTGTCCACCGTGTGACCTTGGGCGAGCCTCTAAATTTCTCAGTGCCTCAGTTACCCCAACTGCAAAATGGGGATGAAGACTGTGAGCATCGAGTGGGACAAGGGCTGAGTCCAGCCCGATTAACTTGTATCTCCTGAAGCACTTAGTGCCTGGCACGTAATAAGCGCTTAACAAATACCACTTAAAAGAAGGAATAAAAAAGGAGGCTGACAAGGAGGGGAGCATAAGGGGAAGGAAGGCTCAAGACAGCGCCGAAGCTGATTCATCTCGTTCCTACACCCTGTGGTTCACAGCTGTCGCCACCACCAAGCTGTTTCAGTGCTTCAGGTCTCAGTGACTGGGCACTTGAAAAAACACTCTTCTAGGGAACCGTTTACACTAAACCTTATCATTTCTCAGGCTCTGTGGAAAGAATCAAGGCAATCAGAGGGGAGGTAGGGCGACCACCCGGGAGAGGGAAGAGTGGAAGTTCACATAGAGTTAAACATTCTCAGCTTTGCCTTCCTAAATTACCATCCAAGGAGAAGGCTACTATGCCTCTTCTGTCAGCTCCACCCCACCTAGTTGACCTACAGTACCCTCTGGGATCCAGGCTAGGCTCTTTGCCTATCAATTTACAGTCAAATCCAAACCCACATGGTCTCTCTGCCCAGGTGGTTAAACAAAAGCCTCCAGCAAGAAAAGGAAAGACAGCCAACCATTTGCCACTGGAAAATCTAACAAAACCCACACCCCGACCTTTCCCGTCCCAACGTGTATAAAAATGTAATTGATTTTGCTGGGTTACAAATTCTGAGAGCTGAAGTGATTAACATCATTTCCCTGTGTAACTGTGCGAGTCAGATGTCTGTAAGAATCCTGAGAAAACAGGAGGGTGGTTTCCCTAAAGATCACGTTCGTACAGCATGGTCTTGTATTCTCTAGTTTCGCACTCTCCCAAGTGCTCAGAACAGTGCTCTGCACATAGTAAGAGCTCAATAAATACCACTGATTGATTGATTGATAAGAGGTGGGGAAGACCTAATCTCTAAATGGTTTCTGATAGTAGCAGCATCTGGGGAGGGAGGTGAGATGGGTGAGATGTGTGTGTGTCTCAAGAGAAAAAAAAAGTTATAGTCTGAATAATTTACTCAAATTTTAGTGGCTTACCCAACCGTCCTTCAAAAACCTCTTGAGGACCGGGGCCTACGCGGCCCCTCCTGTTTGAACAGCTCGGCTTGGGGGAATGGAACTTAATTCAGGCCCAAACGGATCCGAAAATGCCAGTGAGGCCAACAGCTTCGGGAGTTATGGGGCAGAGGAGGACTCTCCTTCCTCTATTGAGAAACTGGAGAAAGGGTGCGTGCCAAGGCATTTTATAAGAAGCCAAAGCGAGCAAATTGCTCCAATATGACCTAACGGGGGCAGAAGCTCTATGGCAACCGACTTCCTCTCTCGTAGCCACGGATGTCCCCGCCTGATTCTCACTACGAATGAGCAGATTCTTCCTCGTGAGCGTATATCACTCGGCCTCAGGACTCCGGGCCTGGAGCCCAGCTAATGATATTCGTGATCCGCACATCCCGCCTACGGGAAAAGGAACCCAGCGGTCTGTCTGAGACTATCAGACAATTCTAAAAAAGGTCTGGAGGAGGAAGGGAGGGGGGAAAAAAAACACCCAACGACCGTACTGCATTTTGGGCAGAAATGACATCTACATCCTGCGTTCAAGGACACTGCAGCATGCAACCTAATCTTCATTCATTCATCCCGTTTCCCGAGCGCTTACTATGTGCGGAGCACTGGACTAAGCGCTTGGAATGTCCAATTCGGCCACAGATAGAGCCGATCCCTGCCCAGCAACGGGCTGGCAATGCGAACGACTGCATAACAGTCGGGCAGGTCCTTATCCTTCCAGTTTTTCCCCCTCGTTCCAAGATGAGGCAGGGGTGGGGAGGGGAGCGATCTCCTTTTCCCTTTAGTTTCCGAATTCCCTCCAAACGACGATTCCCAAAAGCCAATTTGGGATCGGGGCCAGATGGGGGAAGGGAGGGGCAAGAACCGAGCCGGATGAACCCTTCCCTAAATAAAGCGTCTCCGGACACTGGGCACCCTGAGAACCGGCCCCGGACTCACCTTTTTGACCTGATCATCCTTTAATTCTGTAAAATAATAAGCCAGGAGCTGCGCGGCTATCATCCTGCCTGACGACGGAGAGAATAAAGAGTCTGAAGCGAAGGACCAGAGCGGCCAAGAGAGAGCGCGACGACCTGCCCCGGGGAATGGTCCTGGCGGGTCAGAAACGCGCTCAAGCTGCGCCTTCCTCTTTCCTCCTCCCGATGCAAAGATCCAGAGGCCTTTCTTCTCTTTTTTTTTTCTTTTTTTCCTCCTCGTCCATGGGATAGTGACAGACTTAAACCAGCCCACCTCCTCCCCTCGGATTGGCTGCTAGAGAACGGCTCTGCAGCATTGGGGCTCGGCTCTGACGGGCCCGGGGTTACCTCCCCGTTTGCGGGAAAGGGGAGGAGGGTTTTCATTTTATTTATTTTATTTTTTTCCGAAATCACCCCCCCCCCCTCACCCCGCACGTCTCCCACGTACGGCCCCGGAGGGACGGGAGACCGAAATCGGGGGGCTGCAGGGGCCTTCTTCTCCCTCGTTAGGCCTGGGACTTGGCAGGGCAACTTGGCTGGGGAGGGGGGGAAGAGGAAGGCCCTTTTTCCGGCCTGGGAGTGGCCCTCATCGTCATCATAATTCATTCAGTAGTATTTATTGAGCGCTTACTAGGTGCAGATCACTGGACCAAACGCTTGGAATGTCCAATTCGGCAACAGATAAAGACCACGTTAGGCCTTGACGGGGGGAGACAGACGGACAAAAACAAGACAACTTGATCACCATAAATAGAATCAAGGGGATGGACACCTCATTAATAAAATAAATAGGGTAATAAAAAACATATAAGAATAATACTAATAATAACGGTGTTTATTAAGTGCTCGCTATGTGCCAAGCACCCTTCTAAAGGCGGGAGGGTTTATGGAAGGTGATGAAGTGGTCCCACAAGACAACTTCATCACCATAAATAGAATCAAGGGGATGGACACCTCATTAATAAAATAAATAAGAATAATACTAATAATAATGGTGTTTATTAAGCTCTTGCAATGTGCCAAGCACCCTTCTAAAGGCGGGGGGGGGGTCTATGGAAGGTGATGAAGTGGTCCCACAAGACAACTTAATCACCATAAATAGAATCAAGGGGATGGACACCTCACTAATAAAGTAAATAGGATAATAAAAACATATAAGAATAATACTAATGGTGCTTATTAAGCGCTCGCTATGTGCCAAGCACCCTTCTAAAGGCGGGGGATCGATGGAAGGTGATGAAGTGGTCCCACAAGACAACTTAATCACCATAAATAGAATCAAGGGGATGGACACCTCATTAATAAAATAAATAATAAAAACTATATAAGAATAATACTATTAATAATGGTGTTTATTAGGCACTCGCTATCTCCCAAGCACCCTTCTAAAGGCGGGGGGGGGGGGGTCGATGGAAGGTGATGAAGTGGTCCCACAAGACAATTTAATCACCATAAATAGAATGAAGGGGATGGACACCTCACTAATAAATAGGGTAATAAAAAAATATAAGAATAATACTACTAATAATGGTGTTTATTAAGCGCTCGCTATGTGCCAACCACCCTTCTAAAGGCAGGGGGGTCGATGGAAGGTGATGAAGTGGTCCCACAAGACAACTTAATCACCATAAATAGAATCAAGGGGATGGACACCTCATTAATAAAATAAATAATAAAAACTATATAAGAATAATACTACTAATAATGGTGTTTATTAAGCGCTCGCTACGTGCCAAGCACCCTTCTAAAGGCGGGGGGATCGATGGAAGGTGATGAAGTGGTCCCACAAGACAACTTCACCACCATAAATAGAATCAAGGGGATGGTCACCTCATTAATATAAATAATAAAAACTATATAAGAATACTAATAATAATGGTGTTTATTAAGCGCTCGCTATGTGCCAAGCACCCTTCTAGAAGCGGGGGGGGGGGGGGGGGCCCGGGTTGATGGAAGGTGATGAAGTGGTCCCACCCGGGGCCATCACGGTCTCCCTCCCCATTTTTAAAGATGAGGGAGGAGGCCTGTGGGGATGGCAGGCAGGGCGGTTCGGGGTCCCGCCCGCTTTGGAGGGGTCGGGAGGGAAGGACGGGTCGGGGAGGGAGAAAAAGACGGGTCGGGATGGGTCGGGGAGGGAGGGAAGGGCGAAAAGGCGGCTTGGGAGGATGATGGAGACGGTCCTTCCCTATGGGCCAACCCCCGCCTCCCCGCCCACAGCATGGCAGCGGGGCCCGGCGGCATCCTGAACTCTAAAAGAGGGGGTGGGATTGGAAAAAGCGACGGAGGGGCCGCGTTTCCTCAGCCCATGGAGGCGGGAAGGGGCGGGGTGGCAGGGGAGACGGCCGGAGGCCTTCCTCGGGGCGGGGCGCCGCCATGACGCGGCCCCTCACGGCTCGCCTCAGCTGAGGCGGCCGCCCTCCCGCCTTTGCCGCCTCACAGCCCGGCGACCCTTAGTTCAACCCTAGTTATGGGGCGCTCAATGTGTTCAAGACACTGTACTAGGCGCTTGGGAGGCTACAATAGAATAAGCAGACACATTGCTTGCCCACAAGGAGTTTAGAGTCATTCAACCCTAGTTATGGAGCGCTCATTGGGTGCAGGACACTCTACTAGGCGCTTTGGAGGCCACGATCGAATAAGCAGACACATTCCCTGCCCATGTAGTTTTTGAGCGCTCACTGTGTGCAGGACACTCTACTAGGCGCTTGGGAGGCTACAATAGAATAAGCTGACACATTCCCTGCCCACAAGCTTACATTTATTCAACCCTACTTATTGAGCGCTTACTGTGTGCGGGACATTCTACTAGGCGCTTGGGAGGCTACAGTGGAATAAGCAGACACATTCCTTGCCCACAAGGAGCTTATGGTCATTTATTCATTCAACCGTAGTTATTGAGCACCTACTGTGTGCGGGACACTGTACTAGGCACTTGGAAGGCTACAATAAAATGAGCAGACACATTCCCTGCCCACAAGGCGTCTACAGTCATTCATTCAACTGTAGTTATTGAGCGCTCACTGTGTGCAGGACACTCTACTAGGCGCTTGGGAGGCTACAATAAAATAAGTAGACACATTCCTTGCCCACAAGAAGTTTAGAGTCATTCATTCAACCCTAGTTATTGAGCGCTCACTGTGTGCGGGACACTGTACTAGGCGCTTGGGAGGCTACAATAGAAGAAGCAGACACATTCCCTGCCCACATGGCATCTACAGTCATTCATTCAACTGTAGTTATTGAGCGCTCACTGTGCAGGACACTGTACTAGGCTCTTGGGAGGCTACAATAGAATAAGCAGACACATTCCCTGCCCACAAGCTTACATTTATTCAACCTTAGTTATTGAGCGCTCTCTGTGTGCAGGACACTCTACTAGGCGCTTGGGAGGCTACAATAGAATAAGTAGACACATTCCTTGCCCAAAAGGAGCTTACAGTCATTCATTCAATCATAGTTATTGAGCACTTACTGTGTGAAGAACACTATACTAGGCACTTGGGAGACAATAGAATAAGCAGACAATATTCCCTGCCCACAAGGAGCCGGTAGTCATTCGTTCATTCATTCGACTGTAGTTATTGAGCGCTTGCTGTGTGCAGAACACTGTACTAAGCCCTTGGAAAGTACAATTCGGCAACAGGTAGAGACAATCCCTACCGAACAATGGGCTCGCAGTTTAGAAGGGGGAGACAGTCAACGAAAGAAAGCAAGTAGACCGGCGTCGATAGCATCAAAATGGATAAATAGAATTATAGATATATACACATCATTAATAAAATATATAGATTCATAAATATGTATATGTATGTATACACAAGTGCTGTGGGGCGAGGAAGTGGGTAGAGCAGAGGGCGGGAGTGGGGCGAAGGGGAGGGGAGGAGGAGTAGAGGGAAAGGGAGGGCTCAGTCTGGGAAGGCCTCCTGGAGGAGGTGAGCTCTCAGTAGGGCTTTGAAGAGGGGAAGAGAGCTAGTTTGGAGGATGTGAGGAGGGAGGGCATTCCAGGACAGAGGTAGGATGTGGAACACTGTACTAAGTGCTTGGGAGACTATAATATAATAAGCAGACACACTCCCTGCGCACAAGGAGTTTACAGTCTAGATGGGGAGACAGGCCTCTATTGACAAATGAGAGATATGGACGGAGAAGCAGCGTGGCTCAGTGGAAAGAGCCCGGGCTTAGGAGTCAGAGGTCATGGGTTCTAATCCCGGCTCTGCCACTTGTCAGCTCTATGACTTTGGGCAAGTCACTTAACTTCTCGGCGCCTCAGTGACCTCATCTGTAAAATGTGGATGAAGACTGTGAGCCCCACATGGGACAACCTGATGAACCTGTATCTACCCCAGCGCTTAGAACGGTGCTCGGCACATAGTAAGCGCTTAACAAATACCAACATTATTATTATTAAAAGTGCTGTGAGGCTGGGAGGGGGGATGAATAAAGTGAACGTCAGGGCGATGCAGAAGGGTGTGGGAGAGGAGGAAAGGGGGGTCTAGTCAGGGAGGACTTCTTGGAGGAGATGTACCTTCAATAAGGCTTTGAAGTGGGGGGGAGAGTCATTGTCTGGCAGATGTGAGGAGGGAGGGGGTTCCAGGCCAGAGGCAGGACTGCGATGAAGGGCCGGCACTGAGATAGACGAGATTGAGATACGCCTCACACAGCTGGAGTCACGCAGATGGATAGAGACACAGCTTGGCCTAGAGGATAGAGCACGGGCCTGGGAATCAAAAGGACATGGGTTCTAATCCCGCCTCCATCACTTATCTGTTGTGGGACCATGGACAAGTCACTTCACTTCTCTGTGCCTCAGTTCCCTCATCTGTAAAATGGGGATTAAGACCGCGAGCTCCATGTGGGACAGGGACTGAGTCCAACCTGATCACCGTGTATCCGCCCCAGTGATTAGTACAACGCTTGGCACATAGTAAGTGCTTAACAAACACCACAGCTATTATTATTATTATACCCAGCCCTGGGTCGGTCCATCAGTTATTCATATTTATTGAGCGCTTGATGTGTGTTGAGCACTGAATTAAGCACTTGAGAAAGTACAATATAACCATATAACAGACACAGTCCCTGCCCACAAAGAGCTTACAGTCTAGAGCGGGAGACAGACAGTAATATAAATCAATTTCAGGTACGTACATAAGTGCTGTAAGGTTGGGAGGGGGGTGATGAATAAAAGCAGCAAGTCAGGGTGAGACAGAAGGAAGTTGAAAAGGAAAAGAGGACTTAATCAGGGAAGGCTTTTTGGAGGAGTTGTGCCTTCAATAGGCTTTGAAGGACGGGACAGTTACCAAGCACTGTACCCCTCACTTGACAAATGGGTGACAGCTGACCTGGCATCACATCAGGAACAGCGAACAGGAGTCAGCGCAAGAGAGGGGCAGCATGGCCTAGTGGAAACACCCCGGGCCTGGGAGTCAGAAGGACCTCGTCCCTAATTCCGCTCCCCCATTTGTCTGTGGTGTGACCCTGAGCAAGTCACGTCACTTCTCTGTGCCTCAGTTCTCTCATCTCTAAAATGGGATTAGGACTGTGAACCCCACATGGAGCGTGGACACTGTCCAACTTGATTATCTTGTATCTACCCCCATTTTTCTTTTTCTGAGCCTGGCACATAGTGAACACTTAACACCATTTGTTTTTTTAAAAAAAGGTCTTGGGAGAGGGGAGGTAGACAGGGTGGAGAAGACCCAGACCATAAGGAGCAGAGTTTTGCTGACCGTAACTCCCCCAAAATAGTGAGACCTTCCCCAACTCAGCTGTGGGGAGTGGAGAAGGGAGGAATTAAGGCCTAGCGGCACCTCTTTGGTTCCTCAAGGCCGGATTTTTCTCCAGCCACCTCATTGCTCCTTTCCCAAGCTGCCCTGATCTGATGCTGTGATGCCCTTATACAGGTTTGACTTCAGTTGGTGAGAAATTCCCCATAAAAGAGTGGAAAGCTTTCGATGGCCAATCAACAGCCATCCTGCTTTCCTGCTTTGTTTCCTATGATTGTTTCTTATGTTGCTTCCAGGAGGAAGGCTACATTCCCCCACCCCCACTTCCCACAATACTGCCTCCAGGTTGGAAAAAAATCCAGTGCTGCTAGTAGCATACATAATGCCCTCAAAACAAGCATCTGAGATAAAGAAAAACAATTTGACCGAAATTTAGATATTTATACTCTAATGCAAGATTCGTGATTTTGAATGCATTTTAGTAATCACATAGTAACATCAAGTCCCCCTCTAGACTATAAACTCTAGACTACTATTATAGTAGTATGTTATTATTGTTATTATGGTATTTGTTAAGCACTTACTATGTGTCAAGCGCTGTTCTAAGCATTAGGGTAGATACAAGGTAATCAGGATGACCCACGTGGGTCTCACAGTCTTCATCCCCATTTTACAGGCAAGCTGAGGCCCAGAGAAGTGAATTGGCTTGCCCAAGGTCACACAGCAGACAAGTGGCAGAGCCGGGATTGTAACCCAGGTCCTCTGACTCCCAGGTCCGTGCTCTTTCCACTAAGCCACCGTACTTCTTAAGACCTCCCTCCTCCAACACACACACCCGGGGTGGGGGGACCCAGCCCCACGAGGCCCCATACTCTCCCAACTGCTTAGTACAGTGTTTTGCACAAAGCAACTAAGAGCACGGGCTTTGGAGTCAGGGCTCATGAGTTCGAATACCAGCTCTGCCACTTGTCGGCTGTGTGACTGTGGGCAAGTCACTTAACTTCTCAGTGCCTCAGTTCCCTCATCTGTAAAATGGGGATTAAGACTGTGAGCCCCACGTGGGACAACCTGATTCCCCTATGTCTACCCCAGTGCTTAGAACAGTGCTCGGCACATAGTAAGCGCTTAATAAATACCAACATTATTATTAACTACTCAAATATGATTTATTCGATGGGAATTAATGGGTTAGAGGGTACATGTCTTAAAGATATCACCCTGACATTTTTTGATTCAAGCATCCATGGGGGCTGTTGTGGAAATACCACCACAAGGAAAATACGGGCTTCAAAATTGTCATCAAAGTTAGTTTTGACTCCCAAGACTGATTTTGATTATGGAAAAAAAAAGGATAGAAATATCAAAGGTCCTTTAGAGTTATGCATTAAATATATGCCTTCGAGATCTTAGTTTACCCAGCTGTGGGGAGTGGAGAAGGGAGGAATTAAGGCCTAGCAGCACCCTCTTTGGTTCCCAGAAGCCGGATTTTTCTCCAGCCACCTGACTGCTCCTCTCTCCAAGCTGCCAAGCTTGGAAAAAGTTCTCCAAGTTATCTCTTCCTTAATAACGATGGTAATTATTAAATGCTTACCAAAGGCCCAGTGTGGTGCTAAATGCTGGAGCAGATACAAAATCATTAGCTCAAACACAGTCCCCATTCCCACACAGGACTCAGTCTAGGGGGGAAGAAGACAAATTTTGTTTCCATTTTAGAGATGAGGAAACTGAGGCACTGAGCTGTTAAGTGACTTGCCCAAGGTCTCACAGCAGGCAAGTAATGGAGCTGGGATTAGAACCCTGGTCCCCTGACTCGCAGTCCCTCGTTCCTTCTACTAAGCCACGTTGCCTTCCTCTTTGTATTTGTGGCTATGAAAACTAGTCATTAAAAAAAAGTGAAACAAATTAGGTAGGATAGTCTTTTTATAAGAAACCTCATCTAAAACCCAGTTGGATCTGTTTAAAATGCTCTATTTTACATTTATATTTTTATATTCCCACTCATGGGGGAAAGAGTTCTCATATATAGATATAAACTAATCTAGATATCAGCCGCATCTAGATATCAGCCCCACAGATTAGCAGAAGACTTGGAGGATATAAGTAAGGCAGGCCTTAAAAAATCAGGCTGCGGGCAAGTTAGAATTCTAGTAACAACTGAAACCGTGAACCAGCACACTAGGACTGTGCTTCTTAAAGTTTATCTGGCCTTCTCCAACTCCAATATTATTGCTAAAACACTGCTCAGTGTGGAAAAGCTGGAAAAGTTTTTAAGCGTGCTGTTAGACTGTGAGCCCGTTGTTGGATAGGGATTGTCTCTATCTGTTGCCCAATTGTACTTTCCAAGCGCTTAGTACAGCGCTCTGCACCCAGTAAGCGCTCACTAAATACGATCGAATGAATATATCTGCCATATTTTCCAAAATTACAAGATGGCAATTGGGAAGCTTGAGTCCTAAAAGCACAGAAAATGGAACACTGGATCGGACTTTCTACTCTTGGCTCTGCCTGGCTGGGAAAGACCAGGAGTAAATTTTGAAAGTGGATCTCCCGGAGATATTTTTAGCAGCCACTCTTATCTGAGAAAGAGCTGAAAGGGACTCAGCGGGGACAGTCACTCAGCAAACCTGAAACAAGTTATGCTGGGCTGAAATGGATCCACCAAAGTTAATTTTACCTCGTATTTTTAATCAGCTTTGCGAGGCATTAATCCAGACCATCTCCCTTCCCCCAGCCCTTGCCCTCCCAGGCACGGCGGGAGAGGCTGCTGGCAAGGAAATCTGATCGCCTGGTCCATCCCTTCCAGGACCATGCTCAAACAAGGCCTTGCACTCTTACTCTCCATCCCTTCCTCTGAGTCGTTCTTTGTTGTTCAGGAGTGAGGTTGCTCCGCTTTTGCAACCTCTGGCCGAAAAAGGGATTTGTTTAACGAGAACTGCAAGTAAGAGTTCAGTGGGGCCTGGTGGTGTGTGGTGGAGAGAAAGAGAGGGACAGGGGCAGGGGGTGGGCACTGCTCATCCCGGTTTAGTGTTTTGCCACCTCCAGGGTGAGAGCAGTGGCCACAGCTACGGATTTACATAGTGGAACGGCCAGTCTGGCAATTGTTTGCATAACTGAACCGAGTCCTCACCCATTCCGGTTCATTTTCGTCCTGTCCTTCCCGGCTGGTCAGAGTAGGAGTTGTCCTGGCTCCTTTCCCCGGGACGTTTGTGGGTCCTGAGTGAAGTCTGGGGCTTTTGGCTCTGTGACAATCCACGGGATCCATGACACATATTCACTTTTTAAAAGATGGCCAGCCTGCTTAGAGCCTTAGGGGGAAAGATTTAGTGCTGACCAATAATAATAATAATAATAATAATAAAAATAATAATAATGATGGTTGATATTTGTTAAAGCACGTACTGTGTGGCAGGCACTGTTCTAAGCGCTGGGATGGATTAGAGGAGCAGTTTGGCTCAGTGGAAAGAGGCCGGGCTAGGGAGCCAGAGGTTATGGGTTCAAATTCCGGCTCAACCACTTGGCAGCTGTGTGACTCTGGACAAGTCACTTCACTTCTCTGTGCCTCAGTTACCCCATCTGTAAAATGGGGATTAAGGCTGTGAGTCCCACATGGGACAACCTGATCACCTTATATCCTCCCCAGCGCTTAGAACAGTGCTTTGCACATAGTAAGCGCCTAACAAATGCCATCATTATTATTATTATTATTCGAGCAAATCAGGTTGGACACAGTCCCAGTGCCATGTGGGGCTCACAGTCTTAGTCCCCATTGTACAGATGAGAGAACCGAGGCCCAGAAAATGAAGTGACGTGCCCAAGCAGACAAGTGGCAGGGCCAGGATTAAAACGCACGACGTTCTGACTTCCAGGACCATGCTCGATCCATTATGCCATGCTGCTTCTAAATGGGGAACACTCAGAGCTCCACTAGACTGGAAAACCATTCCCTCGCCCCAGTTCCCCTGGAGAAAATAGAGTATGGGTCTTGATCCAGGTACAGAAATTAGTGTCCTTTCAACATTCAAGTCCCTATGACAGGTGACCCAGAGAAGACCAGGGAAGGGTGATTCAGGATGACACCACTTATGTGGTTGACAAATTTCCTTTTGATCTGGTTCTTGGACTGCTCCCCAGATATGGAAGTTTAAATATAGCTTCTCTGATAAGCTCCAGGCATCCCCCTCCTTTCCAGCTCTGTGGATTTGTTATACTGTACTTAGAAGCACTGTAAGCATTCCGACCCTTTACAGACTTTAGGCCCAGAGGGTCTCCCAAACTCAAGGGAAGCTTTCCAACTCAGACCCCCGCATTGGTCTCTAGCTTAGTGGCATATACAACCCTCACAGGAGAGAGAAAACAAGGAAGCAAAATTCCCACTCAGACCCCATCCTACCTGCAGCCCCTATTCTGAAAAGGATTCAGAGAAGCAGCTTGGCCTCGAGAAAAGACCACAGGCCCGGGGACCTGGGTTCTCATCCCAGTTCCACCCCCTGTCCACTCTGTGACCTTGGACAAGGGACTTAAATTATTTGTGCCTCAGTTTGCTCATCTGTAAAACTGGACTTCACTACCCGTTCTCCCTACTTAGCCCGTGAGGCCCATGTGGAACTTGATAATAATAATGTTGGTATTTGTTAAGCGCTTACTATGTGCCGAGCACTGTTCTAAGCGCTGGGGTAGATACAGGGTAATCAGGTCCCACGTGGGGCTCACAGTCTTAATCCCCATTTTCCAGATGAGGTAACTGAGGCACAGAGAAGTGACTTGCCCAAAGTCACACAGCTGACAAGCGGCGGAGCCGGGATTCGAACCCATGACCTCTGACTCCTAAGCCCGTGCTCTTTCCACTGAGCCACTCTGCTTTTCTAGCCACGCTGCTTGATTATCTTGTATCTTCCCCAGTTCTTAATATAATCATAATAATGATAATAATGATGGTGCTTGTTAAGAGCTTACTATGCACCAAGCACTGTTCTAAGCGCTGGGGTAGATACAAGCTAATCGGGTTGTCCCACGTGGTGCTCACAGTTCTAATCCCCATTTTACAGATGAGGTAAGGGAGGCTCAGAGAAGTGAAGTGACTTGCCCAAGGTCACCCAGCTGATAATTGGCAGAGCCAGGATTAGAACCTACAGACTCTGACTCCCAAGCCCATGCTCTTTCCGCTAAGCCACACTGCTTCTTTTGCTTGGCACCTAGTAAATGCTTAACAAAACCCAAAATTATTATTTTGGGGGTACAGATGTGATTGTGTTGCTGTCATGGAGTAGGGAAAAATGACTGAAGGACAGAGAGTTAAGAGAAAGATGGGGAATTCCAGCTATAAATTGGAGGTAGGGGGTAAGGATTCCAGATAGGAATTTCCTGGAGAAAAAAGTGTGAGTCTGGGCTGAAGGGGAAGAGAGCCTGGCAAGAGAAGCAGTATGGCCTAGTGGAAAGAGCACAGGCCTGGAAGTTAGAGGACCAAGATTCGAATCCCAGCTCCACCACTTCTCTGTTGTGTGAACCTTGGGCAAGTTACTTAACTTCTCTCTGCCTCAGTTACCTCATCTGGAAAATAGGGATTAAGACTGTGAGCCCTATGTGGGATAGGAACTGCTTCTAACCTGATTCTACCCCAGTACTTAGTAATAATAATAAAAATAATGTTGGTATTTATTAAGTGCTTACTATATGCAGAGCACTATTCTAAGTGCTGGGGTAGATACAAGGTAATCAGGTTGTCCCACGTGAGGCTCACAGTCTTAATCCCCATTTTACAGATGAAGTCACTGAGGCACAGAGAAGTTCAGTCACTTGCCCACAGTCACACAGCTGACAAGTGGCAGAGCTGGGATTCGAACCCATGACCGCTGCTCCCAAGCCCGGGCTCTTTCCACTGAGCCATGCTGCTTTTAACCTGATTATCTTGTATTTACCCCAGTACTTAATAATAATAATAATAATAATGTTGGTATTTATTAAGCGATTATAATGTGCAGAGCACTAAGCGCTGGGGTAGATACAGGGTAATCAGGTTGTCCCACGCGAGGCTCACAGTCTTAATCCCCATTTTACAGATGAGGTAACTGAGGCACAGCAAAGTTCAGTGATACAGCTTACAAGTGGCAGAGTCGAGACTCAAACCCATGACCTCTGACTCCCAAGCCCGGGCTCTTTCCACTGAGCCACGCTGCTTCTCTACACAGTGCCTGGCACATAGTATGTGCTCACCTCCTCCAGGAGGCCTTCCCAGATTGAACCCCCCTTTTCCTCTGCTCTTCCTCCCCTCCTCATCGCCCTGACTTCCTCTCTCTGCTCTACCTCCCTCCCCGCCCCACAGCACTTGTGTATAATTGTACACATTTATTATTCTATTTATTGTATTAATGATGTGTATATGTCTATAATTCTATTTATCTATTTTGATGCTATTGATGCCTGTCTACTTGCTTGTTTTGTTTGGTGGTCTGTCTCCCCCTTCTAGACTGTGAGCCCGTCACTGGGTAGGGATTGTCTCTATCCGTTGCCAAATTGTTCATTCCAAGCGCTTAGTACAGTGCTCTGCACACGGCAAGTGCTCAATAAATACGATTGAATGAATGAATGTACTCAACAAATACCACTATTAATAATAATAATAAAAGGCATTTTAAACTAATAAAAGTCATTTTAGACTAATAAAAGTCATGTTAGACTCACAGGAAAGGGCACCTAGTACACTGCTCAACTTATAAATATGATGTTCTTGCCTAAGACACCGCTAACAGGGAAATTCATTTATGTTTGTAGCTGTGAATAGAAAGGCTAGCGTAATGACAACGGAGCTGGTCACGCTGAGGACACAAAAAGGCTGACTTTGTAACAAATATCAAGTGACGGTCAAGGTGACTGGAGAATGGCTGACCTCGTCGGTCAATATTTATAAAATGCCCAAAGAAAAGGGAAATGTCTTACTATGAACTTTACCAGAAAGTGCTGTCGAAGCCACCTTAATAGGAATCTCTGAGTATCTTATCTTTTTCTGCTGGGGAATTAACGCACTTGGCACACAGTCACAATTGACTTCCTCTCCGGGCTTTTAAGACAGACAAGACCATAAGTGATCTTAAAAACTCCTACTCCCAAGTGTACTGATTCCTCAAACAAATCGTTCCCCAACCAAAGGGGCTGAAATCCCTTTAAACTGAACTGGTAAACTTGTGGTGCTTGTGAATGGCATTCATTCATTCAATAGCATTTTTTAAGCGCTTACTGTGTGCAGAGCACTGTACTAAGCGCTGGGAATGTACAATTCGGCAACAGATAGAGACAATCCCTGCCCAACAACAGGCTCACAGTCTAAAATGGCAGCTAGATAAACACGAAGTCCTGTGGGAAACTGAAGGAGTTTACAATCCTCTAGAATGAACAGTCCTCATGGGTAGGGAGTGTTTAATAAATATCATTAGTCATTTAATAAATTGATCAGTCCCTGACAAATCTTCCTCTGGCTTTGGTCCATGGTTCTCCCCTATGCTGTATTATGCCTTGCAGAGAAACAGATTCAGAAAGCCACAAGTAAAAAAATAAACGTTCCCAAACCAAAGGGGCTGAAATACCTCTGTAATGAATTGGTAAACCTGGGGTGCTTGTGAATGGCTTTTTGGTGATAGAATGGTAGCTGGATAAACACAAAGTCATGTGGAAAACTGAAGGAGTTTACAATCCTCTAAAATGACCATTCCTCGTGGTTAGGGAGTGCTCAATAAATATCACTGATTGATAAATTGATCAGTCCCTGACAATCTTCCTAGGGCTTTGGCCTGTGGTTCTCCCCATCCTGTAATATAATTGCAGAGAAATGGATTCAGAGGGCCACAAATGGTAAAAACTCAGGACTGCACAACAGAGTGAAAAACCTTAGCTTTATCCCCAGTTTCTCAGGAGGAAAGAGCAGATGTCGGTCCAGTTACTGAACTGGGAATCGTTTCTGTTACTGTGAGCCCCTTAGCAACTCAGGAGCCAGGATGGCCAGGCTTCCACTGAAGCAAATCGATCAATCGAGCAATTAATCGGCGGTATTTATTAAGCGCTCACTATATGCACAACACTTACTAAGCCCTTGGTAGAACACGTTACAAGAGAATTATCAGACACGTTCCCTGCCCACAACAAGCCCTGATGAGGTCGCTACATTTCTTTCCGTTATCCTGGAAATACCCAACATGCTCCAGTTTGAGATAAAATCAGAAATCCAGGGGGAAATGAAATTAAGAGGGAATTCCTGGGTTGCCTGGATCAGGCCGAGGGTGGAGGTCACCTAGGGAAGGAGCCAAGAGCAGCACAGAACCATCGACAGAAATGAACGATTTGGCAGCTGAGCAGGGTTCGCTGGATTGTGAAGAGTCACCTTGCTGCAGGCTACAACGCACAGGATCACGCGGGCACCAGGCCAGCGTGCTCTCCTCCCTCCCTCCCCTATTCCAGGAGGAAGCACGAGCAAAGATTTTAATGGTTCTTCTAACCTCTGCCTGTACGTTGTTCACGGTCTTATTCAATCAGAGAAACAGTATGGCCTAGTGGAAAGAGCATGGGCCTGGGTTTGGATCCCAACTCTGCCATTTACCTCCTGGGGGATCCTCGGGCAAATCACTTCACTTCTCTGTGCCTCAGTTATCCCAGTTGTAAAATGGAGATTAAGACTGCGAGCCCCATGTGGGACAGTGACTGTGTCCAACTCGATAAGCTTGTATCTAGCCTAGTAGCATCGTAAGCGCTTAACAAATACAAATTTAAAAAAAAAGTCCTCACGGGCAGGTGGCAGGGAATGTGTCCACCAACTCTGTTCTACTGAACTCTCCCAAGTGCTTAGTACAGTACTCTGCACACAGTAAGCTGAAATGTACATTCCAAGTGCTTAGTACAGTGCTCTGCCCATAGTAAGCGCTCAATAAATACTAATGAATGAATACTCTGCACACAGTAAGCACTCGATAAATATGATCGATTAAAGCCGGCAACACAACCTGGACCTCCTGGTTCCCAGTCCCAAATGCTCCACGTGAGAACTCTTTGGAAGGAAGGTAAAGGAAGTACAACGAATGGGTAACTTCCGGCCGTGATCCAATGCGGAAAGGGAGACCGTAACTTAGCCAGGACTGCCTGATGTTTCAGTAGCATTCTAACTGGAATCAATGACTGGAATCAATCAATCCTTAATCAATCCTATTTATTGAGCACTTATAATGTATAGAGGGCTGTATTAAGAACTATAACAGAGTTGATTGCCCTGCTACAGGGGGAGGCAGACATTAATATAAATTATGTATATGTACATAAGTGCGGTGAGGCTGAGGGAGGAGGTGAATGAAGAGTGCAAATCCAAAAGCAAGGGCGACGCAGAAAGGAGCGGGAGAAGAGGAAATGAGGGCCTAGTCGGGGAAGGCTTTTTGGAGAAGATGTGGCTAAAGTAAGGCTTTGAAGGTAGGGAGAGTGATCGTTTGTCGGATATGAGGAGGGAGGGCATTCCAGGCCAGAGGCTGAATGTGGGCAAGTGGTCAACGTGGAGATAAATGAGATTGAGATGCAGTGAGTAGGTTGGCATTAGAGGAGTAAAGTGGGCAAGCTGGATTGTAGTAGGAAATCAGGGAGGTGAAGTAGGAGGGAGCAAGGTGGTTGAGTGCTTTAAAGCTGATGGTTTTTGTTCGATATGGAGGTGGATGGGCAACCACGGGAGGTTCTTGAGGAGTGGGGTAATGTGGACTGAATTTTTTTTAGAAAAATGATCTGAGCGAGTGAAGTATGAACTGGATTGAGGCGAGACAGGAGGCGGGAAGGTCAGCGAGGCGGCCGATGCGGTAATCGAGATGCGATAGAATCAAGTGCTTGGATTAACACGGTTAACATGGAGAGGAAAGGGGAGATTTTAGTGAAGGTGTTAAGGTTGAACTCACAGGATTTGGTGACATCGAATATGTGGCGGAATGAGGGATGAATCAAGGATAATACCAGAGTTACGGGCTTGTGAGGCAAGGAGGACGGCGTCGCTGTCTATAGTGATAAGAAAGTCACAGGGAGGACAGAGTTTGGGTGGGAAGATAAGGAGTTCCGTTTTGGACATAATAAGATGAGGTGTCAGTGGGATATCCGAGCGGAGAAGTCCTGAAGGATGGAGGAAATTGAGACTGCAGAGAAGGAGAGAGATCAGGGCTGGGGATGTAGATTTAGGCATCGCCCGCAAAGCGATGGTAGTTGACGTCACGGGAGCGAATGAGTTCTCCAAGAGAGTGGGTGTAGAAGAAGAATAATTGTGAATCCAGAACTGAGTCTTGAAGGAGTCTCAGAGGTAAGGGCTGGGAAGCAGAGAAAGAGACTGAGAAGGCGCAGCCAGAGAGATAGGAGAACCAGGAGAGGACAGGGTCGGTGAAACCAAGGTTGGATAAAGTTTCCCCGAGAAGTGGGTGGTTGACAGCGTCAAAGGCTGATGGTAGGCCCAGAAGGTTTAGGACGGATTAAAAGCCGCTGGATTTGGCAAAAGGGAGGTAATGATAATAATGTTGGTATTTGTTAAGCGCTTACTATATGAAGAGCACTGTTCTAAGCACTGGGGGAGATACAGGGTGATCGGGTTGTCCCACGTGAGGCTCACAGTTAATCCCCATTTTCCAGATGAGATGACTGAGGCCCAGAGACGTGAAGTGACTTGCCCACAGTCACCCAGCTGACAAGTGGCGGGTCTGGGATTCGAACCCATGACCTCTGACTCCCAAGCCCGGGCTCTTTCCACTGAGCCACGCTACTTCTCTCGTTGGTGACCTACATGGGGGCGGCTTCTATGGAGTGAAGGTCGAGGAGGATTAGGATGGAGTAAAAGCTGCTGGATTTGGTAAAAGGGAGCTCGTTGAGGGCAGTTTCGGTGGAGTGAAGCAGGCGCACTGGAGGGGGTCAGGGAGAGAACTGGAGGAGAGGAAACCGATCAGATGCTGCAAGCGAGGTTCGAATCCAAATTCAGGTCCTCAGAGTGCTTGGTTACTACTCCGACACAAACGGTTTTGATCTCCAGCTTCTAGCAGCCTGGTGTAGGGGACAGAGCAGAGATTTGAGAGCCAGAAAGACCTGGGTTCTAACCCCGGCTCCGCCACTTTGCGTGCGACCTTGGGTCAGCCACTTCTCCGTGCCTCAGTTACCTCATCTGTAAACTGGGGATTAAGACTGTGAACCCCACGTGGGACAGGGACTGCTTCCAACACTAATAAACCTGTATCTACTCCAGCGTGGCACATAGTAAGTGCTTAACAAATACCTTTATTTTCTTTTTTTATACAGCCCAGTGTGGGCTCTATGGCATTCAGCCTTGGGACCAGCCAAGGTAGCTGGAGGAGCAACTCGGGGGAGGGGCGACACCCCAGGCCCTCTCAACCCAGCAAAATGGAGAGGAAGAAAACGTAGAGGTTGGAGGCGTTCAAATAGCCCAAGACAAGCCTTCATCTTGGCATATGGGGTGAGCAGGCTTCCTGGCCGTCTCCCACGAAAGCCGGAATACAAAGTGGTCTCAGGGGCTGCTGAGGACCTAGGAAGTCCGGCGGAAAGTTCGGGAAAGAAAAGTACTGTGACACTCGCCGCTGGTGGGTAAATGGCAAAAGCCCAGTGCGCAAGGTCTCGCTACCTAAACAGTACGACTTGAGTCATATGCGGCTACTGTTTAAGCAGCCCAACAAGTCTGGGCCCACTGGGGACTGTGGACGTGAGTTTTATGGAGACCCTTATGCCCAAAAGACCTAGCAACGTCCCCTTTATTATCTTCACCCTACTTTTTTTTAGGTGGTCTGTAGCGTGGCTAGAGGAGCAGCGTGGCTCGGTGGAAAGAGCCCGGGCTTGGGAGTCAGGGGTCATGGGTTCGAATCCCAGCTCTGCCACTTGGCAGCTGTGTGACTCTGGGCAAATCACTTAGCTTCTCTGGGCCTCAGTTACCTCATCTGTAAAATGGGGATTCAGACCGTGAGCCTCACGTGGGACAACCTGATTACCCTGTATCCACACCAGCGCTTAGAACAGTGCCCTGCACATATTAAGCGCTTAACAAATACCAACATTATTATTCAGTATTACTATCAATCAATCAGTGGGATTTATTTAATGCTTACTGCATGCAAAACACAGTACTAAGTGCTTGGGAAAGTGGAAGACTCGGTTGTTTTTTTTAAAGGTATTTATTAAGTGTTTATTATGTGTAAAACATTGTTCTAAGTGCTAGGGTAGATACTTGTTTCCTGTGTGAACTTGGGCAAGTCACTTGACTTCTCTGTGCCTCAGTTACCTCCACCTTGGACTGAGAGCCCCAACTTGTCCAACCTGATTATCTTGTCTATATCTCAGCGCTTACAAAGGTGCTTGACGTAGTAAGTGTTTAACAAATACCATGATTATTATACAAGCTAAATCCTGTCTACAAGGAGTTTAATAATAATGTTGGTACTTGTTAAGTGCTTACTAAGTGCCAAGCACTGTTCTAAGCGCTGGGGGAGATGCAGGGTCATCAGGTTGTCCCACGTGAGGCTCACAGTCTTAATCCCCATTTTACAGATGAGGGAACTGAAGCACAGAGAAGTCAAGTGACTTCCCCAAAGTCACACAGCTGACAAGTGGCAGAGGCAGGATTAGAACCCACGACCTCTGACTCCTAAGCCCAGGCTCTTTCCACTGAGCCTTGCTGTTTCTCTATAGCAGTCTGCAGCGCGAGAAAAACATTTAAATAAATTACAGATAGAGGAAACAGTAAAGTATTAGGATATGTATATAAGGAATGGGGGACTGGGGTGAGTATTACTATGTAACATGGCCTAAAATCATCATCATCATCATAATTATTATGGTATTTATTAAGCTTTTTCTATGTGCCAAGCACTGTTCTAAGCAGTGGGGTAGATACAAGGTAACCAGATTGTCCCACGTGGTGCTCACAGTCTCAATCCCCATTTTACAGATGAGGTAACCGAGGCCCAGAGAAGTTAAGTGGCATGCCCCAGGTCACACAGCAGACAAGGGGCGGAGCCAGGATCAGAACCCACGTCCTCTGACTCCCAAGCTCGTACTCTTTCCACTAAGCTACGCTGCTTCCCTGCTTTCATCAGCTATAAACAAGTTTATAAAATACTTTTATCTTCCACACGTTTAGAATGTTGAATATACAATATACATGAATATGAATATGAATATACAATAATCCCAGAGTTCAGACACTAATTAAAGGACGGGTTTGTCATCAAAGGCGAGAGAGAGGACAGTTTCACTATGGGATGGGATGCTCCAACTAGAAGAGAAGGAACTAAAATCCTCCTGAGAGAATCAGCATGGCCTAGTAGATAGAGGACAGGCCTGGGAGTCAGATAGATCTGGGTTCTAATTCCACCTCCATCTCTTGTCTGCTGTGTGACCTTAAGCAGATCACTTAACTAGTCTGAGCCTCAGTTACCTCATCTGTAGAATGGAGATTAAGACTCTGAGCCCCCAGTGGGACATGGTCTGCGTCCAACCTGATTAGCTTGTATCTACCCCAGCGCTTAGTACAACACCTGGCACATAGTAAGCACTTAACAAATACCATTAAATAAAAGCATCCTCCCAATTTAGTATGCTGAGAACCAGAAGCCAATCAGTCAATCACATTTATTGAGTGCTTACTATGTACAGAGCACTGTACTAAGCTCTTGGAGAGTACGATACAACAGAATAACCAGAAACCCAAGGTCTACAGGTTGGACTCATCCTGTAACCACTTGTATTCCAGGTGACCTTGGGAAAGATACTTGGCCCTCAGTTTCCCCAACTGTAAAATGGGGATCCCAGTGTAAAATTGCTTTTTTGGAACTGCCCTAAGGACCAGCCAAACTAAATAGGAAAGGAAGCAAAGTCCTTCACTCATTCATTCAATAGTATTTATTGAGCGCTTTCTATGTGCAGAGCACTGTATTAAGCGCTTGGAATGTACAAATCGGTAACAGATAGAAACGGTCCCTGCCCTTTGACGGGCTCACGGTCTAATCGGGGGAGACGGACAGATAAAAACGATAGCAATAAATAGAATCGAGGGGATGAACATCTCATTAAAACAATAGCAAATAAATAGAATCAAGGTGTCGGACATCTCATTAACAAAATAAATAGGTAATGAAAATATATACAGCTGAGCGGACGAGTACGGTGCTGAGGGGAGGGGAAGGGAGAGGGGGAGGAGCAGAGGGAAAGGGGGGAGAAGAGGGCTTAGCTGAGGGGAGGTGAAGGGGGGGTAAAGGGGGAGCAGAGGGAGCAGAGGGAAAGGGGGAGCTCAGTCAGGGAAGGCCTCTTGGAGGAGGTGAGCTCTCAGTAGGGTTTTGAAGAGGGGAAGAGAATCAGTCTGGCAGAGGTGAGGAGGGACGGCGTTCCGGAACCGCGGGAGGACGTGGCCCGGGGGTCGACGGCGGGATAGGCGAGACCGAGGGACGGCGAGGAGGTGGGCGGCGGAGGAGCGGAGGGGGAAGATATATACGTGTTCTGTAAGAGAAGCTCATTTGAGCATTCAGGAATAGAAGCGTGGACTCTGTTTTGGTGACTAAATATTTTGATTTCTTTGGCCCTGCAAAAGGAGGGAGTTTAGCTTTAGCTAAAGAGGGTTAAAGTGCCACCTAATGCGAAGCACACTTTTGTGGCATAATTGTCTAATAGGTGATCGGCTCCCAGAGGCATCAACATTTCATGGCATTTTGGAGTCACCTTGATGAATACTCAATGAGCGGTGCCCGGGGTTAGAATTCGCCTTACCTAAAGGTAGAGGCTGATAAGAGAGAATGAAACAACGTGGCCTACAGGATGACTCGCCAGGCCAAATGACAGCCTGGACCCTCAAGAAGATCCTAATCCCACCTCTGCCTCGGATCGACCCCTTACCTGCCCTCTACCTCAGAAGCAGCATGGCCCATAATAATAATGACTTTGGTATTAAGCGCTTACTATGTGCCAAGCGGTGATCTAAGCACTGGGGTAGATACAAGGTAACCAGGTTGTCCCGCGTGCGGCTCGCAGTCTTCATCCCCATTTTACAAATGAGGTAACTGAGGCACAGAGAGGTTCAGTGGCTCACCCGAGGTCACACAGCAGACAAGTGGCGGAGCCAGGATTAGAACCCATGTCCTCTGACTCCCAAGCCCATGCTCTTTTAAATTAAGCCAATGTGGCCTAGTGGCTAGAGCACAGGCCTGGGAGTCAGAGGGTCATGGGTTCTAATCCCGACTCTGCCACTCGTCAGCTGGGTGACTGTGGGCAAGTCACTTAACTTCTCTGTGCCTCAGTTACCTCGTCTGTCAAATGGGGATTAACTGTGAGCCCCACGTGGGACAACCTGATGACCCTGTATCTACCCCAGCCCTTAGAACAGTGCTCCGCACACAGTAAGCGCTTAACAGATGCCAACATTATTAATCCCGGCTCCACCACTCGTCTGCTGTGTCACCTTGGGCAGGTCACTTCACTTCTCTGGACCTCAGTTACCTCATCTGTCAAATGGGGATGGAGACTGCGAGCCCCACAAGGGACAGGGATTGGGTCCAACCCGATTTGCTTGTATCCACCCCAGTGCTTAGTAGAATATCTGGCACATAGTAAACACAGACCATAATTTATTCATTTTATTTTTATTTTCTTCCACCCGTGGAATGGACACGAAATGGCTGGAGAAAAGGAGCGGCCCCTACTTTGCCAATATAAAAGCATATAGAGAGCTGCCTAAACCAACACTTACTCGTTTATCGTCCTGCCGGCAGTTCAGCTCCTTACACCCTGTAGCGATCTGTCCCATTACAGAAGGGGCACTCGATGTTTGTGACCTCTTCTTTCTCCCTCTTTAGCAGCATCCAGTCAAGCTGGAAAAAGCAAAAGTAAAGGAGATGGAGGCTCCCACTCAAAAACATTTGTCAAAACACCGAAGGGCGCTCTTGGGGAAAGGGGTGCAAGATCAGGCCCCAGCTATTTTTTCTGGAAAACACAAAAGAAAAGTTTTTTTTGCAAGATCTCATTGGTCACAACCCTGACTTAAAATCTCCAGGACTGGAAAAACTCCTCTGTCCAAGCACAACTATCCCAGAGGTTGGCAGGAGCTCCAAAGCCCCTCAAAAAGCAGCATGGCATAGCGGATAGGGCACGGACCTGGGAGCCAGCAGGTCACGGGTTCTAATCCCGCTTGTCTGCTGTGGGACAATGGGCAATTCAGTTCACTGTGCCTCGATTACCTCATCTGTAAAATGGGGATTGAAACTGGGGGCCCCACATGGGACAGGGACCGTGTCCAAACCCATTTGCTCGTATCCACCCCAGGGATACAGTGCCTGGCACGTAGTAAATGCTTAACAAATACAATAATGATAATAATCATTAATTAGTATCAAATATAAATGTACTTTCTTCTCAATAAAGGGATGATTTGAGGTCCCAGAAAGGGCCATCCTATCCGTGGGGTGATTCCAGGGATGCAGCAAAGGAAAGGTTTCACCCATTGACTTTCTCTCCAGACTTTAAGCTCTTTGTGGGCAGGGGTTGTGTCTACCAACTTTATTTTATTGTATTCTCACTGAAGTGCTCAGTGTAGTACCTAGCACACAGGAAGTGCTTAATATATACCACTGATTGATTGATTGATCACCTTGTTCATTGGAACAAAATATAATGAAGCGAAGGATCTTTTCCCAAGAATATCAGGACAAAATCGCCACTTGAGATGGGTTACGATGGCATTTATGTGTCGGGGACTGTATTAAGTGCTGGGGTGGATACAAACAAAATGGAGTTCAACCCAGTTCCTGTCCCACGTGGGACTCTCGGGCTCAATCCCCATTTTACAGATGAGGGAACTGAGACCCAGAGAAGTAAAGTGACTTGCCCAAGCTTACATAGCAGACAAGTGGCAGAGCCTGGATTAGAACCCATGACCTTCTGACTCCCAGGCCCGGGCTCTCTCCATCACGCCGGGCCCACGCTCTCTCCATTACGTCCAAAGCAAACCACGAGGCCCTGGAGATCAGAATTCTTTCTGTAACAGGGCTGCAGGAGTAGTCTGATTGTCTGATCTCCGTCATTAAATTTCTTTTTAAGTGAATACCCACAGAGCGGCTTTGTTCTAGAAATCATCTTCTCACAGGGCAGCTCGGGGTAGTTAATACATGGTATAATCTGACCCCATCAGAGGAATGGATCAGTCCTCAGCGGTGTCTGCTCATGGCTGCTTTTGAAAGAGAAACTCAGGTCACAGAGTTTCCCAGAGAAAAGAAGCTCTGGAGAGCTGAGTGGCACCTGTCAATCAGGCAGCCCCCTTCAAATTAGACTCAAATTCAAGTTGATATTAAATTGACTGATAGACTAATTCCAGGAAAGGATGGGAAGGCTTTCACCTGGCGTAATGGAGAGAGCGTGGGCCTGAGAGTCAGAGGGCCCGGTTCTAATCCCGGCTCTGCCTCTTGCCTGCTGTATGACCTTGGGCAAGTCATTTTTCTGTGCCTCAGTTTCCTCAATGGCAAAATGGGGATTCAATGCCCGTTCTCCCTCCTACTTAGACTGTGAGCTCCAAGGGGGACGGGGACCGTGTCCGACCTGATTAGCTTGTATCTACCCAGCATTTAGAACAGTGTTTGATACACAGTAAGTGCTTAATTATACACCTTTAAAAACAAAAATTCTCCTTCCTCAGATGCTCCCAGTCACCCACCAGAGGTCACTGGTGTGATGTAGCCGCGCCTGCCAACCCCCAGAAAAGACAGTGGAATCCCAGTGGAGTGTGCAGCACAACGTTAGATACAGAATAATCAGATTGGACTCAGTCCCTTTCCCACACCGTCTAAGAAGGAGGGAGAAGAGGTATTTAATCCCCATTTTACAGATGAGGTCACGGAGGCACAGATCACTGAGGTGACTTGCCCGAGGTCACACAGCAGACAAATGGCAAAGCCAGGATTAGAACCCAGGCCCTCTGACTCCCAGGCCGCTACTGACGCCGGTTATGAATTCTCCTTCCTGAAATCCAGGAATCTCGGTAAGGATCTCTAGTTCACTCTCTGTCCCAAATCTGAGAAGCAGCACGGGCTTGTGGAAAGAACATAGGCCGGGGAGTCAAGGGGCCTGGGTTCTAATCCTGCCTCTGCCCCTTATGGACAAGTCACTTAACCTCTCTGTGCTTCAGTTCTGTAAAATGGGAATTAAGACTGCGAGCCCTGCGTGGAGCAGGGACTGTGTCCAAGCCAATTACCTCGTGTCTACCCCAGTGCTTAGTACAGCGCCTGGTACGTAATAAGAGCTTAACAGATAGCATTAAAAACACCACCTTGTTTCCTAGGACTTTAGTTCCAAGTCTCAGGAATTCTGGCAATGAAGTCAGATTCCTAGAAAAAATTGTATTTAATATTTAATGAAAGATACGGCCAGCTCAATACGTTCCCCTTAGCCACATCAGGAAAGATAAATGGTCCAGTGTAAGGGCTGTTTGAAAGGTGGCATAAGCAGCGTGGCTTAGTGGAAAGACCCCTAGTCAGAGGTCGTGGGTTCTAATCCTGACTCTGCCGCCTGACTGCTCTGTGGCTGTGGGCAAGTCACTTCAGTTCTCTGTGCCTCAGTTACCTCATCTGTAAAATGGGGATTAAGTCCGTGAGCCCCACGTAGGACAACCTGATGACCTCGCATCTACCCCAGCACTTAGAACAGTGTGCGGCACATAGTAAGCGCTTAACAAATAGCAGCAGCAGCAGCATCCTGTTCTTTTGTTAGCACTTGGTCCAAAACACCATGCAGAGATTGCACACTGTTTTGGGACTTGTGCTGGGTATCGAGAAGCAGCGTGGCGCAGTGGAAAGAGCACGGGCTTTGGAGTCAGGGCTCGTGAGTTCGAATCCCAGCTCTGCCACTTGTCAGCTGTGTGACTGTGGGCAAGTCACTTAACTTCTCTGTGCCTCAGTTCCCTCATCTGTCAAATGGGGATTAAGACCGTGAGCCCTACGTGGGACAACCTGATTCCCCCGTGTCTACCCCAGCGCTTAGAACAGTGCTCTGCACATAGTAAGCGCTTAACAAATACCAACATTATTATTATTATTATCAAGCATCTGGATATGAGGATTTTTCTGTTTGTTTTTGGTTTTATTTTTTTTAATGGTATTTGTTAAGCATCTGCTATGTGTCAGGCACTGTAGTAAGCACTTGGGTAGATACAAGTTAAGCAGGCTGGACACAATCCCTGTCCTACGTGGAGCTCACAGTCTTAATCTCCATTTTACAGATGAGATAACTGAGGCCCAGAGGAGTGAAATGACTTGCCCAAGGTCACATAGCAAATAAGGGGCAGAGTCAGGATTAGAACCCAGCCCCCTTGACTCCCAGGCCTATGTTCTTTCCACAAGCCCAAGCTGCTTCTCAGACTGGTTATGTGTTCTAATTCCTATGGCCCAAGAAACATGTGGGAAATATTGGACACCCTCCCAGAGAAAAGCCCTGGAGAGGGACCCGAGGCTCAAGGAATTATTATCCTTGGATCTGCACCCCAGTCAGCTTCACCCAGAGAGGTTATAATAATAATGATGACGGTACTTGTTAAGCGTTTACCACGTGCCAAGCACTATTCTAAGAGCTGGGGTAGGTACAAGTTAAATCAGGTTGGACACCGTCCCCGTTCCACATGGGGCTCACACTCTTAATCCCCATTTTGCGGATGAGGTGACTGAGGCCCAGAGAAGTGAAGAGACTCGCCCAAGGTCACAGAGCCGACACGTGGCGGAGCAGGCGTTAGAACCCAGATCCTTCCGACTCCCAGGCCTTTGATCTTTCCACTAAGTCACGACAAAGAAGGAATGCCTGACAGGGTTGAAACCCAGTTTCGCCCGTCCTTCCAGCCCTGGGCTCCTCCTAACCAGCCTTATTCCCTGCCCCCTTCCTGGTTTGAGATTAATCATGAAGACAGTGCCCGCGTTCATCAGGATTTGCATTTTCGATCGGGAAGCAGCGTGGCTCAGTGGAAGGAGCCCGGCCTGGGGAGTCAGAGGTCATGGGTTCGAATCCCGGCTCTGCCACTCGGCAGCTGTGTGACCGTGGGCAAGTCGCTTCACTTCTCTGGGCCTCAGTCACCTCATCTGTAAAATGGGGATGAAGACCGTCAGCCTCACATGGGACAAACTGATGCTCCTGTATCTCCCCCAGTGCTTAGAACAGTGCTCTGCACATAATAAGCGCTTAACAAATACCAACATTATTATTATTATTATTATTTTGCTAACTGTGTTCTCTCTCCCGCACCCAAACTAGATTCCTGGCATTTCCTCGTGCATGGGTGGGAGAAGCTTTTTGCTCTTTTCTGCCACTGTAACAGTGCTTTTTGTGGGCCAACCCTCCAGCTAGCCAGTACCCAGATCGAAAAAAGGCCTTGTTGTAACCACAAGGCATCCTGCAAAGGGCTGAAATGGGCCCAGAGCCAGTGTCCTTTAAAATTCAGGGGACAGGATGTATTTCCAGGGAAAAGAAAGCAACTCCTAGCCCGGCGTGCCAGGACTTGGAAAGTTTAGCCAGGGAACCCACAACTCTTCCCTTAGCACTTTGTTTTCAAAAGGATCTTTGTCCTAAGCCTCTGGTGAAAAGGACTCGGGGCTGGGAGTCGGGAGAAGTGGAGTCTCAACCCATTTCTAATAATAATAATGATAGTGATTACAATATTAGTATTTCTTAAGCGCTTACCACCTGCCCACACTCTAGTGAGTGCTGGGCCGGCAGATACAAGATAATCAGGTCCTACGTGGGGGGCTTAACCATCTAATTAGGAGGGAGAAAAGGAAGCCAAAACTCCTCCCGGTTGACTTGGAGATTTTCCTCCGTCTCCCCCATCTTACCTCTCTGTTCTCTTCACCCATTACTCCTCAGCTTCCACTCTTTGCTTCTCCCAAACTCACCTCCTCACTCTACCAAACTCTCACCCGGCCCACCTCCAATCCCTAGTTCCTGCCGTCCCCTTGGACTGGAAATCCCTCCCCAAACGCACCAGACCTCAGCTCTCCCTATCTGCAAAAGCTTTCCTACAAAGCCCCACCTCTTCCAGTCGGGCCTCCCCAAACATGTCAGCTCAACATCCACCCTTGTCGTCTCTCTATTTTAATCCTACCTCAGCCTTTGGGTACATGAGCAGAGCAGCGTGGCTCGGTGGAAAGAGCCCGGGTTGGGGAGTCAGAGGTCGTGGGTTCGAATCCTAGCTCCGCCGCTTGCCGGCCGTGTGACTTTGGGCAAGTCACTTCACTTCTCTGGGCCTCAGTTACCTCGTCTGTAAAATGGGGATTAAAAGCTGTGAGCCCCACGTGGGACAACCTGATTGCCTTATACCCCCACCCACCCAGTGCTTAGAACAGTGCTTTGCACATAGTAAGCGCTTAGTAAATACCACCATTTATTTATTATTATTTTATTTGGATCTCCAGCTACTTCCTCATATTTTATTCTTCCTTCCGCTTCCACCATTTTGTAAATTTTTTTTGTCTCTCTCTCTCATTATATATTCCTTGAGGTCAGGGACTGTGGTTAGTCTAAGGGCTTAGCACAGCGCTATACACGCTGCAGGCAATCAATAAATTCCAGTGATTGATTATAAACGCTCCTTCTGGAACTCTGGAGCTGCTTCACGGAGGTCTGTCCCTTGAAATTTAACAGGTGCAGCCCGGAATTCGTATTTTATTTGATCTTGGGCAGAAGGGTGACAGGCGGAGCAAAAACCCTCCTCTGCCAGCCAGATCTGTTCGAGAAAAGACGCCACTGGGAAAAAGAACGTAAGAGGGTCAAGGACAACTGCAGTTCTTGTAGGTCAGTGAGAGACCCTGCTCAGAAACTCAAGGATCTGGCCCAACCTCCTCCCCACAGGATGTTTTAGGCACAACCACAAGTCCATCTCCTCCGTTCCCTCCTTTCCGCTTCCCACCGCTCCACCCTTTACTGAGAACCCACAAGGTATAAGAGCTTGTACAGTTTAAATCGTTTTATTGAACAGGACTTATCCTTTGCTGAGCACCATTGGCCACTTCCCCTCCGCTCACTGCTTCAGGGGCTCCAAATGGCGGATGACTTCCCTCAGCAGAAGCCTGGGGAGAGACCGCGGGCCTGGGAGTCGTCGGACCCGGGTTCTAAACCCGGCCCTGCCGCTTGGCCGCTGTGTCACCTCGGGCAAGTTGCGTCCCTTCTCTGTGCCTCGGTTACCTTCTCTGTAAATGAGGATTACGCCTGTGAGCCCTTTATTGGCGGCTGCGTCCAACCCGGTTATCTTGTATTGACCCAGTGCCTAGGACAGGGTCTGCTTAACAAAATAAAAAGTGAGCTAGGGAGGTTGAGTAAGGCTGGCTAGGGCTGCGAAAGAGGGAGAAGACTGGTCGTTGGGGAGATCTGGATTTGAAATACTGAAATCGTTAGGCTCACTGATATCAATCAATCAGTGAGTGCTTACTGTGTGCAGAGCACTAAGTACTTGGGAAAGGACCATATACTTAGAATCGTTAGATGAGATCCCTGCCCAGAAGGAGCTTCCAATCTACAGGGGAGACAGACATTAAAATGAGTTACAGAAAGGGGAAACAGTCGAATATAAATGTATTTACCTAAGTGCCGTGGGGCTGGGATGATTATGGAAGGGCTTAAGGGGTACACCCCGAGAAGCAGCATGGCTTAGCGGGTAGCGCACAGGTCTGGGAGTCAGAAGGACCTGGGTTCTAATTCCGGCCCTGCCACTTGTCCGCTGTGTGACCTTGGGCAAGCGACTTCCCTTTCCTGCGCCTCAGTTACTTCATCTGTGAGCCCCACATCGGACGGGGACTGTGTCCCCCCGATTTGCAATTATTAAATTTTCATTTTATTATGATTATTACACAGCCGAGTGTATAGCTGACACAGAGGGGAGGGTGGGTCGGGGAAATGAGCAGTGCGGCTTAGAGGAAAGAGCGCATGACTGGGAGTCAGAGAACCTGGGTTCAAATCCTGGTTCTGCCACGTCCCTGTTCTATGATCTTGGGCAAATCACTTCCCTTCTCTGTGCCTCAGTTACCGTATCTGTAAAATGGGGATTCGATACCTGTTCTCCCTCCTACAGAATGTGCTTAGATAGTGAGCACTGTGTCTGATCTGATCATCCTCTATCTTCCCACTTGTCAGCTGTGTGACTGTGGGCGAGTCACTTAACTTCTCTGTGCCTCAGTTCCCTCCTCTGTAAAATGGGGATTAAGTCTGTGAGCCTCACATGGGGCAATCTGATTAGCCTGTGTCTACCCCAGCGCTTAGAACAGTGCTCTGCACATAGTAAGCGCTTAACAAATGCCAACATTATTATTATTATTATTATTCCCAGCACTCAGAACAGTGTTTGACACATAGTAAGCACTTAACAAATACCGCAATTAAATGAGGTCTCAGTCAGGGAAGCAGGAAGGATGAATGGATGGATGAAAGGCCAACCCCCTAGATTGTCAGCTTGTTGTGGGCAGGGAATGTGTCTGTTTACTGTTATAGTGTACTCTCTCAAGTGCTTAGTACAGTGTTCTGCGCTGTGATGTGACTGAATGAGAAGAGCCCCTCTCAGGATGGTACCTGGAGTGTATCCTCTACCCTACCAGTCTCGACTATGAGAGGGAGAGTCAAGCAGAGGCCTATCCATTCCATTCCTAGCTTGGCCAGTGGCTAGCGAGAAGAAGGCAATCTGCTTCAAGTCAAAATTCACCTATAATATTGTTGGTATTTGTTAAGCATTTACTATGTGCAGAGCACTGTTCTAAGCGCTGGGGGGGCATATAAGGTGATCAGATTGTCCCTCGTGGGGCTCAGTCTTCATCCCCATTTGACAGATGAGGTAACTGAGGCCCAGAGAAGTTAAGAGACTTGCCCAAAGTCACACAGCTGACAAGTGGGGGAGCCGGGATTAGAAGCCATGACCTCTGACTCCCAAGGCCGGGCTCTTTCCACTGAGCCACGCTGCTTATGGTGGGCAGCAGCGACAGGGGAGAGGGTCATGGGCGGACTTGAGTTTACTGCACGGAAGAAGGCAGTGGTAAACCACTTGTGTATTTTTATCAAGAATACTCTGTGTTTACACTACCAGAACGATCGCATTCATTCATTCAGTTACACGTATTGAGCACTTACTGTGTGCAAAGCACTGTACGAAGCACTTGGAAAGTACAGTTCAGCAAGAAAGAGAGACAATTCCCCGCCCGCACCGGGCTTTCAGTCTGGAAGATTGCAGATGGAGGGAGGGCATTCTGGGAGAGATGTGTCCACGGAGCGGCTATGGGTCGGAGTTGACTCGACAACATAAGCCAAGACAAGTGGATAAATAACTGTGGTATTTGTTAAGCACTAACTGTGTGCATTAAATACTGGGGTGAATACAGACCAGTTGGACACCGTCCCTGTCTCACACTGGGCTCACAGTCTCAATCCCCATTTTACAGAGGAGGAAACTGAGGCCAAGAGAAGCGAAGTGATTTGCCCCAGGCCATACAGCAGAGAAGTGGTAGAGCCGCGATTAGAACCCATGACTTTCTGATTCCCAAGCCCATGCTCCATCCACTACGCCTTGCTCCTTCTGCATTTCTTGATAGTTACCAGCTCCTCCTTAAGAAGCAGCGTGGCTCAGTGGAAAGAGCCCGGGCTTGGGAGTCGGAGGTCATGGGTTCGAATCCCAACTCTGCCCCTCGTCAGCTGTGTGACTGTGGGCAAGTCACTTACCTTCTCTGTGCCTCAGTTACCTCATCTGCAAAAATGGGGATTAAGACTGTGAGCCTCATGTGGGACAACCTGATGACCCTGTATCTACCCCAGTGCTTAGAACAGTGCTCTGCACATAGTAAGCGCTTAACATATACCAATATTATTATTATTATTAAGGGCAGAAGAGCAGGGATGGGGTAGCCCCCGTTCAACAAATCCCCTTTTCCTCCCAAATCCAGAGCCCAAAACATGCACACGCAAAGGTCCTGGCCCAGGAAATGGAAGAAGGAAGAGTCAACACGAGACAAGATTCCCTTCTGGCTCTGAGGAACTCAGTGGGGCTCAGGTGATGTTATTAATATTTTTAATAATAAAAATTAATAATGATGGTATTTGTTAAGCGCTTACTATGGGCCAAACACTGAGCGCTGGAGTAGATACAGTTAATCAGGTTGGACACATCCCTGTTCAACATGGGGCTCCCATTTGTAATCCCCATTTTACAGATGAGGTAATTGAGGTCCAGGTCACACAGCAGACATGTGGTGGAGTAGGAATTAGAACCTAAGTCCTTCTGACTCCCAGGCCCATGGTCCATCCACTAAACCATGCAACTTCTTTCAGAGGGAGAAAATAATAATAATAATAATAGTATCTGTTAAACACTTGCTATGTGGTAAGCACTATATTAAGAGCTGAGGTAGATACAAGATCATCAGGTCCCACATGGGGTTCACATTCTAGCAGAAGGAGAAAGGGCATCGAATCCCCAATCTGAAGGTAAGGGAACTGAGGCTCCCAGACGTGAAGTGACTTGCCCAAGGTCCCCCTGCAGACAAGTGGCAGAGTCAGGATTAGAACCCAGGTCCTCCGACTCTCAGGCCCATGCTCTATCCGCTAGGCCAAGCTTAAAGAGGTTAGGTGATTTACTCAGAGAAACACAGAAAAGACCACGGCAGAATTGGGAATCCACTAGGCAAAGCAGTTAGGTGATTTACTCATGGCAACACAGGTTAAATTCGGCAGAATTGAGAATCACTAGGCAAAGCCCATTGTGGCTATTAATAATAATAATAAAAATGATGGTATTTGTTCAGCGCTTACTATGTGCTAGGCACTGTAAGTAAGCAAGCAGCGGGGTGGATACAAGCAAATCGGGTTGTCCCACGTGGGGCTCACGATCTCAATCCCCATTTTACAGATGAGGAAACTGAGCCCCAGAGAAGCCAGGTGGGTTGCCCAAGGTCACACAGCAGACAAGTGGCGGAGCCATGACCGTCTTTCTGACTTCCGGGCCCGGGCTCTATCCACTACACCATGCCGCCTCTGCTTAAGTGATTTACTCAAAGTAACACAGGTAAGACCACGGAAGAATTGGGAATCCACTAAGCAAAGCTCAGAGAGATCGGGTGATTTACTCACACAAGCACGGGTAAAGACCAGCGCAGAATTAGGATTCTTGACTCCTAGGTCTAATTACCTGTCCCCGGGCCAGGACTAGGGCCGGGGACTCAGCATCGATTGGGGCCACGGTTTTTCCAGCCCGAATGCTGATCCCTTTCTGGATTTTCCTGCCCTTTCACAAAGTGCAATGTTAATGAAAACGGCCACAGAGGTGGTCAAGCGCTTACTCACTGTGTGATGTGATCTCGGAGCTCTCTCGGCAAATTCCCCCAATTTGGTGTCAGCTTGTTCGGAGGTCCGTTCTTTAAGAGCAGGGACGTCTTCTAACGCTCCTCAGGTGTTTAGCTCATTCCCAGTACTTCGATGCTTGTGAAATCATCACCTCGGGATGGATATCACACCAAATGCTACAACCAGACATTGCAAAAATGTCCTTTCCTCTAACAACCTTCCATGCATTTAAAAACAACAAAAAACGCTATCCCCTACCCCAGTTCTTTATTGAATTGCAGCATCGCGGTGCTATTCCCTAGCCCGGTAACGTATTGAACTGGATCTGCTCGGTGCTGGAAGCCAAAAACATCTTGATCTCGAGGAAAAAAAATGCGAGCTATGTGCCCCTACATAAGAACGGCATTGGGACACATGGGCGCTTGTTTCTTATCTTAACAACCTGTCAGCTGGTTGGCGATTCAATTCTTTTTTGTCCAAGACAATGCCTGCCCTTGAAATGTATTTAAACTGATTCAAAATTATACTGGGTTTTAGCGACACCCAGCCAGACTGTCCTTTCGGGGGGGCAGGAAGTTTGAAGAGTTCAAAAGCTGTTTCGGAAACAGAGACAGAGCAGGCTCAGAGAAAGATTCAGTGCTCCCCCCAACCCCACGCTCCAGAAACGTATTCAAAGGCAGGATCCCTGGATAAAACGGCCCCTCGATCCTCTCTGGTGACAGCAGCCAAAACTAAAATATTTTTCTTTTGGTGTACCTCAACCAAATGACGGAAAGCAGCATGGCCTACTGGATAGAGCATGGACCTGGGAGTCAGAGGACCCGGATTCTAATCCCGCCTCAGCCTCCTGTCTGCTCTGTGACTTCAGGCAAGTGACTTCACGTGCCTCAGTTACTTCATCTGTAAAATGGGGATTAAGACTGTGAGCCCCGTGTGGGACATGGATAGTGTCTAACCTTTCATCTATCCCCGGGCTTAGTACAGTGCCTGTCACATAATAAGCGCTTAACAACTATCACTAAAACAAAATGAAAACAAAAACAAAACATCAACCGAGAGAACTTTCGGGCTGATGGGGCTGGTTTCAGACGGCATCCCTTCTCCCTCCCTTTTCAACTGTGGCCTCTTGGCGAGGTTTTATCCTTTTGAAGGAGGAGATATGGATAAAGCCCCATTGTTCTTCAGCATATTCAGATTTTCAGAACGGAGAATAAGAAATAAGACTCAGCGTAAGAGAAGTCAGACTGTAGGCAAGAAGGAATGGTTGGTTTTGCATTCTCCTCAAAGCACTGTTGGGTGAAGAAAGATAAAGAACCTATCTTGGCCAGAACCAGGACCCAGAGGTGAAAAGCAAATGGAATCCATTCCCAAGGAAAATTGGAGAGGTCAAACGTATCTGTAGAGTCATTCATTCATTCAGTTGTATTTATTGAGCGCTCACTGTGAGCAGAGCGCTGTACTAAGCGCTTGGAAAATACAATTCAACCGTAAAGAGAGACAACCCCTGCCCACACCGGGCTTCCTGTCTAGATTCAAGTGAAGTTTAGACCGATTCATTTGATGAGTTAATGAACTAGTAGGAAATTTAAGGATGTGGAGAGAAGAAGGAACATTAGATAGAACCTCCCTAGCCATTAGGATCAGCATCAAAGAGGGCGATCATCAGGCAATCGATCAATCGGTGGTAATTATTGAGTACTTTCTCTATGCAGAACACTGTACTAAACTCTTAGGAGAGTACAATACAACAGAGTTGGTAGGACATGTTCACTGCCCCAAACGAGCTTATGGTCTAGGAAGGGGAGACAGACATTAATATAAATAAATAATTTAGGGATATGTACATATATCACCTTCATCACCCTATTTATTTTGTTTAATGAGATGTACATCACCTTGATTCTATTTGCCATTGTTTTTATGAGACGTTCTTCCCCTTAACTCTATTTATTGCCATTGTTCTTGGCTGCCCGTCTCCCCCGATTAGACCGTAAGCCCGTCAAAGGGCAGGGACTGTCTCTATCTGTTGCCGATGTGTACATTCCAAGCGCTTAGTATAGTGCTCTGCACATAGTAAGTGCTCAATAAATACTATTGAATGAATCACCTACATCCTCCCAACCATCTTGTTACATTGTCAGAGATGGAATACTAGGCTGATTGGTCTGACCTACGAAAAACATCACATGTGGTCTTAAATTATTTCGCATCTTCTTTTCTCCAAGAAACTCTGCTCTCTGCCAAGCTTATTTCTTTCAAAGGCAGACTCCTCATAACATCTCCGTGTGATCATTACCATACTGTACAGTTTTAGATTGCCACAGCTCCTTTCTCTGAGGATTTTAAAGCACTCTCCTAGACTTTTCTCAATATCCCTGGGAAGGAGGAAAGGAAGGAGGGAGGGAAAAAGGAAGGAAGGGAGAGAAAAAAGAAGGAAGGAAGGGAGAGGGAAGGAGGGAGGGAGGGAGAAAGGAAGGGGAAGAGGAGAAAGAGAGGAAAGGAGGGAAGAAAAAGAGAAGGAGAAAAGGAGGGGAAGAAGGAAGGGCAGAAGGGAAGGAGAGAGAGGGAGAAAGGGAGGAAAAATGGAGAAGAGGGAGGGGAGATGAGTGGAAGGGAGAGAGGGAGGGAAAGAAGGAGGAAGTGAGAAAGGGAGGGAAGGAGGAAGGGAAGAAGGAAAAGAGGGAGAGAAAGAGGAAGAGAAGGAGGAAGAGAAGAAGGGAGGGAGGGGAAAGAGTGGAGGAAAGAGGGAGGAAGGGAAAGAGGGAGTGAACGAGGAAGGGAAAAAGGGAGGGAGGGGAAAGAGTGGAGGAAAGAGGGAGGAAAGGAAAAAAGAAAGAGTGAAGGAGGAAGGGAAAAAGGGAGGGAGGGGAAAGAGTGGAGGAAAGAGGGAGGAAGGGAAAGAGGGAGAGAAGGAGGGAGGGAAGAAAAGAGAGAGGGAGGGCCCGGTATTATGGGGAGCAAAGCAAGTCATTCAGGAATCAGAGGAGAGCTTATCATTTCTGGCTCCCACTCAAGAGTCCTCCCCACTAGATCATGCGGCCTTTCCCAAAGAACACCCACCAAGTTAACTACCTCATCCATCGATCCAGGGATCAATCTGCAGTGGCCCCATCGCCTCATAGCTTTCCGACATCCTGGGCCCTCTACTCAGCTTCCCCAGTCTTCCCTCTGCTAGTTCCCTAACTTTCTAACTAGCCCCTCACGTCTGCCCCTCTAACTGGGGTTACCCAGACCTCAGCGGCACCCTGTCCTTAGCTTTTCAGATCTCCTAGTCGGCAGTTCCCACACCCAGCCTTCCCAGTTGCCTCCCACGAGCACCACCAGTCCTAATCAGAGACAGCTTCACCCATTTTGACTGAACTGTCAGCTCAACTGTTAGCACCATCCCTTTGACAGCTTGGCAGCAGCAGCTGCAGCAGAGAAGATGATGGGAATAAGGGAAGACCCGGTGGCTAGAAGCAGCCTGACTTAGGGTTTGGGAGTCAGAGGACGTGGGTTCTCATCCCGCCTTCGCCACTCGTCTGCTGGGTGACCTTCGGCAAGTCGCTGTACTTCTCCGTGCCTCAGTTCCCTCGTGTGTAAAACGGAGAAAAAGACTATGAGCCCCACGTGGGACAACCTGATCACCTTGCATCTACCCCAGCGCTTAGAACAGTGCTTGGCACATAGTAAGCGCTTAGATGCCATCATTATTATTTATTTTATTGTAATTAGTCAATTCTCCAGCAGCCAATGACTGACTTACTGTCACCCCTCTCAGGCAGAGCAAGTAGCTGGCAAAATCAAGGCCATTAGTTGGCAAGAAAAAACGACATCCTGAAAGGCAAACACCACCTCTCTCTCACACCCCCTGATGGGAGCAGAGATTTGCCGTCGGGGAAGCCCTGCTTTCTGAGGTGTCCTCGGCCACTTAATCTACTACTTCTTATCGGGGAGCCAGAAAGGAAGTCGATTTTTCTCCCCCTTGTGAACTCGTAATGAGAGGTCACAGAAGTCACCAAACCGAGCATGCGTCACCCAAGAAACGTTGCTTACAGAAGCATAAGCAGCATTGCCAAGTGGGAAGACCGCGGGCCTGAGAGTCTGAGGATTCCAATCCTGGATCTGCCACTTGTCTGCTGTGTGACCTTGGTATTTGTTAAGCGCTATGTGCCAAGCACTGTCCTAAGCCCTGGGGGAGATACAAGGTGATCAGGTTGTCCCACGTGGGGCTCACAGTTTTAATCCCCATTTTACAGATGAGGGAACTGAGGCACCGAGAAGTGAAGTGACTTGCCCACAGCCACACAGCTGACAAGTGGCAATCATTTCACTTCTCTGGGCCTCAGTTACCTTATCTTTAAAATGGGAATTACGACTGCGAGTCCCATGGGGTATAGACTTTGTCCAACCTTTCATTCATTCATTCAATAGTATTTATTGAGCGCTTACTATGTGCAGAGCACTGTACTAAGCGCTTGGGATGAACAAGTCGGCAACAGATAGAGACGGTCCCTGCCGTTTGACGGGTTTACGGTCTAATCTAAACCTGATCAGCTTTTATCTACCCCAGCATTTAATACAGCGACTGGCACATAGTAAGGGCTTAACAGATACCATTAACAAAACAACAGAAAGAGAGCCAGGCCTGGGAAGGAAGAGCGCAACCCAAGCGTGCCATTTCCACTGAGCCACGAAGCAGCGTGGCTCAGTGGAAAGAGCGTGGGCTTGGGAGTCAGAGGCCATGGGTTCTAATCCTGGCCCTGCCACTAATCAGCTGTGTGACTTCGGGCAAGTCACTTCACTTCTCTGGGCCTCAGTTCCCTCATCTGGAAAATGGGGATTAAGACTGTGAGCCCCACGCGGGACAACCTAATGACCTTGTATCCCCCCAGCACTTAGAACAGTGCTTTGCACATAGTAAGCGCTTAACAAATACCAAAATGATTATGATTATTTCACCCGTTTGGGCAGATTCTAGGTCCACACAAAGGATGACAGGATGTTTGTTGAATTTCTCAGTCTGGTCCACTCTGCGCTCCTAAATAATAATAACAGTACTTGTTAAGTGCTTACTATGTGCCAAGCACTGTACTAAGCGCTAGGCTAGATGCAAAGTAATCCAGCCAAACAACATCCCTGATGGAAGGGAGAACAGGCACTGAATCCCCATTTTGCAGATGAGGAAGCTGAGGCACGGAGAAGTGAAACGAAGCAGGCAAGTGGCAGATCAGGGACTAGAATCCAAGACTTCTGACTCCCAGGCCTATCTTCTTTTCACTAGGCCACGCTCTTTTGAAAAATGGAAAAAATCATCCCTGAACAAGTGAGGACATCTCCCTACCTGGACACTCCCCTCCGGGAGGAGGCAAGTGTGGTCATTTTAGACCGCAGAAGAAAGTCTGATCTTGCACCAGCAGGGAGACGTGACCTCTTCCTCTCTTCCAGCCTCTGGACATACCGCCTCTGCCTGGGAGAGCAAAATCTCAACTGAAACTCACTGGGAGAGAGCAAGAGAGAGACAGAGAGGGAGAGAGAGAAGGAGAGAGGGAGAGAGAGAGAGACAGAGACACATAGAGAGAGAGAGGGTGGGTGGGTTTTAGGGCCTGGGCAGATGAGTTTCTGAAAAACCCATATGAAGACCAGAGAAAAACAATCTTTGGTGGCTACCCAGGCATTCACTCAAATTGGCCACAAGGCACTCTTTCCTCTTTACTAATCAAGCCAGCCCTTTCCCAAATCAAGTTTTGGGCACACGGTTTCAAGAGGAGAGGGAAAAGCGTGGAGTGATCCCAGAGAAGCGCAGCAAAGATGATTATTGTTAGAGACACAGATGATAGAGCTCAGTGAGGAACTCAGAGAGCAATAAAAATAATTTACTCTGGAGAAAACTGATGGATGACCTCACTCTGTGCTTGACTCACAAGCCCATGAAGAGTTGTTTTTTTGAGAGGTTCACTGGCTATAGGTCTACAAACAGTTACTACATGAAGGAGACTTCACTGACGATCTCCAGACAGTTCAGCTTAAACTGCAACAGCGGGGATGAAGGTTAGAGTTAAAGAAGAATGTCTTGTCAGAAAGCCGTGTTAAATATTGGTCTGGGTTACCGGGAAAGGTGATGGATTCTCCTTCCCAAGAGATGAGAAAGGCCCCTTCACCACCCCAATCTATCTGTCTTTGACCATTTGGGTATTTTCCCCTTGCTTAGAAGGCAGAGGATTGGACATCGCTCTGAAATGCCCCCTGAGTTGGGGCAGAGGGGGTCTAGGAGACTATAAACGCTTCAGACAAAATGGGCTTCACCTGTAGAAGGGAGAATGAATATTAGATATAATGAAGAATTTCTAATTTTTAGGACTATTAGACTAGAAATTACTGGGCTGGGTTACCAGAAAAGATGATGGAACTCCTCTGAGCCAAGGGGCGTCTATGATTTTACAAATCAGTCAGAATGTGACGAGGTTGCCTGGGAACCTTAGAACTCTTTTTCTCCTTGGGAATCAGGGCTTGGCTTTCATTCTCTAGATCTTGTCACATAATAATAATAATGTTGGTATTCGTTAAGCGTTTACTATGTGCCGAGCACTGTTCTAAGCACCGGGGGAGAAACAGGGTAATAGGGTTGTCCCACGTGAGGCTCCCCATTTTACAGATGAGGTCACTGAGGCACTGAGAAATCAAGCGACTTGCCCAAAGTCACACGGCTGACAGGTGGCGGAGCCGGGATTAGAACCCATGACCTCTGACTCCTAAGCCCGGGCTCTTTCCACTGAGCCACGCTGCATCCCATGAGTACATAAGCATATTTTCATTCAATAGTATTTATTGAGTGCTTACTATGTGCAGAGCGCTGTACTAAGCGCTTGGGATGAACAAGTCGGCAACAGATAGAGACAGTCCCTGCCGTTTGACGGGCTTACGGTCTAATCGGGGGAGACGGACAGACGAGAACAATGGCACTGAACAGCGTCAAGGGGAAGAACATCTCGTAAAAACCGATGGCAACTAAATAGAATCAAGGCGATGTACAATTCATTAACAAAATAAATAGGGTAACGAAAATATAGACAGTTGAGCGGACGGGTACAGTGCCGTGGGGATGGGAAGGGAGAGGTGGAGGAGCAGAGGGAAAAGGGGAAAATGAGGCTTTAGCTGCGGAGAGGTAAAGGGGGGATGGCAGAGGGAGTAGAGGGGGAAGAGGAGCTTAGTCTGGGAAGGCCTCTTGGAGGAGGTGATTTTTAAGTAAGGTTTTGAAGAGGGAAAGAGAATCGGTTTGGCGGAGGTGAGGAGGGAGGGCGTTCCGGGACCGCGGGAGGACGTGACCCGGGGGTCGACGGCGGGATAGGCGAGACCGAGGGACGGCGAGGAGGTGGGCGGCGGAGGAGCGGAGCGTGCGGGGTGGGCGGTAGAAAGAGAGAAGGGAGGAGAGGTAGGAAGGGGCAAGGTGATGGAGAGCCTCGAAGCCTAGAGTGAGGACTTTTTGTTTGGAGCGGAGGTCGATAGGCAACCACTGGAGGTGTTTAAGAAGGGGAGTGACATGCCCAGATCGTTTCTGCGGGAAGATGAGCCGGGCAGCGGAGTGAAGAATAGACCGGAGCGGGGCGAGAGAGGAGGAAGGGAGGTCAGAGAGAAGGCCGACACGGTAGTCTAGCCGGGATATAACGAGAGCCCGTAATAGTAAGGTAGCCGTTTGGGTGGAGAGGAAAGGGCGGATCTCGGCGATATCGTAGAGGTGAAACCGGCAGGTCTCGGTAACGGATAGGATGTGTGGGGTGAACGAGAGGGACGAGTCAAGGATGACACCGAGATTGCGGGCCTGCGGGACGGGAAGGATGGTCGTGCCAACCACGGTGACGGAGAAGTCTGGGAGCGGACCGGGCTTGGGAGGGAAGATGAGGAGCTCAGTCTCGCTCATGTTGAGTTTTAGGTGGCGGGCCGACATCCAGGTGGAGACGTCCCGGAGGCGGGAGGAGATGCGAGCCCGAAGGGAGGGGGAGAGGACAGGGGCGGAGATGTAGATCTGCGTGTCATCTGCGTAGAGATGGTAGTCAAAGCCGTGAGAGCAGATGAGTTCACCGAGGGAGTGAGTGTAAATGGAGAACAGAAGAGGGCCAAGAACTGACCCTTGAGGAACTCCAACAGTTAAAGGATGGGAGGGGGAGGAGGCTCCAGCGTAGGAGACCGAGAATGATCGGCCAGAGAGGTGAGAGGAGAACCGGGAGAGGACAGAGTCCGTGAAGCCGAGGTGAGATAAGGTATGGAGGAGGAGGGGATGGTCGACAGTGTCAAAGGCAGCAGAGAGGTCGAGGAGGATCAGAATGGAGTAGGAGCCATTGGATTTGGCAAGAAGGAGGTCACGGGTGACCTTAGAGAGAGCAGTCTCGGTAGAGTGGAGGGGACGGAAGCCAGATCGGAGGGGGTCTAGGAGAGAATGGGAGTTAAGGAATTCTAGGCATCGATCGTAGACGACTCGTTCTAAGATTTTGGAAAGGAAGGGTAGTAGGGAGATAGGACGATAACTGGAGGGGGAAGTGGGGTCAAGAGCGGGTTTTTTTAGGATGGGGGAGACGTGGGCGTGTTTGAAGGCAGAGGGGAAGGAGCCCTTGGAGATCGAGTGGTTAAAAATAGAAGTTAAGGAAGGGAGGAGGGCAGGGGCGATGGTTTTAAGAAGGTGAGAGGGAATGGGGTCCGAGGCGCAGGTGGAGGGGGTGGCACTTGCGAGGAGGGAGGAGATCTCCTCTGAGGATACTGCAGGGAAGGATGGGAAAGTAGGGGAGGGGGTTGTTGGGGGAGAGGGGAGAGGCGGAGGGGTGACTTTGGGGAGCTCAGACCTGATCGTGTTGATTTTCGTGAGGAAATAGGTGGCCAGATCATTAGGGGTGAGAGATGGGGGAGGGGGAGGAACAGGGGGCCTAAGGACAGAGTTAAAGGTCCGGAACAATCGGCGGGGGTGACGGGCATGGGTGTCGATGAGGGAGGAGAAGAAGCTTTGCCTGGCGGAGGAGAGGGCAGAGTTAAGGCAGGAAAGGATAAATTTGAAGTGTGTGAGGTCGGCTTGGTGCTTGGACTTTCGCCGGCAGCGCTCGGCAGCTCGAGCATAGGACTCTGATGATGGCCTCGGTGCTTTCGGTAGTGGATAGAGCACAGGTCTGGGAGTCAGGAGGTCATGGGTTCTAACCCCAGCTCCACCACATGTCTGCTGTGTGACCTTGGGTAAGTCGGTTCACTTCTTAGGGCCTCAGTTACCTCATCTGTAAAATGGGTATTGAGACTGCGAGCCCCATGTGCGGCAGGGACTATGTGATTTGCTTGTATCCACCCCAGCACTTAGTACAGTGCCTGACACATAGTAAGCACTTAACAAAATCCATAATTATTAGCAAATACTAATACAAATGAACATACAAATATGGTAACAAACGCAATAACTATTATTATTATGGCCTCATGGGTGACCTTGGGCAATTCACTTTACCTCCCTGGGCCTCAGTTTCCTCATCTGTAAAATGGGGATAAGATACTTGCTCTCCCCGCCTCTTAGACTTTGAATTCCATGCATTCATTCATTCATTTAATTATATGTATTGAGAGCTTTTTGTGTGTAGATCACTGTACTAAGCACTCGAAGCATAAAATACAATAATAAACAGATACATTCCCTGACTACTTGGGAAAGGGGCTGTGCCTGATCTGATTTTCATGTATCTACCTCAGTTCTGGGCACTATGGCATGACCTAGTGAGTGCTTAATAAAAATAATTTTTTAAAATACAAAAAAACCCATACTGTAGCCTTAAAAGCCATTATTATGAGAGTAATTTCTAATAAGGCATTTTTCCACCAAATCACCTACTCTTTTACTCTCCTGTTGATCCACATTCTTTTGGAAGTTTCCATTTGCCTCGCCCTTTCAGATAGCTACCTCCAGAGTCTGAATTATAATTATATTAATAACACTAGTCATAATAATATTTTCCGTACGTGCTTACTGTGTGACAAGTACTGGGGTAGATAAAAAATAATCCGGTTGGAAATAGTCCAACATGAAGTTCACAGTCTAAATAAGAGGGAGAACCAGTACAGAATCCCCATTTTACAGAAGAGGAAACTGAAGCCCAGAGAAATGAAGTGACTTGTCCAAGATCACCCAGCAGACGAATGGCAGAGCCGGCCGGGATTAGAACCTAGGTCCTTCTGTGCTGTGCTCTTTCCACTAGGCCACAGTTCTTCTCGGAGCTTCAGGGTAGGCCGCAGCTCAGGGTGAGAACATAATAAAGTGACATGATATGATTTATCAATCAATCGAGGGTATTTATTGAGCATTTACTGTGGCAGAGCGCTGGATTGATTGATTGAGTGGTGATAATAATAATAATCAAGGTACCCGTGCCAGGCGGCAGCAGCATGGGAGAGAGTCGAGGCTGAAGACTCGAGTTTAATGAGTGGAAGGAGACACTGGTAAACCACTTCCGTATTTTTACCAAGAAAACTATACGGATACACTGCCGAAACGATTGCAGATGGAGGGCAGGGCGTTCCGTGATGTCCGTGGAGTCGCTATGGGTCAGAAACGATTCACCGGCATAAGACAAGAATGAGCTTACGGGCTGTCATCTGTCATCAAAATCACTCCTCTGGCAGCAGTGTTTTGTTTTTTTAACAGTCGTTTAGGGAAATCCAGTGTCAGGATTGGATCATATTTTCAAAATGATGCTAAGGTGGAGTTGGAGTTGCAGACTGGGCTCCTAACTGGGCTCCCCACCTAGCATGAGGTGGGGAGAGGGTGAAGTGGGTATGCAGCAGGCCCCGCACCCCCACTCCGCAGCTCCAAAGAACAAGATTTCCTGAAAAGGTTACTTGTTCACAAATATCTTCCCTCCTATCTGTTTCAGCTCTGCCTCCCACAGCAGCAGAAATGCAGTCAAAATGCTGATGAGAGGGCTCAGTCACAGGACTTCCCCGCCTGCCGCTGCTGGGATGAGAAAGCGACAGAGACAGAGAGAGACGGACAAAGAATAAAGAATAGAGACAGAGACATAGAGGCAAAAAAAGAGACAGATAGAGGCATAGAGAGACAGACAAATAAAGAATAGAGGCAGAGACCTAGAGCCATAAAAGGAGACAGATAGAGGCATAGGGAGACAGAAAAATAAAGAATAAAGACAGAGACATAGAGCCATAAACAGAGATAGAGTCATAGAGAGACAGAGACATAGAACCATAGACAGAGACAGATAAAGCCATAGAGAGACAGACAAATAAATAATAGAGACAGGGACAGAGAGGCATAAACACAGACAGAGACATAGAGAGACAGATAAAAAATAGAGACAGAGTGGAATAAACAGAGACAGAGACAGAGAGACAGATAAAAAATAGAGAAGCATAACAGAGACAGAGAGGGAAACAAAAAATAGAGACGAGGCTTAGAGAGACAAAGAATAGAGACAGAGATTGAGACGGAGAGAGGCATAAGAGACAGACAAAGAATAGAGACGGAGACATAGAGACCGAGGCAGAGATATAGAGAGACAAAGAATAGATGGAGACATAGACAAAGACATAGAGAGGCAAAAAATAGAGACTTAGAGACAAGGACATAGAGAGACAGACCAAACATAGAGACAGAGACCTGAAGACAGACAGGGCCAGGGCTGGGTGGAGGAGGGGGATGGAGGAGGTGGGAGGAGAGTCTAAGAGATAACAAACCAAGACTGTCAAACCAACTTTCTTGACGAAGCAGAGAAGGGGGTGGGGACTTAATGAGCCTACTGACCGGTGGGTCACTCAGATCCAGTTAGTGTTGAACCAATCAGATGGTTCAACATGGAGTCCCCACGCAGCAATAACCACAACTGTTTATGCCTCTCTGTCTCTATATGTCTCTATTTGTCTCTGTTTATGTCTCCATTCTTTATCTCTCTATGCCCGTCTCTATTTCGGCGGGAGGACTCCAAGAAGGGAGACGATCGCAAACCAGAATTTGACTTTGGTGGAATCAGAAAGGTGACCCAAAGCCTTTCATTTTCAAGGGAGTCGATCCATTGAAAAACGCTAGGCTGTCGGGTACCTATGAAAAGACCCGCAGAAGGGAAAAAGAGACAGCATCACTAGCCTGGGCCAAGATCAGGTGGTTTTGCGTGATCTAATGAAAGTTCCTACTTTCTGGGCTCTATTGCCTCACAAATGTGGGGTGGTTTGGTGTTTTTTTTTTCGATTTACCTGTCCCAGAGTAATCTTTATAAGCAGTTGCAATAATAGAAGTTAACTATTCTCAAAACTCATATCGATCTGATTAGCTGAGCACAGTAGTACAGTTAATCGATCAGTTCTATTTACTGAGCACTTACTGTGTACTGAACACTGTACTTTGTTTTGTTTTGTATTTTGTTTAATGAGATGTACATCACCCTGATTCTATTTAGTTGCCATTGTTTTTATGAGATGTTCTTCCCCTTGACTCTATTTATTGCCATTGTTCTTGTCTGCCTGTCTCCCCCGATTAGACTGTAAGCCCGTCAAAGGGCAGAGACTGTCTCTATCTGTTGCCGATTTGTACATTCCAAGCGCTTAGTACAGTGCTCTGCACATAGTAAGCGCTCAATAAATACTATTGAATGAATGAATTAATGAATGAATGTACTAAGTGCTTGGGAAAGTACAATACAACAGAGTTGGTAGACACATTCCTCGCCCACAGTGAGCTCACAATTTAGAGGAAAGAACTAAGAAACAATACCAACACTTCACACACAGCTTCACGGATACAAAATACACATTATTAATTTATTGTATTTTTTTACATCTAGCCATCTTCAGAAAGACCCCACCCATGTAGGAATTAAATCTGCCCTCTGTTCTCCAGAACTGCAATAATAACTCCAACTCAGAAGCGGGAAGCTGTCATAACTAACATAGGCAAGCAGATTTGACAGACTCGAGTTTTCACGACGTTCCTTGGCTCTAAAGAGAGAATCTCTAGTAATAACTTAGACTCCACAGAGGAATCTCAACTGAATTTTGGGGTAGGGAAGGGAGAGTTGAAGGATGCCAAAGCTAAATTGCCCCTCTGGTGTTTTCACAAAAGGATCAAGCGCAAAGCAGTTATGGGCTCTGCCCAGTCGGCAAATTCCCAGCAGGATCAACGGTCATCGGCAGGCATTCCGGAATCTTGCCCAAGATGGTCAGTCATTCATGCCCAGTTAGCCTCATGGGCTCTGAACTTCAACTGTCAGCCAACAGGACAGTACTGCTGGTACTTTTTGAACGTCCCCCGGTGTAATGCAATGTATTAAGAGCTTTTGCTATGTGCCAGGCACTGTACTAAGCGCTGGAGCAGATACAAGCTAATCATTTTGGACCCAATGTCTGCCCCTCATGGGGCACGCCGTCTTAATCCCCATTTTACAGATGAGGTAACCGAGGCCCCGAGAAGTGAAGTGACTTGCTCGGTAGACAAGTGGTGGAACCGGGATTAGAACCCAAGTCCTTCCGACTCCCAGGCCCATGCTCTATCTACTAGGCCGTGCCGCTTCTCCAGTGCTAGCTTACAAAAAATGCCAAGAAACTAGGTTGCATTAGCATACAGGGGCCAGGATGAAAAAAAAATTTATTAAAAGGATATCTCCAAGAGGACCAGAATTTGTAACCGGGATGATCGTGTGGCAGGGATCCCTAGTTTGGGCAGTCCCACCATCTTGAATGAATGAATGAATAAATGAATGAATCTCTGCCAGGCCAGAGAGCTCATTCATGGGCATAGGGAATGAGATACCCTTCCTCCTCCCAGCAGAAGAGAGGGTGCAATTTGCCAACACATCCTCCCTACTCATAGCTATCCGACTTGCCAAATCGTTTTCCAGGGGAAGATGGGGAGGGGGGTTCAGTAATTCTCGACCGTACGCATTCCAAGTGGTCTCGCTCTTTCTTAGTTTTCCTTTTCCTGCTGCATTCTCTGGGCCACGGCAGTGATGAGGGCAGCCCCCTTCCCACTCCCATCCTCCGACAGCATGAAAGTCACGTCACACCGAGGAGCCAGCTCTTTTACTGTTTCCTGTAGGATCCGGGAAAAGCTACAGAGAGAGAGAGAGAGAGAGAGATGTGACTGGTCACCACTTCTGCAGGGGCTGTTTGGGCTTATTTATAAATGATGCAAAAGCCTCCATTATGGAGTTTTGCCGTGTGATCCTTTGCTTAATTTTTTTTTTCAGATTTTAATTGTTCCGTTGGAAGACAGAAAGGATCTCGTGGCCAGCAAGTCTGTATGAACGTGGCTTTTGGGGGTCAGAGATTCTGAACAGGTCCAAGGTGGCTATGACAGATGCAATGAAAGAATTGAACAAGGCGGGAATGCTGTTTGGCAGCTGGAAGAACATAGCAAGTTTGAGTCCCAACTGTGATACTGTAACTTACTGGTTTATATTAATGTCTGTTTCCCTCTCTTGTCTGTAAGCTCACTTTCAGGACAGTGAATATGTCTGTCTATTGTTATATGAACTGTCCCAAGTGCTTAGTACAGTGGTCTGCACACAATAAGTGCTCAATAAATACAATTAAATGAATGAATCAATGAAGTTTGTCCTTGAGCATCTCTTTTACCCGCTCTGGGCCTCACCTTGCCCATCTATAAAAGAAGGAAGACTGTTCTTGCTTCTGGCTAACCCTAGATACATAATAAAGCAAGCGGGGCCTCTATGAAGGTGAAGTTTATGACGACCTTCATCCTGATGGAGGAAAAATTCTAGCCACAAATCCCCTAGTCAGTGAGTTTTCCCAGAGCTCTAAGTAGAATCACAGAAATCAGTCACTCTAGACTGTAAGTTCCTTATGGGCAGGAGCGTGTCTACCAAAATTGTTATATTAATCAATCAATGGTACTTACTGAGTGCTTACTATGGGCAGAGCACTGTACTAAACACTCGGGAGAAGACGATACAATAGAATTAGCAGCCACGTTCCCTGCCCATAACGAGCTTACAGTCTATTATGCTGTCTGTTATGCTATATCGATCAATCAGTGGTATTTATTGAGTGCTTATTATGAGCAGGGCACTGTACTAAGCACTCAGGAGAATACAACAGAATTAGCAGCCACGTTCCCTGCCCATAAGGAGCGTACAAGTCAAGGCGGGGAGGAGGCAGACATTAATGAAACACTCTCCCAAGTGCTTACTACAGCATTCTGCACGCAGCATGTGCTCAATAGAAAACACTGATAGATCAGTAGCCTTTACAGAGCACTCACTGTGTGCAGACCACTGTACTAAGCACTCAGGAGAATACAACAGAATTAGCAGCCATTTTTCCCTGTCCATAAGGGGAGTCGGACATTAATGTAACAATCCCCCAAGTGCTTAGTACAGCATTCTGCACCCATCATTTGCTCAATAAAAAACATTGATCGATCAATCGCCTTTACTCATTCAGTGGCTCCAAGAGGCCTTCCCAGACTGAGCTTCCCCTTTTCCCTCTGCTCCCTCTGCTCCCCCTTCACCTCCCCTCAGCTAAGCCCCCTTTCCCCGCTTTCCCTCTGCTCCTCCCCCCCTCCTTTCCCCTCAGCAGTGTGCTCATCTGTATACATTTTGATTACCCTATTAATTTTGTTAATGAGGTGTCCATCCCTTTGATTCTATTTATCGTGACTATGCTGTCTTGTTTTTGTCTGTCCGTCTCCCCCGATTAGACTGTGAGCCCGTCATTGGGCCAGGATCGTCTATCTGTTGCTGAATTGTCCATTCCAAGCGTTTAGTAAGTGCTCTGCACATTGTAAGCGCTCAGTGAATACTGTTGAATGAATTATTGAGCGCTTACTGTTTGCAGAGCACCGTTTAGCACTCACAGTGTGCACAGCACTGTACTAAGCACTTGGGAGAGTACAACATAGGAGCAAGAAAGAGTTAAGGTTCTTCCCTGAAAGAAAAGAACTAATCTGCTCGTCCTGATGTCCGAGAAGCTTCAGAGCAGGAGGAGACGCCAGAGGGGATGACGACGGGCCAACAGCTGGATCCCCCAGCAGGGGAGAAAAGACAGAGAAGATCCAGGGGACGAGGTCAACCCGCTGAGACTGACCTGCCGTAGGTCCTCGGTGTGATAGGGAGGGGTCAGGGAGGGGTACTCAATCAGTCAATCGTATTTATTGAGCGCTTACTGTGTGCAGAGCTACTCAGTCAGTCAATCGTATTTATTGAGCACCTTCTCAACAGGGGAGACTATTAGCCTTCGCTCATGGTAAACATGAGTGTCCGACTTGATTCTTTTCAGCCAGGAAGGTGAGTGGAGCTGCTCTTCCAGAGGAGTGGGGGGGGTTCAATCAATCAGTGGTATTTATTGAGTACCTTCTGTGTGCAGAGCCCTGTACTAAGCTCTTGGGAGAGTACAATAGAACAATATAACAGACAAGTTCCCAGCCCACAGCAGGGGCAGACAGACAGTACTAGAAATAAATAAATGACAGATATGTACATAAGTGCTGTGGGGCTGGGGGAGGAGGACGATTAAAGGGAACAAGTCAGGGTGACACAGAAGGGAGCGGGAGAAGAGGAAAGGAGGGCTTAGGGAAGGCCTCTCGAAGGCGATGTGCTTTCGGGAAGGCTTCGAAGGGGAGGGGGAGTCATCGTCTGTCAGCTGTGAGGAGGGAGGGCGTTCCAGGCCAGCGGCAGGACGCGGGCGAGAGGTTGGCGGCGAGACAGCCGAGATCGAGGCGCACTGGGAAGGTTGGCACATTAGAGGAGCGAAATGCGTGGGCTGGGTGGGAATAGGAGAGTAGCGAGGTGAGGTCGGAGGGGCCGAGGTGACGGAGTACTCACTGTGGATGCAGTTTGTAGAGCGTCCCGTCCACCCCGACCGTGATCTTCAAATGCTCGAGTTTCCTGTCCTCCCTCCTCTTGTCCACCACGGCCGCCAGGCCCGCCCCGCACAGCTGGGCCGCTCGCCGGGACACGGCGCCGCACACCTCCTTGACCACGATGCTGTCCTCGCACGTGGAGTCCAGCCCGAGCTGCTGCAGGACCCTCCTCACCTGGAGCAGGGCCAAACGGTCGCTGCCCGCGCGGACAAAAGCGGCGTGAGATACGGTGGCCCAGAGGTCCGGCCCGGTCGCCCGCAGCCCCCTCGCTGTCCCCGAGTATGACCTTCATCCTGACACACCACTAATAATTGTGGTACTTGTTAAGGACCGGGGTAGATAGAACACAAGGTTTAGTGGCCAGTGCACGCGACTGGGAGTCAGAAGGTCATGGGTTCTAATTCCAGCTCCGCCGCTTGTCTGTTGTGTGACCTTAGGCAAGTCACTTCACTTCTCTGGGCCTCAGAGTTCCCTCATCTGTAAGATGGGGATGAAGACTGTGAGCCCTGTGTGGGACAGGGGCTGTGTCCAACCTGATTATCTTGTACCTACCTCAGTGCTTAGCACAGTGTCTGGCACATAGTAAGCGCTTAAGGAAAAAGCATTATTATTATAGTGGGCACAGGCTCCGCCCCTCTTGGGGCTCACATTCTAAGGAGGAGGGAAGCAGTGTGGCTCAGTGGAAAGAGCCCGGGCTTGGGAGTCAGAGGTCTTGAGTTCGAATCCCGGATCTGCCACTTGGCAGCTGTGTGACTTTGGGCAAGTCACTTCACTTCTCTGGGCCTCAGTTCTCTCATCTGTAAAATGGGGATTAAGACCGTGAGCCTCACGTGGGACGACCTGATAACCCTGTACCTACCCCAGCGCTTAGAACAGTGCTCTGCACATAGTAAGCGTGTAACAAATACCAACATTATTATTAGGAGGGAGGAAGGGAGGGGGGAGAATAGGCTTCGAATCCCCATTTTATAGATGAGGAAAATGAGGAAAAGAGGAATTAAGCGGTTCGCCCGAGGGTACGGATCAGGGAAGTGGAGGAGCAGGGATTACAACCCAGGAAGGAGGAGAGGGAGAGAGAGACCCCAAGCGCTTAGTACAGTGCTCTGCACACTGTAAGCGCTCAATAAATACGATGGAGAATGATTGAATGAATGAGACAGAGACAGAGGCACAGACAGACATGATTAGTTCTGTTGGGCGATCTGTATATCATCTGTTTTTTTCTGAACTGGCAAAGATGCACGCGGTATCTATGCACGCTATCGGTCGCCACCCAACTCATTAGACGATACTGCTGATTTCTGTCTGTGCCGTTCCGCTTCGAGCTGGATCTTAATGAGAGGGATAGAACAGCTAGGAGTTTTGGGAATCAGGAAAATGACATCCTACTCCTAATTCACAGATCGGGTCCGTTTTCATCTGATTTCAGGGTTCCCTCTCCTTTTCAGACCCTAGATGGAAAGTCTTATGGAGGTGCAAAACGTTATAAGGGCAGCAAAACGGTGATTGTCTGAAAATCGGCATGTCCTGTTAAGCACTCGATACTCACCTCGCCCTCAGCCTCACAGCACTTAGATACATAGACATAATTATTTACACTAATAATAATAATGGTGGTATTTGTTGAGCGCTTACAAAGCACTGTTCTAAGCGCTGGGGGGATACAAGGTGATCAGGTTGTCCCACGTGGGGCTCACGGTTTTAATCCCCATTTTGCAGATGAGGTAACTGCGGCACAGAGAAATTAAGCGACTTGCCCACGGTCACCCAGTTGACAAGCGGCACGGCGGGATTCGAACCCGTGACCTCCGACTCCCAAGCCTGGGCTCTTTCCGCTGAGCCACGCAGCTTCTCTGCCCTCTAGACTCTGAACTCTCTCCCTCTAGACTGTAAACTCCTTGTGGGGAGGGAACTGGTCTACCAACTCTGTTGTATTGTACTCTCCCAAGCGCTTAATACAGTGCCCTGCACACAGTAAGCACTCAATAAATACCACTGATTGATTGATCCCCCCCCCCCCCACTCCTCTGGAAGAGCAGCTCCACTCACCTTCCTGGCTAAAAAGAATCAAGTCGGACACTCATGTTTACCACGAGCGAAGGCTAATAGTCTCCCCTACCCCTGCTCCCACCAAAAATATACCCTTGCAGCAATCAAAAAATTAAAGAGTCCTACTTTGCTTTTTGCTTTCGGGAGCTTCAACTGAAATGTAGCGGACAGAGCACACGATTTCCTGGTCATAATGAATTTAATAAGATTTGAGTTGAAGGACCACAGGACTGACCATCAGAAATAGGCTTCGGTCTAATTCGCTGATCATATTATGGTTGCGAATTAAATCCTCCTCCCTCATACTATGAATGACTGTGAGCCCTATATGGCACGGGGATTGTGTCCAACCTAATTACCTCACATCCACCCCAGTGCTTAGTACAGGGCTTGGCATATAGTAGGTGCTTAAGAAGTACCATTATTGATTATCATTAATAATAAGGATATTATTAGCATGGCTCAGTGGAAAGAGCCTGGGCTTGGGAGCCCGAGGTCATGGGTTCAAATCCTGGCTCTGCCACTCGTCAGCTGTGTGACCGTGGGCAAGTCACTTCACTTCTCTGTGCCTCAGTTACCTCATCTGTAAAATGGGGATTAACTGTGAGCCTCAAGTGGGACAACCTGATGACCCTGTATCTCCCCCAGCGCTTAGAACAGTGCTCTGCACATAGTAAGCGCTTAACAAATACCAACATTATTATTATCATAATTATGTAACTCTCCCTTCATCGGCTGCTGGATTTCCTTCTTTATGCCCAAGGTACTGTTTGCAAAGTCAAAAGCAGTTCTCTTCTTCAGAGGAGAATCTAAATTATTGGCAGCTGCGGATCGGAATTGGAGATTTACGTTTACTTGCAAACCTGGCCGGCAAGTTGCTTCTTTCCTGAATCGATCAGTGGTATTTATTGAGCGCTTACTGTGTGCAGAGCACTGTACTAAGCACTTGGGAGAGTACAAGGAGAATCTAAATTATTGGCAGCTGAGGATCAAAATTGGGGAATTACATTTACTTGCAAAGCTGGCTGGCAAGTTGCTTCTTTCCTGAATCGATCAGTGGTATTTATTGAGCGCTTACTGTGTGCAGAGCACTGTACTAAGAACTTGGGAGAGTAATAATAATAATGTTGGTATTTGTTAAGCGCTTACTATGTGCAGAGCACTGTTCCAAGCACTGGGGTGTACAGGGTCATCAGGGTTCCCACGTGAGGCTCACAGTCTTCATCCCCATTTTCCAGATGAGGGAACTGAGGCACAGAGAAGTAAAGTGACTTGCTCACAGTCACCCAGCTGACAAGTGGCAGAGCCGGCATTCGAACCCATGACCTCTGACTCCCAAGCCCGGGCTCTTTCCACCGAGCCACGCTGCTTCTCACATTCCCTGCCCACACTGAGTTTACAGTCTAGAGGAGGACTCTCTCTCTCAAGAACATTAGGGAACTTGAGCGAGTTCTGCCTGCAAGGCACTCCGGACCCCAGAGAAGTTTCACTATGTTCCAACAGGTCTGTCCTCCACAAATTTACAGCACGTTCCCTCGTCGCAAAGCCGCGGTGTTGCCTCATTTCACGGCAGAGAAGAGCCGTAACTGAAACACTTCTGCCCTGTCATCAAAGGTGAAATCGAACGGTAATATTTGCCGAGCACTTCTCTGCGCAAAGCCCCGTTCTAAGTGCTTGGGAAGACACAATAATGATGGCACTTGTTAAGCGCTTACTATGTGCAAAGCACTGTTTTAAGCACTGGATTGTATGCAAGGCGATCAGGTTGTCCTACGTGGGGCTCCCAGTCTTCATCCCTATTTTCCAGATGAGGTAACTGAGGCGCTGTAAAGTGAAGTGACTTGCCCAAAGTCACACAGCTGACAAGCGGCTGAGTTGAGATTTGAACCCATGACCTCTGACTCCCAAGCCCGGGCTCTTTCCACTGAGCCACGCTGCCTCTCTGGTCCCTTGACTTAAGGAGCATACCATCTATAAGTAGTTGGTGGAAGTAGCGAGGCGTAGTAGCAAGAGCACGGGTTTGGGAGTCACCTAATCCCGGCTCTGTCACTCGTCTGCTCTGTGGCCTTGTGCAAGTCACTTCACTTCTCTTTGCCTCAGTTCCCTCATCTGTAAAATGGGGATGAAGACTGTGAGCCCCACGTGGGACAACCCGATGACATTGTTTCCATCCCAGTGCTTAGAGCGGTGCTCGGCACTCGGTAAGCACTTAACAAATATCATTATTATTATCATCATTATTAAAAGGGGAGGCAGAAAGACCCATATTATTTACAATTAGTGGAAGCAGGAGAAAGAGCAAGCTAATTTTCAATTCTTTCACCATCATCATCATTATCAATGGTATATATTGAGCGCTTACTTCATGCTAAGCACTGGGGAGATACAGTGCAGCAGAGCAAACAGACACGTTCCCTGCCCACAACAAGTTTATGCCCTAGGAGGAGATACCGACATTAATCGAAGTCATTTATAATATATCACTTAAAGATCTGTATGTAAGCGCAGAGGAAAAGACCAGGCTCATTTACAAGGCTGGGTCATTTAAAAACAATGAAACAGCCTGGCTTAGTGGAAAGAGCCGGGGCTGGGGAGTCGGGGGATGTGGGTTCACGGCCCGGCTCCGCCACTTGTCTGCTGTGTGACCTTGGGCAGGCCACTTTACTTGGGAAGCAGCGTGGCTCAGTGGAAAGAGCCCGAGCTTGGGAGTCAGAGGCCATGGGTTCGAATCCCAGCTCCGCCACTTGCCAGCTGTGTGACTGTGGGCAAGTCACTTCACTTCTCTGGGCCTAAGTTCCCTCATCTGTAAAATGGGGATTAACTGTGAGCCTCCCGTGGGACAACCTGATTATCCTGTATCTACCTCAGTGCTTCGAACAGAGCTCTGCACATAGTAAGTGCTCAACAAATACCAGCATTATTCTCTGTGCCTCAGTGACCTCATCTGTAAAATGGGGATTAAGACTGTGAGCTCTAAGTATCAACTCGATTACCTTCAATCTACCCCAGGGTTTAACACAGTGCTAGGCACGTAGTGAGCGCTTAACAAATAACATAGGTATTACTATTATTATTAAAAACAAGCTAACGGGCTTAGTACAATGCTTTGCACACGGTAAGCGCTCAATAGATATGAATGAATGAATGAATAGCGGTTGAGTTCCTCTTCCACTCCTTCCACTCAGGCCCTGGGAGCCACCATCACTGTGCTGACAATAGGCCTCATTCTGTGAGATTCATTCCCAATTCCCTACTCTAGCTCTTCCTCCCTTTATTCGTTCATTCGACCGTATTTATTGAGCGCTTACTATGTGCAGAGCACTGTACTAAGCACTTGGAAAATACAATTCAGCAATAAAGAGAGACAATCCCTGCCCACAAAGGGCTTACAGTCTAGAAGCGGGGAGACAGACAACAGAACAAGTAAACAGGAATCGATAGCGATAAAGAGAATTATAGGACCCTGAAGGCCGGGCAAAATCTCAACCACGAATGGGGGAAGACCAACCAACTATTTTACCTCTCGATCTGGGATAGGAACTTGGTTTCGAAAATGCCTTTTGTCCTCAGGCGTTCGGAAATCTGTCCTCGGAACAGAAGGCCGCTCTTGGTTAGGTCGATCAGAATCTGTCTGACGATTTCCCCGAGGTACATCCCGCTGGTCATTTTCTCGTACCTACGGTTAGGGAAAGAATAAAAGACACAGTCAAAGCAGGCATGAAAATATGTCCCGGGTCCACTGGCCAGAGCCAAAAAGAATGAAAGAGAGAGGGAGGCTACTGAGAGTTTGATTGATTCATTCATTCAAGGGCATTTACTGAGCGCTTACCGTGTGCAGAGTACCGTACTAAGCACTTGGGCGAATACAATATTAAAAAAAAAGACACATTCCCTGCCTATAATGAGCTTACAGTCCAGAAGGGGAGACGGACATTAATATAAATAAATTATAGATAAGAACATAAATGCTGTGGGGCTGGTGGACCCAGAGCTTCAGTTTATCTAGATATTTTACATTTATGTGAAAATATCTCTGCAGTGAACAGAACTATATCGTTCAGAACTAGATCAGGAGAATCTTCTTTTAAAATCAACTTTCTACGACTTGTTGAACGTTGGCAGGATTTTTGTCATTGGTAGCGATACCGGTCATATCTCTGCACATTCAAAGTCATAGCAAACGTAAAATCTCATAATTATTTGTGCTCCATGCCTCTCATATGGGTTAAAAGAGCCTAAAGAGTCCTTGCCACGTGCTTTATTCATTATGGCTTTTCTGGACATCAGGTAATAATAATTATTATTATTTTGGTATTTGTTAAGCGCTTAACGATGTGCCAGGCACTGTACTAAGCGCTGGGGTGGATACAAGCAGATCACGTTGGACGCTGTCCCTGTCCCACTTGGGGCTCACAGTCTCAATCCCCATTTTACAGATGAGGTCACTGAGGCCCAGAGAAGTGAAGTGACTTACCCAAGGTTACACGGCAGGCAGGTGGTGGGGGCAGGATTAGAACCCATGACCTTCTAAATCCCAGTCCCTTGCTCTATCCACTACGACATGCTGCTTCTCAACCATTTGGTAATCAACCAATAGTATCTACTGAGCTCTTCCTGTGTGCAGAACAATGTACTAAGCGACTGGAAGAGTACAGTATAATAATATAGACACAATTCCTGTCCCCAAGTACCTGAAAGATCAGAAGGGGAGAATTTATGGGTCGACTAAGTAATAATAATAATAATGTTAGTATTTCAAACAGCCAAAGCCTCTGCCTTTGGCTTGCACTTTTAAATTATGATGGTATTAAGCACTGTTCTAAGCAGCATGGCTCAGTGGAAAGAGCGCAGGCTTGGGAGTCAGAGGACATGGGTTCTAATCCCGGATCTGCCACTTGGCAGCTGTGTGACTGCGGGCGAGTCACTTCACTTCTCATGTGAGCCTCATGTGAGCCTCGTGGGCAAGTCGCTTAACTTCTCATGTGAACCTCATGTGAGCCTCACGTGGGACAACCTGATGACCCTGTATCTCCCCCAGCGCTTGGAACAGTGCTCTGCACATAGTAAGTGCTTAACTAATACCAGCATTATTATTATTATTCTAAGTACTGGGGTAGATACAAGGTAATCAGGTCATCCCATGTGGGGCTCCCAGTCTGAATCCCCATTTTACAGATGAGGACACTGAGAGCACAGGGAAATGAAGTGACTTCCCCCAGGTCACACAGCAGCCAAGTGGCAGAGCCGGGATCGGAACCCACGTCCTCTGACTCCCAAGTCCGGGCTCTCACCATTAGGGGAAGTTGTTTCTACATGAAACAAATGCTGCTATTTTTCACCTTTGTTTTCCGGGGTAGAGGGACCCCTCATCCACTTCTCTGTCGTACTGGGTCCGGATCTCGTCCAAACAGCCTTTGTCCCCGAACGCTCCCCACTCGGTGTTGATACACATCTTCCCCGTGTCCCCCTCCACCAGCTCGATGTTGCGCATCTCTTCCATGTAGCACACGTTGCTGCCCGTTCCTGGGAGGAAACAGAGAGGGCTTTGGTCTCTCTCGGGAGGGACAGAAATGGGAAGGAAAGGGCAATTCCAAAGGGAACCGAGCGGTAATTCCCAAAGAATGAAAGGAGAATTGCAGACTGGATTTAGAGGTCTTTTGTCTTCCCTGTCTTCCCTTGAAGAGCAGGGGCTCCTCTGGGGGTCCAGGACAGGAGCACGGGAAGAATTGATGAGAATTGATCCCCTCTAGACTGTAAGGTCACTGTGTACAGGGAATGCATCTGTTTATTGTTGCGTTCTCCCAAGAACAATGCTCCGCACACAGGAAGCGCTCAATAAATATGATGGAATGAGAATGCCAAAGCAGTGGCCACAAGCCCCACAAATGCCCCGTCCACTTCCCCCGAGTCTCCTCAGGCAGAGCCAGGACCAAAATATCCTCATCTCTGTGGCAAGTGATGCCGCTTCCTCACAAATCCGCTCGAGGATTCTTTCACTCCATCCCAGGGCATCTCCCCCGTGACAGCTGGCCAGTGTGCTTTTGCCAAAGACGGAATTCCAGTAGCCCCGTGTTGTCCTCTGCGCTCAGGGCCCGTGACCCTTTGTCCCAGGGGCCAGTTCCAGCCAGTCTGATGCCGTCAAACTGTTCAGAAAGGCCCACTGGATCAAGACCTCCCTTGATCCAAAAGAATCCAAAAGATTCAGACACGTCGGGGCCTAGTGGAAAGAGCACGGAGCGGGGAAGCAAAGAACCTGGGTTCTAATCCTGGTTCTACCAACTACCCATTGTGTGTCCTTGGGCAACTCACCTAATTTCTCAGGGCCTCAGTTTCCTCATCTATAGGGGATTAAATCCTTCTCCCTCCCACTATGAGCCTAATGGGGACCTGGGTCCTATGCCCAGTGTGATTATCTTTTTTCCAACTCATCACTTAGCACTGTGCGTGGCACACGACAAGCACTTCACAAATATTATTATTATTAGTAGTAATCATTTTCAGTTTAGCTCCACTACCGCTCAGCTGGGTGGCCAAGACCAAGTTTTTGGATTTTTTTTATTGGTGTTTGTTAAGAGCTCACTATGTGCCAGGCACTATGCTGAGCGCTGGGCTCAGCTAATCAGGTTGGACACAGTCCCTGTCCCTCAAGGGGCTCTCAGTCTTAATCCCCATTTCACAGATGAGGTAACTGAGGCCCCGAGAAACGAAGTGACTTGCCAAGGTCACACAGCAGACAAGCGGTGGAGCCGGGATTAGAACCCACGTCCATCTGACTCCCGGGCCCGGGCTCTATCCATTAGGCCACGCTGTTTTTCAAGTTGTAACGTCACATAAGAGGCCTGGCCTACTGGGTTTGTGATGAGAAGGATCAAATAAAGAAAAGGACGCGGTCCTCGGCCAACACCAACCAGCTACGACCCCAAAACCAGCTACTTACCAGCGATGAGCCCGATTTCACACTCGGGATCTTCGTAGGCGCAAGTCATCATCGTCCCCACTGTGTCATTGACCACAGCCACAATATCCAGCTCAAACTCCTGGAACGCAAACAGTCCTGGAATGTGTCTCTTCCAAGCCAGGAATCAATCAACCGATCATATTCGAGGGCCCACTGCGCGCAGAGCACTGAGCTAAACGCACGGGAGAGTACGATGTAACAGAGTCGGTAGACTGGAACCTCGTTGTGGGCAGGAATGTAGTCTATGTTCCCAAGCACTGCTTTGCATACGGTCAGCGCTCAATAAATACAACTGACTGCCTGAATAGGCATGTTTCCCGCCCATAAAGAGTTTATAGTCTAGAGGGCTGACAGACATTAAGGGATAAATTACGGATATGTACATAAGTGCTGTGGGGCCGAGGGTGGAGTGGATATTAAGTGATTGGAAGGTAAAAATCCCTGGGCGAGGGTGACGCAGAAAGGAGAGGGAGTAGGGGAAACGAGGCTCAGTCAGGGAAGGCCGCTTGGAGGAGATGGCTTTATTACGGTTTTGAAGTAGGGGAGAGTGAAAGTCTGTCAGATATGAGGGGTGTGTTGGTGGGGAGGGGGGATTCCAGGCCCGAGTCTGGAAGTGGACGGCCAGAGGCTAGATGTGGGCAAAGGAAGGAAGGAAACAGCATGGCCTAGTGGATAGAGCACAGGCGTGGAGTCAGAAGAACCTGGGTTCGAAACCTGGCTCCGCCACTAGTCTGCTACGTGACCTTGGGCAAGTCACTCAGTTACCTCATCTCTAGAATGGGGATTAAAACCGGAAGCCTCACGTCGATTAGACTGCAAGCCCGTCAAAGGGCAGGGATTGTCTCTATCTGTTACCGATTTGTACATTCCAAGCGCTTAGTAGAGTGCTCTGCACATAGCACTCAATAAATACTGCCGAATGAATGAATGTGGGACAGGGACTATGTCCAACCCGATCACCTTGGATCTACCCCACTGCTTATTATAGTGCCTGGCACATAGCAAGCGCTTAACAAATATTACAATTATTAGTGTTATTATTCAACTTCCAAGCTGGGTGGCGCTGGGGTTATTCACCACGAGGATCCGAGAGCACAACGGGAGGAGGTGGGATCCTGGAGAGGGATCGGACCGCCTTGGGGATTTCCAGGAGACCCCGAGACACCCACTTCCCAACGAAGCCGAGCCCTGTCACCTACATTTCTCCTCTTAATGGCATCTCTCAGCAGGTCCACCACATCCTCCCCTTCGCAGTCCGTTGCCTTGAAGCCTTTAGTCCATCCGATAAGTATTCCCTGAAACCGAAAGTGGCAGAAAAGAAGGGCTTTTAATTCCGGATAGAACGTAGCTGAGAGAATGAAACTGGTTTCTCAAATACACTAATAATAATACCACCACCAAAGAAATTGTCAGTAGCCCCCAAACCTTTTGCTGGATGGGTAAGGCACAGCTGAGAAAACGTAAAGGCAAAAGTCGAGAAAATGGTAACGATGAGAGCATTTTCATCACGGATGAGAGGTTCACAGTGGACTATTAATAGGTCAGTTAATATAGTGGGGAAAATTCGGGGTGATGGAAAATTCAAAAAGTTTAAGTAGGTTCATGGGTGATTGTTAAGTCCACAATGAATCAGGGATGGGAGATGGTCCTTAACCAGGGGAAAGGATGCCCAAGAGAACAACCGTCACTTAATCAGTGGGATTTATCGAGACCTTACTGTGTGCAGAGAGCACTGCGCTAAGCGTCTGGGAGAGTACAAGACAACAGAGTTAGCAGACACATTCCCTGCCCATAAGGAATGTCATTAGGACTTCAGCTGTAAACCACGTGCATTTCAGAATGAACTAAAAGTCCTAATCCTAGGGATTAGGAAAGCAAGAGAGGGAAGAGAAGCAGCACGGCAGAGTGGATAGAGCACGGGCCTTGGATTCAGAAGGTCATGGGTTCTAATCCCGGCTCTGCCACTTGTCTGCTCTGCGGCCTTAGGCAGGTCACTTCACTTCTCTGTGCCTCAGTTATCTCCTCTGTAAAATGGGGATTAAGAGCGTGACCCCTACGCGCGGCAGGGCCCGTATCCAACCTGATTAACTTGTATCTACCCCAGGGCTTAGAACAGTGCTTGGCCCAGAGCAAGCACATAACCAGTACCATAAATACTATCATTATTACTCATGTTATTGTTATCACAATTGAATGAATGAAGTGGTAAGGCTCGGGACCCTGGCAGCCGGGTCTTCACCTTATCGATGCTGGTCTGCCGGCAGGGGAAGGAGAACGTGAAGCCCAGGGGAAGTCGGGCTCCTTTGAGGCCCATGTAATCCAAGAAGTCTGCGATGCACTGGACAATGTGGTCAAAAAGCTGCAGGGAGAGAAATCTCGTTTTAAAACCAGCCAACGAAGTGTAGACGAGCCCAGCCAGGCCTGGGGGCGGGGGACAGTTCAGGGCCTGGCACGTAATAAGCGCTTAACAAATACCCTAATCATCATTATTATTATCGTTACCTCTTCCCCGGTCCCCTGCATGATCTCCTGGGGGATGGCAAAGATCTTGTTGAACATCCGGACCGACTTCCGCCCGCTTCGGATCTTCACCAGGAGGACTCGGAAGTTGGTACCCCCAAGATCCAGAGCAAGGTACTTGCCTTTCTCTGCAAGGCAAACGTGAATTTTTGTGGTGGTTTTTTTTTTTTTCCCTGAGTAGTATAAAGGACCCTAGTAACTGCCAGGTCACACAACAATCTACAGGCAACTTTCCTTGAACTAGAAACTCAATCCTCCCCGAATCGGTCGATCGGTCCGGCTCACCGCAGAACCTTTATCCGAGCTGTTTCCGGTACGTGCAACAGTACCCCTACTCCTGCTCAGCACACCACACTATTATTACTATTATTAGTAATATTATTCACATCATCATTATTATTGAGAAGCAGCATGGCCTAGCGGAAAGAGCACGGGCCGGGGAGTCAGAAATCCCTGGATTCCTCTGCCACTTGTCTCCTGTGTGGCCTTGGGCAAGTCACTTCACTTCTCTGTGCCTCAGTTTCCTCATCTGTAAAATGGGGGTTAAGAGTGTGAGCCCCATGTGGGACGGGGACTGGGTCTAACCCGATTAGAACGGTTCCAGGCACTTAGTAAGCACTTAACAAATACCACTATCATCAGTAATATTCTTACCTTTTAAATCACCACCCGAAGCCCACCTCCTCCAAGAAGCTTTCCCCAATTAATGTCATTTATTCTCCCAGGAACCGACACGATTCATAACCCAGTTAACACCCTCATCTTGACTTGGGATCGCTGCGCCCACGGATAGATGAGAAGTAGTGGGCCCTAGAGGAAAGATCACGGGCCTGGAAGTCCATAGACCCGAGTTCTAATCCTGACTCTGCCACTTACCTGCTGAGTGACCTTGGGCAAGTCACTTGATTTCTCTGGGCCTCGGTTTCTTCATCTGCAAACTGGGGATTGAATACCTTTTCTCCCTCCTACTCAGACTATGATCGACCTGATTCTCATGCATCTACCCCAGAGTTCAGGAAAGTGTTTGCCACATGGTAAGTGCTTGACAAATACCACCATTATGATGATTATTATTATTATTTATATGGATTGTCCCCTGAGTTGCCTTCCCTATTACACTGTGAACTACTCAAGGACAGAAACATTGTCCTTTCATTTACGTAGACGCCCCCCAAGTACAGAGCTCAGGTGCAACTTGCTGATGATGTGTAAGGTCTGGACCTCTGAAGCCACTTGGTAGGTGTTGTTGCCCGTCTACGCAAAGAGACGTATTCATTAGCACCAGCTTCTACTCAGTCGGTTCTGATGATTTTTAATTCATTCCCAGATGAATCTGTTGAACCTCGGGGGTTATTTTTCCTCCCTAAAATAGACGCCCCCCCTCCCCCAAAGTGACCTAATGGAATGAACAGGGAAGTCAGGAAACTCTAGTCCCAGCTCGGCGACCCTGAGCAAATCACTTCACTGTCTCAGTTTCCTCATCTGTGAAGTGGGGATAAAATATCTGTTTTCCCGCTCACTCTTAGAGTGTATGGGACAGGGACTGTGTCTGGTTTGTGTATTTTAAATGATGATGGTAATTTGTTTAAAATAAATGGTATTTGTTAAGCGCTTACTATGTGCAAGGCACTGTTCTCAGCGCTGAGGGATACAAGGTGATCAGGCTGTCACACGTGGGGCTCACTGTTTTAATTCCCATTTTACAGATGAGGTCACTGAGGCACAGAGAAGTGAAGTGACTCGCCCAAAGTCACACAGCTGGCAAGCGGCGGAGCCGGGATTAGAACCCACGACCTCTGACTCCCAAGCCCGGACTCTTTCCGCTGAGCCACGCTGCAAGCACTTACTATGTGTCAGGCACCGTTCTGAACCCTGGGGTAGATGGAATCTAATCAGGTTGCACAGTTCCTGTCCCGCAAGGGGCTCACAGACTTAATCCCCATTTAACAGATGAGGTAACTGAGACCCAGAGAATAAAGTGACTTCCCCAAGATCACACAGAAGACAAGAGGCAGAGCCAGGATTAGAACTCAGGTCCTTCTGACTCCCAGGCCCTTGCTCTATCCATTAGGCCATGCTGCTTCTCTACGCCGGCTTCTCCACGTCCACACCAGCATTTATCACAGCATTCAGCACATAGGCTCTATAAACACCTTCATCTTTATATTGTAATGAGTAAACCAAGCTTCCGCTTGAATTGCAGTTGGATTCAATTAACAGAAATCAATCCCTCAGTGGTATTTATTGAGCGATTGTTACGGGAAGCAGCGTGGCTCAGTGGAAAGAGCCCGGGCTTGGGAGTCAGAAGTCATGGGTTCGAATCCCGGCTCCGCCACTTGTCAGCTGTGTGACTGTGGGCAAGTCACTTCAATTCTCTGTGCCTCAGTGACCTCATCTGTAAAATTAAGACTGTGAGCCCCACGTGGGACACCCTGATGACTCCGTATCTACCCCAGAGCTTAGAACAGTGCTCTTCACATAGTAAGCGCTTAACAAATACCAACATTATCATTATTATTATGTGCAGAGCCCTTGGAAGAGTACAGTACAAATGATCCGGACCCACAGATGAAACAAAGACAAACGGAAGCTCCGTCGACGGGGCCCGAGGGTTCTTTCCTCAGGGAAAGGGGGACGTTCCCTCAGGAAAAGGGGGACGTTCCCTCGAGGAAAGGGGTTCTCGCCATTCCTACCTGTGCCGTCGGGCAACCCACACACGTAAGTGGGCAGCATCTTGACCGTGGCCAGGGGCTGGGTCTCCTTCTTCAGCCCGTACTCCAGCTCGGCCCTCATCTTGTTCCTCACGCTCACCAGGTGTCCCCGGCTCAGCTTCAACATGGCCAGCACCTGGTCGATCTGCTTCCTCTGGGCCTGCACCCGCGAGGCCACCGCGGTCACCATGGCCGCCCCCTTGGCGCTGCCGCTCTCCGACAGGAGGAACCGGACGTCGCAGTTTGGCGCCAGCCTCCTCACCACCTTGTGCAGGCGTTTGGGGAACCTGAGGGGGAGGGAAGGTGCTGAGCTCCTCTGGCTCCCGCCCCTGCCCGCCCAACGATAATAATGATAGTAATGATAACAATGGCATTTTTAAGCGCTTATTATGTGCCAGGCACTGAACTAAGCATTAGGGTGGATACGAGCAAATCCGGTTGGACACGGGCCCTATCCAATGTGGGGTTCGCAGTCTCGATTCCCATTTTACAGATGCGGCAACTGAGGTACAGAGAAGTGAAGCGTCTTGCCCAAGGTTACATGGCAGACAAGTGGTGGAGCCGGGATTAGAACCCATGACCTTCTGACTCCCGGGCCCCTGCTCTATCCACTACGCCACGCTGCTTCTCATAACCATTATCACGCGAGGAGAATAAATGACAGCGGTTCCCTCATCTGTAAAATGGGGATTCAAAATCTGTTCTCCCTCTCCCTTAGACTTTGAGCTCCCTATGATACAGGGTCTGTGTCTGATCTGCTTAGCTGCTGTCTACTTCGGCACTTAGTACAGTGCTCGGCATTTAATAATAATAATAATAATAAGGTTGGTATTTGTTAAGCACTTACTATGTGCAGAGCGCTGTTCTAAGCGCTGGGGTAGGTACAGGGTAATCAGGTTGTCCCACGTGAGGCTCACAGTCTTAATCCCCATTTTACAGATGAGGGAACTGAGGCCCAGAGAAGTTAAATGACTTGCCCACAGTCACCCAGCTGACAAGTGGCAGAGCCGGGATTCGAACCCATGACCTCTGACTCCAAAGCCCGGGCTCTTTCCACTGAGCCACGCTGCATATAATAAGCGCTTACGTAAATCCAATGCAACATGCTAGATTGTAAGAACCTCAAGGGACCACATGCGTGCACAGCATGTAGTTCAGTGGTCCCAGTACAGTCAGCTTGTTGTGGACAGAGAACAATAATAATAATAATAATAATAATGTTGGTATTTGTTAAGCGCTTACTATGTGCCAAGCACTGTTCTAAGCACTGGGGTAGATACAAGGCGATCAGGTTGTCCCACGTAGGGTTCACAGTCTTCATCCCCATTTTACAGATGAGGACACTGAGGCACAGAGAAGTTAAACTTGCCCACAGTCACACAGCTGACAAGCGACAGAGTTGGGATTAGAACCCATGACCTCTGAGTCTCAAGCCCGGGCTCTTTCCACTAGGCCACGCTGTGTCTTACCAAATCTGGAACTCTCCCAAATGCTTAGTACACTGCTCTGCACACAGCAAGTGCTCAATAAATATGATTGATGATGATGATGATGATGATGATGTAAACTCTCAAGAAATGGTGTTGATGAGGAAGATGCTTTAGTTGAGATTACGAGCAGCACCACTTCTGAATCAGACCAATGGTCTACTGACCCACTATTTTCCCTCCGACAGTGGAAACTGTGAAGGTTGCTTCCTTGACATCCATCTCCATGACTCTCCAAGTGCCTTATAACAACCAGTGGCCTAGTGGTAGAGCACAGGTCTGGGCGTCAGAAGGACCTGGGTTCTAATCCTGACTCCACCACTTGTCTGCTGTGTTAACCTTGGGTAAGCCATTTCACCTCTCTGTGCCTCCGTTCCCTCATCTGTAAAATGGGGATTAAGGCTGTGACCCCCATGTGGGACACAGACTGTGTCCAACCTGATTAACTTGTACGTAACTCAGCAGTTAGTACAGTGCCTAGCATCTAGCAAGCGTCTAACAAATACCATTTAAAAAAAACCAGCCTTAACTTCCCCCCAGTTAACCAGGCGACCCAGTGGAGGTGGGTTGGGAGGAAGAGGGCCGAGGGAGAAGTTGTATGAGAAGCAACATGGCCTAGTGGATAAAGAACGGTCTTGGGAGTCAGAAGGTCACGGGTTTTAATCCCGGCTCTGCCACTTGTCTGCTGTGTGACCTTGGGCAAGTCACTTCACTTCTCTGGGCCTCAGTTACCTCATCTGTAAAATGAGGATCAGAGACTGTGAGCCCCATGCGGGACAGGGACAGTGTCCAACCTGATTTGCTCGTATCCACCCCGAGAGCTACGTACAGTGCCTGGCACATAGTAAGCACTTAACAAATACCCTAATTATTATTATTAATAATGTGGAGAGGAGCACGCCCATTCTCCAAGAGCAGCCTCACTCACTGAGGGTGGGTCTTATAGAGGGTGCCATCCATGCCCACAGTGGTTTTCAGCCGGGCGACCTTCTTGTTCTCCCTCAGCCGCGTCAGGATGGCCGCCAGCGTGGCCGCGCACAGGTTGGCGGAGCGGAAGGAGACGACGGTGCACACGTGCTGGACGGCCACGCAGTCCGCCTCCGTGGGCTCCAGCCCCAGCTCTCTCAGGATCTCCTTCGTGTTGCCGAGGCCTTCTTTGTGCCTGGAGGAGGGGAAGAAGACGCTTTCTCATGCTCCTTTGCGTTGCCCCCACTGAGCGCCACTTTCTCACGCCCCTTTGCCCCCACTGAGCACGTGCAGTAGGCGCTGGGTAGAATGGAGAGCGAGCCAGGCTGTGGTCACACTCCAAACTGGGCAGACCGGACCCCACTTCGCCTCAGAGGAAGGACGGATAAGCCTGGAGAGTCTAGCGTTACCGAGCCCCCATGCCAAGCCCTCTATTTTACCGGGATGTGAACCCCAGAAATTAGACTTTTAATCCTTCAACTTCAGGGGCATCACTACAGGTATCCGGTTTGAAGGGAGAGGACGAGGAATTTTCGCTTCACTGCGAAGATTTCCGCACATGAAAAGCAACATTTTAGATTCCGCCTTTCCCGAGATGTTCATCCCGGCCCTCGAGGAACTACCGGCCTCCCCCCTCCCGCGTTATCTCCTTCCGGCTTCTCGCTGGGCCAGCGGGGAGGAGTGAGGGTGGAGAATCCCTTACTTTTCCATGGCAGCTACGTGCTGGGTCTCGATCTTGCCCTTAGTGAGGAGAGCAGTTGACGTCCGGCCACCGAACAGGAGACCCTCTTTGGCCATTTTCAGAAGGATGAGCCTGACTAGCTCGCCTAGGTACAATCCGCTAATCATCTTCTCAAACCTGCAATTCGAAGTCAGGGACAAAGAGATCAGTCGCTCCCGAATCAATCGATCGATCAGTCAATATTTCTTGAGTGCTTACTGTGTGCAGAGCACTCTACTAAGCTCTTGGGAAGCAGCATGGCCAAGTGGCAAGAGCCCGGCCTTGGGAGTCAGAGGACGGGGGTTCCAAACCCGGCACCACCACTCGTCTGCTGTGTGACTTTGGGCAAGACACTTCACTTCTCCGTGCCTGTTACCTCATCTGTAAAAGGGGGATTAAGACTGTGAGCCCCATGTGCGGCAGGGACTGTGTCCATCCTGATTACCTTGGGTCTACCCCGGTGCTTAGAACAGTGCTTGGCACCTTGTAAGCGCTTAACAAATACCTTCAGTATTATTGTTACCACATAACTGAGTTGATTGATAGACATGTTCCCTGCCCACAGGGAGCTTACAGTCTAGAAGGGGAGTCAGACACGAAGATAAATGAATATAAGTGCTGTGGGGCTGAGGGAGGGGTGAATAAAGGGCGCAAACCCAAGTGCAGGAACATTACGATTGACTCTTCTCCCTTCCAAGGAGCTTACGACATTTCTAACATCCTCTCAATGACCTAGTGGTAGAGGAAAATGACAAATATTACTCTTTTAAAGTCCAGAGATGGCAGGTGACTTGCCCCAGAGGACTCACCGATTTTTTTTTAATACGTGCATTTGTTAGGCACTTACTATATGCCAGGCACCGTACTAAGCACTGTACAAGCTAATCAGGTTGCACACAGTCCATGTCCCAAATGGGGTTCACTGTCTGATTGCCACTATCAGGTGTGATCTCACTAAAATTCCCCCTCCCCCTTTCCTGGTCCTGCCCCTTCTTCAACTCTCCCATCTTTTCCAGCATCACCTCAAGAGGGAAATCTCCCCCCTCCTCTCAAAATCCACCCCCTCCACCTACGCATCCGACCCTATTCCTTCGCGCCTTAACAAAACACTCGGCCCCTCCCTTTTCCCCACACTAACAGTCACCTTTAACTGTTCACTCTCCAAAGACCTCTTCCCCAGTGCTGTGAAACATGACCCTGTCTCCACTATCCTAAAAAAAAACCCTCCTTTGACCTCAAGGCTCCCTCCAGTTATCGCCCCATCTCCTTCCTACCATTCCTCTCCAAACTCCTTGAGGGAGTTGTCTCCCCCCGCTGTCTCAGATTGCTCTCCTCCAAATCTCTCCTTGACCCCCCTTCCATCTGGCTTCTGGCCCCTTGGCTCCACAGAAACCGCCAAATCCAAATCTTGCAGTGATTGCCCGCACCAAGCGTCTAACGAGGAGGACCTCAGGCTGATGAAGCGGGTGGCATACTCACAGTTGTTTCCCCGGATTGATGGAGCCCAAGTCTAACTCCCTGTCGAACTCTGTCCGGATGTCCTCCAAGGAGCCGTCGTCTCCGAAGGCCCCCCACTCCGTGTTGATGCACATCCTCCCCTCGTCCCCTTCCACCAGGTCGATGTTGCTCATGTCCTCCATGTAGCAGGCATTGGTGCCGGTACCTCAACACAGCAAACCGCCCGTCAGAAACAACAGGGCCTCCCTCCGCCAAGAACTGAGCCCCCCTTTCCCTCTGCTCCTCCTCCCCTCCCCATTCCCCCTTCTCCCGCCCTCTGCTCTTCCTCCTTCCCCTCCCCTCAGCACTGTGCATATTTCTATATATTATTTATTACTCTATTTATTTTGTTAATGATGTGTCTATATCTATGATTCCATTTATCTTGACGATGTCAGCGCCGGACTACTTGTTTTGTTTTGTTGTCTGCCTCCCCCGTTTAGACTGTGAGCCCGTCGTTGGGCAGGGATCGTCTCTATCTGTTGCCCAGTTGTCCATTCCAAGAGCTTAGTACGGTGCTCTGCACGTAGTAAGCGCTCAATAAATACTACTGAATGAATGAACTGAATACTACTGAATGAATACTACTAATGAACAAACAATAGGATGAATCTTCCAGCATTTAGCTAGTAAATTCTGGGCGGCCTTACGTACTGGTCCTAGTTCGTTCCTTCATTCAATCGCATTTATTGAGCACTTATTATGTGCAAAGCACTGTACTAAGTGCTTGGGAGAGTACAATACAGCAATAAACTGACACATTCCCTACTCGAAAGGAGCTAGTTCATTCATCCATTCATTCAACTGTATTTATTGAGCACTTACGGTGTGCGGAGCACTGTGCTAAGCATTTGGGAAAGTGCGATACAACAGTGAACAGTGAGATTCCCCACCCACAACCAGCTCATAGTCTGACAAGCATTGATTGGTTTTCCCTTTAAGAGATACTCTGATGTGTTTTGAGCTGACGACAGAATAAAGTGAGCACGAGAAGCGGCGAGGCCTAGTGGAAAGAGCAAGGGCCTGGGAGTCAAGAGGACCTGGGTTCTAATTCCCCTTCCGCCACTTAGCCCCCCTTGCCTGCAAAGTAGGGATTCAATGCCTGGTCTACTTAAATTGTGAGACCATGTGGGACCTGAGGATTTTGTATCTACCCCAGGTCTTCGTACAGCGCCGGGAACATAAGTGCCACACCTTGTCTGCTGTGTCACCTCGGGCAAGTCACTTAACTTCTGTGCCTCCGTTACCTCAGCTGTAAAATGGGGATTAAAACTGTAAGCCCCCTGTAGGACGTGGATTGTGTCCAACCTGATTAGCTTGTATCTACCTCAGTGCTTAGTATAGTATCTGGCCCATTGTAAGTGCTTAACAAATATCATTGTAAAAAGTCCTAAACAGATACAATGAATACTCTGCTCGACACATAGTAGGGACTTAAATACTTAAATACAAAATACTCACAGGCCACAAAGCTGAAACTGATTGTGTGGTTATAAATTGCTCTCAGGAGAAAAAAATGATGTGCACACAGCACACAAACACAGTTGCACGGGCCACGCATCACAGGGCTGGGCCGGAAGACCATTCTCTGGTCTCTTGGGAGCCTTGTCCTCCAGTAAGACCAGGACAGGACTCCCTCTTTCCACAGAAAATTCCTCTAGGCCTCAGTAATCTTTCTCCCAAAGGGGGGCCGCAGAACCCCAAGGATTCAGGCCAGGACTGCCCGACTCCACCTCAGGAAAGAGGCTGTTCCCTCTCCGCTGGCCCTTGGGAGTCAGAAGGTTATGGGTTCTAATCCCGGCTCTGCCACTTGTCTGCTATGTGACCTTGAGCAAGTCGCTTCATTTCTCTGGGCCTCAGTTACCTCATCTGCAAAATGATGATTTTACAGGGATGTGGGACAGGGACTGTGTCCAAACCTACTTGCTTGTATCCACCCCAGTGCTTAGTAGAGTGCCTGGCATGTAATGCATGCTGAACAAATAGTATTATCATTATTATTATTATTATTATTAATAGTAGTATTTTCCCCTACCTCTTCTCCCCTCCCACCTGACCCACCATTAATGATGGATGAATGATCCTTGGAGGCTGTTTCCCCCAACCCCAGCTGGAAGCTTGTTCACCTCCAGAGAGACTAGGCCTCCCCCAGTCATTCTTGCAGTTTTGTCAAACTGGCAGTGGCCATGGAAACGAGCAGTCTCCCACACCCCTCCTCCCCAAACACAATCACAAACACATACACACACACACACTCTCCAAACGAGCCCAAACAGAATTACCAATGATGACTCCGACTTCACAGCGGGGATCGTCGTACGCACAGGTCATCATCGTCCCCACGGTGTCGTTGACCAAGGCCAAAACATCCACGTCAATGTCCTAAGGGGGAAGGTGAAATTCATTCATTCGTTCAATCGTATTTATTGAGCGCTTACTATGTGCAGAGCACTGTACTAAGCGCTTGGAATGGACAATTCGGCAACAGATAGAGACCATCCCTGCCCATCGACGGGCCCACGGTTTAATCGGGGGAGGCACACGGACAAAAAAGAGACAACTTAATCGCGATAAATAGAATCAAGGGGATGAAATACGACAGTAAGGTCGTGGTGGGAAGGGAACGTGTCCGTTGATTGGTGTATTGTACTCTCCCAAGCGCTTAGTACAGTGCTCTGCGCACAGTAAGTGCTCAATCAATAGGACTGACTGACTGTTACAATCCATCGGGGAAAGGATTTGATGTCGTCCCGAGGTCTATCACACTCCACCTTCTAAAGCTGCCTGGAAGCTTTACAGAGGCAGTCATTCATTCAGTCGTATTGATTGAGAGCTCACTGTGTGCGGAGCACTGTACTAAGCACTTGGAAAGTACAATTTGGCAACAGATAGAGACATTCCCTACACAACAATGGGCTCACAGTCTAGAAAGGGGGAAAGTCGGCCAGAGAGCAGTGCGGGAGAGGATGTGAACTGCAACTCCCTCCTACTTGGACTGTGAGCCCCATGTGGGACAGGGATTGTGTCCAACCTGGATAACTTCTACCTACCCCAGTGCTTAGAACAGTGCTTGGCACAGGGTAAGGGCTTAACAAGTACAAGTACTGGCCAAGCTAGGGATGAGATGGGTAGGCCTCTGCTTGACTCTCCCTCCCATAGCTGAGACTGGTGGAGTGCTGGAAACTCTCCAGGTGTGATCCTCAGAGGGTATATATCCGTATAGATCTGTAATTTATTCATTTATTCATATATATGTCTCTCTCCCCCTCTAGACTGTGAGCTCGTCATGGGCAGGGATGTGCCTCTTTGTTGTTAAATTAATAATGTTGGTATTTGTTAAGCGCTTCCTATGTGCAGAGCACTGTTCTAAGCCCTGGGGGAGATACAGGGTAATCAGGTCATCCCTCGTGAGGCTCACAGTGAATCCCCATTTGACAGATGAGGGAACTGAGGCACAGAGAAGTGAAGCGACTCGCCCACAGTCACACAGCTGACAAGCGGCAGAGCCGGGAGTCGAACTCATGACCTCTGACTCCGAAGCCCAGGCTCTTTCCACTGAGCCACGCTGCTTCCCAAAACTCAAGTGATCCTCCAGCCTCAGCCTCCCGAGTAGCTGGGACTACAGGCGCGCGCCACCGCGCCTCTCCCAAGAACTTAGTGTGGTGCTCTGCACACGGTAAGCGCTCAATAAATACGATTGAATGAATGAATGAATTATGGACACAGCCACCATTTATTTATTGATTTGTACTGATGTCTGCCACCCCCTGTAGACCGTAAGCTCCTTGTGGGCAGGGAATGTGTTTAACAGTTCTGCCGTACTGTACTCTCCCATGCTCTGCACGCAGTAAGTGCTCAATAAATCCGACTGATGGGTTGCTTTGATCGGCCCTGGGAATTTGGATCATTGGCCCCGTAAACCCAGGAACTTGGAGGCCACAGATACTTGGAGGGTTTAAAATGAAATTAATGAAAACGGCTCCTTCATAGAAAGGAGATGTCAGCAAATCAAGAAAGAAATGAAAACTCAGTGTAAGAAAACTGGAGAAGGAAACCTCATCAGATTTCCAAAAAAGCTACAAAATGCCAAGTCAGATTAGGAAGGCAGTAGGGCTTTATGGAAGGGATATGGGGCTGGGTCGAACTGATAGTATTTATTAAGTGCTCACTGTGTGCAGAACACTGTACCAGACACTGCAAAAGATTATACAGGTGCGAACTAAGACCCTCAAGGGAACTGACAAACTGTGACTATAGGTAAGAGGGAGGACTGGAGACTGGCTCTGCACACAGTAAGCGCTCAGTAAATACGATTGAACTTAGTACAGTAGAGAGCACTGCACACAGTAAGCGCTCAATAAATACAAATGAACGATCAAATGAATTACAGATACAGTGGCTACAGTGTGACAATAAAACATTAAATCAGAATTAGGGACAAGACCAAATACCAAATAAAAACAGGAGTCAGGGAATTTCAGGCTCCTCATGATTCGGGGTCCCCGGCAGCACTAGTCTTTCCGAGGTTATACGAGACCTCAGGCTGCAGACGCTCTTCTCTTTCCCGCCGGGGTGGTGGAAAGCAGGAATGGACGGGGTAATAATTTAATTAAAAGTGCCAAGCACTGTTCTAAGCCCTGGGGTAGATCCAAGGCAATCAGGTTGGACACAGTCCCTGATCCACATGGGACTCACACTCTTAATCCCCATTTTCCAGATGAGGGAACCGAGGCCCAGGGAAATGAAGTGACTTGCCTAAGGTCATCCAGCAGGCACGTGGCAGAGCCGAGATTAGAATCCACTTCATCTGACCGTAAGCTCACTGAGGGGAGGGGATATGTCTGTTATATTGTTGCACTGTACTCTCCCAAACACTTAGGACAGTGCTCTGCACACAGTAAGCGCTCAAGAGGTCGAGAGCATGCGGGGAGGCGAGGCTGCAAATTCGGGCAAGTAACTTTTAACTTCTCTGAACTTCAGTTTCCTCAGCTGTAAAATGGAGGAGAACTTTACCTGATCTCCTCTGATTCTTAGATCGTGAAACCTGGGTGGGACCGATGTATTTTCTTGGCTCTACCTTAACTAAACTAAACTACCTTAACTTAACTAAATTTAACATGCTATTGATAAATGTTCAAAGGCTTAGCAGGCGACTCCTTGAGACCTGCTCATTGTGGGCAGGGAGCGTATCTGTTTTTTGTTATATTGTACTCTCCCAAGCGCTTAGTACAGTGCTCTGCACACATGAAGCACCCAATAAATAAGATGGAATGAATGAAAATGAAGCTTCGGAGCAAAGGAAGCACCTTAAGGAGCCCACTGTCAAATAAGGTGAGAAGAAATATGTCTGAACAGCCCCATCAGGCGTATGTAAGCCAATAATTTTCCTCTGTTAAAGCAGACCTCTCTGCACAGAAGCAGAGTGGCCTAATTAGTAGCGCCGGGGCTTGGGGGTCAGAAGGACCTGGGTTCTAATCCCGCCTCCATCATGGGTCTGCTGTGTGACCTTGGGCAAGCAACTTCACATCTCTGTGCCTCAGTGACCTCATCTGTAAAACGGGGATTAAGACCATGAGCCCTATGTGTGCCAGGGGATGTGTCCAACCCGATTACCTTGTATCTGTTACAGCACTTAGTACAGTGCCTGGCACATAGTGAGCACTTAATACCATTTTTATTGTTATTATTATTATTATGTAAACTCACCTTGCGTTTTTTCAGTGCTGTGGTCAGGGAGCTCACGACGTCAGTACCCTGAACTCCTCGCACCTTGAACTTCTTTGTCCACGAAAGCAAGACACCCTTTGGAAAGACAGTAAGACCCAGTTAAAGAGGAGGCCCTCTAATAGAGAAGCAAAATGGTGTAGTGGATCGAGCCGGGGCCTGGTCAGAAGGTCATGGGTTCTAATCCTGGCTCCACCACATGTCTGCTGTTGTGACCTGGGGCAGGTCACTTCACTGTGCCTCAGTTATCTCATCTTTAAAATGAGGATTGAGACTCACATGGGACGGGAACTGCGTCCAAACCGATCTGTTCATAATCACCCCAGAGTTTAGTACAGTGCCTGCCACATAGTAAGTGCTTAACAAATACCATTATTATGATTATTATAGAAGAATGATCTCCAGGAATTTATTGCCATGGGTGCTACGGAGCTGATCTGGCCCAAAACAAGAGCCTGGCCCCTGGAGGAGAGCTCATCCCAAGATAACAATAATAATAATAATGTTGGTATTTGTTAAGCACTTACTATGTGCTGAGCACTGTTCTAAGCACTGGGGTAGATACAGGGTCATCAGGTTGTCCCGTGTGGGGCTCACACTTTTAATCCCCATTTTACAGAGGAGGTAACCGAGGCACCGAGAAGTGAAGTGACTTGCCCACAGGCACACAGCTGACGAGTGGCGGAGCTGGAATTAGAACCCATGACCTCTGACTCCTAAGCCCGGGCTCTTTCCACTGAGCCACGCCGCTTCTCAAGATGGCCGACGTGCATCCTTCCAAGGGTAGAAGTCCACAGCTTCCAACCTCCCGTCCCCTCGCCCTAACCCGCAACCCAGCCCAAATCCCCTCTAGACCCTAAGCTCGTACTGGGCAGGGGATGTGTCTGTTTATTGTACTCTATTGTACTCTCCCAAGCGCTTAGTACAGCAGCATGGGAAGCAGCCTGGCGCAGTGGCTAGAGCACGAGCCCGGGAGTCAGAAGGTCATGGTTTCTATTCGAGGCTCCGCCACTTGTCTGCTGGGTGACCTTGGGCAAATCACTTCCCTGTGCCTCAGTTACCTCATCTGTAAAATGGGGATGGAGACCGTGAGTCCCACGTGGGACAGGGATTGTGTCCAACCCAATTTGCTTATAATAATAATAATGATGGCATTTGTTAAGTGCTTACTATGTGCAAAGCACTGTTCTAAGCGCTGGGGTAGATACAAGGTGATCAGGTTGTCCCATGTGAGGCTCACGGGCTTCAACCCCTTTTTACAGCTGAGGGAACTGAGGCCCAGAGAAGTTAAGTGACTTGCCCAAAGTCACATAGCTGACAAGTGGCAGAAGGCCACCCCAGTGCTCAGTACAGTCCCTGGTACATAGTAGGCGCTTAACCAATACCATAATAATAATAATTACAATTACAGCTTTGTACATAGTAAACAGTAAATACGATTGAGTGAATGAATAGATTGTAAGCTTGTTGTGGGCAGGGAATATGTTGTATTGTGCTCTCCCAAGAGTTTAGTACAGGGCTCTGCAAAGAATAAGCACTCGGTAAATATCACCGACGGGTCGATCGATCCCTGTTCCTCAAGCTGAAAGGAAGCGAGGTCTATGGTTCAGGGATGGTTTCTTTACAATCCCCAACTACGCCGCTCTAGACTGTAAGTTTCCTGGGGGCAGGGAGCGTGTCTAACATCTCTGCTGTATTGGACTCCCCCAAGCGCTCAGTACGATGCTCTGTACACAGTAAGCACTCAATAAATACCACTGATTGACTGAAACAGGGCCCAGCGCTTATCACGTCCTCTGTCTTCCACCCCTCACCGTAGGTGTCCCTCGGCGTTCAGTTCAGGGTCCCCTTCCATTCTCCATCCCCTGGAGAGCTCATTCGCTCCCATGGCTTCGACTACCACCTCTATGCGGATGATTCCCAGATACTAATAATGACGGCATTTGTTAAGCACTTGCTACGTGCCGAGCACCGTTCTAAGCACTGGGATCGATACGAGGTCATCAGGTTGTCCCACGTGGGGCTCACGGTCTTCATCCCCATTTTTACAGATGAGGTCACTGAGGCCCAGAGAAGTGAAGTGGCTTGCCCAAGGTCACACAGCTGACAAGTGGCGGGGCCAGGATTAGAACTCATGACCCCTGACTGCCAAGCCGAAATCTACATCTCAGGACCTGATCTGTCTCCCTCTCTGCAGTCTCACATTTTCTCCTGCCGTCATCTCAAGTTTAACATATCCATAATAGAACTCCTCATCTCCCCACCCAAATCCCGCCCTCCCTCTGACTTTCCCATCACTGTAGACAGCACCGCCATCCCGCCCATCTCACGAGCCCACACCCTTGGCGTTATCCTTGACTCCTCTCTCTCATTCGACCCACACATTCAATCTCATCACGAAATCCTGTCGGTTCAACCTGCACGACATCGCTAAAACCCGCGCTTTCCTCTCCGTACGAACCCTGTTAATCTGAGCACTTAGCCTTCCCTGCTTTGATCACTGAATCGGCCTCCTTGTTGATCTCCCTGCTCCCAGCTCTGCCACTTAGCTGTGGGACTGTGGGCAAGTCACTTCACTTCTCTGGGCCTCAGTTACCTCTTCTGTAAAATGGGGATGAAGACCGGGAGCCTCACGCGGGACAACCTGATGACCCTGTATCTCCCCCAGCGCTTAGAACGGTGCTCTGCACATAGTAAGCGCTTAACAAATGCCAACATTATTATTATTCCTGTCCATACTTCACTCAGCTGCCCGGATGATTTTTCTACTAAAACGTTCAGTCCGTTTGCCCATATCTCAAGAACCTCCAGTAGCCACCCATCCACATCTGCATAAAACAGAAACTCCTCAGCATCAGCTTTAAAGCCCTAAATCTCCTTGTCCGTTCCTACCTCACCTCACTACTCTCCTACTCCAACCCAGCCCGCCCGCTTCGCTCCTCTAATGCCATCTTCCTCACTCTCCCTCGATCTCGTCCGTCCCGCCGCCGACCCCCTCGCCCGCATCCCGCCTCTGGCCTGGAACGCCCTCCCTCTTCATATCCGACAATAAATCACTCTCCCCACCTTCATAGCCTTATTGAAGGCACACCTCCTCCAGGAGGCCTTCCCTGTCGAAGATCTCCTTTCTTCTTTTCCCACTCCCTTCTGCGTCACCGTGACTTGCTCCCTCTCTTCTGCTTGACCTCAAGCAAGTTACTAACTTGCTTAAGTTAGTAGCAATTAAAATAAAAATAAATGGTGGGATTTGTTAAGCGCTTACTATGTGCAAAGCACTGTTCTAAGCACTGGGGGATAAGAGGTGATCAGATTGTCCCACGTGGGGCTCACAGTTTTAATCCCCATTTAACAGATGAGGTAACTGAGGCCCAGAGAGGTTAAGTGACTGGCCCAAAGTCACACAGCTGGCAAGCGGCGGAGCCGGGATTCGAACCCACGAACTCTGACTCCCAAGCCCGGGCTCTTTCCACTGTACCACGCTGCTTCTCTAATTAGCAAGTTATTATCCATTAGCAAGTTACTAACTTGCTCCCTTTCTTCTCCCGGCCTTTCTCAGCCCCACAGCACTTAAGCAGCGTGGCTCAGTGGAAAGAGCCCGGGCTTGGGAGTGAGAGGTCTTGGATTCGAATCCCGGCTCTGCCACTTCTCAGCTGCGTGACTTTGGGCAAGTCACTTAACCTCTCTGTGCCCCAGTTCCCTCATCTGTCAAATGGGGATGAATACTGTTGAGCCCACGTGGGACAACCTGATCACCTTGTATCTCCCCCCGCGCTTAGAACAGTGCTCTGCACATAGTAAGCGCTTAACAAATACTAACATTATTATTATGCACATATCTGTCATTTATTTATTTAATTTGCATTACTGCCTGTCTCCCCTTCTAGACCGTAAGCTTATTGAGGGCAGGGAATATGTCTGCTCTATTGTTGCATCGTACTCTCCCAAACACTTTAGGACAGTGCTCTGCACATAGTCAGCGCTCAAGCACAGACGTGAGAGTCAGAAGGACCTGGGTTTGGGTTCTAATCCCGGCTCTGCCACTTCTCTGCTGGGTGACCTTAAGCAAGTTACTAACTTCTGTGTCTCAGTTCTCTCCACCGTAAAATGGGGATTAAGGCTGGGAGCCCCACATGGGACAACCTGATTACCTTGCATCTACCCCACCGCTTAGAAGAGTGCCTGGTACACAGTAAGCATTTAACAATTATTATTATTATTTAGCAATAATAATAATAACGTGAATTAAGCTGCTATCTGCGTGATACCCAAGAAGACTGTCACCTGCTGGTCTGCTGCCCTGGCAGACTACGGAACCCTTGGCTGTTCTAGACGAAAAACAGAATTAGCAACAACAAACTACAGAACCGGCTGCTTGGAGAAAAGTGGAGTGGAAGGAAGAGATTGAACTCTGTGCACCTTTGGAACTCGTTATTCGGTTGGATTTTTGAAACGGTATTTGTTAAGCACTTACTCTATGCCAGGCACTGTACTAAGCGCCGGGGTAGATAAAATCTAATCAGATTGGACGCAGTCCGTGTCCCTCACGGGGCTCACAGTCTTAATCCCATTTTCCAAATGAGGTAACTGAGGCCCGGAGAAGTTCAGTGACTTGCTCAAGGTCCCCCAGCAGACAAATGGTGGAGCCGGGATTAGAACCCAGGTCCTTGTGACTCTCAGGCCCGTGGTCGATCCACTAGGCTTAGGGGACAGTGGATCAGGGGCAGGAAACTGTGTATTTAATCAGGGCTTGTGGGAGGATTAGGGGGAAGAATCCTTGTTCGGTTGGAAGGGTCGGCTAACGGGTGAGATTTAAGAAGGGGGTGTCCGTCGTACGGGTGTTTGTCTGTCGGATTATGCCTGCGTGTGAGACGTTTCATTAAAACCATTAGATCTGTCAACTGGAGTCTCTGTGAGAGATCCCCTCGTGACCCGTGACCCCGTTGGGCCTACGGCCTGCCGGACGAGGTGGGGACAGTGCTTCTCCTGCAGAGAAGCAGCATGGCCTAGTGGCTAGGGCCCGGGCCTGGGAGTCAGAAGGACTTGGGTTCTAATCCCAGCTCCGACGCTTGTCTGCTGTGTGACCGTGGGCAAGTCACCTCACTTCTCTGGGCCTCAGTTCCCTCATCTGCAAAATGGAGGTCAGTACTTGGAGCCCCATTTGAGACGTGGACCGTGACCAACCTGATTAGCGTGTATCTACTCCGGAGCTTAGTAGACTGCCCGGAACAAAGTAACTATTTAGCAAATAGCATTAAAAAAAAAAAAAGAGCAAGGAGCTGGGAGTCAGAGGACCCGGGTTCTAATGCTGACTCCGCCACTCATCTGCTCTGTGACCTTGGACAAGTCACTTCACTTCTCGGTGCCTCAGTTCCTTCATCAGCAAACGGGGAATTCGATACCTCTGCTCCCTTCTACTTAGACCTTGAGCCACACGTGGGACCTGATTAGTTTGTATCTACCCCAGCACTCAGCACAGTGCCAGGCACATAGTAAGCGCTCAACGGATGCCACAACGATTATTATGACCATTACGATACCATCATTCAAGCCTCCCCCAAAAACCTTAGTACCCAAACTATGCCATGCGCCCTTACCTCCTCCAGTTTAGTCTGTTTGCACGGAAAGGAAAATGTAAAGCCAAGAGGGATTTTCTTGTGCTGCATGTCTTTGGCCTTCACGAAGTCCACCAAACAGTCAGCCACGTATTCAAACAGCTGACAAAAAGGGAAAGCAAAGAGCTCGATGAAAAAGAATAATAATACTCGTACAACAACAAATGCAGGCCCTGGTTCACTTGGTTTCCTTGTTCTCTCTTGAGGCGATTGAGAGGAGCGAACGGGGCAACTGAAGAGAAGATGCTTTGGGAAAAAGGTACCATAAGAGTTAGGGTGACTTTTCCCAGTATCGCTGTCATCGATTAGACTGTAAGCCCGTCAATGGGCAGGGACTGTCTCTATCTGTTGCCAATTTGTACATTCCAAGCGCTTAGTACAGTGCTCCGCACGTAGTAAGCGCTCAACAAATACTATTGAATGAATTTTCCTCCAGGGCCCAGGGCCCCAGAAGTTCGGGCCCCGCTCACCTCCGGCCCGTTCCCTTGAATGATCTCTTCGGGCGTTGGGTAGAACTGGCTCTCCATCTGGACCGTCTGCTTCCCATCTTCTGACACTTTCACCTTCAGGACGCGAAACTTGGAGCCACCGAGATCCAGAGCGAGAAACTCCCCCTTCTCTGCAACACAGACAACTCACTGACCGTCGGGCCTGGCAGCCCGCATCGGGATCGGTGTCGCTGACTGAGCCCGGGCTAAGCGCTTGCAGAACACGCAACAGAAGCAGCGTGGCCTAGTGGGTAGAGCACGGGCCTGGGAGTCAGAAGGACCTGCTTCCTAATCCCGGCTCCGCCACTTGTAATAATAATAATGATGATGATGATGGTATTTGTTCAGCGCTTACTATGTGCTAAGTACTGTTCTAAGCACTGGGGGAGATACAAGGCGATCAGGTTGTCCCACGTGGAGCTCCCAGTCTTAATCCCCATTTTCCAGATGAGGTCACTGAAGCCCAGAGAAGTGAGGTGGCTTGCCCAAAGTCACTCAGCAGTCAAGTGGCAGAGCCGGGATTAGAATCCACTACCTCTGACTCCCAAGCCCCGGCTCTTTCTACTAATCCACAGTTTGTCTGCTGTGTGATCTTGAGCAAGTCACTTCACTTGTCTGGGGCTCAGTCCCCTCATCTGGAAAATGGGGATTAAGACTGGGAGCCCCATGGGGGACAGAGACTGTGTCCAACCTGATTATGTTGGATCTAACCCAGAGTTTAGAACAGTGTCTGGCACATAGTAAGGGCTTTAACAAATGCTATTAAAAAAAGTCAAAGATCACCCCTGCCCTCACACTCTGACAAGGCAGCATGGCGTAGTGGCTAGAGGACGGGCCTGGGAGTCAGAAGGTCATGGGTTCTAATCCCGGCTCCTCCACGTGTCTGCTGTGTGACCTTGGGTAAGTCACTTTACTTCTCTGGGGCTCAATCCCCTCATCTAGAAAATGGGGATTAAGACTGGAAGGCCCAACAGGGACTGTGTCCAACCCGATTTGCTTGTATCCACCCCAGCACTTAGTACAGTGCCTGGCACATAATCAGTGCTTAACAAATACCGTAATTATCATTATTATTATAAGGGAGACATAAATTGACAAGTAAACCACAGTTTCAAGTGAACGAAGAGATACAAATAATATCCAGAAGTGGCTGACATTTAAAAATGGATAAATACACGAATGCCGAGGTGGTTGGCGGATCAAACAACGGATAATTAATCGATCAGTGGGACTTCTTAAGCCCTTATTGTGTGCAGAGCACTGTACTGAGCTCTTGGGAAAGTATGATATAATCGAGTTGGTAGTTGCAATCTCTGCCCATGATGTCCTTGCAGCGTAGAGGGGATTCATGTAAAATGTCGATTCATCTGTAAAATGAGGATTAATTTCTCCTCCCTGCTACTTAGACCACGAGCCCCATATGGAACAGGGACTGTGTCCCCCGTGATTATTTTGAATCTACCCCACCGCTTAGTACAGTGCTTGGCAGATAGTAAGAACTTCGCAAGTACCGTAACTTCATTATTTTTATTATTATTGTTAGGGGAAGGCAGATGTTAAAACAGATTAGGATAGGGGAAATAGTAGAGTATAAGGCTATTTACATAGGGGCTGGGGTGGGGGGGAGTATCAAAGCAGCCAAATAGGTGATAATGATAATAATAATAATGTTGGTATTTGTTAAGCGATTACTACGTGCAGAGCACTGTTCTAAGAGCTGGGGTAGATACAGGGGAATGAGGTTGTCCCACATGAGGCTCACAGTCTTCATCCCCATTTTACAGATGAGGGAACTGAGGTACAGAGAAGCGAAGTGATTTGACCACAGTCACACAGCTGACAAGGGGCAGAGTCGGGATTCAAACCCATGACCTCTGACTCCCAAGCCGGGGCTCTTTCCACTGAGCCACGCCGCTTCTGGGAGAGAAGGTAGGGGAAACGCAGGCTCTGTCAGAGGTGGTCTCTTGGAAGGGACGTGATTTTAGGAGGGTTTTGAAAGCGGAGAGAGTGGTGGAATGTCAGATACGAAGGAGGAGGGAGTTCCATTCCCGAGAGAGAAGACGGGGAAGGGAACGGTGGAGGGACAGAAGAGTCTGAGGGACAAAGAGAAGGTTGGCGTTGGAGGAGCGGACTGTGCCGACCGGGTTGTAGTAGGAGAGCGGTGAGGTGAGGTAGGAGGGAAAGCGTCTAGCGAGCGCCTTAAAGACGACGGTTCCTTGTCAGCTGTGTGACTGTGGGCAAGTCACTTAACTTCTCTGGGCCTCAGTTCCCTCATCTGTAAAACGGGGATTAAGACCGTGAGCCCCACGTGGGACAACCTGATTCCCCTGTCTACCCCAGCGCTTAGAACAGTGCTCGGCACATAGTAAGCGCTTAACAAATACCAACATTATTATTATGTGGAGGCGGATGGACATCCACCGGAGGTTCCTGAGGAATGGGAGGATAAGGAAGGAATGGTTTTTCAAAAAAATAATCCAGGCAGCCGAGGGAAGTATGGGCCGGAGAGCTGACAGTCAGTCAGTTGACCGTATTAATTAAGCGTTTACTGCGTGCGCTGTACTAAACGCTCGGGAGAGTACAGTAAAAAAACAGACACGTTCCCCGCCCACAAGGAGCTCACAGAGAGGAGGCTGATGCAGTAGTCAAGGCAGTCGATGAGCTACTGCCTTGCCCGAGTTGATGATACCAAGAACTCTCTGCTCAACCGGACGGCAATTCCTACGATTCGAACGACTCTTCCAGTGCAGCACCTCAGTTACCTCTTGCAAGGTATTAAGAAGCCTCGCCGCTGTTTTCAACTCCACAGCCTTCTCATTTACTCGCGAGGCATTTCTGAGATCAGAAAGGCAGGGCTTTTCACAGCATGACAGGAAGTCAGCAGCAGGGCAACTCAGACTTCAGGACTCCCAAAGTGCTTTGCATCCCATTTGTATATATTATTTATTACCCTATTTATTTTGTTAATGAGGGATACATCCCCTTGATTCTATTTATCGTGATTATGTTGTCTTGTTTTTGTTTCTTTCTGTTTTGCTCTGCCCTCTGTCTCCCCCGATTAGACTGGGAGCCTGTCACTGGGCCGGGATGGTCTCTATCTGTTGCCAAACTGTACGTTCCAAGCGCTTAGTACAGTGCTCTGCACATAGTAAGCGCTCCATAAATACTATTGAATGAACGAAGGAATCCCGAGGGCCCTAAGCTTTTGACCTGTGGAGATCCACAAAACTTTGGGAGGGAATGTAACTACTCCCTCTTCAAAAATCCTTCCAGGGAAATTGGATCCTCAGCCTGCCCCAAGGGTTGACTGGGATCTAGACCTCCTTTTTTTATGGTATTTCTGAAGTGCTTACTATGTGCCAGGCACTGTACTGACGATAATAATGATGTTGGTATTTGTTAAGCGCTCACTATGTACCGAGCACTGTTCTAAGCGCTGGGGTTGATACAAGATAAACAGGTCGTCCCACATAGGGCTCACAGTCTTCATGCCCATTTTACAGACGAGGTAACTGAGGCACAGAGAAGTTAAGTGACTTGCCCAAGGTCACACAGTTGATAAGCAGTGGAGCCGGGATTAGAACCCGTGACCTCCGAGTCCTAAGCCCGTGTTCATTCCACTAATAATAATAATAATGTTGGTATTTGTTAAGTGCTTATTATGTGCTGAGCACTGTTCTAAGCGTGGGGGGAGATACAAGGTTATCAGGTTGTCCCATGGGAGGCTCACAGCCTTAAACCCCATTTTACAGATGAGGTAACTGAGGCACAGAGAAGTTAAGTGTCTTGCCCAAAATCTCACAGCTGACAGGTGGTGGAGCTGGGATTAGAACCCATGACCCCTGACTCCTAAGCCCGGGCTCTTTCCACTGAGCCACGCTGCTCCCTCTGGGGTAGATACAAGGTTGGACCCAGTCCCTGTCCCACACATGGCTCACAGTCTTAATCCCCATTTTACAGATGAGGGAACTGAGGTACAGGAAGGTGAAGTGACTTGCCCAAGGTCACAGAGCAGACAAGTGGCAGAGCCGGGATTAGAACCCAGGACCTTCTGACCCAGGCCCCTGTTCTATCCTCTAGGCCTTGCCGCTTCCCAACAATCAAACTGACGGTGCTCTCGTTGAAGGAGCCGAGATCAAAGCGTGGCTTTGATCCTTATTTGATTGGGTCGGAAGCAACTCTACGTCATAAGACAAGAATGTGAGCTCACTGTGGACAGGGAACACATCTACTAACTCTCCCAAGCGCTTAGTACAGTGCTCTGCACCCAGTAAGCGTTCGGTAAATGCCATTGATTGACTAATTACTCAGGCACTGAACTCTGGACCCTCCTCTGGGTTCGATGATTTCCTCATCAGCACTGAACTTTGAGGACGCCTGTCGAGGCTTGCTCCTCTAAGCCGCCACAGAAACCAGGCTTCCATCTTGACTACCTCAGGCCTCCGACCATTATTCATTCGATTCATCTGGCTCAGTGGAAAGAGCTCGGGCTTGGGAGTCGGAAGTCACGAGTTCGAATCCCGGTTCCGCCGCACGTTTGCTGTGTGACCTTGCGCCAGTCACTCGACTTCTCCGTGCCTCGCTTCCTCAGCTGGGCATTAAATATGTATTCTTCCTGGCTCTGCCACTTGTCAGCTGTGTGACTGTGGGCAAGTCACTTCACTTCTCTGGGCCTCAGTTCCCTCATCTGTAAAATGGGGATGAAGACTGCGAGCCCCACGTGGGACAACCTGATTACACTGTATCTACCCAGCGCTTAGAACAGTGCTCTGCACATAGTAAGTGCTTAACAAATACCAACATTGTTAATCATATTTATTGAGTGCTTAATGGGCCTATATTTGAACGTCAAGAAAATAAAGATCATGACAACTGGAAGTTTTAACACATTTGTAGTGGACGGAGAGAAGATTGTAACAGCTGACAATTTTTCTCTCCTGGGATCGATAATCAATAATAAAGGAACTACTAGCCAAGAAATATGCCGAAGATTAATGTTAGGAAGACTAGCCATGAAGAGTCTGGAAAAAGTAATGAAACGTGCTGATATTATGATTGCCACAAACACAAACTGTCAACTCTAGGGTGTTTCCGGTGACAGTGAATGGATCCGATAGTTGGACAGTGAAAAAACAGGATAGAAAGAACGTCGATTCTTTTGAAATGTGGTGTCGGAGGAGGCTTTTGCGAATAACAAGGACGGCCCGAAAGACAAATAAATGGATTTTAGAGCAAATTAAATCACAGTGGTCTTTGGGAGGCCAAATGACTTAGATTAGCATATTTTGGCCCCATAATCAGGAGGACTAATTCTCTGGAGAAGACACTAATGCGAGGAAAAGTCCAGGGAAAACATGGAAGAGACAGACCAGCAGCTGGATGGAGAGAGACCATAACAGCGATAACAGAAGAACCATTAGAAAGGTTGCGAATTACGGCAGAGGACAGGACGCTCTGGAGAAAGTATATCCACGGAGTGGCTACGAATCGGAAATGACTCGAAGGCATTTAATAATAATAACTGTGTACAGAGCACCGTACCAAGTGCTCGAGAAAATACAATTCGACAGTCAACAGAAACATTCACATTCCCTGTCCACAACGAGTTTACAGTCTAGAGGGGAGGGAGAGGGATTACAAAGGGATAGAGAAGCAGTGTGGCTCAGTGGAAAGAGCCCGGGCTTGGGAGTCAGAGGTCATGGGTGCGAATCCCGGCTCTGCCACTTGTCAGCTGTGTGACTGTGGGCAAGTGACTTCACTTCTCTGTGCCTCAGTTCCCTCATCTGTAAAATGGGGATTAACTGTGAGCCTCACGTGGGACATCCTGATTCCCCTGTGTCTACCCCAGCGCTTAGAACAGTGCTCTGCACATAGGAAGCGCTTAACAAATACCAAAAAACAAAGAAGAGTAACTGAATTGCTCAGAGGACTGCCATATCCCTCAACCATCGACATACTACGTAACGTAGCCGGGGGGGGGGGGGGGGGGGGGGGTGGATATGGGGGAGGGGAGGGAGGCTACCTGTTCGGCGTGGACGGTTGCCAGAGAGGAAAGTTGGAGGGAGGGGAGAGGAAGAAAGCGAATATAACTCTACGTCCCGGAAGCTGGGTTACATATCTTGGAGCCAATCTGGGCAGGAGGCCCAATTTCCCCCACAATCAGGGCAACCGTCACTGTGCAAACACAGGAGTTGGACTGTACCAGGGAGACCGTCGATTGAGAGTGACCCTAAGACGGGACACACCTTTCTGGGTCTCAGCCAAAGAGCAAGGACGGCTTGATCCCTCTGTGAGGGCAAGGGGAGGCGGGAGGAACCAACCGGGCCCTGGTCCTGGCCAAGCTCAGCAGCAGCAGCAGCAGCTGTGGCGATCACAGGGAGCAGTTCTCAAGGAAAGACTCTCCTTAATAATAATGTTGGCATTTGTTAAGCGCTTACTAGGTGCCGAGCACTGTTCTAAGCGCTGGGGTAGACACAGGGGAATCCCACGTGGGGCCCGCGGTCTTAATCCCCATTTTACAGATGAGGAAACGGAGGCAGCGAGAAGTGAAGTGACTTGCCCGAAGTCACACGGCTGACAAGTGGCCGAGCCGGGATTCGAACCCATGACCTCTGACTCCAAAGCCCGGGCTCTTTCCACTGAGCCACGCTGCTTCTCTAAGAAAAGACTTGAGGAGAGGACATATTAAAAAGAATTAGCGTGGCCTAGCGGATAGAGCACGGGGCTGGGAGTCAGAAGGTCGTGGGTTCTAATCCCAGCTCTGACACTCCTCTGCTGTGTGGCCTTGGGCAAGTCACTTCACTTCTCCGTCCCTCAGTTCCCTCATCTGTAAAATGGGGATTAAGACCGTGAGCCCCATGAGGGACAGGGACTGCGTCCAACCAGATTTCCTTGTATTCACCCCAGGATCTAGTACGGTGTCTGGTGCGTAGTAAGCACTTAACAAATACCACAGTTATTAATATTATAAACCGATTCCTCCATCTTTCTTTCTTGCAAGACAGGGACAGGGACTGTGTCCAACCAGATTTCCCTGTATCCACCCCAGGACTTAGTACAGTGTGCGATGCGTAGTAAGTACTTAACAAATACCACAGTTATTAATATTATCAACTGATTCCTCCATCTTTCTCAAACTCCCCGGCACTCTGATCTCAAGGCAAAGGGGTGTGAGAGAGTGAGAGAAAGAGAGAAAGAGACAGAGGGGAGAGCAGGCTAACGGAGCTTCTGAGCAGTCAGGTTTGATGTCGGAGTCACATCCCACCTTTGCTCCCCAGGCCCAGGTGGAGGCTGCTCCCCAGAACTGAACTTAGCCCCGACACCAAGCCCAAACTAAAATGAGATAGGTGAAAGGGTTTTGGAAAAATAAGTACCGTACAAATTCAAGATGTTACTCCTGACTCAGAAATGCTTTGGCCAGTTACGACTAATTCAACTCTCCCGCTTTCCCCAGAAATATCTCAAGAGATCTCCTGCCTCCTCTCCAAACCCACCCTCTCCACTGCACCTCTGACCCCATCCCGCTGCACCTTATAAAAGCGCTTGACCCCGCCCTCCTTCCCTCCCCGACTGCCATTTTCAACTGTTCATCCTCCGATGGCTTTTTCGCCACTGCTTTCAAACGTGCTCGGGTCACCTCCATCCTAAAAAAACCCCTCCCTTGACCCCACGGCTCCCTCCGGTTATCACCCCATCTCCCTCCTACCATTCCTCTCCAAACTCTCTGAGTGAGTTGTCTACACCCGCTGACTCCACTTCCTCTCTTCCAATTCTCTCCTAAGGCGCTTCCAATCTGGCTCCTGTTCCTTCGCTCCACCAAACCTGCCTTCTCGAAGGTCACCAAAGGTCATGCGGTGCTCGTAGTCTATGTCGGAGGGAGAATAGGTAACGAATCCGTCCCCATTTTGCAGATGAGGGAACCGAGGCACAGAGAAATTAAGTGACTTGCCCAAGGCCGCACAGCAGGCGAGTGGCAGTCAGGATTAGAACCCAGAGCCACTGATTCTCAGGCACACACTCTTACCACTAGGCTCCACTACTTCCAGTCCTTGCCTGTTGTGTGATTCTGGGCAAATCGCCTAATTTCTCTCTCCCTCCTACTTACACTGAGCTTTCTATCTGGGACAGGGATTGTCAAACCCGATTATCTAGTACCTACCCCAGTGCTTGGTTCAGTGATTGGCACAAAACAACCGCTCACAGAATATCATCATAATTATCGGTAGCCCTTTGAAGACAGTCCCCTCTCAGTTCCCACCTGCCCACCCCACCGATCTCCCTGCATCCTTTTGGCCCCCACATTCAAAATGAAAAGTCGGAACCTAGGAATGCGCCTGTCTGTTAAGGAGATGCTCCCCTATTCGATCATAAACTTCCGGAAGGCAGGATCCGTGTCCGTCCTCGAACGTGGTCGCGGAGCCCCCATCGGGCGTTCAGTAAATATTTACGGGGATGATGATGAAAACCTTTCCTGCCAAATTTCTTCGGCACCATAGTGGCCCAGCTTTGAAGACCCCAGAGGCCAGGGCCTTGAGGGTGGAAAGGTAGGAAGGGAGGTAGGATTCATTTAGAGTGACAACAGCAGTCTTGTTTGGGGACTTTGGAGGATGGTGAACTTGTCGCTGAAAGCTGCCTCTCCGACATCATTCTGCAGGATGGATCATTTTTCTAAAAAACCACTCGGCCCACGTTTCCCCACTCTCCAAGAACCTCCAGCGGTCGATCATCCACCCCTACATCAAAGAGAAACTCCTTACCGCCGACTTCAAAGCCCTCAGTCCCCTTGCCCGCTCCCACCTCACCCCGTCGCTCTCCTATTCCAACCCACACTTTGCTCCTCTCACACCAACCTTCTCGCTGTCCCTCGATCTCGTCTATCTCACCGCCGACCCCTCGCTCATGCCCTGCCTCTGGCCCGGAACTGCCTCCCCCTTCACATTCAACGGACGATCACTCTCCCCGCCTTCAGAGCCTTATTAAAATCACATCTTAGCCTGCCTTGACTAAGCCCTCATTTCCCCAACTCCCTCTCCCTTCTGTGTCATCCTTATACTTAGATTTATTTGTACCCTTGGTTCACCCCACCCTCAGCCCCACGGCACTTAGGTAAATAAACCTTATATTCGACTAGTTCCCTCTTCTGTGACCTATTTTAATGTCCATCTCCCCCTCTAGACTCTAAGTTCCTCGTGGGCAAGGAATGTGTTTACCAACTCTGCTATATTATACTCACCCAAGCGCTTAATACAGTGCTCTGCACACAGTAAGTTCTCAATAAATGAGAACTTCTCGATAAATGAGAAAAGGTATGGCTTAGTGGATAGAGCACGGGCCTGGGAGTCAGAAGGTCATGGGTTCTAATCCCGGCCCTGCCACATGTCTACCGTGTGACCTCGGGCAAGGCACGTCACTTCTCTGCGCCTCAGTTAACTCATCTGTAAAACGGGAATTTAGAGTACAAACCCGGTGCGGGACAGGGATTCTGTCCAACCTGATTACCTTGTACCTACCCTAGCGCTTAGGACAGTCCTTGGAAGCAATATGGCCGGGCCTGGGAGTCAGAGGACGTGGGTTCTAATTCCGGCTCTGCCACCTGTTAACTGTGTGACTTTGGGCAAGTCACTTAACTTCCCTGTGCCTCAGTTACCTCATCTGCAAAATGGGAATTAAGACTGTGAGCCCCATGTGGGACAAGGGACTGTGTCCAAACTCATTACCTTGTATCTACCCCAATGCTTAGAACAGGGCTTGGCTCATAGGAAGTGCTTAACAAATACCATCATCATCGTCTGAGATAGTGTGACTTCAGCCACGCGGACCCCGAGGTGCCCCCTCAACCTCAGCTTGACGAGGGCTTCCCCAGCTTTACACAGAGGCTAGTTGGCAAACTCACAGTGTTGCCTAGCGGCTAGGACACAGGTCTGGGAGTCAGAAGGACCTGGATTCTAATCCCGGCTCCACCACTTGTCTGCTGTGTGAGCTTGGGCAAGTCACTTCACTTCTCTGAGCCTCAGTTACCTCATCTGTAAAATGGGGATTAAGACTAGGAGCCCTATGGGGGACATGGCCTGTGACCAACACGGTTAGCTTGTATCTACCCCGGCGCTTAGCAGAGTGCCTGGTACATAGTAAGGGCTTAATAAATACCAATTAAAAAAATGATGAGGCTAAGAAGGATGAGTAGGGAGGAACAAGGATGAGAGATTCCCTCTACTCCCTCTACCGCTCCCCCTTCACCTCTCCGCAGCTTAACCCTCTTCTCCCCCCATCTCCCTCTGCTCCTCCCCCTCTCCCTTCCCCTCCCCTCAGCACCGTACTCGTCCGCTCGACTGTATATATTTTCATCACCCTATTTACTCTGTTAATGAAATGTACATCGCCTCGATTCTATTTAGTCGCCATCGGTTTTTCGAGACGTTCTTCCCCTCGACTCTGGTCGACGTCGTTCTCGTCTGTCCGTCTCCCCCGATTAGACCGTGAGCCCGTCAAACGGCAGGGACCGTCTCTATCTGTTGCCGACTTGTTCGTTCCAAGCGCTTAGTACAGTGCTCTGCACATAATAAGCGCTCAATAAATACTATTGAATGAATGAATGAATGAATGAGATTGTGTGCAAGTCATTCTCTTCCTCCTTCTGGCCTCTCCCCTTAGTTTCCTCCGTGAAGGAGGAGCCCCCTTGCACTGACTGGAAAGGCTGGCTTCGGCGAGGGATTGCCGGAAAGGACCGTTCACGCTAAACATGGAAACACGTAGCAAAGACTTGAGCTTCTAGCCTAGCTCGTCTCAGATCTCTGACAAGACCGAAGTTTCCCAGGAGGGCTGAATAATAATAATAATGTTGGTATTTGTTAAGCGCTTCCTATGTGCAGAGCACTGTTCTAAGCGCTGGGGGAGATACAGGGTCATCAGGTTGTCCCACGTGAGGCTACCAGTCTTCATCCCCCTTTTAATAATAATAATAACGTTGGTATTTGTTAAGCACTTCCTATGTGCAGAGCACTGTTCTAAGCGCTGGGGTAGACACCGGGGAATCAGGTTGTCCCACGTGGGGCTCACAGTCCTAATCCCCATTTTACAGAGGAGGTCACTGAGGCACAGAGAAGCGAAGTGACTTGCCCACAGTCACCCAGCTGACAAGTGGCAGAGCTGGGATTTGAACTCATGACCTCTGACTCCAAAGCCTGTGCTCTTTCCACTTCAGCCTTTACAGATGAGGTAACTGAGGCCCAGAGCAGCAAAGTGACTTGCCCACAGTCCCACAGCTGACAAGTGGCAGAGAGGGGATTCGAACCCACGACCTCTGACTCCCAAACCCGGGCTCCTTCCACTGAGCCACGCTGCTTCGAGTTCCAAAATGGCGGATTGGGGTTTGGGGAGCTATTCCAAAGCCCGGGCCCCCATGAGGGAAGCGCCAGACCCTCTGTCAGCAAGGGGAGCCCAGCGGCGTCAAAGCTTTCCACAGGCCCACTCACCTGAGCCGTCGGGAATCGCCCTCACGAACGTGGGGAGCATTTTCACGGTGGCTGTGGGGTTGGTGTCCCTCCCCAGCCCTTTCTCCATCTCGGCCTGGAAACGAGCCATCATGTCCAACAGGGAGTCATCCGAGAGGCGCATGTGATAGAGGAACCTGTCCACCTGTAACAGACAACCGCAAGGAGGGAAGCAGGAGCTCGTCGCGGGCAGGGAACGTATCCGTTCATTGCTCTGTTGTACTCTCCCGAGCGCTTAGTACGCTCAGTAAGCGCTCAATACATACGACTGAAGGAATGAAGCCAGAGCCTTGCCTACTCCCGTGAGCTCGCTTTGTATCTATCAATTCTGCTGCATTTTAATAATAATAATAATGTTGGTATTTGTTAAGCGCTCACTATGTGCCGAGCACTGTTCTAAGCGCTGGGGTAGACCCAGGGGAATCAGGTTGTCCCACGTGGGGCTCCCAGTCTTCATCCCCATTTTACAGATGAGGGAACTGAGGCACAGAGAAGTGAAGTGACTCGCCCACAGTCACACAGCCGACAAGTGGCAGAGCTGGGATTCGAACTCATGAGCCCGTGCTCGTTCCACTGAGCCACGATTTTACTCCCCTAAGCGCTTAGTACAGTGCTCTGCACACAGTAAGCGCTCAGGAAATACCAATGATCGACTGACTGATACTCCGATCCCTGGACCCCGTGAGACACCAAGTTCTGATCAAGCTTCACCGTGACAGTGAGTCACTTGCTACTGATGCCAGACCCGTCTTCATTCGATCGGCGGTATTCGCTAAGCGCTTACTGTGTGCAGGGCAATGTAATAATAATCATGATGTCGGTATTTGTTAAGCGCTTACTATGTGCAGAGCACTGATCTAAGCGCTGGGGGAGATACAGGGTCATCAGGTCGTCCCTCGTGAGGCTCACGGTCTTCCTCCCCATTTTACAGATGAGGTCACTGAGGCACAGAAAAGTGAAGTGACTTGCCCACAGTCACACACCTGCCAAGGGGCAGAGCCGGGATTCGAATCCATGACTTCTGACTCCCAAGCCCGGGCTCTTTCCGCTGAGCCAGGCCGCTTCTCTACTAAGCGCTGGGGAGAGCTCGACACGACAGAGTTGGCGGACACGTTCCCTGCCCCGTCCGTGTCTTCAGGGGGAGACAGAGACGTTACCGGAAATGACTTGTAGCTACGTACATAAATGCTGGGGGGCTGAGGGTGGGGTGAATATCAAATACCCCCAAAAGGGACTGATTTAAGTGCAGAGAGGAAGGAGGAGGAGGTGGGGAGAAGAAGGCTGAATCAGAGAAGGGGTCGAAAGGCCCAGGTCACGCCAAAGACATTTTCCCATCACCCTCGATCCTCTGGGAGAGGCAGGTTTCAGGCCACCCAAAGGCCAGAGAGCCCAGCCGACAAGAGCGGAAGTGAGGGAAAGCAGGGTGGATAGTGGCTAGAGCACAGGCCAGGGAGTCAGGGGGTCACGGGCTCTAATCCCGGCTCCACCACTTGTCTGTTGCGTGACCTTGCGCTAGTCACTTCATTCATTCATTCATTCAGTAGTATTTATTGAGCGCTTACTATGTGCAGAGCACTGTACTAAGCCCTTAGACCTGACTTCTCCGGGCCTCAGTTACCTCATCTGTAAAACGGGGATTGAGACTGTGAGCCCCTCGTGAGTCCAACCTGATTTGCTCGTATCTATCAACCCCAGCGCTTAGTACAGTTCCTGGCACCTAGTAAGCGCTTAACAAATACCATAATTGTAAGGAAACAGCGTGGCTCAGTGGAAAGAGGCCTGGCTTGGGAGTTAGAGGTCGTGGGTTCGAATCCCAGCTCTTCCCCTTGTCAGCTGTGTGACTGTGGGCAAGTCGCTTCACTTCTCTGGGCCTCAGTTACCTCATCTGTAAAATGGGGAGTAAGACTGTGAGCCTCATGTGGGACAACCTTATTACCTTGTATCTCCCCCAGCACTTAGAACGGTGCTCTGCTCATAGTAAGAGCTTAACAAATACCAACATTATTATTATTATTGTGTAAACCCATGTCAACCAGGCCAGGACCCTAATTAACAACAGTAATAGTAATAACAATAACAATAATATCTGTTAAGTGCTTACTATGTGCCAGACACTGTCTAAGAGCTGGGGTGGATACAAGCAGATCGGGATGGACACAGTCCCTGTCCCACGTGGGGCTCACGGCCTTAATCCCCATTTTACAGACGGAGCAATTGAGGCACAGAGAAGTGAATGAATCAATGGTATTTACTGAGCGCTCACTGTATGCAGCGACTTGCCCTATGTCACACAGAGGACGAGTGGCAGAGCCTGGATTAGGACTCAGGTCCTTCTGACTCCCAGGCCCGTACTCTAACAATAAGAATGATAATAATAATAATAATGTTGGTATTTTTTAAGCGCTTACTATGTGTCGAGCACTGTTCTAAGCTGGGGTAGATACACGTGAGACTCACAGTCTTCATCCCCATTTTACAGATGAGGTCACAGAGGCACCGAGAAGTGAATGACTTGCCCAAAGTCACACAGCTGACAGGTGGCGGAACCGGGATTAGAACCCGTGACCTCTGACTCCCAAGCCCGGGCTCTTTCCACTGAGCCAGGCTACTAGGCGGTGCGGCTTCTCTAAATGCTCATCTAGACGGTTAAGTGGCCATTTCATTTGCTGGTCTCCAAATTTCAGGAGTCAGGCAAGCTAGGTTTGCCCCCTTAAAAGCTTCAGACATCTTCTTGAGACAGTCTATGGTTGGCCAACCCACAGAGCTCTCGGTAGTAAGGACTAAAACTCAACGCCGGTTCCCCGAATCCACATCCTCAGGTAACCTGGACGTTACCGCCACGTGCTGGGAAGCAGTGTGGTCCAGTGGAAAGAGCGCAAACCCGGGAGTCCGAGGACCTGGGTTCTAATCCCGGCTGGGCCACTTGGCCGTGTGACCCTGGACAAATCACTTTACTTCTCCGTGCCTCAGTTTTCCAGCAGGGATTCAATACCCGTTATCCTTCCTTCTTAGACCGCGAGCCTTGTGAGGTAAAGGGACGTTGTCTGACCTGATTATTTCGCATCTACCTCGGTGCTTGGCCCATGGTAAGTGCTCGACAAATACCGTCTTCATCGTCGTCCTCTCCTTATTTGTTCACTAAGTCACTGCCCAACCGGAACCCAGTTCATCGTTATGAGCCTTTGGTTCACGAGTGCAGAACTGAGAACGTTATATAATCTGGTTAATACTAAAATCTGAGGCCTAAAACGCAAGAATACATTCAGGTGAACATGGAGTCAGTAGGAGCGATGTATATTAAACAGCTAAAAGGAGTCCAACCGCTGCCCACCAACAGTAATGATTATTTGAAGTTGCCAGTTTGGCCAACGGCCCTCAAGTCGTCAAGAACTGCTCTGGGCAACCGCATTATAATTGCGGCATTTGATAAGCTTTTACTGCGTGCCGAGCCCCGTGCCGAGCTTTGGGTTGATAGAAGATAATGAGGTCGGACACAGTCCCTGTCCTACTTGAGGTTTACAGTTTAATTGGGAGGGAGAACAGGTACTTCATTCCCATTTTACAGATAAGGAAACGGGGACGCAGAGAAGTTAAATGACTCGCCCAAGGTCACCCAGCAGACGAGGGGCAGAGCCAAGTTTAGAACCCGGGTCTCGTGACTCCCAGGCCTGGGTTCTTTCCAATAACCACACTGTTTCTCACCTGGTATTTGGGGGCAAGACAGTGACGCCCCTCGCCCACGGCCCCACCGATGAATGAGGTAAAATATAGATGGGAGACAGGAGATTAGGAAAAGCAGTTTGACCTAGTGGATAGAGCTCGGGCCGGGGAGTCAGAAGGACCTGGGTTCTAATCCTGGCCCCGCCACCCGTCTGCTCTTTGACCTTAGGCAAGTCATCCCGGCCCTGCCACTTGTCAGCCGGGTGACTGTGGGCAAGTCACTTCACTTCTCTGGGCCTCGGTTCCCTCATCTGTAAAATGGGGATGAAGACTGTGAGCCTCACGTGGGACGACCCGATGACCCTGTCTCTCCCCCAGCGCTTAGAACAGTGCTCTGCACAGAGTAAGCGCTCAACCAATACCAACATTAAATTAAAATTAGTTTTCACTTCTCTGGGCCTCGGCTATCTTATCCGTAAAACGGGAATTAAGACCGTGAGCCCTACGTGGCACAGGGACTGTGTCCAACCCGATTACCTTTGATCTACCCCAGTGCTTAGTACGGTGCCTGGCACATAGTAAGCGCTTAGCGAATACCACAGTTACTGTTAATATTATTATAGCATTGAAAGGGGGAGTGTTGCAAGGTGGAGACTGGAGACTCGGGACTGTAAGCTCGATGTGGGCGGGGAATGTGTCTACCAACTCTGTTGTACTGAACTCTTCCAAGTGCTTAGTAGAGTGCTCTGCACACAGTAGGCGCTCAAAAAATACGATTGCCTGCTCGAGAGGCTGATTTGGGGTGCTCACACATCACCTTAAGTTCCCCGTGTACTGTGCATCCAGCAGAGGCCCCTATGAGCTTCATCCTGGCATACAGCACAAATCCAAAGAGAAAAATCCTATTTCTTTTTGTAAAATTTTTAATGCCACTTATGTGGAATATTAAGAAAAGCAAAGCCTGGGTTTCTGGTTTTAACCCGGATATATTTCTTCCCTATTAAACCTGAAATTCTGAAGGGACAGAGACCGTGTTCTCTACCTTGTACTTCTGGACCTCATAGTCACAGCTAAACATAGAGCTTTAGAGAAGCAGCCTGGCTCAGCGGAAAGAGCCCGGGCTTGGGAGTCAGAGGTCATGGGTTCGAATCCAGGCTCTGCCAATTGGCAGCTGTGTGACTGTGGGCAAGTCACAATTTCTCTGTGCCTCAGTTACCTCATCTGTAAAATGGGGATTAACTGTGAGCCTCACGTGGGACAACCTGATTACCCTGTATCTACCCCAGCGCGTAGAACAGTGCTCTGCATGTATTAAGCGCTTAACAAGTACCAACATTATTATTATTATTAATAAAAGTAATGATATTGTTAATTAAATAATAATGATAACACAACTATATCTCATTTGGAGGTCACAAAAAGTATCAAGAACATCTTTGAAGCTGAATTGCCCATCCATGTCCATTTTTATTCCTGTCTGCCCAGCCCCGGTCATGGAGTTTTCTCCCCCCAACATTCTGGGGCATAAAGGGTTCCTAAAAGGTCCAAAACACATTTCGAATGATTCTCCTCCACTTTGCTGTCTCCGTCTCTTCACTCTTTGTGGGAAGGGAACGTGTCTGCTAATTCTGATGTATTGTCCCCTCCCAAGAGCTCAGTGCAGTTCTCTGCACATAGTAAGCCCTCAAAAAATATAATCGATGGATTTGCTAGCCTGTCCCTTCCCAGAAACTTGGTGCACATAGTCAACACATGCCCCCTTTCCCCTCCTATTGGACTAACTTCTTGATCCCCAGGATAGGAGGCTCCCCGCGAGCCTCTTTCAGCCCTTACCTTCTTGACCTGATCCTCTTTCAGTTTGGTGAAATAGAAGGCCAGCAGATGTACCGCAAACATTTTTCTGCAAATCCGGTTCCGTTCCCAAGGAGAGAAAAGATTTCTTTAAAAAAAAAAAACTTCGGCTTTGGATCTTCCACCTGTAACCTCACAGGCTGTTCATATCCCAGGAGTTAAGATGTGAAGACTTCCTGGTAGTCTAGGGATAAAGTCATTCAGGCTGTTGGTTCAATGATTAAGCTACCTTTAGTGGCCTGCTCTCTCTCCTCCTCCTCTTCCTCCTCCTCTCTGTGCTCTCCTCTCGCCTTCTCCTTTCTGCTCCCTCCCCCTCCTCCTCTCTGCCCCTCTCTCCTCAATCATTCATATTTACTGAGCACTTACCCTGTGCAGAGCACTCTACTGGGCAAGTACAACGATATTACAGACACATTCCCTGCCCACAAGAATCTTATAGTCTAGAGGACGAGTTTACAATCTAGAATCTCCGGGCTCCACCTTATAACACTCCCCCTTCCGATACTTTAATCTCCTGCCTCCCACCTACATCTGCCCCTCTCCCCTTCCTCCCCTCTCTCCCTCTTTCTGCCCCTCTCTCCTCTTCCTCTCTGTCTCTCTCTCCCCTTCTCCCCTCTCTCTTCCTCCCTCCCCCTGACTTGTATTTCAGCCTCTAACAGGGAGCTTCTGGCCGGCCGCCGAAGGGCAGAGCAAAAAAGAATTCGGTCCCTCGACCATTTCGGAATTTTTTGCGACCTAATCTGGTTGCTAAGCAGCACTCAAGGCCCACCTCCCCACCAATCCAGATCATCCCCGCGAACCCTTCCCCTTGAAAAGGACACTAAAAAACCAAGTGGAGATAGGGGCCTAGGAAGAAGTCGGGAGTTCGGGGGCTCTGAGGGCTCTGCTGGTGAGGGCCGGGCAGGAAAGAGTACCCAAATGTCCTCCAGAAGCTATCTCTAGGCTGCACATCTTAGCTGGAGCTCCCAGATACCACAGCGCGGACAATCAGACGACAGTTCCTCCCAGGGTGGCCGCTCTAGCAGCCCTTGGGGACCTCCCAATCTTATACAGATGGGGCTATTGGTTAATAATAATAACAACGCTGGTATTTGTTGAGCGCTTACTATGTGTAGAGCACTGTTCTAAGTGCTGGGGTAGATACAGGGTCATCAGGTTGTCCCACGTGAGGCTCACAGTCTTCATCCCCATTCAAGATGAGGGAACTGAGGCACAGAGAAGTTAGGAGACGTGTCCACAGTCACACAGCTGACAAGTGGCAGAGCCGGGATTCGAACCTGTGACCTCTGACTCCCAAGCCCGGGCTCTTTCCACTGAGCCACGCTGGTTAAGCGCTCACTACTATGTGCCAAGCATCGTACTAAACCCTGGGGTAGCTACGAGATAATCGGTTTCCTCGCGGGGTTCATAGTCTAAGTAGGAGGGAGAACGGGTATCGACTCCCCATTTTGCAGATGAGAACCGAGAAGCGAAGTGAGTTGCTCAAGGTCACACAGCAGGTACCTGGCGGAGCAGGGGTTAGATCCCAGTCCTCTGACTCCCGGGTCTGTGTTCTTTCCACACGTGGGAAAGCTGCTCCCAAGAAGTACCTTCAAGAAGTGTCTGGTAAAACGTTACTGGCTGGTAATTTCCACAACTGGGACTTGTCAGAGACCTGGGTGGAGTGATGTTGATTTCGAACAGATGGAAAGTGTGTGGATTAAATCCAGCAATCTTGAAAGGCACGGTGAATATAATAATAATAATAATAATAATAATAATAATAATAATAATAATAATGTTGGTACTTGTTAAGCACTTAATACAGGCAGAGCACTGTTCTAAGGGTAATCAGGTTGTCCCATGTGAGGCTCACAGTTAATCCCCATTTTACAGATGAGGGAACTGAGGCACAGAGAAGTGAAGTGACTTGCCCACAGTCACACAGCTGCCAAGTGGCAGAGCCGGGATTCGAACTCATGACCTCTGACTCCCAAGCCCGGGCTCTTTCCGCTGAGCCACGAATATGATACAGCAACCCACTCGAATGGCTGATAGACAGCTCACAGTTTTAACGCTGTTTCATCGTGGAATGACTTGAGGGAGACAGACAGACGTACCAAGACCACAAGTACACACCCCCTCTGCCTCTCCCCTTCTGTCCCTCTTCGGTCAAGTGATCATCCCCGACGGAGACTCGAGTTAAGTGCGCGGAAGGCGGCTGTGATAAATCGCTTCTGTATTTTTACCAAGGAGAATCTCCGGATCCACTCCCGGAACGATTGCGGATGGAGAGCGGGGCGTTCTGGACGAGCTGCGTCCGTGGTGTCGCTCCGGGTCGGAAACGACCCGACGGCACAAGGCCTAAGACGAAAAGGGGAATTGAAACCTTGCGCCTCGAGTGGGACCATCTGAATACCTTAGATCTACCCCAGCACTTATCCCAGTATTTGGTTCAGAGGAAGCGCTTAACACCACGATTATTATCGTTATTTATTATGGCATTTGTTAAGCGCCTACTAGGTGCAGAGCACCGTCCTAAGCGCTGGGGTAGACACAGGGTCATCAGATTGTCCCACGTGGGGCTCACATTTTTTAATCCCCATTTTTACAGATGAGGTAAATGAGGCTCAGAGAAGTTAAGTGACTTGTCCAAGGTCACACAGCAGACATAACTTCACTTCTCCGTGCCTCGGTTCCCTCATCTGCAGCATGGGGATTCAGTACCTGTTCTCACTGCTAGACTGTGAGCCCCACGTGGGACCTGATTAATTTTATCCACCCCGGCGCTTGGTACAGAGCCTGGGGCATCGAAGGCACTTAACAAATACCACAATTATTATCAGTCACCCAATCCTTAGTTTTCAAGGCACTGCCTGCTCCAGTCCGGTGGTTATCTCTGCTCCGCACAGCCAGCTCTCTGAAACTGCCAGACTCAGGCGGTTGAATGAACTCGCTTTTCTCACCTGCTTAATCCTTTCATCTCTGTTTGCTTTTCTCCAAGGGAGCCTCATCCATCAAAGCAATTACAAAATGACCCACTGGACAAGTGAACCTTAAACACCGTGAAGGACCATTAGCCTCAACTCCCTCTTCAAAAGTCACTGATCCCATCATCAGCCTTCTTTGCAAACCTATTAGGGAATCCCGAAGGCCACAGTCAAGGAGGGGCAGCGTGGCCTCGTGGATGGAGCACGGGCCTTGGAGTCAGAAGGTTTCTCATGCCGCCTCCGTCACCCGCCTCCTGGGTGACCCCGGGCAAGTCATTTCACTTCCCCGGCCTCGGTTACCCCGCCCGTAAGATGGGGGTCGAGTGTGAGCCCCACGTGGGACGGGGACTCTGTCCAACCTGATGAACTTGGATCCAAGTTAGAAGAGTGTTTGGCAGGTAGTGAGCGCTTAAGTACCAGAATTATTATTATTGTTACCTGGCATTCTGGGATTCTTGATTAAATGAATTAACATCGAGATGAATCCTGCCAATTCCTCCTCCTGCTCCTCACCTCCACAAGCCCCGCTGCTCCATAAACACATCCAGACTACCGATCGATCCATGGTCTTCGAGCGGTTATCGCACGCAATCCATCATATCTATTGAGCACTCACTGTGTGCAGAGCACTGCACTAAGTTTTCGGGCGAGTATAATACTACCGAGTCGGTAGACGAGTTCTCTGCCCACAGCCTAGAGGGGGAGACGGACACTGAGATAAATACATTAAGGATATGTACGTAAGTACGTTAGAGAAGCAGCGTGGCTCAGTGGAAAGAGCTTGGGCTTTGGAGTCAGAGGTCTTGGGTTCGACTCCCGGCTCTGCCACTTGTCAGCTGTGTGGCTGTGGGCGAGTCACTTCACTTCTCTGTGCCTCAGTTCACTCATCTGTAAAACGGGGATTAACTGTGAGCCTCACGTGGGACCACCTGATGACCCTGTATCTCCCCCAGCGCTTAGAACAGTGCTCTGCACATAGTAAGCGCTTAACAAATACCGACATCATGAAGTACGGTGGGGCGGAGGGAAGGGTGAATAAAGGGTACAGATCCAGCGCAAGGGTGAGGCAAGAAGGGAGTGGGAGAAGAGGAAATGAGGGTTCAGTCGGGGAAGGCCTCTTGGATAAGGCTTCGAAGGTGGGGAGAGTCATCGTCTGGCGGATACGAAGAGGGAGGATGGGGGCGAGGGGTCGGGGGCGAGATAAACGAGATCGAGGCACGTCGCGCAGGTTGGCATTAGAGGAGCGAAGTGTGCGGGCTGGGTTGTAGCGGGAAAGCAGTGAGGTGAGATAGGAGGGGACAAGGGGATCGCTTGCTTTAAAATATATGGTAAGGAGTCTCTGTTTGGTGGGCAGGTGTATAGGCAACTACCGGAGGAGTGGGGAAACACGTCCTGAACAATTCTACAGAAAAAGGATCTGCGTGGCAGAGTGAAGCACGGACTGGACGAGGAGAGACGGGAGGCGGGGAGGTCAGCAAGGAGGCTGAGGCAGTAATCGAGGTGGGAGAGGATAAACGCTTGGATTAAGTGTTAGCTGTTCGGCTAGAGAGGACAGAGCGGATCCTGGCATCCCGCGAAGGTGGAACCGACGGGATGTAGCGACACCGACTACGTGGGTTGACAGAGAGGGGAGTCCAGGGAAAGGCCAAGGTAACTGGCTTGTGAGACAGGCCTACAGTGATGGAAAAGTCAGGGGGAGGACGGGGTTTGGGTGGGGAGATGCGGAGTTCTGTTTTAGAAATGTTATATTTGAGGTTTCGGTGGGACATCCAAGCAGGGATGTCCCGGAGGCAGGAGGAAACAGGAGACTGCGGGAAACGAGAGAGAGATCAGGGCTGGAGATGTAGATTTGGGAATCATTTGCACAGAGATGCAGCCGAGGCCATAAGCGAATGAGTTCTCCGAGGGAACTGGGGTAGATGGAGACTAGAAGGGGGCCCAGAACTGAGCCTCGAGGGACTCCCACACTTAGGGGGTGGGAGGCAGAGGAGGAGCCCGCCAAAGAGATTGAAAATGAGCAGTGGGAGAGAGAGGAGGAGAACCAGGAGAGGACAGCGTCGGCGAAGCCGAGTCTGGATAACGTTTCCAGGAAGAGGGGGTGGTCGAAGGCCGAAGGCACCTGAGAGGTGGAGGAGGATTAGGGTGGAGTTGAGCCGCTAGATTTGGCAAGGAGGAGAACACTGGTGACGTCTGAGAGGGCAGTTCAGAGAGCACTGTGCAGAGCGCTCTACTAAGCGCTTGGGAGAGTGCAGCACAATAGAGTCGGTAGGTACGATCCCTGCCTTCCACGGGCTGACCATCTGGTGGCCTATATTAAGTACTCTCCAAGCGCTTAGTACAGTGCTCCGCACCCGGTGAGCGCACCGTAAATACCACTGAATGAATGAATATCCCTTTCACACGTGTGATTCCAAGGTCACATTCCTTGAACTCAAGATTTGCTACGCTCCCCCTCCCTAGTCTTTAAAAAAGAGCCACGATTGACAGCTAAGCATGGGTAACAAGCTTAAATGAACGACCTTTCCCAGCTCCACGATAAAAATAATAATAGAATAATAATAGAATAGAATAACAATAACATACCTTTCTATTTCCCCTAACTCTAATCCATTTGAATGTCTGTCTCCACCCATAGACAACAAGCTCCTTAGGAGCTGGTATCTCGTCTACCGGCTCTGTTGTATTTTCCCATGCATTTAGTATGCGTTTAGAGAAGCAGCGTGGCTCAGTGGAAAGAGCCTGGGCTTCAGAGTCAGAGGTCACGGGTTCGACTCCCGGCTCTGCCACTTGTCAGCTGTGTGATTGTGGGCAAGTCACTTCACTTCTCTGGGCCTCAGTGACCTCATCTGTAAAATGGGGATTAACTGTGAGCCTCGCATGGGACCACCCGATGACCCTGTATCTACCCCAGCGCTTAGAACAGTGCTCGGCACGTAGTAAGCGCTTCACAAATACCAACATTATTATTTAGTACAGTGCTCTGCACACAGTTAGCGCTCAGTAAATATCAGCGATTGATTGATTCCTCAATTAGCTCCCAACACATCAAATCGTAGCAAGGCAACAGACATTTCTAGCCCCTCCGTAATTATTTACACCTTTTCTCAGCAGTTGTACGTATCGACTGGTGGTATTCAGCGTGGCCTAGTGGAAAGAGAGCGGGCTTGGGAGTCAGAGGAAGTGGGTTCTAATCCCGGCTCCCCCACTTGTCGGCTGTGTGGCTTTGGGCAAGTCACTTCACTTCTCTGAGCCTCCGTTACCTCCTCTGTAAAACAGCGATGAAGACTGTGAGCTCCATGTGGGACAGGGACTGTGTCCAACCTGATTACTTTGTATCTACTCCAGTGCTTAGTACAGTGCTCGGCACATAGCGCTTAACAAATACCAAATTAATATAAATAAAAAAAGGGACCTGAAGCATTCCATTGGCTCTAGAGAAAAAAGAAAATGGCCATGAAAGAAAGTCAACCTGAAATGACTGAAAAAATGCTGACTCTCTTCAGCAGTCACCACGGTGCCTCTATGGGAATAGACAATGAATTAATCAGAAATGCCAACTTCAATAAGTGACAAAAGAATGCTAGTTGGCTTTTATTCTTCTAAACTTACCGCTCGCCCAGACGATGGCAATAAATCTAAGTGACCAACAAATCATGTTGTAAATACAGTATTCGACAGAGTTCCATAAGCCGCACATCAGTCCGGTACATCAAAGATAATGAAAAGGCCTTTTTGGCTTCACACATCTTTTAACTTTTCGACTCTAGACTGTCCAACCTTGAATTCACGCAAAAAAGTTCTAAAGGTTTAAAGTCTAAGGAAGCTATCTGGAAATAGAGATTTCAAAAAGGATCACGGCGAATAAAATGATTAAAAACTCTCTCCCCAACAATCTGGGGAAAACTGGATGCAGTCAGCGCAACGGGGGGAAAAAGAAACTGTAGAAAGCTATAGTACCAATAATATAAATAGTATTTATTGTGTTCACCGGGTGTAATGCTCTGAAGTGCTTGGAAAAACTCAACAGAATGGAAAGACACAATCCCTTCCCACAAGGAGTTTTCATTCTTAAGGAGGGGAGGCGAACACAAAAACGTTTAGAAATTAAGTAATCAAGATAAATAACTACAATTGTAATTGACTATTCTAATTATGCTGAAGATAGATACAGTATTTATAAAGTCTTATATGGCTCTTCTGTAATAATAATAATAATAATGATGGTATCTGTGAAGTGCTTACCATGTGCCAAGCACTGCTCTAAGCACTGGGGTAGCTCCAAGGTAATCAGGATGTCCCACGTGGGGCTCACAGTCTTAATCCCCATTTTACAGATGAGGTCACGGGGTTACAGAGAAGTGAAACGACTTGCCCAAAGTCACACAGCTGACAAGTAGCGTAGCCGGGATTAGAACCCACGACCTCTGACTCCCAAGCCCGGGCTCTTTCCACTGAACTGCTGTACTGGCCTCTCCCTCACTGAGTACAGTGCTCCGCACACAGTAAGCACTCAATAAATACCACGGATTAGCTGACGTGGTGATATGACTCAGGGTGTTCAGAGTAAAGGAGAAAGGGCTCACTGAAGGAGAGGTGATTTTAGGGCTTTGAAAGTGGAGAGAGCAGGGGGCTGTCGGTCAGATTTTTAATGCTGGTGTTTGTTAAGCGCTTACTATGTGCAGAACACTGTTCTGAGTGCCGGGGGAGATATGGGGTCATCAGGTTGTCCCACGTGAGGCTCACGGTCTTCATCCCCATTTTACAGATGAGGGAACTGAGGCACAGAGAAGTGAATTGACTTGCCCACAGTCCCACAGCTGACACGTGGCAGAGCCGGGATTCAAACCCGTGACCTCTGACTCCCAAGCCCGGGCTCGTTCCACTGAGCCACGCTGCTTCTCATTTTGAGATCTGAGGGGGAGGCAGACGGTGAGCCCGTCATTGGGCAGGGATGGTCTCTATCCGTTGCCAAATCGTCCATTCCAAGCGCTTAGTACAGTGCTCTGCACAGAGTAAGTGCGCAATAAATACGATTGAGTGAATATGAGAATGAAGAGATGGTGGGAGAATTGAGAACCGAGTAGTTAGAAGGCTGGTTTGGGAGGGACAGAGTGAGCAATTAGAGAGGGTCCAACCTGATTTGCTTGTATCCATCCCAGCGCTCAGTACAGGGTCCGGCACGTAGTAGGAGCTTAACAAGTACCATTTGATGGCATCAAGTTGGTAGCTGGAATCAGGGAAGCAGATGTGTTCCCCAAAAGAGTGAGTAATGTAATGCAATGAATAAGATTTTCCCGTTAGGCTGGAAGCTCCTCACGGGCAAGGACATCTCTCCTTACTCTGTTGCATTTTAATAATAAAAATAATAATGTTGGTATTTGTTAAGCGCTTACTATGTGCAGAGCACCGTTCTAAGCGCTGGGGGAGAGACGGGGTCATCAGGTTGTCCCACGTGAGGCTCACAGTCTCAATCCCCATTTTGCAGATGAGGGAACCGAGGCACAGAGAAGTGAAGCGACTGGCCCACAGTCACACAGCTGACAAGCGGCAGAGCCGGGATTAGAACCCGTGACCTCTGACTCCCAAGCCCGGGCTCTTTCCGCTGAGCCACGCCGCTTCTCATTTTCCCAAACACTGAGCGCAGTGCTCTGCACGCGGTGAGCCAGGGCCCGAGAAATAGCACCCATCGATTTTCCGAAGAGCGGCGACACATTCAATAGTATTTATTGAGCGCTTACTCTGTGCAGAGCACCGTACTAAGCGCTTGGAATGAACAAGTCGGCAACAGATAGAGACGGTCCCTGCCGTTTGACGGGCTTACGGTCTAATCGGCTCCGTTGCTTTCTCCGGTATTTGGGATCGGGCTCCGAGGGGGATGGTCGACGTGGGATTAAACCCCAAGGCCCCGTCCCCCAAGCTGGGGCGACTGCAGGCCAATCGGGTCGGACGCGGTCCCCGTCCCCCCGTGGGGCTCGACCTCAATCCCCGTTTTACAGATGAGGCAACCGAGCCACAGAGAAGTGACATACCCAAGGTCACACGGTGGGTTAAGCGGCGGAGTCGGGATCAGAACCCGGGTCCTTCCGCCTCCCGGGCCGGTGCTCCATCCGCTAAGCGACGCTGCTAGGGCGCGCTTTGGATAATGATAAGGATATTGATGCGGCACGGGTCGAGGTGGTGGGAGATTCGAGTCTTAATCCTAGCTGTGCCCCTGCCCTGCCGTGTGACCTTAAGCAAGTCATTTCATTCATTCATTCGATAGTATTGAGCACTTACTATGTGCACAGCACTGTGCTAAGCGCTTGGAATGGACAATTCGGCAACAGATGGAGACGATCCCTGCCCACTGACGGGCTCACAGCCTAATCGACGGGCCCACTGAAATCTTATTTTTTTCCTGCTCCCTCCTCCTTTAGACGGGGCAGGCCACCATTCTCATCTTCCAAGCCCCACTAAAGTCAGGCCTCCTCCAGGAAGCCTTCCCTGACTACACTCTCACCTCCCCCAGCTTACTTCTCTGCCGTCAGCATCGCCTACGCACCCGAGCCCTCATCCCCTAAGCACTCAGGTAGGTAGCCGCTCCATCCCCACCCCTCGCGTACTTAGGATCCCAATTCCGCCGCCGCTCCTTACTTGCAACGCATCCGTTCAATCGTATTTATTGAGCGCTTACTGTGTGCAGATATGTCTGTCCCTTCCCCGCCCTCCCCGGACTGAAAGCCCCTTTCCAGGCAGGTTTCGCCTTTACTAACTCTACTGTGTTCCCCCAAGGACCTCACAGTGTTTTCCATAAACGCTCAATAAATAGCACTGACTCAAGCTTTCTTTTTCCCCACCACGAATCGGCGCTATGCGATACCCAAATTTTGCTGGGCACTCCCAGGGGCTAAATTTTTTTTCCCTTGCATTTTGTCGAGCACTTAGTGAAGCTACGTACATCATTAGTTGTTCCAAATGCCCCGCACAATAGGTCAGAAGTGACGATCCCCTCGCAGGCACCAGGAAACTGAGGTCCCAACACAAAGCGGTTCCCTCCGCGTTAATAATAACTGTGGTATTTAAGCGCTTACCGTGTGCCGGGCACGCGCAGTGGATTCAAGGGAAAGGGGTTGGCACAGTCTCTGTCCCACATGGGGCTCCCAATCTCCGTTTTCCAGATGAGGAAACTGAGGCACAGAGAAGCAACGTTAGAACCCACAACCTTCCGACTCCCAGGCCTACGTACGCTCTATCCTATACGCCAAGCTCCTTCTCTATAGAGAACGGAGATCTGAGTTGAGCCCGTCGCCTGTGTCGACGAGAAATCCACGGCTAGTTGAGAAGGAATCACTGAACCTAAAAAGCGGAAGGGCAGCCGAAGACCACGGAGGGGCAAGCGTAGATTGCCTTTCCCACCGCACAGCTGCGGCCTCAAAGTTAAGTGCGCATTCAGAACCGAGCTTAAGTTGAATCTTAGGAAGGTTTCTGAACCTCGCCTGCGTGAAGCAAAAATTTGATTGCTGTTGTTCTCGTCTGTCCGTCTCCCCCGATTAGACCGTGAGCCCGTCAGAGGGCAGGGACCGTCTCTGTTACCGATTCGTACGTTCCAAGCGCTTAGTCCAGTGCTCTGCACATAGTAAGCGCTCAATAAATACTATTGAATGAAGAGGCCCCAAGTTACGTTGTCCTCTCTCAAGCTTTTAGTACAGGGCACTACAGTATTTACAGTAATAATAATGTTGGCATCTGTTAAGCGCCTTCACTACGTGCGAAGCGCTATTCTAAGCACCGGGGAGGATACAAGGTGATCAGGTTGTCCCACGGGGGGCTCACGGTTTTCGTCCCCATTTTACAGATGAGGGAACTGAGGCCCAGAGAAGTGACTTGCCCAAAGTCACACGGCTGACAAGCGGAGGAGCCAGGATGAGCTCAGCCTGGCCAAACCGGTACGCTCGGGCAAAGAATTCTCTCCTACACAAGACTGGCCCTAACTTAGTGTTTCCGTTCCATCGATCGGTGGCACTTATCAAGCAATTACTGTGTGCAGAGCACTGTACTAACGGCAAAGCAGAGTACAATACAATTGAGTGAGTAAATGGTGGGGTTTTTTTCCCCAAACGGTATCCGTTCAGCGCTCTCGACGTGCCAGGCCCTGTTACGCCCCGGGGTAGATACGAGATAATCAGGTTGGACCCGGTCCCCGTCCCACATGGGGCTCCCAGTCTTATCCCCATTTTACAGATGAGGTAACAGGCCCAGAAGCGACTTGACTTGCCCAAGGTCTCACAGCAGACAAGTTAACGGAGACGGGAAAAGGACCCGGGTCCTTCTGCCTCCCGGGCCCCTGCTCCATTAACTGGGCCATACTCTTTCGTTCCTTGCCTTCAAGGAACCTCTTTTCACCCACTGCCCACAGACATCCCAATGTTAATGATTGGAGGATTCCTCCCCCGTGGAAGACAGACGCCATCCCTCATCCCAAACACCTTCGATTCCAATCCGGGGCAGAAGACGAAAGAAAAGAGAGGCGTTTCTAAGACCGCAAGACAGCCAGGAACAAGGCCATCGGGACCACACCTTCCCACCGGTTTCGACACCAGCACGGCTAGGTGGAAAAATCGGGACTCCGCATTTACGAGGAGCCAAAGGTTACGAAAATCGAGATTATTTCTCTCTCCAATGACACATCACCGCCATTCACAACCTGCTCTTATCGGCCGGACCTCGGACCGCCGAGAGAAGGCCCAGGAAAAGGTGAAAGCCAAGGAGCGGAGACCTGATAAACTCCACTCCCCCCACACCCCTCCGATGGCTGATCTGGTTCCTGCCCTAAAATGGTAGGAAAGTGGCCACGGCCTAGGGGGAGGGGCCCGGGCCTGGAAGCCAGAGGACTCGGGTTCCAATCCCGGCCCCCGCCGCCCGTCTGCCGAACGGCCTCGGGCAGGTCGCCTCGCTTCCCGCTGCCTCAGTTACCTCATCTGTGAAACGAGGATCGCATCCTCTTCCCTCCAACGAACTGCGAGCCGCGCGTGGCACAGGGACAGGGTCCAACCTGATTATCTTGCTCTTTGTGGGCACGGGACGAGTCTTCCGACTGCTGCACTGCACTCTCCCAAGCCCTCAGTACGGTGTTCTGCGCATAGTAAGCGCTCAATACGTACGACTGATTCACCCACCCCAGTCCCTGGTACGGCGCCTGGTCGTAGGAAGCACTTAAATACCATTTAAAAAAACAAAAAGCCACCCCCAGCCCTCCCCGGCCAATTCAGCAAGACCGGGCCACAGGTTTGAGGGGGACTTCTTCGAGGGTCTGGACCTGCAAACCAGATCGGCCTCTCTGGGGTCACCGGGTGGGTTCAGGTCCCAGTCGTTCACGGGGAGGTCGCCCTCCGAGTCCCGTCCCGTCCCTTGGCCCCGCCCCACCCGACCTAGGAGGTGGGAGGAAGAGCTGGGCACGGCAGTGGTTCGGCTCAGAGTTGACACGCTTAGGGAAAGGGGCGTACGCCAGAAGGGCCTCGTGGGCAGGGAAGAGGCCGAGCTCGTCCGAGCACTTAGCACGGAGCCCGGTGGGCGCCTCATAGATACCGCTGACCAGAGGTGGCGGGGTCCCGCAATTGCAAATTACTTAATGGTCTCAGAGGAGACGATCTCACAGTTTTGAAGTGAGGCAGCGTGGCCTGGCGGCAAGAGGGCGGGCCTAGGAATCGGAGGAACGAGTTCTGACGGCAGCTCCGCCGCTTGCCCGCTGCGCGACCTCGGGCAGGTCACTTCTCCGCGCCCCGGTTCCCTCCTGGGCCGAACGGGGCTTTAATTCCCGTTCTCCCTTCCACTTAGACCGTGAGTCCCATATGGGACCTAATGACCTATCTACTCCAGTGCTTGGCACATAGTAAGTGTTCAACAAAAACCACTATAATTACTATTAGGGATGAGTACAGGAGAATTCGAACGTAAGCTTTCCACCCTGGAGAATCATCTACCTGAATGAAAACGACAGGCCACAAAAACATCACACGGGGAGCAAAAGCATACCAGGAAAGGGTGCGAAAGGGTTTCGGGTTTTTATTTAAACTCGTCTATTCGGCTGCGGGTTTACTTTTTCTTTTTCCTGGTTCCTTTGGAACTCCTTTCGTCCTCTGTTCTTTCTGGGCCGTGGTTATCCTGTTGGGTTAACCACTCCTTCTCTAGCTGTTTCAGCATGTGGCGGGTGAGGAGTCCCTGCTGAACCAATCTCGAAGCCAGAGAGGACGACGGCGGCTCGGCGGCTTTCGACCCCAAAGCTTTGGGGCCCCGCATCCTTCTCGGGGCCTGGATTCGCCGGGAGCCGGGAGCCGGGTCCCGGCCCTCTCCCGGCAGATCTTCCGGGTTCAGCATCCTATCCCGAGCGCCGGTACGAGGCAGAGGGAAGTCTTCGGGGAGGGCTAGGGCTCCCGAAGCCGTGTGAGACTCGGAGACTCTGATCAGCTTCGTTATGTTGTGCACGCCGTTTTGGATGATGCCGTCGAGTTCTTTCTGGAGGTCTCGGACGAGGAGGGCGTCGGGGAACATATCCACGAACCGGTAGCTGAAAGGGGACACCGAGTTACACCGTTACGACGCCGCCTGGTATTCGAGCAACTCAGACTATGTGAGACGGGCCTTTTCTTAATCGCCGGGCGGCATTTCCGGGTGACGTGACTGATTTTCCTTTGTATACTCTTTCCTGTCTCATAGATCTTCTTCCCTTCACTACACCGGATGAGCTGGCTAGTCCAAGTCTAATAGTGGAAAATTCTGGGAAGACTGCCGCTGAGCTGGATTTCCACCAGTTGCCCCCTTTGCTAATGATATCAAAAAACCCCACTAAAAAACGGTACTCTCTAAATTCCAATCTAAATGCTAAAAATAACGATTCCCACTAAAGCCTTCATTTGCCCTCACAGGAGAGGTTCCTGCAAGATTCACCTTTGAAAAGCAGCGTGGCCTAGCGGGTAGATCACGGGCCTGAAGTCAGAGGACCAGGGTTTTAAGCCCGGCTCCGCTGTCTGACCGCTGCGTGACCCCGGGCGAGTCACTTCACTTCTCTGTGCCTCAGTTACCTCTTCTGTAAATATGTGTTCCCTATGTGGGACAGGGGACTGTGTTCAACCCGATTATCTTGTAGCCACCCCGGTGCTTAGTACAGTGCCTAACACAAAAGTTAGCACTTAACAAATACCTTTTTTAAAAAAACAAACCCTCCTATCCCCTCTCCACGGCTTATTTAGTCCCAGGAAAAGGAAGAGGCAAAGTGCTACGGCACAGATGGCTAATACTACTCAACTGGGCCCATCCAGGGAGGACAAAAACCTTCATCTCAAAACAATAATCGTGGCATTTGTTAAGTGCTTACTACGTGGGAGGCCCTGTACTAAGCGCTGGGGTGGATACGAGCAAATGGGGTTGGACGCGGTCCCTGTCCCACGTGGGGCTCACGGTCTCAAACCCCATTTTCCAGATGAGGTAACTAAGGCCCAGAGAAGTCAAGTTGTCTTGTTTTTGTCCGTCCGTCTCCCCCGATTAGACCGTGAGCCCGTCAATGGGCAGGGATTGCCTCTATCTGTTGCCGAACTGTACATTCCAAGCGCTTGGTACAGTGCTCTGCACATAGTAAGCGCTCAATAAATACTAGAGAATGAATGGACTTCCCCAAGGTCACACGGCAGACAAGCGGCAGAGCCGGGCTTAGAATTCACAAACTTCTGACTCCCAGGCCGGGGTCTGTCTCCGCCAGGCCACGCTGCTTCTCATCAAGTCACTTCACTTCTCTGTGCCTCAGTTACCTCAACTGTAAAATGGGCATTAAGACTGTGAGCCCCACACGGGACAACCTGATCACCTCGTACCCACCCAGCGCTTAAAACGGTGCTCTGCACATAGTAAGCGCTTAACAAATATCATCATTATTATCTTCCGGGCTCCAGCTGAGCCGGCGAGAGTCTCGCCCCCCGGGACGGGGGACGGGGAACAAAAGCGCGGCTTCCGTTACCTCAGCCACAGGTAGAGGTCAAACACGTCGTGGACGGCTTCCAGGTGGATGAGGTCCTTGATGTTTTTCGGAGGGACCAGCGGCCAGCTGGTGTGCCGGCAAAGCCAATCGAACGTCAGGGGCTCGTTCCTGCTGTACTGCCTGGCAAACTGGGGGGACAAATGAGAACGTCGGCTGCGTCACGGAGCGGCAGACTTGAAATACGGCGCTCTACTCGGATACCTCGGTCCCGTCGGGACTCCGTGTTCTCCCGCTCCGCCCCGACCAGCCTGTTGTGAGATCATTCATACCGTTCTCTGGTTTTTTGCAAAGACGGGAGGGTTTCGGCGTGCCGGGATCTCTAGCGAGAGACAGGGGATTCCCCGCAAAGGGCCCTAAGGCCCGCGAGACCCGGCAGGGACTCTGAACGGTAAACTACCTACCGCTCTAAGCAGCCGCTCTCTTACTGCCTTCCCATTTTCACTCTGCCCACGTGCGTGAACAAGGAGATGCTGGAGAGCAGAGTTCCTGCAACGTCCTCAACGCTCATGATTCCCCGGCTTCTTGCGCTAGTCTCGCCTCTTCCCCACAATGATAACGATTACGGTATTTGTTAAGCGCTTACTATTTGCCAAGTACCTTTCTAAGCGCTGGGGTAGATACTGGGTAATCAGGTTGTCCCAGGTGGGGCTCACAGTCTTAATCCCCATTTTACAGACGAGGTAGCTGAGGCCCAGAGAAGTGAGTTGCCCAAGGTCACGAAGCAGACAAAATGGCAGAGCCGGGATCTGAACCCACATCCTCCGCCTCCCAAGCTCTTGCCGCTAAACCAGGCTGCTTCTCTGGGGGAAAACGACCCACGTTTCCCTGAACGGGAGGGCGACGGGAGGCGGGGGGGTAACTTCCCAAACTGTAATCGGTCAAGAGATTCAACTTGGGCTCCCAGCACCAATTCAAAACGCCTTAGGGTCCTTTTCGGAGAATCCTTTGTCTTTCGCTAACCATCCCGGCACACTCAAACCCTCCCATCTTTGCAAACTCTGAGAGGAGCTGAACGCTAAAACAGGACTAGGTTTTTAATGCTTCTCCACTATTACTTTTGCCAGAACCGTGATTACTAAGGGACTGAAAACGGTTCCACGGCAGCAGTTATTACGCTGGACATCTACCAAATGCAGCCTGCCCTAAATTCACGCCCTGACGGTTTCCGTTCTCCCAACGAAGGAGTTGGCCGGGTCGGCGGGGCCGGACGGAGGCGGCGGGGCCTCGAGGAGTTACGGGTTCGGAATAGTCGGTGGGGGTTGTGGCTGTGGGAGCCAGTGAGGGCCACGCAGAAATACCGCTGGGCGCAAGACGGCTGAATAAGAGTCTAACCGAGTGAGTTTCAAGCGGCAGAAGCCTGCAGGGGGCCTAGAATCTCGCCAGCAGCGGGAGGGCCGTTGGCAATCCCATCGCCTGCTACGCTTTCAAATCTCCGAGGGCGGGTAATAAGCACCCTTAAACCCCACTGACAGATTGACCGAGTACACGGAGGAAGGAGAGCACCCTGTGGGGCGACGTGGGGCTAAGGATTTGTAGCGCGACAGCTACTGAGGGACAGAGGGGCAAGGGAGCTGGGCTTGGTGGAGAGGAAGATGGGGAGGGGTGAGCAAGCCTCAGGACGGTCAGATTGGGGCCAGAATCCAGTTGTTACGGCGGAGGGTGAGGTCAGAATTCCGAGAGGGAAGAGCTTTGGGTGAGATGGCCGCCTACACGACACTTCTCTGTTCTGTATTTCCCACGTACCTAGTGGACATGCAGTCTGGGAACGTCACCCCCCCCCCCCTCAAAGATCTCCAACGGTTGCCTATCAAACTTTGTATGAAGCAAAAACTCCTCACTACTGGCCTCAAAGCTCTCCATCTTCTTGCTCCCTCCTACCTCTCCTCCCTTCTCTCTTTCCACCGCCCACCCCGCAGGGTCCGCTCCTCCTCCGCCCACCTCCTCGCCGTCCCCCGTTCTCGCCTATCCCGCCGTCGGCCCCGGGGCCACGTCCTCCCATCGTCCCGGAATGGCCTCCCTCCTCACCTCCGCCAAACTAAGTCTCTTTCCCCCCTTCAAAGCCCTACTGAGAGCTCACCTCCTCCAGGAGGCCTTCCCGCACTGAGCCCTCCCTTTCCCTCTGCTCCTCCTCCCCTCCCTGATCCCTCTACCTCCCTCTCCCCACAGCACTTGTATATATGTACATATTTATTGCTTTATCTATTTCATTAACGATGTGCCATTTATCTATGGTTCTATTCATCTCTGTAGATGGTAGGGACGCCTGTCTACCTGTTTCTGTCTACTTGTTTTGCTTTGTTATCCATCTCCCCCTCCTAGACTGTGAGCTCCTTGTTGGGTAGGGATTGTCTGTTGCCCAACTGTACTTTCCAAGCGCTTAGTACAGTGCGCTGCACGCAGGCGGCGCTCAGTAAATACGCTCGAATGACTGAGGAGCCCGAGCACCCGGAAATGACCATTCAGGATCGCCTCAAACCCCTCAAGCGCCAAAGTGTGGTCTCGGTGACCCGAGTTAACGGGGCCAGGGAGGGCACCCCAGGTGATCCAGAAGTTCACTTTCAATCCTCCCCTCCACCAAATCTGTCACCAGAACTGCTAACGTAGCCAGCAAGATGAATCGGGTGGAGGTGTTCAACTGACGTGACCCCCTAAAAAAACACTCCAAATGGACATTTGAAAAGTAGTTGTATTTTTCACTGAAGATTCTCAACACAAACACGTATGCTATCGCCCTTCTGGACAACCCACGAGAAACGCAAATGACCGACCCTCAACCCTCCAACCCTCCAGCCGTCTGTGCAGTATCCCGCCAAAATGAAAGCCACTTACTTTTAGTAGTGAAGTGCAAACAAAAGGCTGCTTTTTATTGATGGGGGCTGTGCAGAACACATACCTTACTCTTAAATTTAAAGGTATGTGCTGGATCATATCCGCTAAGAACTTAAAATCATCCACATTGCAGACAAAATAGTGTCCATCAACCTGAGAGAGACTCACGAAAATGTCCTAGGCAAAGAAGAGAGAACCGAACATTTCTACATTAGAAAATGACGACTTTCCCCAAACCAGGCACAGCAGATTCATTTATGTGAAAAAAAGTCACCACCACCTTGCCTTTCAGCACAAATGATAAAATGCTGATGCCCACCCAGACGCTCATCTGAATTCAGAAAGAACCGCACAATTTGGGAAATGAGATTTCCCCCCACTTTTCTCCATTCCTCAAGTCAATTTCCTTTTCAAGGATCCTGATCACACTTCTTTCCGTGAATTTAAAATCCTCCAACAGTCAGGAGGCGAAAAGAATCCTAATAATGACAGCATTTGCTAAGTGCTTGCTATGTGCCAAGCACTGTATCAAGTGCCGGGGTAGATACAAGATAATCGAGTCCCGTAGTCTGACAGTCTAAAAAAAATTCAATCTTACAGCAGAACAACCTGCTAAGCAGCAGGAGTCACTCCAAGTCTTTAAAAAGTTTTTATTTTCCACACGAAGCAACAATTTTGAATTCTTTGTGTGCCCCACAACCATTTCGTCCCGATTTCGTGGCTGCCAACAGAGACGGGACTCATGCTGTAACCTTAAAAGACACGAGTCACTTCTCTTGGGTAGAAAAAAAACAGCGTCAACATTAATCAAAAGGCTGAAAAAGATTTAGTCGATTATCAGTCAACAGACTATACTGAATGCCTATACGCAGAGCACTGTACTAATGCAAGAGAGTGAGACGACATAATCCCTGTCTTCTAGGAGTTTAAGGTCTTGTTGGGGGGGACAAACACCAACTAATCTGCAGATAAAAGCCAAGAGGAAAAATGGATCTGTAGATCAACTGGGAGCTTAAATAACAGGTTACGTAAACTGAAGTGTTCAGAAGTTTGTCAAACTGGTGCAGGGCTGCTGAGGTAGTGAAAAGGGGATACGATCGTGGGAGAAGAAATAATCCCGAGGAAGGACCTCCCGGAAAAGCTGCAAACTCAAAAGGTTTTGGAAGATGAGGAGAGCAGTGGACGGCTAGACTTTCAAGGGGTGGAGCTCCCTGCCGGAAGAAAGGATGCAGCTTGGCCGAGAGGAAAGAGCAGGGGCCTGGGAATCCGAGGACCCGGGTTCTAATCCGGGCTTTGCCACTTGCCTCTTGTGTAACATTCTAACACTTAATAATAATAATAATGTTGGTATTTGTTAAGCACTTACTATGTGCCGAGCACTGTTCTAAGCGCTGGGGTAGACATAGGGGAATCAGGTTGTCCCACGTGGGGCTCACAGTCTTAATCCCCATTTTACAGATGAGGGAACTGAGGCCCAGAGAAGCTAAGTGACTTGCCCACAGTCACACAGCTGACAAGTGGCCGAGCCGGGATTCGAACTCATGACCTCTGACTCCAAAGCCCGGGCTCTTTCCACTGAGCCACGCTGCTTCTCTACTTCTGAACACTTGATTGCTCCGTGCCTCAGTTTCCTCATCCGTAAAACGAGGATTTACCGCTTGTTCTCCCTCCCCATACGGACTGTGTTTGACCCTGTCTTGTATCTACCCCAGCGTTCATTACAGTGCTTGGCACAGAGTAAGTGCTAACAACCAAAAAAGAAGTGCTGTAGGTGTCATTTGAAAAATAAGGTGCTTAAGGGGTACAACCGCAAAGGCAACAGAGAAAGGGGGGTGAATAAGGGAAATGCGGGCTTAGTCAAGGAAAGGCCTCTTGGAGATGTGATATTAATAAATGTGGTGTTTGTTAAGCGCATACCGTGTGCCGGTATGGGCACGGGTGGGTCGACACAGGCAAATCGAGTTGGACCCGGCCCCTCGCCCCACACGGGGCGGACGAGCTGAGTGAGGCCCGGGGAAGTGAAGTGACTTGCCCACGGTCACACGGCAGACAAGTGGCAGAGCCGGGTTGGGAACCCGCGTCCTCCTGGCTCCCAAGACCGTGCTCTATCCGCTACACCGTGCCGCTTCAGGATGAAGGCGAGGAGGAGGGTGGTCCGTCGGATATGAAAGGAGAGAGAGTCCCGGGCAGGAGGGAGGCCGTGGTCGACAGCAAGCTGAGATGAGATGGAGGCACGGTGCGTGGGATGGGTTGTAGCAGATCAGTGAAGCAAGGTAGGAGGGGAAGAGCTGATCATGTACCAAAGTTCACGGGAAGGAATTCGTGCTTGACGCAGAAGGGGATGAGCGACTCCCGGGGAGGACTGGGAAGACACAGACCGAACACTTTATCGGAAAGATGATCCGCGCAGCAGAGGGAAGTGAGGACTGCGGAGGGGACCGACAGGAGGCGGGGAGGTCAGCGAGGAGGACGACGCAGGCATCCAGGCGGGACGGGAGAAGTGCCGGGATCAGCTCGGCAGCAGTCCGGACGGAGCAGGGAGGGCGGATTCTGGAAGCGTTGTGACGGCAGACCCGACGGGACTCGGTCACGGACGGAATGAGGAAGACGGGTCGACGACAATGCCCCCGTTAGCGCCTTCGTTAGAGGGGGCTGGGGTGGGAAGATGAGCGGTGTCCGTTGTGAGCGTTGAAGTGCGTTGAGGGCGAAGTGAAGACCGGACACCCAAGAATAAATCTCCCGAGACTTACGGAGGAGGAGAGGGGTCAGGGCTGCAGAGACGGATCCGGAGAGGACGCGGAGCGGTAGTTGAAGCCGAGGGAGCGAATGAGTTCTCCAAGGGAGAGGGTGGACACGGAGGGAAGCAGGGGACCCAGATACGAGGCTTGAGGAAATCCCTCAGTTAGGGGGTGGGAGGCGAGGGAGGAGCCGGAGAGAGAGACTTGAGGAGGAGCAGCCAGAAAGACAGGAGGAGAACCAGAAGGACCAGGTTGGCGAAGCCAAAGTTAGACAAGGTTTCCAGAACATCCAGGGCAACCCAGAGGTTTAAGAAGGATCAGAGGCCATGGATCAGAAAGAGAGATCACTGGGGAATTTACAGAGGGCAGTTGCGTGGAGTGGAAGCCAGAGTGCAGGGGTCAAGGAAGGGAAGGAGAGGCAGCTAGTGTAAGTGACTCGCTCTAGGAGTTTGGAGAAGAATGCTAGAAGGGAGACGGGGCAATAAGCAACGGGGTCACAAGAGTTTTTTTTTTAGAAAGGGGGTATATGTGGGCATATCTGAAAGGGTTTTTTTTTTTTTTTTAAAAAAAAGGGGGTATACATGGGTATATCTGAAAGCCAAGGGAAAGGAGCCCCGAAGAGTTAGCAGTTCACGATGAGGGTCGTGGAAGAAAGATGGGAGGGGGCAGATGTTTTATTAAGGTGCGAAGGGATGGGCTCCATGGCACAGGTGAAGGGATAGATTTCAAGAGGAGGCAGGAGATCGCCTCTTGAGAGCCTGGCTCAGTGGTAAAAGCCTGGGCTTGGGAGACAGAGGTCATGGGTTCGAATCCCGGCTCTGCCACTTGTCAGCTGGGTGACTGTGGGCAAGTCACTTCACTTCTCTGGGCCTCAGTGACCTCATGTGTAAAACGGGGATTAACTGTGAGCCTCACGTGGGATAACCCGATTACCCCGTTTCTATCCCAGCGCTTCGAATAGTGCTCGGCACATAGTAAGCGCTTAACAAATACCAACATTATTATTACTCAGAAGGATGGGAGAGGCACAGAAGGGGTAGAAGCGTGGGATTCAAGAGATACAGGGGAGATTTTAGGGAGCAAAGGGGTCAGAGGTGGCAAAGATGAGAATGAGGCTCAGCACGTGACAAGTTAACAATAATAATAATAATGTTGGTATTTGTTAAGCGCTTACTATGTGCAGAGCGCTGTTCTAAGCGCTGGGGTAGATACAGGGCCATGAGGCTGTCCCACGTGAGGTTCACAGTCTTAATCCCCATTTTACAGATGAGGTAACTGAGGCACAGAGAGGTGAAGTGACTTAATAATGTTGGTATCTGTTAAGCGCTTACTATGTGCCGAGCACTGTTCTAAGCGCTGGGGTAGACGTAGGGGAATCAGGTTGTCCCACGTGGGGCTCACAGTCTTAATCCCCATTTTACAGATGAGGGAACTGAGGCCCAGAGAAGTTACGTGACTTGCCCACAGTCACGCAGCCGACCCGTGGCAGAGCTGGGATTCGAACTCATGAGCCCTGACTCCAAAGCCCAAGCTCTTTCCACTGAGCCACGCTACTTGCCCACAGTCACCCAGCTGACAAGTGGCAGAGCTGGGATTCGAACCCATGACCTCTGACTTCCAAGCCCGTAACCTGAGAGCGGGAGAAGAAGAGCGGAGGATAGGTGGAAGGGCGAGAGAGCTGCTTCTGTGCCTTTCAGCCCACGGTGGAACAGGTAACCCCCGGTGACTTTCGAGGAGTGGAGAGATATTAGCTGGAAAGAGCACGGAGCCTGGGAGTCTTCGGCTCGGCCACGTGACTGCTGTGCGACCTTGGGCAAATCACTTAACTTCTCAGGGCCTGAGTTCCTCAACTTTAAAATGGCGATCACCCCCTTCTGCCCCCTACCTGGACCGTGAGCCTCGTGTGGGACAGGGACTGTGTCCCCCGCTCCACCCCATCAGCTCAGGACAGTGCTCGGCACACGGTGAGCACTTGACAAGCGCCATAATTACCACGCATGAATCGGAGAGGAGAGAGGTCGGAGGCAGGGAGACCAGTGAGGCGACGGACAGGGATATGACAAGCGTCTAAAACCACGGTGGTGGCCATTTGGAGGGAGAGGAATGAACACCTCCAGGAAGTACTGACGAGATTTTGCGATGGGCTGCAAGTAAGAATTTAAAGAGAGGAAGGAGGAGGTGAGGATGACGCCCAGGTCGTGGTCCTCGGAGATGGGGAGGAGGTTGTGGTTGTCGACTGGGATGGGAGAATCCGAAAGTGAGAAGATCCAGCTGAGAAACCTGAGGCACACCCACGGTTAGAGGGGGAGAGGGAGAGCCAGCTGGAGAGATGGAAAGAGAGCAGCCAGAGAAGTAAGAGGAGAACCAAGAGAGGGGTGTTTCGTTGCAACCGGCCATCGTTAGACAGCACGGGAGCCCGTCTTCCAGACCGTGAGCCCGTCGTCGGGCAGGGATTGTCTCTGTTTGTTGCCGAACTGTACTCTCCAAGCGCTCAGTAAACACGATCGAATGAATTCATCCGCAGAAGGGACTGGTCCCCACTGTCAAAGACAACTGAGAGGGTGAGCAGGATTAGACTAAAATGGAGTGCAGTAGATTTGGCAAAGGGGGAGGTCGGTGGTGATTTTCAAGAGCTCAGCGCCAAGTGGAGTGAAGCGGACAGGAACCAAATTGCAGAGGGCCAAGGAGGAGGTTGAAGCAGGCAAAGCGGAAGAAGCGCTTATTTTCAATCCCTAATAATAATGTTGGCATTTGTTAAGCGCTCACTATGTGCCGAGCACTGTTCTAAGCGCTGGGGGAGATGCAGGGTCATCAGGTTGTCCCACGTGAGGCTCACAGTTAATCCCCATTTTACAGATGGGGTAACTGAGGCCCAGAGAAGTGAAGTGACTTGCCCACAGTCACACAGCTGACAAGTGGCAGAGCCGGGATTCGAACTCATGACCTCTGATTCCCAAGCCCGGGCTCTTTCCGCTGAGCCACGTAGAAGAGAGTAAGCAGGAATCAGTGAACAGCCCATGGATTCGACTGTAAGCCCGTCAAAGGGCAGGGACTGTCTCATCTGGTATCGATTTGTACATTCCAAGCGCTTAGTACAGTGCTCTGCACACAGTAAGCGCTCAATAAATACTACTGAATGAACAACACATCTCGAGCCCTGTAGGGAATGATTGAGGAGATCCAGGGAAGGTTGGTTTTTCGTTTTTTTTTGTGTTTTTTTTTTTTTAAGACGGGGGAGTCGCGAGCACGTTTAAAGACAGAGATGAACGACCCACCGCCGAGAGCAGTTTCAGGCAGTTGGCTGAAGATGCTTTAAAAGCTTCTGAAAACTGCGGCCGTAGGTGCTCGCCACAAAATCGCGACTCCTTAAGTGTCGGTCCACAGTAAGGAGAGATTTCAAAGAATATCAAATGCTACAGAGCGTTCCTTAGACTTCTGCGAAGCGCCCACTCCAGCAGACGCGAGAGTTCTCGCTCAACACCCTCGAGGAACGACGATAATAACGGCGGTACTCGTTAAGCACTTACTGCGTGTCAAGCACCGTACTAAGTGCTGGGGTAGATACGAGATCGTCGGATCCCACGTGGGGCTCGCAGGCTGAGGAGGAGGGAACACAGACATCGAATCTCCGTTTGGAGGGGAGGGAAGTTAAGGGACTCGGCCAAGGGCACGCATCAGACAACTGCTGTGAGTCGGGATTAGAACCCAGGTCCTCCTGACCCCCCCCCCCCAAGGCCCCGTGCTCTGTACGCTAGGCCACGCCGCTTCTCTGAGGAAAAGACAAATTGCGTGGCTTGGGATATCATCTCCGAGCCAGCCTTCAAACCCGGCTCTTCAAAGGTGACGGTCCGTCAAGAGAGTCATTTAATCCGATTAAAAACCAAGTTAGCCCACCCTCACGGTGATATAAAACCAGCTACAGATCACTAACAATTTGGGAAGGAGAAGGAGAGGCGAATCTCTACTTACAATCAGATTGGAGAGAGTGGCGTCAGGAAGTTGGTACGCAAACATCTCGATCTGTTCGGCCGTCGGGTGAAGACCAGCTGCCTTTAGGGATGGCGAACAAGAGATCAAAACTCTTTTCCGGGAACCGCCCCCCAAAAACCTGGCGAGTGGGTTCTCGAGCCACGTCACGACGGGGGCCCGAAGCCGAAGGGGGGGGGTCCCGGCTGACCGCCACAAAATCCATCTGCTGCCCACCGCGCGAGGTGGACGAGAGACGACAAACGGCCTCGACCGTCAGGAGGCGACGACTAGCAGGCCGGGGCCGGGCTAGCCGGCCCATCGCTCGTCTCTTTCCGTCCTCCCAAGCTGGATAGAAGCCTCCGAGGCCCGCGACCCCGCCAGCCACCTTCCAATCCTCTAACGGCGCACCAACGCCTTACACGACGGCTCCAGAGGGGTGAGGTTTTGCCTCTCTCCGGCAGCTCTGGCCTCTGGATTTTACCCATCTAAGAGACGCTCTCCCGGAAACCGGTGGTCCCCTTTGGGCCCCACCCCCGGCAGCGGGTGAGGTCGCCGGTCTTACCGCCATGGGCTCCACGGGCCGATTCAAAATCTCCTTCAACAGCTTCAGGTCTTCGCGATACATGGTGGTGACCTCCCCCTCTTTAAACTTGGAGCTGAATCGCCCGGCCCGGCCGGCGATCTGCAGAGCCTGGGAGGTGGTGATCGGCTCCATCTCCTTCTCTCCCTTCTCGTTGATACAAGGTTTGATGAGGGAGTTAAAGATTATCCGTTTGATGCTCCTGAAACAAGTCCAACAAAGATCGCAGACCCGGTCTGACAGAAAAGACATCTTCCTTCTTCAATCGTGAGGCAAATTTTCACCTATTTTTCTCCTCGTCCCCCAGGAGCCATGTTCACTTTCAGAAACTCGGAACAAACCAAACGCTTTACCTGCTTTCAACATGTACAAAATAGTAACTGGCGACAATAAGGCACAAGCTAAGGGTTCTCCTTTTTCTCCCCTTTCAAGGTATCTTCTGAGTACACACGCCACACCTTGGGTATTGCTGAATTTTTAAAAGCCAACCCAGAGTCCCTAAAAGGCTTTTTTTTTTAAAAAAAATAAAATAAAATGGTGCTTGTTAGGCACTTACTCTGTGTCAGGCACTGTAATAAGCGCTGGGGTTGGTTACAAGCAAACCAGATTGGACCCAGTTCACGTCCCACACGGAGCTCAGTCTGAATCTCCATTTTACAGATGTGGTAACTGTGGCAGAGAGGTGGCACAGAGAAGCCAGGTGACTTGCCCACGGTCCCACCGCAGACAAGTGACAGGGCCAGAACGGGAACCCGGGCCCTTCTGACTCCCAGGCCCGTGCTTCTTCCGCTACGCCACGCCGTTTCCCACGCTGTTTCGTTTTTACCAGGATTAACGGGAATATGCAATTACTTGTTAGGAATTCACGAGCACACCCGTAGGCGATTTATCGAAAGGTAGTCCTCAGAACGGCGCAGCTATCGTTTCAAAAGTGAGGCTAAAAATGACTGGCTCAAGGACAGAAGCAAGTTAAGGGTCCAACAAGGAACTCAAACTCTCCACCCACCACAAACGAATGTTTTCTTTCATCCGCTTTAACACACGGAGCCAGGTCCTGGGAGTCAGAGGACCCGGGTTTCAATCCCGGCTCTGTCACCTGATTACTGGGTAACCTGGGCAAGTCACTCTACTTCTCTGTGCCTCGGTTACCTCATCTGTAAAATGGGGACTCAATACTTTTTCTCACTCCACGTTAGGCTGTGAGCCTCCAGAGGGACGAGGGCTGTGTCCGGCCTATTATCCCCTCTAGACAGTAAGCTTGTTAAGGGTGGGGAATGTGTCGTTTATTGTTACACGGCTCTCTCCCAAGCATTTAGTACAGTGCTCTGCACACCAGTAAGCGCTCGGTAAATACGGCTGACCGTGCAAAAATTCCTCCTTCCCAAGATAAAGCCCTCAACATGTGCTGGAACGACCACTTTCTTAAATGCCGTCCATTCTTGGTGGGCGGGCAGCCTCCCGAAAAACAGCCCCTCGCTTGGTCAACGTGCAGTACTTACAAATTCAGTCCCATGCCAATGGCATCCGTGGCCACCAGGATTTTGCAGGGATCGTCGGGGTCGTTGAATTTTTTGGCCTGGGTCAGTTTTGTCCCTGAAATCGAAGCAATCGCAAGGCAGTCCAAGTTAGACCGGCATTTCCACCCTTGGGCCCCCTGGTCCCTCTCGGCACGTGACTTCCTTTCCCCCTCTCAGCTGGGGCGCCCCTTCTCTTTATACCGCCAGTTTCCTATCGCCACAGGATTTCCAGGGACCTGCACTTTCACCACCTACATCACTGAGAAAGCCGTGCCCGGTCGCTGAACGTCCCCCAAACCTCCCCTCCTGTCCCTTCGTTCCCCAACCTCTCCCCGTCCCTGACTCAATGGCGACAGAGCACGGGCCCGGGGAGCCGGGTCACGGGTTCTAATCCCGGCTCCGCCACTCGTCCGTTGCGTAACCCTGGGCGAGTCGCTTTCACTTCTCTGTGCCTCAGTTACCTCATCTGTAAAATGGCGATGGAGACAGGGAGCCCATGTGGGACGGGGACTGCGACCAACCCGATTTGCTTGTATCCACTCCCCAGAATGGCTTTGCCCGGCACACAGTAAGCGCTCAAGAAATACCCTTATTATTATTATTATTAGAGTGGAACACTGGGAAAACACACTGCCCTTGAGAGACAAAAGACCAAAAACCCTGAAAGAAAATTCTTCACCTTAGGATAGCTAGCGATGTGGAATTTGGTATTTCTCGGGAGAGCCCTGTCTAACGCCGAGCTGACCCAAAGAAACGCCTTTATCGAACCCCCTAAACCTGTGGCCAGAAGCAGCGGGCGGACGAGGCGACCCTCCTTGCGGTGATCGAAGCCGACGCTTACCGGGAGGGAGGCTGCCGTATATGACAGCGGACTCCAGCCCTCGGATTTCGATCTGCCGGCTGACAGAATAGATATCGTTCTTGCTGAAGCAAACTATACAGTCCCCGGGCTGGAGGTTATCTAAAGATTCTAGGGCATGATCCAGGACAGTGAAAGGGGTGAGTCTTTTGTAGTTTCGAACCTGAGAGAGAGAGAGATTAACAAAACACCAAGTGACCATAGGGAGAAGTTTAGAGGAAAGCGGCACTGGACCTGGGTTCTAAACCCGGCTCTGCCGCTTGTCTGCCCGGGTCCCCGCACTTCTCTGGGCTTCGGTTTCCTCACCGGCAAAATGAGGATCCGACCGACACCTGCCCTCCCTCCGACTTCGACCGGGTGCCTCGGCTGGGACGAGGACCGTGTCCCACCTGATTATTTTTTTTTAAAAAGATGGTATTTGTTCAGCGCTTACTATGCGCCAGGCACTCTACTAAACGCTGGGTAGATGCAAGCTAATCGAGTTGGACACAGTCCCTGTCCCACGGGGGCGGGGCTCAGTCTAAACCCCCATTTTACAGACGAGCTGCGGCACGGAGACGTGACGTGACCTTCCCGAGGTCACGCGGCGGACACGTAGCACGGCCAGGATTATCGTGGCATCTGAGTGCTCACTGTGTACCAGGCACCGTACTGAGCACCGGGGTGGACACAGGCCCTGATCCGCATGGGGCTCGACCTTAATCCCCATTTTACAGACGAGGTAACTGAGGAACAGCGACACGGAGTGACTTGTCCCGAGTCCCCCAGCGGACGAGCGGTGGAGCCGGGATTAGAACCCAGGTCCTTCTAACTCCCGGGCCCTTGCTCCACCCACTGGGCCACGCTGCCTCTCGGCGGAAACCTTGTAACCCCAGTGCCCGGCAAATAGAAACACCAAGACAAATACGAGAATTACGACGACACAATGCTCTATTCCGTAGGGACAAAAGAAAGAGGTTGAGACTGCGTGCAGGCCCCAGGCCTCCAAAATTCCAGCCCTCGGAAGAGCACTGCCGATATACCGATGTCAACGAGAGGCCGGGATGACAGATTCCCTGCCAAGCGTCTGTGTGGAGACAACTGGGAGACCCTTCCAGGAAGTTAGGATCTCAAAGCTGCACAGAGCCATGAAAAGCTACGTGCTATCAGAATGTGGAAATAAAGCCAAGAATAGGAACCCCAACAACTCCCCACTCTTGGCTTCGAAGCTCTCCGTCACCTCGCCCCCTCCTACCTCTCCTCCCTTCTCTCTTTCCACCGCCCACCCCGCAGGCTCCGCTCCTCCGCCGCCCACCTCCTCACCGTCCCCCGTTCTCGCCCAGCCCGCCGTCGACCCCCGGCCCGCGTCCTCCCGCTGTCCCGGAAGGCCCTCCCTCCTCACCTCCGCCAAACTCTCTTGCCCCCTTCAAAGCCCTACTGAGAGCTCACCTCCTCCAGGACGCCTTCCCGGACTGAGCCCTCCCTTTCCCCCTGCTCCTCCTCCCCGCCCCGCAGCACTTGTGTACATAGGTATTTATTAGTCTATTTATTTTATTAATGATGTGTATATGTCTATAATTCTATTTATTTATATTGATGCTATTGATGCCTGTTTACTCCTTTCGCCATCTCCCCACTTCTAACTTCGAGCCCATCGTTGGGCAAGGATTGTCTCCGTTGCCAAACTGCACTTTCCAAGCGTTTAGTACAGTGCTCTGCACACAGTAAGTGCTCAATAAATTCAATGGAATGAACGGTTCTTTTCACAAATCCACCATATAGAAAGACAAGGCGACTCCACAAGTATCAGGAAAAAGACAAGCTTAACCATCCAATTGGCCTGACTGGTCTAGTCTACGTATGCTGCGTGACTCTCTCCCTAAAAATAAACGTTACTTCCAGGAGCATTCTGCCAACGATTCCGTACTATTAACGAATCATCAAGTAGGGTCTCTCGGTGGATACGGTGATTCTGTATTATTAACGAATCATCAAGTAGGGTCTCTCGGTGGATACGGTGGAACCAATCGACGGAGAGGCTCGAAGCCGATGGTAAGGCGCTCTCGTGTGACGCAGAGGGGCGTCGGAAGCCAGGGTTTCGAGGGATCAGAGATACGGGCCGAGAGACGCTTCGAGAGGATGATCCCGTGAGGCAGGACGCTTAGGAGCAGGAGAACGGGGGTCGGGAGAGGACGCTGATCCGACAGTCTAGCCGCGATACGACCAGAGCTCGTTCCCGATGGAGAGGAACAGACCCGGGAGACGTTGCGTAGGGAGGACTGGCAAGATCTGGCAGGAGCCCGAATCCGAGAGTAAAAACGCAGCGCGGCGTTGAGGCCGAGGTTACGGGCCCCTGAGGCAGGGGATATGGCGGGGGTGTTCTCGACCGATATGGGAGAGCTACACGCGGACTGAGGGGAAAGAGAAAATAGAGTGAGGGGAGGAGGGGAAGTGGATCAGAGGCTGGAGCCAGGCCCACGGTCAGAGAGGAAGCGGCGCGGCCTAGTGGGTAAAACACAGGCCCGGGAGTTAGAAGGACCCGGGTTCCGATCCCGGCTCCTCCCGTTGCGTGCGGCGTGACCTTGGGCAAGTCACTTAATTTCCCCGAGTCTCATCTACCACGCCTGTAAAACAGGAGATCAAGACTACGTGCCCCATGTGGGGCACGGATGATGTCCAGCCCGATCGGCCCGTACCTGCCCCAGTGCCTGGCACCTAAACACCTCACGCCGCCCCCGAAAGAGAAAGAGAGAATGAGAGGCAGAACAGGAGCCAGTGAACAGCACTGAGAAGGAGCAGGTGGAGAACTGGGAGAGTTTTGGGGCCAGCAAACGGAGGCCTGGTTGCATTTCGAGGAGGAGGGAGTGAGTGGCCCCTGGTACTGAAAATGGGGGAAAGGGGGGGGGGCCGGTCAGATTTTGAGGAGGAGGAAGCTCCAGCTCCGGGGAACAGCGCGAGCGAGGGATCAGCGGAGGCAGGGGAGTCAAGTTCGACCGGGAGCCGAGCGTGGGAGGAACGAAGGACGCCGCGCGCTGGGGGAAGCCCTGAGAACGAACGCGGTCTAGTACCTCCACTTCCTCCCCTGTAGTGTACATGAGCTCCGTCACCAAGTTAATAGCGGCGGCTTCTCCACACACGTGAATTTCTTCTGCACAGAGCCCTGGGAAGGAGACAGTGCAATAGAGCGCAAACCGTTAGGGCGCCAAGCTAAAAAGTGAACACTCCAGCGTCCTTAAAGGGTTACGCGAAAAGCAACTGTTTATCTAACTTTACTTGGGAATCCCAAACTGAGCACTGTACCCAAATGACTCCTTTCAGGCCGATTCGGTCACCCGGCTCACCGCTGTAGTTATCCCTCCACCAAGCTACGAGGTACAAAAGTGTCTCTTTTCCGTCGCTTCCTCCTCGAAGCCCACCCGACTCGTAAGACGCTCTGACGCAACCCGAGCCAAATGAAGTCACCCAATTCCCGATTCTCACGCTTTTTAAATTTCGGTTTCCAGAAGGAGTCTCTAGAAAGGGTCACTGGCGGCTTTCCTGTTTCCTCGTAGGGAGGGAACGTATCCGCTGACTCTGCTGTGCCGTTGTACCCTCCCAACCTCTCATTAAACGCCACTGCTCGATTAAGCTTCTCGGAGCAGAGGCCGTTAACTCCCGAGACCAATTTTAACCCCGAAAAATACCAACCTAGAAGGGCTCTGGTCCAAGCCCACCCTCTCGACAGATCTCTGATCATCTGGATTTCATCGATCACGGCCACTTCATCTTGAAACGAACAAAAATAAGTTGCAGTCAGTGCTGAGCAAAGAGAGCGGTTCTGACTACGGGGAATGCCACACGGGACTTCAATCTTCAAAAGGCACAGCCCAATCTCTAGAAGGTGAGTAGGATAACGACAACTGCAATACCTGTTAAGCGCTTATTATGTGCTGAGCACCGTACCGGGCGCTCGGGTAGACAGAACACAGGGATCACATTAGAAGGGAGAGTGGGCACTGAATCCCCACTATACTGTTGAGGGAACTGAGGAGTGAAGTGACTTGCCCCAGGTCAAACAGCAGGCTGGGATTAATTCAATAGTATTTATCGAGCGCTTACAATGTGCAGAGCACTGTACTAAGCGCTTGGAATGTACAATTCGGCAACAGATAGAGACAGTCCCTGCCCAACGATGGGATCGCAGCCTATGCAAAGAGCACGGGCTTTGGAGTGCTCTTTGCCAACACTCGTCAGCTGTGTGACTGTGGGCAAGTCACTTCACTTCTCTGTGCCTCAGCGACCTCATCTCTAAAATGGGGATGAAGACTGTGAGCCCCACGTGGGACAACCTGATTCCCTTGTGTCTACCCCAGCGCTTACAACAGTGCTCTGCACATAGTAAGCGCTTAACAAATACCAACATTACTAATCATTAATCACTATCAACATTAACTTAATAAGTTACGGTATTTAAGGGCTTACTCTGTGCCACGCACTGCTCTAAGCACTGGAGAAGATACAGGCAAATCAGGTTGCCCCACGTGGGGGGAATCACGGTCTTAATCCCCATTTTTCAGATGAGGTAACTGAGGCCCAGAGAAGTTAAGTGGCCTGCCCAAGGTCACCCGGCAGGCCAGTGGCAGAGCCCGGATTAGAACCCACGTCCTCTGACTCAAGGCTCTCGCCACTGGGCCACGCTGCTTCCCTTCGAAATCTAGCGATCGCATTTCAGTTTCCAGTTCTTCTGGGGCCGCTTGCCAGCGAATAGGACCGGGGCGAGCTCGTTTTCGCAGGCCCTGAGGTTCCAGGGCCCCGGACCCGACGCCACGGGGGAGGCACGGGACGCCCTCCTCGCCGGGGGCCGATCTGCGGGGACCCGGGCCCTCGGCAGACTCTGAAGAGACACCGCGCCCACGGGTCAGGGACGTGGCATCGGGGACCACGCATCAGGCGAGGGCTTCGGTCAGGACTTCCACCTCCAGGAGAGAGCCGCCCAAAGAGTGCCATCCTCGACGCCCTTCTCCCTCCCGATCGGGCCACCTAGTCCACCACGCACTGGGACAGGAGCCGCTTGCCCCCGGGGGCGAGCTACCTCTCGGATCTTTCCTCCCCGCTACATTTTTTTAAATGCCATTTAAGCGCCTACTATGTGCCAGGCACTGTTCTAAGCTCTGGGCAGATACAAAGTGTATCAGGTTGGACACCGTCCCCGTTCCACATAGGGCTCACGGCCTCCATCCCCATTTTATAGAGGAGGCAACTGAGGCGCAGAGAAGTGACTTGCCCAAGGTCACACAGCAGACGAGTGGCGGAGCTGGGATTAGAACCCAGGTCCTCCTGACGCCCAGGCTCTATCCACTAGACCAGGCTGCTTCTGGATCATAAAGCTTACTCCGCTCCTTCCCTTCAAGCCCAGTCGGTGACGTCCCCCACCGAAAATATTCTCGTTTTTGACGGCAATGGTGATTTCCGAGGTTGAAGGCCTACAGCCAGCTCTGAAAGCAAACTAAAGCCACTTCACTTCTCTGGGCCTCAGTTACCTCATCTGTAAAATGGGGATTAAGACCGTGAGCCTTATGCGGGTCCAACCCTATTCGCTTGTAACCACCCCAGCGCTGAGAATAGCGTGGTACATGGTAAGCGCTTAATAAACACTGTCCTCATTATTATTATTATTAGAGAAAGCAAACACTACCAGAACCTGGCAGAATCAAGGCCATTTGGACTTACAGGGCGTGGTAACACTGCACATCTCCACGGTGCAGGCGACGTGGGTGGCTTGCCTTCCTTCCGGATCTACAGCCACGCGTTCCTCCCCCGTTATTAGATCGCAAGGAATGCCCTACGGTCCCGGAAACAAACAGAGGATCAGCCGGTTCCTCGAAAACCGCAAGGAAAAGGCATGGTAACCCGGGATGGGAAAGGGACAAGGCGAGTTCAGTTAAGGGATTAGGATGTGAACCTGGGGATTCTGTTCAGCGCCGTCAGAGCAAACAAATCCCCAAAGCAAAAGCTTTCCCAGATATGGTCATCTGGGCCAGTTAAAATAATAATAATAAAAAGCAAATTAAAGGTAAATGGGGCCATAGAGCTAAATCCTTCTCAAAGGCCTACTTGAACATAGAGACCATTCGGAACAGCAATAAGATTAGGCTAACAACCATCAACAGTGTGAAGAACTACACAACTGTCTAGTTCTACGTAGAAGAGATCTTTGGAGGATTAAGGCCAACGCCCATTACACGTCCTGGTGCGGGGTGGCCGCCCATCGGTCTCGGCCACCGATTTTCTATATCTGACGTGGCTGCGATTCAGTCGTTCGGTCGCTTTTCACTCATTACTGCTTGGCAGCGATCAACCCGAACGTGGACATGCTTTAGACTACCCCTCCTTGTCTGGTACTTCGCTAAACGAGGGCTAGCTCGGTGGCTAGCTCGCGTTGAGAGCTGCCGGGCCGAATTAAAAAACAAACCCGCTTAATACCAACAAGGACCAGCCCACCGCCAGGCTAAAGACAGAAACACATCGATATCCGGAAACACACTGACAGCGTTATTACTCTTCTCGAAGATTTCATGAGCCAGCAGTTTCAAAGGACCACAGTATACTCCCGATTTTGCCGTTAAATATCTCTGAATAGCATGGTACGTTTTTCCACTGTTGGTCGGACCGGAATGAAAAATGATCTTCCGCTGAATAGCTCTGGCTTCGGGATACCTGGAAAGGGAGAATAAAATAGTCCCGTCACGCTTACTTCTGCAATTGGGTCTAGCCGTCTGGTTATCGACCGGAATAAACTATCACCCGTGAAAGTCTTTACACCCTCTTTTTAGCTTCTTTAGGAAAACCACCAAAAAGAGAAACATCTTAACCAAAATGAGATTGTCTCCTATTGAGAACGCCCAATTCTTTTATGGCGTTTACGCGCTTACTACGTGCAAGGCACTGTACTAAGCGCTTGGGTAGATACGAGCTAATCAGGATGGACACACACAGACTAGGTCCCAATGAGGCTCACAGTCTTAACCCCCAAATTAGAGATGAGAGAACTGAGGTGCTGAGAAGTTGGACGGCTTGCCCGAGGATCGCCCGGCGGGGATAAGTGGCCGAGCCGGAATTAGAACCCGGGTCCTTCTGACCTCCGAGCCTGACCTTCGTCAGCTGTTTCTCATTCTTCCACTCCTTTATGCGTCACCCTGACCCGCTCCCTTTATTCGTCTCCCATTCCAGCATCACCACACGTATGTACGCATCTGCAATTTTATTTATTTCTATTAAGGTCTGTCTCCTCCTCTAGACTGCAAGCTCACTGTGGGCAGGGAATGTGTCTGTTATACTGGATTCCCACAAGTGCTTAGTACAGGGCTCGGCACCCGGTAAGTGCTCAATAAATACGAGTGAGTGACTGATTATTACCAGCTCCTGGGATAGTGTCTATTAAATTCGCTTGGGGCAAGAAATGTGTCTGTTTCTTGTTGCACTGTAATAATAAGAAGAATAATACTCTCCCAAGCGCTCAGTACAGTGCTTTGTACACAGTTAGCGCTCAATTAACACGATCGAATGAATGGAATCGATCCGTATCTCCATTAAGATTACTTCTTTATTCTTCCGTAGGGCTGGGAGACAAAAGCGCTACTGCATTTACGGCAGGAGTGGGACACAGATTTTAAATGACTCACCCAAGGACACACAAAGTCTTATATCAGAAGCCAATCGAGAACCTCTGAGCCCTCTGCTTCACTCTCTGGACCACAAGCATCCTTAAACGCCTGCCAGACTCGCTCTCTAGGAAACGTTACGCACAGCCAGACGACCGTACTCCAGCTGACCTCGCCCCGGCGGACGGCGTGATACGGGCACCACGCAAAAGCCAAAAAGAAGGCACTTGGGGATGCCTGAGTCTCACGCAAAACAGAGTCGGACGAGACCGAGACACGTAACCCCAGTCGACACGTGAAGGAGCTTACCAGTTGGGGGGCAGTCGTAAATCGCTGATTTTGCGGAGGTCGTCCATACAGTCCAACATGGGAAATATCTGCTTGGCGTGCCTCATGAAGAATGGAAAGAGATCGTCCACGTGACCTGGAGAGGCAAGACAGAGCTGGCCCAAGTTTCTCTAGTTCACGGTGCCTTGGAGGGCACTTCCGACAGACTCTTCTTCCCGAAGCACCTGACAGAGGCTGAGGCGCCCGGCCCGTAGCCAGAGAGCCCGGCACCCAGCAAGTGCCCAATAAATACCACTGACCGAATGATACACAGGCACCCAGCAAGTGCCCAATAAATACCACTGACCAAACGATACACAGGCCAGAGTCGGTGGGATTCTGACTCCCCCAGTGAGGGCAAAATAGGCTCGTCGCACCACATCTGCAATCAAGTCTAGCGCTCCGGTTACGGACTTGAATAAAATCTTTTTAGCTTCCTCTCTACTACCCTGGAGAGAGCAGATCATCTGCAGGCAACAGCTCCTGCTCCACTGACGTTGGAGTTGGCCAAACCTGCACACTTACAGAAGCAGCTGAAAAACTTTTTTTTTTAAATAGTATCTGTTACACACTTACTAGGTTTCAAATGCCATGCTAAGGATGGGGCACATATAAATTAATTAGGACGGACACAGTGCCTGTCCCACAAGGGGCTCATTAAGTAACAATAATAATAATGGAGGTATTTAAGTGCTTACTATGTGCAGAGCACTGTTCTAAGCGGTGGGGTAGATACAGGGTAATCAGGTTGTCCCACGTGAGGCTCACAGTCTTAATCCCCATTTTACAGATGAGGGAACTGAGGCACGGTGAAATGACTAGCCCACAGTCACCCAGCTGACAAGTGGCAGAGCCAGGAAGAATAGATATTTAATGCCCAGCTGAGGAAGTGAGGCACAGAGAGGTGGAGTGACTTGCGCAAGGTCACACAGCAGACGTTCGGCGGGGTCGGGATTAGAAACCAGGTCCTCTGACTCCCAGGCCCTGGCTCTTTCACTCGGCCGTGCGGCTTCTCCAATTGCCTGTCAGTGGACTGTGGAGGCTCAGGAGTCAAGCCAGGGGCCAAGTTATCAGGAATGTGGTGCAGGGACAAAAAGCCGACGCCCAGAACGACCGATCCACACTGCAATTTGGGCAAGGAGAGGCTGAAGTCTCGAATCCAATTCCTTCACAAGAAGTTAGAGACCTGGGGGATGAAACGCTGACTGGGTTTCGCCTTTGTTTTTTGCTTTTAGCGGGGGTGGGAGGAGGGTGGCTCAATTAATCAGTGGTACTTATTGAGCGCTTACTGTGTGCAGAACACCGTACTAAGTGCCAGGGAGAGTACGACACAACAGAGTTGGTAGATGCGTTCCCTGCTCACAAGCCTACGGTCCGGATGGGAAGACAGACATTAAACACGGAGCTGTGGTGAAGGGGTCAAAAAAGGCTAGGGGAGAAATAGCTCTAAAGTCACCATGGGCTGATCCACCTCAGCGACAGCTAAATGTGAAGTTGCCCGGCCCGGCTACGGAGAATCTATTTTCAAGCCCTGTTTTCCTGCTGGGGCGTGGCAGAGCACTTACTACAGTGCTCTGACACAGTAAACGCTCAATAAATATAACTGATGAATGAAATGCCTGACTCGGAGCTTCCAAAGAGGTACCCGCTATTAGTGGAAGCCACCTCCTTGCTCCTCCTCCGAAACAAGTTAGTCGATCTTATTTATTGAGTCCTTAACTCTGTGCAGAGCACCGTACTAAGCGCTTGGGAGAGTACAATAACAGACTTTCCTTGCTCACAAATGAGTTTAGTCTAGAGGAGATGGACATTAATATAAAAAAATAAAATTACAGAGATGGACATAAGTGCCGTGGGGCAGGGAGGGGGGGAGAAGAGCAAAGGGAGCGAGTCAGGGCGACGCAGAAGGGGGGGGGGGGAGGCTTAGTCAGGGAAGGCCTCTTGGAGGAGATGTGCCTTCGGGAAGGCTTTGAAGGGGGAGAGTGTCATCGTCTGGCGGATATGAGGGAGGGAGGGAGTTCCCGGTTAGAGGCAGGTCGGGGGCGAAAGGTCGGCGGCGAGACGGACGAGATGGAGGTACAGTGAGTAGGTTGGCATGAGAGGAGCAAAATGCGTAGGCTGGGTTGTAGCAGCGGAGCAGCGAGGTATAGTAGGAAGGGGGCGAGGCGACTGAAGGCTTTAAAGCAAAATTTAAAGAATGCTTAGTCACAACTGAACCCCAAAGCCCGGACAAAACACTGCTTTAAAGGAGAAGAAGAAGCACAACATTTCTACAGACTTGCCTGCATTGCAGCATATATCATTCAGAATGATATGGACATCCACATTCAGGGACTCAGATTCCATAATGTGTTTTCTAAAGCTTATGAAAGCTTGGTAGAAGAGTCGGGCTGTGAAATACACACAGAAAAGATTCCATCATACCCTCTGATGCCTTGAAGATTTCACCGTGAATCACTTCTTAATGCCTAAAGCATTCTTTACAGTGCTTACTGTCCCCCCCAAAATTCTTAAATTACATTTAGGATCGTTAGGAACACAATCAAACCAGACTCAATCTTCTTTCGCTTCTAAACGGGACCAGCTGTGCGGCTTCTAAATCCGTTTTCAATTTAAGCAATTAAAGTGGCCCGATTCACGGTCGCTCCTAAAGGTTCTAGATCTGTTACGTACCATTTTAGAATGTGCCACCATGTGAAAAACAGGTTGACTTGCACATTACAGGCACAGACGCAACATGTTTGGTGCTAATATCCACGCAGACAGAACTTTTTTGGAAGCCGACGAATATCCGAAAGGCTACGTAAACATTCCCGATGTCTCATCCGGGATCTTGTCGAGTGTCCGGATCCCAAGGCCATCCTCGGTCCTTCCCTCCCTTCCTCAAGGTGGAACGTGACTCACTCAAATCCCTGCCCTGAAAAACCAAACTGAGTTTCACCCTTACCGTCCAAACCGTTATCGGCACCCAGTCTCTGCATTTCTTTCCTCTTGTAGAACTTGTTTAAGACCTTTAACACTTCACCTGCAAGAAATACAGAGAGATGACATGTTATTTCAGCCCGTAACGCCACACTTGCCTTGACCCTTATAAATTCGACCGAGAGGAAACCAAACCCATTTAACTGAGAGCAGCCTTTTCGAAGGATATCAGTTCGTGAATCTTTCACACGGATTGAGATTTCTGAAGTATCTCTAGGACGGTAGCTGGGAGAGACCAAAGAATCTATTTGATACATGTTTCCCAGCTTGCTTTAATAGTCTGGCAGTTGTCTGCTGTGTGATCTTGGGCAACTCACTTCACTTCTCTGGGCCTCATATACCTCATCTTGTCAAATGGATATTAAAACTGTGAGGGGCAGGGACTGTGTCCAATCCAGGGTTAAACACACAGTAAGTGCTTAAATACCATAATTATTATTATTATGGAAGCATACAGATTGTAAGTTTCTTGTGGGCAGGGATCACACCTACCAACTCTGTCGTTCTGACTTCCCCAAGCACTTAGTATGATCCTCTGCACATAGACGGCTCTCAATAAATACCACTGATTGATGGAAGACGGTATATTTTGGTCACTCTGGTATTTGCAAGATCGGACTCTCAATCGAAGGAGAGCAGCACCTGTCCACCCAACAGTACCCAAACACACCACTGCTGCCCGGCCCACCACGTCTTGGGTCGCCTAGACGCTAAAAACACAGATATGGCTAAATCCGAGAAGCCCCGTGCCCCAGTGGAGAGAGCAGGGGCCAAGGGAGTCAGAGGACCTGGGTTCTAATCCCAGATCCATCACTTACCCGCTGGGTGACCTCGAGCAAAGTTTTCTCAATGCAAAATGGGGATTCAATACCCGTCCTCCCTCCTACTTCACGCTGTGAGCACCATGTGGGATGCGGACTGTACCCAGCCTAATTTGTATCTACCCAGTACACAGAACAGTGCTCGACATATACTAAGCACTTTCCAAAAGAAAGAGGGTAAAGTTATTGGGCTTCTATATTACAGACCTGGAACAAAACACCTCCCCAAGCCGACTTTCGATCTTTATTGACCACCTACTGAGTGCATAACATTATGCCCTCACTAGACAAAGTACAACCAAAGCAGAATTGTGTTCCCTGCCCTCAAGGAGTTTACAGTCTAATAGGGGAGGGACAAAACTTATTTTCAAAGAGGAAGCAGGAGGTAGGAATGAGGAGACATAAGAAAGTTATACAATCGCATCAGGAGGAAGTAACACGAAAAAGTTGGAATATCTTGAGAGACGAAAAAATCTGTATGTACATAAATAGTAGTAGTAGTTATTGACGACCCTAAGGATGAGAGTACCTAAGTGCTAAGGGTGGCTTCTGGGCTGACACAACCAGGATGCTGTGAATTCACTTAGGGAAGGCTTCCTGTAAGAGAGAGAGGTTACAGAGTGAAGAAAGTTGTAGTGTTCTGTTTTCACGGTGTCGGTTAAGCGCTTACTACGGACCAGGCACCGTACTAAATGCCAAGATGGATGCAAGAAAATCAGGTTGGACACACGATCCACATTCCACCTGTAATCCCATTTTTAGAGGAGGTAAGTGAGGACCAGGGAAATGAAGGTCACACAGAGGACAAGTGAAGGAGCCAGGATTAGAACCCAGGTCTTCTGATTTCCCCCGACCCGCACTCTCTCCACTAGGCTGGTCTGGTGGCTGTGTGAGGTAAGGGGTTCCGAGCCAAAGCGGCAACAGGAGCCAGGGGTCGGGGCGGGGCGGGAGAGGCCGGGGTGAAGTCCAGTTAGAAGGTGAGCTCCAGACAAGCTGAGGGAACAGCAGGGAAGAAGGTAAACGCAGGCCTAAAAAGAGGACCCATCACACCCAGACTGCACTCCCCCTGAGGGCAGGAGTCGTGTCCACACACCCTACTTTACTGGACTCTACCGAGCGTTTAATACAGTGCTCTGCAACAGAGTAAGCTCTCGGTAAATGCTAGTAATAACGCTGGTATTTGTTAAGCCCTTCCTATGTGCAGGGCACTGTTCTAAGCGCTGGAGTAGATACAGGGTCATCAGGTTGTCCCACGAGAGGCTCACAGTCTTAATCCCCATTTTACAGATGAGGTCACTGAGGCCCAGAGAAGTGAAGTGACTCGCCCACAGTCACACAGCTGCCAAGTGGCAGATCCTGGATTCGAACCCATGACCTCTGACTCCCAAGTCCGGGCTCTTTCCACTGAGCCTCGCTGAGAACACTGTGTGACACGCGGTTACGTCCATATCGATACAGTAATCATAATTGACGATCCAGAGCCTCTCTCGATGGGGTTCGGTTTCCCGGTCCGTAAAAGAGGCTATTCTCCCTCCCGTCCGAGAAGCCCGCAAAATTAACGAGAAGATTACCCGGGAGAAAAGGAAAAACGAACCGGTTGTACCTAAAATAAGGCACGGCACAGCAACCTCCAGGAGAATTCCTTCCTTTCACTCTTTAATCTAACTGGGCTTCCATCTTCAATTCATCAAGAGAATAAAGGAGTTGGGAACTGGCCAGCGTCTCGTGTGAATTCCCCGCCGCCGAGCCTTTCCCAGCCCTCGCTGCTTTTGTTTCTTTGTTGTTTCGAGTCTCGTGGTGCCGGCAGGGATGGGGCACGTTGACCGCCTTGGCTGATACACAGAAAGCGAAGGACTAACGGAAAGCCCGGGGGATGGCTGGCACGGGGACAACGATTCCGACCGTGCACGATGACCCTCACTCTAAAAAGACGACGCAGAGCCCAAACTTTGACTTAATCACCGCTCCCTGCGTGGAATGGCTGCTCCGTTAATACCGCTGATTGAAATGATTTGCCGTTGAAGTCACTCCAAAGGTGCCACATCGCCTCGGGTTCGAGCGAATCGGACCTGCCCGACTTTGTTCGCTTAAATTTCTTCGGAAGGTGGACAGTATCCCCTGTGTAAACCAACCGGCTTGGGGTGGGGGTTTGGAGGTGACTTTAAGTAAAGTCTTTTGAGAAGAGGGAAGAAAGACATCAAGGGCAAAGACTAGCCTCAGAAACAAAGACCAAATCCCGCAAAAATGAAGGTCCTTGGAGCTGCGATAAAATATTGGACGGAGCATTAATCAATCAGTGGCATTTACTGAAGGCTTACCGCGTGCGGAGCAGAGTAGGACACGACGATGTGACAGACGTATTCCCTGCCCCCCCGTTTCCTGGCCGAATCGGAATGCCCTGGATTTGGGGCTGGGACACCACAGTCCAACTCATTAAAATTAATGAGGAATTGGATGAGGCCTCCTTTGGAAAAGAGCCCCACAGCAGGCCCAAGTTCAATTACTATCGCTGGAAATACAAAGGGTCTCCGCCGACAGCTTCCCCCTTCTGCCTCCATCTCAGTCAGTGCTATTTATTGAACGGTTACTACGTGCGGAGCCCCAGGTAGGACAGGGACCTGATCCGCTTGTTTCTACCCCAGCGCTTAGTACCGAGGAAGCGCTTCACAGGTACCTTTTTCTTAAAAAACCCAGCTTCCCCAATTAACCTCATTTCCCCACCGCGCTCCTTTCTGCATCTCCTACGCACTTGGGTCTGTATCCCTTAAGCATTCTGTTACCCCTTCCCCGCAAATTCATTCAGTCGTACTTGTTGAGCGTTTACTTTGTGAAGGACACTGTACTGAGCGCTTGGACTGTACACTTCGGCAACAGATAGAGACGATCCCTGCCCAGTAACCGGCTCACAGTCTGAACGGGGGAGGGACAGGCAGAAAAACCAAACGAGTCGTCAGGCGCCAGTACCATCAAAATAGATAAATCCTTACCCTCTGCTTATTTCCGTCTGTGATTTATTTTAGTGTCCGTCTCCACTAGCTTCGGGGTTGTGGCCGACCCACTACTGAACCGCACTCTCCCGAGGGCTTCGCTCGGTGCTCTGCACACAGTGAGCCCTCCGTACCTACCATCTGTAAAATGGGGATGAAACCTGCGAGCCCCACGTGGGACAACCTGATTCCCCCGGAGCTTAGAACGGTGCTCTGCACATAGTAAGCGCTTAACAAATACCCACGTTATTACCATCGGAGGAGTCCAGCCAGCATCATCAGGTGAGCACCGAGTCTGAATGAGGGCAAGGGGGAGTGAACGGACGAAGAACATGTTGAGGGTGAGAGGATGCGGGTTCCGGAGAGACCAGCGCGGTGCTGGGCGTGGAGGGACGAGGGTGGGAGGAGGTCTCGGGCGCTGAGCGGGAAGAGAAGAAGTGGGAGAGGGGGATGGGAACGAGAAGCAGCAGCGTGGCTCGTGGAGAGAGTAAAGGCCTGGGAGTCAGAAGGACCTGGGTTCCACTTCCAGCTTCGCCACTTGTCGGCTGTGTGACCCTGGGCAAGTCACTTCATTTCTCTGAAGTAGCCGAGGCACCTTCCCCTTAGGGGTGACTTCATCTCCTTCGCGGGCTCCTCCTCTGCTTCTCACCCCCCCTAACTGCGGGCGTCCCTCGAGGTTCAGTTCTGGGTCCCCTTCTGGTCTCCATTCAATCGTATTTATTGAGCGCTTACTATGTGCAGAGCACCGTACTAAGCGCTTGGAATGGACAAATTGGCAACAGTCCCTGCCCACTGACGGGCTTACAGTCTAATCGGGGGAGACAGACGAAAACAATGGCAGTAAATAGAATCGAGGGGATGTACGTCTCATTAAAACAATAGCAAGAGAGAGAATCAAGGTGATGTACATCTCATTAACAAAATAAATAGGGTAATTATATACAAATGAACCACGAGCGCAGCGCTGAGGGGAGGGGGAGAGGTGGAGGAGCAGAGAGAAAGGGGAGAAAAGAGGGCTTAGGTGAGGAGAGGTGAAAGGGGGGGGGTAGAGAGGCAGAGGAGGGAGCAGAGGGAAAAGGGGAAGCTCAGTGTGGGAAGGCCTCCTGGGGGAGGTGAGCTCTCAGTAGGGCTTTGAAGAGAGTTAGTTTGGCAGAGGTGAGGAGGGCGCTCCGGGACCGCCGGAGGACGTGGCCCGGGGGTCGACGGCGGGATAGGCGAGACCGGGGGACGGCGAGGAGGTGGGCGGCGGAGGAGCGGAGCGTGCGGGGTGGGCGGTGGAAAGACAGAAGGGAGGTGAGGGAGGAGGGGGCAAAGCGATGGAGAGCCTTGAAGCCCAGAGTGAGGAGCTTTGGCTTCACACGGAGGTTGACGGGCAACCACCGTAGATTTTTCTCTTTTTTGGCCAGAATGCTCCTGAAGAACTCATCCCCCCCACGGCTTCAACTTCCACCTCCATGCGGATGGAACCCAAATCCGCACCTCCGGCCCTGATCTCTCCTCCTCTGCAGTCTCACATCTCCACTTGCCTTCAAAACATCTCTACTTGGATGTCCTCGGGTCACCTCAACCTTTACACGTCCAAAACGGAGCTCCTCATCTTCCCGCCAAACCCTGTCCCCCCAGCTCATTTCCCCATCACTGTAGACGGCACCACCATCCTTCCTCTCTCACAAGCCCAGAACCATTGCCCTGGATTCCTCCCTCTCATTCAACCCACGGATTCGGTCCATCGCTGAATCCCGTCGGTCCCGCCTTTACGGCATGGCGAAAATCCGCCCGTTCCTCTCCATCCAAACTGCTACCGCGTTGATCCAAGCGCTTATCCTATCCCACCTTGATTACCGCATCGGCCGCCTTGCTTGACCTCCTCGACTTCTGTCTCTCCCCACTCCCCCAGCCACGTCTCCATAAAGTTCTTATTTTTAAATAAAAGCACTTATTTTTAATAATAATAATAGTAATAATTATGGCATTCGTTAAGCGCTTAACTATGTGCCAGGTACACTGTACTAAGCCCTGGGGAGGACACAAGCAGATTGGGTTGGACCCAGTCCCTGTCGCACGTGGGGCTCACTGTCTCAATCCCCATTTTACAGATGAGGGAACTGAGGCCCAGAGAAGAATAATAATGTTGGTATTTGTCAAGCGCTTACTATGTGCAGAGCACTCTTCTAAGCACTGGGGGAGATACAGGCTCATCAGGTTGTCCCACGTGAGGCTCACAGTCTTCACCCCCATTTTACAGATGAGGAAACAGAGGCCCAGAGAAGTGAAGTGACTTGCCCACAGTCACACAGCTGCCAAGTGGCGGAGCCGGGATTCGAACCCATGACCTCTGACCCCCCGAGCCCGGGCTCTTTCCACTGAACGCCCATCTCCTCCAGGAGGCCTTCCCCGACTAAGCCCTCCCTTCCCTCATCTCCTGCTCCCTTTCTTCTTCCCCTTCTCAGTCCCACGGAGTTTACGTGCGTATCTGTCAATTATCTGTTTATATTAAGCCCGTTGTGGGCAGGGAATGGGTTTGCTTATTGTTCTCTCCCAAGTGCTTAGTACAGTGCTCCGCACACAGTAAACACTCAATAAATATGACTGAATGTGGGACAACCCAACTACACCTCGTACCTACCCCAGTCCTTTGCAACGCCTGGCACGTAGTAAGCACTTAAATACCGTTATTATTATCATTATTATTATTCTGAGAGTTCAGCAGCTGTTCTCCTCTAGACCGTAGGCTATCGACTCTACTGTATCGCTCTGCACACAGTAAGCGCCCGATAATATTGCATTTGTTAAGCGCCCCTTGTCAGCCGTATGGCTGTGGGCAAGTCACTTCACTTCTGTGCCTCAGTTGCCTCATCTGTCAAATGGGGATGAAGACTGTGAGCCCCACGTGGGACCACCTCACTCCCCCGTATCTCCCCCAGCGCTTAGAACAGTGCTGTGCACGTAGTAAGCGCTTAACAGATACCAACATTATTATTACTATGTGCTGAGGCGCTGTTCTAAATGCCGGGGTAGATACGAGGTTAGACACAGTCCCATCTGGGGCTCAAACTCAATCCCCCTATTACGGATGAGGTAACTGAGGCTCGGAGAAGTGAAAGGACTCGCCCGAGGTCACACTGCAGCCAAGTGGCGGAGGCTAAATTAGAACCCACAACCCCGGACTTCCAAACCCGTGCTCTTGCCACGAGGCCATGCAGTCTCTACACATTTAGCTCACTGTGGGCGGGGACTATCACTGTTTATTATGCTCTCCCCAGCGTTTAGTCTGGTGTTCTACACAAAAGCAACCTCTCGATAATATTACTTAAGGGCTTACTACGTGCCAAGCACTGTTCTAAGCGCCGGGGTAACCAGGCTGTCCCCCGTGGGGCTCACAGTCTTAACCCCCCTTTTACAGAGGAGGGAACTGAGGCCCAGAGAGGTGAAGTGTCTAGCCCAAGGTCACCCAGCAGACAAGAGGCGGGGCCAGGATTAGAACCCACGATCTCCGACTCCCAGACCCAGGCCTTCTGACTCCCCAGTCGAGGGTCGCTCCAGTGCGTAGAACAATGCCTGGCATATAGTAAGCGCTTAACAAATACCAGTGTAGCTCAGTGGAAAGCGCCCGGGCTTGGGAGTCCGAGGTCATGGGTTCGAATCCCGGCTCTGCCACTTGTCGGCCGTGTGACTGTGGGCCAGTCACTTCGCTTCTGTGCCTCAGGTCCCTCATCTGTAAAATGGGGGATGAAGACCGTGAGCCTCACGTGGGACAACCTGATTACCTTGTATCTCCCCCAGGGCTTAGAAACGTGCTCGGCGCATAGTAAGCGCTTAACAAATGCCAACATTATTATTAAATACACTCATTATTTCCACCAGGCCACGCCGCTCGCTAAATACGACCGAAGGAGCAAATGACGACGGGGAACGTCCGACCGGGGGCCCGTCGTGGGGTAGGGGTTGTCGCTATCGTCTGCCCAACTGTCCTTTCCAAGTGCTTAGGCCAGTGCTCTGCACGCCCTAAGCGATCAAGAAGCGGGAAATGGGAATAATAACAACAGCGGTGTTCGTGGGTCCCAATCCCGGCTCCACCACTTGTCGGCTGCGTGACCTCGGACAAGTCACTTCACTTCTCTGAGCCTCAGTGGCCTCACCTGGAAAATGGGGATGAAGACTGGGAGCCCCACGGGGGACAACCTGATCACCTTGTATCCACCTCAGCGCTTAGAACAGTGCTTGACCCCTAGTAAGTGCTTAACAAATACCATCACTCTCAGTTATTAAATGCTTACTTTGTGCCAGGCACTGTACTAAGCGCCGGGGTGGATACGAGCAAAGCGGGTTGGACACAGTCCCTCTCCCATGGGGGACAAAGTCTCCATCCCCATTTTACAGATGAAGTAACTGAGGCCCGGAGGAGTAGTCATTTGTCCGAGTTCGCAGAGCAAGTGGTGGAGCCGGGATTAGAACCCATGACCTTCTGATCCTCAGGCCCGGGCTCTAGACTCGCGGCTTAATGGAGAGAGCATAGGGCTGGGAGTCAGAGGACCTGGGTTCGAATCGCAGCTCCGCCACTTGTCAGCTCTGTGGCCTTGGGCAAGCCACTTCACTTCCCTGGGCCTCAGTTACCTCCTCTGTATCATGGGGATGAAGATTGGGAGCCCCACGTGGGACCACCTCATGACCTGGTATCCCCCCCAGCGCTTAGAACAGTGCTGGGCACATAGTAAGCGCTTAACAACTACCAGTATTATTACTACTATTCTCTGGGCCTCAGGTTCCTCATCTGCAAAATGGGGATGAAGCCTGTGAGCCCCACGAGGGACAATCTGATGAACTTCTGTCTCCCTCCAGCGCTTAGAACAGCGCTGGGCACATAGTAGGCGCTTAACCCAGACCATTATTATTATTATTACTCTCAAGGCCTCGGTTCCCTCGCCTGCAAAATGGGGACTGGGACTGTGTGCCCTGCGTGGGCCACCCTCATGACCTTTCATCTCCCTTCAGCGCTTAGAACAGTGCTGGGCACATAGTAAGCGCTTAACACATGCCAACGTCATTATTACATTATAATTCTTCTCAGGGCCTCAGTTCCCTCGCCTGCAAAACGGGGCCCGAGACGTGGGCCAACCTGCCCTTCTATCTCCCCCAGCGCTTAGCACAGCGCTGGGCACGTACTAACAATAATAATAATGTGGGTATCTGTTAAATGCTTACTATGTGCCGAGCACTGTGCTAAGCGCTGGGGTGGACACAGGGGAATCAGGTTGTCCCACGGAGGGCTCACAGTCTTAATCCCCATTTTCCAGATGAGGGAACTGAGGCCCAGAGAAGTGAAGTGACCTGCCCACAGTCACCCAGCTGACGAGTGGCAGAGCCGGCATTCGAACCCATGACCTCTGACTCCAAAGCCCGGGCTCTTTCCGCTGAGCCACGCTGCACTTAACCGGTCCCCTCATCATCGTTAGTATTACCGTTCTCTGGGTCTCAGTTGCCTCATCTGCAAAATGGGGATGAAGCCCGCGCACCCCAGGTGGGCCAACCTGCCCTTCTATCTCCCTCCAGCGCTTACAACAGCGCTGGGCACACAGTAAGCACTCAACGCACGCCATTATTATTATACCCTTTATTAGTATTATAATTATCATTATTATTCTCACGGCCTCAGGTCCCTCGTCTGCAAAATGGGGCCTGAGACTGAGCCCCACGAGGGCCACCCTGATGACCTTCCACCTCCCTCCAGTGCTTACCACGGTGCTGGGCACATAATAAGCGCTTAACCCCTACCATGATTGTTATTATTCTGAGTTCCCTGGCTTGCAAAATGGGGCCTGCGACTGAGCCCCACGTGGGCCACCCTCATGACCTTCCACCTCCCCCCAGCACTTAGAACAGTGCTGGGCCCATAAGAAGCCCTTAACCCCTACCATTATCATCATTATTATAATTATTCTGAGTTCCCTCACTTACAAAATGGGGCCTGGGACTGAGCCCCACGTGGGCCACCCTGATGACCTTGCACCTCCCTCCAACGCTTAACCCAGTGCTGGGCACATAATAAGCACTTTAACCCCTACCATTATTATTATTATTATAATTATCACCGAGTCCCCTGGCTTGCAAAATGGGGTCTGCGACTGAGCCCCACGTGGGCCACCCTCAAGACCTTCCACCTCCCCCCAGCGCTTAACACAGTGCTGGGCCCCTAACAAACCCTTAACCCTTACCATTATTATTATAATTATTATAAGTATTATTCTGAGTTCCCTCGCTTGCAAAATAGAGCCCGAGCCCCACGTGGGCCACCCTCATGACCTTCCACCTCCCCCCGGCGCTTAACACAGTGCTGGGCACATAATAAACCCTTAAGCCCTACCATTATTATAATTATAATAATTATTACTGAGTCCCCTCGCTTGCCAAATAGAGCCTGAGCCCCACGTGGGCCACCCTGATGACCTCCCACCTCCCCCCAGCGTTTAACACAATGCTGGTCCCATAATAAACCCTTAACCCCTACCATTATCATTATAATTATTACAGTTATTACAAGTATCATTCTGAGTTCCCTCGCTTGCAAAATAGAGCCCGAGACTGAGCCCCACGTGGGCCACCCTCATGACCTTCCACCTCCCCCCAGCGCTTAACACAGTGCTGGGCACATAATAAGCACTTTACCCCCTACCATTATTATTGTTATTATAATTATTATTGAGTCCCCTCGCTTGCAAAATGGGGCCTGAGCCCCACGTGGGCCACCCTCATGACCTTCCACCTCCCCCCAGCGCTTAACACAGTGCTGGCCACATAATAAGCACTTTAACCCCTACCATTATTATTATAATTATTATTGAGTCCCCTCGCTTGCAAAATGGGGTCTGCGACTGAGCCCCACGTGGGCCACTCTGATGACCTTCCACCTCTCCCCAGCGCCTGACACAATGCTGGGCATATAATAAGCCCTTAAACCCTACCATTATTATAATTATAATTATTATAATCATCCTGAGTTCCCTCGCTTGCAAAATGGGGGCTGGGACTGAGCCCCACAGGGGCCACCCTGATGACCTTCCACCTCCCCCCCCAGCGCTTAACCCAGTGCTGGGCACATAATAAGCACTTTACCCCCTACCATGATTATTATTATAATTATTATTGAATCCCCTCGCTTGCAAAATGGGGCCTGAGCCCCACGTGGGCCACCCTCAGGACCTTTCCACCTCCCCCCGGCGTTTAACGCAGTGCTGGTCACTTAAGCCCACCCCGTCCTCCTGAGGAGATGGGGGGGGCCTTGAAACTCACTTTTGTCGAGGGGTCGGCTGAGCTCGGCCCCGACATCGCCGTCGGCGCCGCGGGGCTGCGGCTTCAGGCTGAGCGGCACGAACAGGGACGTGTCCGGGGCCTTCGACCCGCCGCCCGACGCGGCCGAGGAGAAGGAGGAGGAGGAGGAGGCCGCGACGGCGGGGCGGGCGGGGCCCCGAATGGCGGCGGCGGCCGCCACGGGCCGGGCCGGGCCTCGGCCCCACAGCAGCGCCCAGCGAGGGAACAACATGGCGGACGGAGGGGAAGCCGCCCGCCCTCTGACGTCACCACGCCGAGGACCCCCCCTCCCGGGCTGCCCGTCCAGGTGCCTGACCCCCCCACATCCCCGCTGTCTCTCGCTACCTAACGGGCGGCGGTGGAAAGGAAAAAATAGCTAACCACGACGATGTGTCGGGCGGTCTTGCTCCCGCCGGGACTCCGCTCCCGCCGCGGGAGAGGAAGGGGAAAGGGTTCAGGCGGCGTGAAGGACGGCTGAATGGCGCGGGGTGGAGGGGGGGGGTCCTCGCCGGGGGAGGTCACGTGACGCCGCTTCGGGCCACCCCCTCCCCCGCCGGAAGCACGTGGCCGGGACACGTGCCCGCGAGTCACGTGGTGGCGGCACGCGCCCGGTGTCACGTGGCGGCCCTGACCTGCCTCACGCTCCCTCTCAGGAAAGCGTGGGCCTTTCATTCATTCATTCATTCATTCATTCATTCATTCATTCATTCATTCATTCATTCACTCATTCAGTCATTCATTCATTCCATCAATCAATCGTATTTATAATGATAATAATAATAATACTGGTATTTGTTAAGCGCTTACTATGTGCAAAGCACTGTTCTAAGCGCTGGGGGAGATAGGGGGTAATCATAATAATAATGTTGGTATTTGTTAAGCGCTTACTACGTGCAGAGCACTGTTCTAAGCGCTGGGGTAGACCCAGGGGAATCAGGTTGTCCCATGTGGGGCTCACAGTCTTCATCCCCATTTTACAGATGAGGTAACCGAGGCACAGAGAGGTTAAGTGACTTGCCTACAGCCACACAGCTGACAATGATAATGTTGGTATTTGTTAAGCGCTTACTCTGTGCAGAGCACTGTTCTAAGCGCTGGGGGGAAGATACAGGGTCATCAGGTTGTCCCATGTGAGGCTCACGGTCTTCATCCCCATTTTACGGATGAGGTCACCGAGGCACAGAGAAGTGAAGTGACTTGCCCACAGTCACCCAGCTGACAAGTGACAATTCGAACCCGTGACCTCGGACCCCCAAGCCCGGGCTCTTTCCACTGAGCCACGCTGCTTCTCTGTACATGTCCATATGTACATATCCATAATTTAATATATATCCAAAGCCCGGGCTCTATATTGTACTCTCCCAAGCACTTAGTACGGTGCTCTGCACACAGTAAGCGCTCAATAAATACAACGGAACAGGCAGGTGGGAGCAATTCATTCTCCCCACTCGTCAGGCCAGGGTGAACAGAGACTACTGCGTGGCTCAGTGGAAAGAGCCCGGGCTTGGGAGTCAGAGGTCGTGGGTTCGAATCCCCGCTCTGCCACTTAGCTGTGTGACTGTGGGCAAGTCACTTCACTTCTCGGTGCCTCGGTGACCTCATCTGTAAAATGGGGATGAAGACTCGGAGCCCCCCGTGGGACCACCTGATGCCCCCCATCTCCCCCAGCGCTTAGTACGGTGCTTGGCACATAGTAAGCGCTTAATACCAACATGATTATTAACTTCAGACTCTTCTCCACGTTAGCCACGAGGCCTAAGGCAGGGGAAGCCACTCTTCCCAGGGTCCCAAAATGCTCTTTTATTAAGCTCTTACTATGTGTAAAGCCTTGGGAGCCATGTTCCCCTCTAAGATCCCTCCCCGGCTCCTTTCTGGGCAACATCAGCGGACGATTGGGGAGGGCAAAAGAAAAAGAGCGAGGGGATTTGCCCGGCTCGCTGCTCTTCAGCTGCCTAAACCTGGATCAGCAGGTAAATCGCTCATTTAAAGAAAATCCGAGAGGCAGCGAGGCCTGGTGGAAAGAGCCCGGCCGTCCGAAGGATCTGGGTTCTAATCCCGGCTCCCCCACTTGTCTGTTGTGTGACCTTGGGTAAGTCACTTCGCTTCTCCGGGCCTCGGTTCCCTCGTCCGGAAAATGGGGGGGGGGGGGGGGTTAAGACCGTGGGGCCCACATGGGACCGGGGCGGTGTCTTGGATCTACCCTGAGAAGCGGCGGGGCTCAGTGGAAAGAGCCCGGGCTTGGGAGTCAGAGGTCATGAGTTCGAATCCCGGCTCTGCCGCTCGTCAGCTGTGTGACTGTGGGCAGGTCACTTCACTGTGCCTCAGTTCCCTCGTCTGTAAACTGAGGATTAACTGTGAGCCTCACGTGGGACAACCCGATGACCCTGTGTCTACCCCAGCGCTTGGAACAGTGCTCGGCACATAGTAAGCGCTTAACAAACACCAACATCGTTATTATTATTACCCCAGAGTTTAGGACAGTGCCCGGCACATAGTAAGCGCTCAAATGCAGCCGTGCAGCATCTCCAATGATCCTTCTGCCTGCTGTCTTTGGAAAGGGAAAAATGGAGGGAGTCGGGGGAGAAACTAAGGGAAGGGAGAACACTTCAAGTAGCGCGCGGCATGACCCCCGTCATTCATTTACAGCCACATAAACCTCTTGGCTCTCTGAACTGTCTTTATAACCAACCTCTACCGGTCTGGACTTTTGTCGCTGAAATCAACTCTCCCCCAGATCCCAAAGACGAGACTTCTGGAGAATACAGCTTTTTTTTTTTTTAATCATTCAAATAGCAGCTCGATATCTGTTTCGAATCGTTTTTATACATGGTCGCACAATTTGAGGCTGGTTAAATACAATTCGTTGTCAAAATCTCTTGGAATTATTTCTAGATTACAATATGTAAGGGACCATGAACATATTTGGCATTTAAAGGGATGGAGGGGATTTGTGGATTTTTTTTTTTTTTTTTAATTCTCAACAGGCACTTACATGAGACGGGAAATTTGATTTTTTTTTTCCTCAGAGAAATCCACGTGTAAAACAGGTGCTCCAGGCCACAGTATATAGAATCTTTTGCCAGTAAAGAACAGTAGGTTGCTTACTCCTTTATCAAAGGGCCACAGTTCTTAAAGAAATGTAAATTTAGTTTAAGCTTACTCATAAAGTAAGGTAAGTGACGAGACGTGCGCTGACGTTTATATCAAAAGTCTCGGTGCACAAACGACCGAACCACGAGTGCAAGTAACTTCCACGCGGTCGGTCTGGTGCCTCCACCATATACGGGGCATCTGAGAACGGAGCCCAGTGTTCCCGAACGGGTGACCGCAACCTTTTTCTTTAGACTTTTTCAACTGATGACTTTAAAGACGACAAAAAATGACAAGAAAAAGGCGACCCGTGTGGTAATGAGGCTGTGAAATTTTTTACGTTGGGAATTTCCAACTGGCCAAAGATCCCGGTTTGGCAAAAAGCAGGGTTTATCTAGATCGGGATGACCGGGGGGGGGGGGGGGGGGCACCCACCCGACAGGTTTACCCCGAGAGGTCCAGAGGACCTGTCTGTGAATTTGACGATTGGGGGAAAAGAAAAAAGAAAACCTATTTTACATGGCAATTTTACCTTAATGTATCTGATTAGGAGGGGAAAAAAAAAAAGCCCTCAAGACCCGTCTGTGAATTTGAAGATCGGGGGAAAAGAAAAAGAAAACCCTATACTACGTGGCATGGCAATTTTATCTTAATGTATCTGATTAGGAAGAAAAAAAAAAAGCCCTCATGACCACAAGAGACTCTAAATTGCTAATCTCTCTCTCTCTATTCCCCCCTGCAAGAGGGCTCCAGGAAAACCCAGGGGAAGCTGCTCCTGGCCGTTGAAGGTGTACTTCGAATGGAACGTTAACTGGAAGAGAACGGTGGTGATTCCCTAACGCACCTTTTCTTTAAAAAGTTTTTTTTAGAAAATATTCACACCCATCCCCCCCGCCCGGAAGATGGTTACAAGAAGCCCAGGAAGCCATGGAATGGGAGACTCAGAAGCATTTAAAGAGATGTAAGCAGTTTCTCCACCCCAAATAAGACTTTCTAAAAGAACTCCACAAGGGTTAAACGTGTAATGCTGCAAATCCCCCGTATCGGCGGGGAATCAGAGGTCAGACTCCAACTTTTCTAATATGATGTGGATGCAGGTGTGCGGAGTTTGCAGACATGAGGCAATCAATCGAGGACAGAAAAGTCAAGGGAGAAGCTCTATCATCTAAATTCTAAGAAAGCAAAAATTATAAATACCAGCCTACCCACGTGGAAACACTTAACTAAGGTTTAAGCTTATGCATCCGAGTGCATGTCATCAAATAAAGGTGTGCAGTATAAAACGGTAGCTTAAGAAAGTTCCAGTGTTTCTGAGAAAGCACTTTGTTTTTAAATGTATATACAGACTTGAAGAATGTTTAGTAGTATGGTAAAATAATTGCAGCACTGTAAGATAAAGGAAGACAACTACAGATGGTATTTTGGCCTCTCTCTCTCCACAGGCTGCAAAGATCTTTAACCTACTGAACCCTCACAACAGTTTTCTCTGCCTCTTCGATTCACATTTCGGGCTGCTCGGCCGATGCCTGTGGCTCTGGTGACTCAAAGCGCTGGTGAAAGTTTGTTCTTTGCTTCCTCAATTTTTCAGGTGCTTTTCTCCACAGAATGATTTCCTAGGAAGAAATGCCAAGGCACAAGCGTCATCTACCGTGGCGGTTCGGAGGCCCGGGGCACCGTCCCACAGTCAGAGGCACAGGGGAGGTTTTTGTGGAAACTTCCAATGAGAAGAAAACCAAAGTGATAGGAGAAGGCTGAATTACTCCTTCGGCCATCTAAATATCAGAGTTCCGCACTGGACATAAAAAGCTCACTTCTAACCAAAGTCTTCATCTTCCCTCCCAAACCCCGTCCTCTCCGGAGCCCACACCGCCATCCTCCCTGTCTCTCGAGCCCGTAACGTTGGCAGAATCTTTGACTCGGCTCTCGTTTGACCCGCGTGTTCAACTCGTCACCGAATCCTGCCAGTTTCACCTTCGTAACGTCGCTCGCTTAAAAACCCACCCTTTCCTCCCCGTCCAAGTGCTGATTCAAGCACTTAGATCCCGCTCTGACTCCTGCATCAGCCTCCTGTCTCGCCCCGCTGCGGGCCCTACCTTCACTCCGTTGCCCGTATCATTTCTCCAGAAAAAGGTTCACATCTCCCCACTCCTCAGGAACCTCCAGGGGCCGCCCATCCACCTCCCCATCAAAAGGAAACCCCTTGGAGCTCACTCATCGGCTCGCCCCCTTCTATCCTACCCCGCTGATTTCCTACCACAACCTATACACTTTGACCTTCCATCGCCAACCTCCTCTATTCCGCCGCTGACCCTTCGCTCATATCCTGCCTCAGGAACCTCAGGCCCGGATCTCCCTCCTCCTCCATATACGACAGACCTATCTTCAAAGATTCGTTCCAGTCTCATCTAATAATAATGATGTTGGTATCTGTCAAGCGCTTACTATGTGCCCAGCGCTGTTCTAAGCGCTGGGGGGAGATACAGGGTAATCGGCTTGTCCCACGTGAGCCTCCCAGTTAATCCCCATTTTACAGATGAGGGAACTGAGGCCCAGAGAAGTGAAGCGACTCGCCCACAGTCCCACAGCTGACAAGCGGCAGAGCCGGGAGTCGAACCCATGACCTCTGACTCTGAAGCCCAGGCTCTTTCGACTGAGCCATGCTGCTTCATCTCTTCCGAGAAGCCTTCCCCTACTCCCTCGCCTACGCGCTTGAATCCGGAACCTTGAAGCCCTTGGTAGTCTCCTCTGCCCCACTGCAAGTACGTAACGATAACAGTTTAGGTCTTTGTTAAGCGCTTACTCTGTGCCAAGCACTGTTCTAAGCGCTGGGCAGATACAAGGTAATCGGCTTGTCCCACGTGGGGCTCACAGTCTTCATCCCCATTTTACAGATGAGGTCACTGAGGCCCAGAGAAGTGAAGTGACTTGCCCACAGGCACCCAGCTGACAAGTGGCGGAGCTGGGATTCGAACTCATGACCTCTGACTCCCAAGCCCGGGCTCTTTCCGCTGAGCCACGCTGCCTCTCTGTACATATCCATATGTACGTGTCCATAATTTAATATCTGCCTCCCCCTCTAAGCTGCAACCTCCTACTGGATTGTACTTCCTCAAGCTCTTAGCAGAGTGCTCTGCACCCGAGTGCTCCATAAATACGACTGACTGACTCGACTCTGCCCCTTGTCATCTGTGTGACCGTGGGCAAGTCACTTCACTTCTCTGGGCCTCAGTTCCCTCATCTGTAAAATGGGAATGAAGACTGTGAGCCTCACACGTGGGACAACCTCATTCCCCCGGATCTACCCCAGAGCTTGCGTGGCTCAGTGGAAAGAGCACGGGCTTTGGAGTCAGAGGTCATGGGTTCGAATCCCGGCTCGGTCACTTGTGGGCTGTGTGACTTTGGGCAAGTCACTTCACTTCTCGGTGCCTCAGTGACCTCATCTGTAAAATGGGGATGGAGACTGTGAGCCCCACGTGGGACAACCTGATTCCCCTGTGTCTACCCCAGCGCTTAGAACAGTGCTCGGCACATAGTAAGCGCTTAACAGATACCCACATTATTATCAGCAGCTTAGAACAGTGCTCTGCACGTAGTAGGCGCTTAACAAATACCAACATTATTATTCTATCATTTAAATACTAAAATCAAGAGGAGGACGTTCCCTCAACAGTGGAGCGCTCGAAGGATCTTCGAGGACCAGGAACGACACCCAGAGTCCTCGGTTTTCCTTGGGCTACCGGCAGACAGGAACATGTGCCAGGGTTTCCTGGTGCAGCTCGGGATAGGCAACGGGAGAAGACTGAAGAAGGAACAGCTAATACGCTCCCCGGCCCCCTTCCCCCGTCCATTTCTCAGCCCCACTATTCTTCCCTTGCTCTGCATTCTCTCCCTTCTCCTGCCTACCTACCACCAGTCCTGAATTGCTTACTATTTATAATAATGTAGGTATCTGTTAAGCGCTTACTATGTGCCGAGCACCGTTCTAAGCGCTGGGGGAGATACAAGGTCATCCATCGGGTTGTCCCACGTGAGGCTCCCAGTCTTCATCCCCATTTTACAGATGAGGTCGCTGAGGCACCGAGAAGTGAAGTGACTTGCCCACAGTCACCCAGCTGACAAGGGGCAGAGCCGGGATTCGAACCCACGACCTCTGACTCCCCGGCCCGGGCTCTTTCCACTGAGCCACGCTGCTTACTGTTTATCTCCTCCTTACTTTCCTGCCTCTCCCTCTCACCCTCCGCCGCCTTTCCGTTTTCTGGAATCCAGAGCGTGCGTAGACTTCTTCGGCCCTAAAGGTCCGACACGGTAAGACCGAACGTGAATGAAATAATCTAAACGTTTATCTTGCTCGGCGAAACAAAGTTCCCCTTCTCCGGCCTCAGATTTTATGAGGGCAAAGTTAAAGCCCGGTCAGTTTGGGTCTCAGCACACTACAGGCATTCCGTTCCATCCCTAGTCGCACGGTGGAGTGTAAGGAATCGATCGCCAACGTGGCTCGGCGGAAAGAGCCCGGGCGTGGGAGTCAGAGGTCATGGGTTCGAATCCCGACTCTGCCACCGGTCAGCTGTGCGACTGTGGGCAAGTCACTTCACTTCTCTGGGCCTCAGTTCCCTCATCTGTAAAAATGGGGATGAAGACTGTGAGCCCCACGTGGGACGACCTGATTTCCCTGTATCTCCCCCAGCGCTTAGAACGGTGCTCTGCACATAGTAAGCGCTTAACAAATACCGACATTATTATTATTATTGTTCAAAGCAACTCTGGATAAACTAGTCTTGCTAAGGAGAGCAAGGTATGCTACATGCCTTCCCTCTTTAATCATCCCGGGCCCCTTGACAGGGCTCCTCCTCACCCCAACGTCCGAGTTCTCACCGGCGTCGGACTCCCCCCCCCCTCCAATCTGGCAGGAAATCGCTAGGGGTCTGGCAGGGCTCCACTAGACAACACTACCAACCGCTTTGGCACCGTACCTGTTGCTTGAAGTACCGCCTGTCTTCCTCATCGACAAGGACTAGGTTCAGAAAGTATCTCACTGAAAATTTTTTGTTCACGTCTCTCATCGTCGGAGTTGGGTCGTACCCTGCCAGAAAGAGTCTTATGGGAATTGACTCCCCTTAAGAAAGGAAAAAAAGCAAAACAAAAACCAGACATTTTTATTTGGAAGTGATCCACGGTCGGTTCTCTTACAGTCAAGAATACTTTTACCCCAGTGCTACGAGGATAAAAGCACTATGAGGGAGAGTTTATCTTTGTCAGTACAGGCATTTCCTAACTTCTGTATTCACTCTTAGAAAACCAAGTATTAGTTTGGGAAAAATGGAGGGTGACATACTGCTGTAGAGTCCAAGATGAGACTAATTATTAGGGCCTTTTAAAAATAGCCTTTAGTAACTAACAGTTAGTTTCCCTGAGTGCCAAAGGGATGCAAAAAAGGGATTGTTAAAGTAGTCAAGAGGCAAAGTGTACTTTAACGCCCAACAGTGCTTTTCTAAAATATAACTCGGTCCCCCAGCGCCTCACGACCCCTTCCCTTGAAAGCGGGTTCCAAAACCACCACCATTCCTTCCGAAAACCCATTTCTCCTCAGAGTTCCCTCCCGAGGATCACCTCGAAACTGGCTTCGTGACCCATTTCCGACCTCCTTGTCTACTCGGAATCCCCCAAGGCCATTTAAGGATGGGGAGGCGCGGTCACCGTGCAGAACACTGTACTGAGCGCGGGAGACCACGGGGAAACTGAGTCTGCTCCGGCCCACGAGGGACCTGCCCAGTCTACGACCACCTACCTCCCTCGACAGCTCGGGCCCCTACGGTTCAGGGCGGGCAATCCCGTTGCCCCGATTGCGACTTTCCCCAGGCTGTTGGACAGACTTCCCTTCCCGGTGGCAGGGGGAAGGGTGAGGGCAGGCCTGGCTCCCCGGTCGTTACTCTCAGGGCCGGAAGCCCCTCGAGGGCAGGAGGCTTGTCTCTCGTTTGTTCCATTGTATTTATTGAGCGCTTACGGTGTGCAGAGCACTGTACTAAGCGCTTGGGAGAGTGCAAAATACCAATAAACACACTCCCTGCCCACAGTGAGCTTACAGTCCAGTCTCCACCGTGCTTTCCCAGGAGTTCGGTACGGGACCCTGCGCTACTGACCAACTGCTCGGCCGGGGACGGCCCCAGCCCGGGGTCGTCAGGCTCCCTCTGCTCCCACGGAGATGGGGGGGGGCTTCTCTCCCCGGCAAAGGCAGGTGGCAAGGAGGAGGCGACCGGCTCTCCGAGATTCCCCGGAGGCCGGGCGTTATTTCTACCACGATACCCCCCACAGCAGTGACTGAAAAGGAAGGTGAGTTACCTTTGACCGGTGCGCCATCCATTATTTCATACTTTGCGATTGTTTCGGTCTCCGTGGTAGTACTGGGCCCTGGTCGGACGATTTACAAGGTATCAACGTGACAGCCTCTGGAACCTCGACCCGACTACCCCTCGTCGGCCTCCCCCGTTAGCCTTCTGGGCTGTCTTCAGTCATTCAATCGTATTTACTGAGCGCTCACGGTGTGCGGAGCACTGTACTAAGCGCTTGGAAAACACAATTCGGCAACGGAGAGAGAGAGAGAGAGAGACGATCCCTGCCCAGCCAAGGGTCAATAGGGGCGATCGTTCATACCCAGCTTAACCAATCCACAGCTGCTACACTGAATGCGGCACTGTGTTTTCCGCCCATCTAACGAACAAAGCCTCGTTCTCCTTGTCATCGCAGTACATATTTCTCTCCTGGTAACAGTTTAGCTAACGTTCCTCACCAGAACCGAATCTCTTTTGGGAGAGTGTTAGCCTAGCTTATTCTGAAACTAAAGAGCTGTCTCGTTTTAGTTTTCAACCGAAACCGTCTCCCTGGAAACTCGCATGACATGGGTTTCTTTTTAAATTAGGAACAAAATAAAAACTCAGCCCTTGCATCGAGGTCCCCGAGGGTAAAGAAGCAACTATTTCCAACTAAAAACTAAAACAGGGATTGCCCTTTTAGGTGAAATAGCCAGCGCGAGCCAAGCGTAGCCCGGTGAAATGCGATCATTTTTAGAACGTGGGGTGGGGGACGGAGTCTTAGAGAGCGTCACGTTAAGGACGTGCTCATCCGACGCCACACACGTTAATTAGCACAGCCGTTTCTTCCAAAACCACATTACACTGAATCCAGAGAGATGCGTGTGGTCGGAAGAACGCGAGCCTGCTGGGGAACCTGGGGCAAGTCGCTCCACTTCACTGGGCCTCAGGTATCCCGTCTGTAAAACGGGGATTAAGACTGTGGGCCCCACGTCTGACCCGATTAACTTGGATCCACCCCGGTTCTCAGGACAGTGCCTGTCACATAGTAAGCGCTTAATAAACACCAAAATTATTATTATCATTTAACATCCCCAAATTCTGCTGCTGGGTTCTACCCGAAGTCCAAGGTGTAGATTCGCGTCGTTTTAAAACTGACTTTGCTGAGTTCAACATCCACCGCTGACTTTGTAACATCCTCGCTACGTGGAGGTGCATCGCTCCGGCTCTTCTCTTACAGTACTGAAGTGGAAACTCTGACCCAGGGAAAGTGTATCTTCTGACCATAAAATCTCAAGAATATGCTAGTTGATCACAAGGCCAGAAGGCCAGAAATGATATGCAGGGCTTCTATCCAGAATCACCAGGCCTAGACAACGTTGCTTTTGGAAAATTTACATGCAGTAATTTTAGCACAGAAAGATAAATGTGTTGAGATTAAGTGACATACTTGGGAAATAAAGATTTCTTTTTCTACTAAAAACTTAGAGACTCCAAAAGGCACCTGAAATGAGACTCTGTAGTGGAAAGGAACAGCCTTATTCAAACTCTGCAGACGTACCCAGAAAGATACTTGGACTTCTTGGGTCAACTTACCAATGCCAGTGATCTCTTTTTTGATCAGTTGTAACTCCATATGCTGGATTTTGATTCTTACTAATAAGAAGTAAATTTTTCCCACAATCACATCCTTTAAGTGATACCTTAGGAAAAGGGATACATTTGAATTTGCCAAACCAACAAGTTAACTGCCTTCCGAAAGATTTCTCCCCCCAATTTAAAACATTTAGAAGGTCTATTGTAACATTAATTTGATCCATCTTAAAAATAACCACATACCGATTATTTGGGACAATTTTTTTTTTTTATCTGAACGAGCGGAAAATAATGCTTATTTAAACTATTTTACCGACGATGTGGGGGGAGGGAGGCGAGTAAACATTTCTCGGGGGGGCTTCTAAGTCCTCTTGTACTTCTGTAGAGGATACGTATAGTGTTTTCATTTTAAAGAGCTAAAAGCACTCCCTGGAACCTGAAGCATAAGACTGTGCTCATTCTGGAGCATTTGATTTCACTAAACCCAAAGTGGTCCTGCTCAAATACTGAAATGCCAGTTCTAAACTCATTTCTACTTTGAAATTGTTATATAATTCCAGTCTTTGGGTTGGATCCTCTCCCCAGATGATCCCAGGCTGCACCTGCCTTTGCCAGAGAGTCACGTAAACACTGCCTGCATGTTTCCCTCTAAAAATAGCACCCGCAATGTACTTAAAAGAATTCCAATTTCAGGGCTAGACATTACCGTTTCACAGTGTCATCTTCCAAGACAATAAGCTCTAAACTGCTTTGGCGCTACAGCTATTTCATTCCTCCACCCCATTTTAAGATCACCATGTGGAATTTGCGCTTACTTGGATTTATTATATTCAAATTCTATGTGCAGACAGTCCTCGATGCCCACTTCCATCTTAATAGAATTGTTAACATCAGGGTAGGTAGCAAGCTGGTGAACAATAAGATCATATTCTTTTACCAAGTCTGATAGTCTTCTCACTATTGTCACTTTAAGAAAATACCTGCAAAATAAATAGGAAGGATCAGGTTATACGTCCATGATGAATTTTAATTTGTTTGGTCGAGTAAAGGAACACAGGGATCGAGGACAAATTCAGGTGGGTTTTTTACCCCCCAGAGGGGGATTTTATAAAAAAAAAAAAAAAAAAAAGCATGGTACTTTTCGGTCACTAGGACTGCCCCGGATAACAATTTATTCGAAAAGATATGGGACAAAGGTTTTCCTAAAATACACCTAAGATCTCTGGGATTCCCCTAGCCCTCTGGACCGTAAGCTTATTGAGGGCAGGGAATGCGTCCAGCGACCCTGCTGTACTCTTGTACTCTCTCAAGCAGCTTAGTTACAGGGCTCCGCATCCTGTAAGCGCTCAGACGCCACCCGTCGATTAAATCTCGCTCTCCAAATCTCTCCTCACCTCACTCTTCTAATACGATCAGTGGAATTTAAAAGGGAGAAAACTTGTGAAGAAAAATAGGAAAGTTGGGCCCTGAGTTTAAACCCTATTGGAGATTTCCTATGATGTGATTTTCAGAACTGATAGAGATGAACAGCCTTTACTGTCGGGCACAATTAGACGGTCACACAGCATATCGGACAGGGGGCTTACCGGGCTGGGGGGACCCCACAATATGTACAGAATTTTAAGCGTTGGGGCGGGACTTTTCTTGATTCGTACTTAACAAGCTAGAACTATATTCTGGTTTAGGAAAGTAATCTGAGGATTGCCATGGGACCTAAAAAAAAATGGTAAGATGAGCTTTAGATGTTTTTTTGTCTCTGAATCTGTTCGAAATTACCGAGGTCCGGTCGGGAACCTCACCGTGAACTCATACCTCAGTCGGACATTGGCTCCGATGAAAGATTCATATGGCTTTTCAACCTGCATGAACTCAAAGTCGTAACTTCTGCTCTGGGTCAGTTCTCCAGGTAAGGCCAATTCTTTCACTAGGTTAACAAACTCGTGGGTGTTACTCTTGTCACTGAAGAGCTCTAGGAAATTAAAAAAAGCAAAAATCAGACCAGTAGCACTACTAAGCGAGACGACTGCTGCCTGTTGCATTCATCCGATCGTATTTATTGAGCGCTTACTACGTGCAGAGCACTGCACTAAGCACTTGGAATGGACAATTCGGCAACAGATAGAGACAATCCCTGCTCAGTGACGGGCTCGCAGTCTAAACGGGGGAGACAGACAACAAAGCAAAACAAAACAAGACAACATCATACAGCAGACAGGTCTGGGCATTCTCCCCCCTGCAACTTTAACAAAATCCTCTGATTTGCATTCAATTCACCAAGCGGCCGTTCAAATCTGAGCGTTCGACATTGTTGGGAGGGCGGCTTCTTAACCAACGTCGCCATAGGAACACTTTCCAACACTGCAAACTTTCCGGCATTGCAAAGTTGTTTATAACTCGCTTCTGTAAGGATTCCGCACTGTGACGAGGAGGCAGTTCTCTGACCACGATGGGCGGGGGGGTTACCTTCTTAAAGACGCCCGTACCAAAGGAAACAACGTGAATAAGGGACCTGAGCCTTGACGAATACCACGCAGGTCGGCGCGGTCATTTAATAATGACGACGATAATAACGACGCCATCCGTTATGCGCTGTACTAAGCGCTGGGGTGGATCCAGGCAAATCAAGTTGGACACAGTCCCTGTCCCCCGGGGGGGTTCACTGTCTCAATCCCCATTTTCCGGATGAGGTAGCTGAGGCCCAGAGAAGTGAAGTGACTTGCCCAGGGCCACTCGGCAGACAGGTGGCGGAGCCGGCATTAGAACCTGATTCCCCTGTATCTCCCCCAGCGCTTAGAACAGTGCTCGGCACATAGTAAGCGCTTAACGCATACCAACATTATTATTATTATTAACCCATGAGAAGCAGCGTGGCTCAGTGGAAAGAGCCCGGGCTTGGGAGTCAGAGGTCATGGATTCGAATCCCGGCTCTGCCGCTTGTCAGCTGTGTGACTGTGGGCAAGTCACTTCACTTCTCTGGGCCTCAGTTACCTCATCTGTCAAATGGGGAATTAACTGTGAGCCTCACGTGGGACAACCTGATTACCCTGTATCCACCCCAGCGTTTAGAACAGTGCTCTGCACACAGTAAGCGCTTAACAAATACCAACATTATTATGACCCTCTGCCCATCCACTACACCATCCCATCGCCTTCTATTCAGACAGATGCACGATGTGGGAATGAGCGGTCGGCCGCGTTTCGGGAAGGCACTGCTCAAGGACCATTTTGCCGCGTTTTGGGAACTGACAACACTGAACGCTATTCATTCGTGTTTACTGAGCGCTTACTATGTGCAGAGCACTGTACTGAGCGTTATCACAGATGCAGAACCTTGCGCTTAGAAGAGATAACACCGGGACCCTCCAGGCTTGACAGACGCCGCACTCTTGTGCTCGATGTTTTCTTCCAGCCCTGCGGTGTGGAACAACGCTCCTTAATCCCTCAACGGTGTTCTCGCCAGAACGCGGGATGGAAACGCGCGCTGTCGGTAGAATCTGCTCTATCTGCTATATCTTCAACGTAAAATTCTGCCATTTCGGGAAGACGATCGCTAATAATCACGATACTGGTTAAGTGTTTCCTGTGTGTCAAGCACTAGGGTGGATCCAAGACAAAGGATTCACTCACTCGGTCAGTCGTATTGATCGAGCGCTCACTGTGTGCGGAGCACTCTACTACGTGGGGGAAGTACTCTATAAATTCATTCATTCAATCCTATTGATCGAGCGCTCACTGTGTGCGGAGCACTCTACTACGTGGGGGAAGTACTCTATAAACTCAACATGAGCAAGACTGAGCTCCTCATCTTCCCTCCCAAGCCCGGTCCGCTCCCAGACTTCTCCGTCACCGTGGATGGCACGACCATCCTTCCCGTCCCGCAGGCCCGCAATCTCGGTGTCATCCTTGACTCGTCCCTCTCGTTCACCCCACACATCCTATCCGTTACCGAGACCTGCCGGTTTCACCTCTACAATATCGCCAAGATCCGCCCTTTCCTCTCCACCCAAACGGCTACCTTACTATTGCGGGCTCTCGTTATATCCCGGCTAGACTACCGTGTCGGCCTTCTCTCTGACCTCCCTTCCTCCTCTCTCGCCCCGCTCCGGTCTATTCTTCACTCCGCCGCCCGGCTCATCTTCCCGCAGAAACGATCTGGGCATGTCACTCCCCTTCTTAAACGACTCCAGTGGTTGCCTATCGACCTCCGCTCCAAACAAAAACTCCTCACTCTAGGCTTCGAGGCTCTCCATCACCTTGCCCCTTCCTACCTCTCCTCCCTTCTCTCCTTCTACCGCCCACCCCGCACGCTCCGCTCCTCCGCCGCCCACCTCCTCGCCGTCCCTCGGTCTCGCCTATCCCGCCGTCGACCCCCGGGTCACGTCCTCCCGCAGTCCCGGAACGCCCTCCCTCCTCACCTCCGCCAAACCGATTCTCTTTCCCTCTTCAAAACCTTACTTAAAAATCACCTCCTCCAAGAGGCCTTCCCAGACTGAGCTCCTCTTCCCCCTCTACTCCCTCTGCCATCCCCCCTTTACCTCTCCGCAGCTAAAGCCTCATTTTCCCCCTTTCCCTCTGCTCCTCCACCTCTCCCTTCCCATCCCCACAGCACCGTACTCGTCCGCTCGACTGTATATATTTTCGTTACCCTATTTATTTTGTTAATGAATTGTACATCGCCTCGATTCTATTTAGTTGCCATCGGTTTTTACGAGATGTTCTTCCCCTTGACGCTGTTCAGTGCCATTGTTCTCGTCTGTCCGTCTCCCCCGATTAGACCGTAAGCCCGTCAAACGGCAGGGACCGTCTCTATCTGTTGCCGACTTGTTCATCCCAAGCGCTTAGTACAGTGCTCTGCACATAGTAAGCGCTCAATAAATACTATTGAATGAATGAAATTCATTCATTCAATCCTATTGATCGAGCGCTCACTGTGTGCGGAGCACTCTACTACGTGGGGGAAGTACTCACTAAATTCACTCATTCATTCATTCATTCAATCGTATGTGCCGATTTGTACGTTCCAAGCGCTTAGTACAGTGCTCTGCACATAGTAAGCGCTCAATAAATACTACTGAATGAATGTTGAGCGCTTACTGTGTGCCGAGCACTCCACTAAGTGTTTGGGAAGCACCGTTCGGCAACAAAGAGACCATCCCTGCCCGCCACGGGCTCACGGTCTAGAAGGGGGGGGGGGGGAGACAGACAGCAAAACAAGTAAACGGGCATCAGTAGCATCACTGTAAATAAAAAGAGTTATAGAAAGCAACTCATCATTAATAAAAATAAACGGAATTTATAATTATAGGTACCTATATACCCACGGGCTGTGGGGAAGGGAAGAGCAGAGGGAGCGGGAGCAGAGGGAAAGGGAGGGCTCAGTCCGGGAAAGCGTCCTGGAGGAGGTGAGCTCTCCGCAGGGCTCCGACGGAGGGGAAGTGTGCCGGTCTGGCGGAGCCGATACCGATAAAATGGTTGATCTGCCGGGCCCCAGAACAACGTCCCAAGAACCGGCCCGTGCACGAGCCCGCTCGGTCCCTCGCTAGAGTCCTCCCCTGATGCAAACTCGGCCAAATGGCTGACAGGGAGATGGTGGTGAAATGGGCCAAAAGCCCCACCTCTCCAGAGGAGCAGATGACGGGGAGAAACCGGGTAAAGTGTGGGAGGGAGCCCCCTCGTTCCTGGGGTTCCCGGGGGCGGCTAGGGAGCACCCACTCAAGTTGGTGACTCGACGGCATAAGACAGGACACGCCAAGCACGGTACTAAGCGATGGAGCGGACATAAAATAATCAGGGCAGACGGTCCCTGTCCCACAAGGAGACTAGAGGGGGAGACAGACATTAATAATAAATAAATTACGCAGAGGTCACTTCACTTCTCTGTGCCTCGGTTCCCTCATCTGTAAAATGGGGATTAAGGCTGTGCCTCACGTGAGACAGCCTGATGACCCTGTATCTCCCCCAGCACTTAGAACAGTGCTCTGCACCTAGTAAGCGCTCCCGGGGGCGGTTAGGGAGCACCCACCGGCTGGCCCGGCCTCCCCAAACCTCCTGCCTATCACCCGGGGGGGGGGGTGACGTTCACCCCCGCATCGCGAGAGGGAAGGGCAGAAGCTACTTTTCCAACTTTTCCAACGTTAGGACGGTTCGGAAGGTGGATAGGGATGAGGATTGGCCGAAGCGGGGAGAAATGAGCTGGGAACAGGAATGGAGAGCTGACTAAAGCGAATGATGATAATCATCGTAAACTGCGGCGTCTGTTAAGCACCCGCTAGGTGCCAAGCACAGTACGAAGGGCTGGAATGGACGCACGATAACCAGGTCAGACACGCTAAAGAAATAAAGGAGGCCTACTTGCCTAGAATGGTAAGATACTCCTTAACCGCCCCCTCCGAATACAACTTGGTTGTTGTGTTCACTGCTATCAATATCGAATTCTTTCATATTAACTTCACTTTCATTACGTTCCCACGTTGAACTTCTGCTATAGGCTGTCTTCCTCTTTTTCGACTACGCTCTTCGTGGGCCAGGGACCAGATCTCAGTTTAATCTTTTCTGCCCTGCTCGGCGCTTAGTTACAAGTGAGGCACCAGCAGTAACGCACTCGGTTTTCCTCCAACGCGGGGACTGCCTGCTTCCCCAACCGCACGGGAGAGAAAGTTCGCATTATAGCGTGCAATGTCTTGACTTGAGAACAGCCAAGTCTTCTCCTTACGTCAGGCAGAAATGCGCTTCCCTGACTCCACCAATAAAATAATAATAATGATGGTGGTATCTGTTAAGCCCTTAGTATGTGCCGAGCACTGGGGCAGATACAAGGTAATCGGCCTGTCCCACGTGGGGCTCACCGTCTTCACCCCCATTTTACAGATGAGGGAACTGAGCCCCAGAGAAGTTGAGTGACTCGCCCAGAGTCACCCAGCAGACAAGTGGCGGAGCCGGCATTCGAACCCATGATCTCCGACTCCCAAGCCCGGGCTCTTTCCACTGAGCCACGCTGCTTCAGCCTCTTCTACCCCAAATCTGCAGCGCAAACACGTTCTGGGAGTCTGAACTACAAAAGGCTAGAGGCGGGACTCGAACACTTAATAAGGGGGGCGGGGGCACATGGTCTGGTCAGTCTGAGAAAATATCAGAGACCGAAAAAGTCACCGCAGACCCACTTACTTACAAAGCTGCCTAAATTTTGGCCCCAGCTGGGGCATCTGCTGACACACGTCCACTTTCTTTCGATTGATTTTATTCCAGGATTTCCGTAGGCAGCGACTTTTCATTCTCCTTACCGCCAAAAATATCTGCCGGGTGCCTACGGCGTGCAAAGCACTTTCCCAGGTGCTCGGGACCGAATTTAGGGCGGAAACCACAGCCCTCGAGGAATTTCCACTGTGATGCGGGAGGTAAACGCACAGACGACAATTCAATGTGCACAAGTAATAACAGCCAGACACGGGCAATTAAATCGACGAAATAAACAGACACCCCCGTTAGTGCTGAACGTCTGGGAGACCGTGACCAAGAAATGGGGATTAACAGGAAAGCTTCCCGGAGGAGGTGTCCTTTAAGGAGGGTGGACGGGAATGCGTTCGGCCGAAGAGGGAGGCCTTTCCAGACGGGGGGGGGGGGGAAGCCTGAAGCAACGGGCCGGAAACAGGAATCGAGAGCTGATCACGATGACGGCGATGATATCTATTAAGCGCTCGCTAGGTGCCAAGCTCCCTCTCAGGGTGGCACCTGGAGAGTTTCCAGTCCTCTACCAGTCTCGGCTAGGGGAGGGAGAGTCAAGGAGAGGCCCGCCCGTTCCATTCCTAGCTTGGGCAGTGGCTAGCGAGCGGGAGGCAACCTGCTACACGTCAAAACTCCCCCGTGCTGGGCGGCGGCGGCACGGGAGAGAGCCGAGGGCGGAGACTCGGGTTTACTGCGCGGAAGGGGGCCGTGGTCAACCGCTTCCGCATTTTGACCAAGAAAGCTCTCCGGATCCACTGCCGGAGCGACCGCAGACGGAGAACGGGGCGTTCCGGGAGAGATGCGTCCGTGGGGTCGCTGCGGGTCGGAAACGACTCGACGGCATAAGACAAGACACGCCAAGCACGGTACTGAGCGATGGAGCCGACGTAAGATAATCAGGTCAGGCGGTCCCTGTCCCACGGGGGGGCTAGAGGGGGAGGCGGACATTAATAACAAATAGATCACGCAGAGGTCACTTCACCTCTCTGTTCCTCAGTTACCTCATCTGGAAAATGGGGATGAAGACTGTGAGCCTCACGTGGGACAACCTGATTCCCCTGTAACTACCTCAGCGCTTAGAACAGTGCTCCGCACGGAGCAAGCGCCTAACAAATACCAACAGTGTTATGACATTATTATTATTATTACGTGCTGCGGAGCTGAGAGTGGGGTAAACATCAAGTACTTAAAGGGTGCGGATCCGAGTCCGTCGTCGAGAAGCGGCGTGGCTCAGTGGAAAGAGCACGGGCTTTGGACTCAGAGGCCACGGGTTCGAATCCCGGCTCTGCCACGCGTCAGCTGTGTGACCGTGGGCGAGTCACTTCACTTCTCTGGGCCTCGGTTCCCTCACCTGTAAAATGAGGATGAAGCCTGTGAGCCCCACGTGGGACAACCCGATTCCCCTGTGTCCACCCCAGCGCTTAGAACAGTGCTGTGCGCATGATAAGCGCTTAACAAATACCAACATTATTATTATTACTTTGCAGAATGGAGAGGGAGGAGGGGAAAAGAAGGCTTAATCGGGGGAAGGCCTCTTGGAGGTGTGATCTCAGTAAGGCTTCAGAGGTTTAGAGAGTAGCGGATGGGAAGGGAATTCCAGGTCAGAGGGAGGGTGTGGGTAAGGGGTCAGCGGCAAGATAATAATAATAATAATAATTGTAGTATTTGTTAAACGCTTACTAGGGGCCAAGCACTGCAGTAACCGATACCGGATGACCAGGACCCACATGGGGCTCACAGTTTAGGTCGGAGGGAGAAGAGGATGCGAACCCCCATTGTGCAGAAGAGGGGACCGAGGCACAGAGAAGTCCGGGGACTTGCCCGAGGTGACACAGCAGACACGCGGCAGAGCCGGCATTAGAACCCAGGTCCCCTGAGAGGGAACTGAGGCACAGAGAAGTTTGGTGCCTTCCCCGAGATCACCCGGCAGACACGTGGCAGAGCCGGGATTAGAACCCAGGTCCTCCGGCTCCCGAGCCCACCCAGTCCTTCCACCGGGCCACGGTGCTTCTCACGGAGTAAGTCGGTGCTGGAGGGGAGAAGCGTGTAGACTGGGCTGGAGTGGGGCGAGCTGACCGAGTGCTTTAAAGCCAGCGGTGAAGCGTTTCCGTTTGACGTGGAAGGCAACGGGGCAACCCTCGAGGAGCGAGGAAGATGTGGAGTTAATGTTTTCCAGTTAAAAAAAGGATCCAGCAGCAGAGTGAAGTACCGACTGGAGGAGTGGGGAAGAGACCGAGGCCGAAGCGGTTGTTCGAGGGGGATATTTCTGAGCGCCCGGATAGGTACGGTGACGGTCGGGATGGAGAGGACTGATTTTCCCCACGTCGCGAAGGCAGGACCGACGGGATCCGGTGACGGGTCGGAGACGTGCGTCGAACGAGCCGAGTCGCGGACGATGCCACGGTGGCGGCCTTTTGGGAGAGGGAGCCGACTACGGGGACGGGAGGGACGAGGGGAAGGACGGGGCTCGAGGGGAAAGACGAGGAATTTGGTCCCGGACACCTCTAGTTCGAGGTGTTGCCGGAACACACAGGCGTCCTGAAGGCAGGAGGAAACAGAGGAGTCGAAGGGCAGGGACCGTCTCTATCTGTTACCCATTTGGCCATTCCAAGCGCTCAGTACAGTGCTCTGCACAGAGTAAGCGCTCAGTAAATACTATCGAATGAATGAATGGAGACTGCAGGGAAGGAGAGCGTTCGGGGCTAGAGAGGTAAATTCGGGAATCATCTGCAGTTGAAGCCACGGGTGCAGATGAGTTCTCCAAGGGAGTGGGTGTAGATGGAGAGCAGAAGGAACCGAAAGAAATCTATCGGAACCAATTCAGAAAATGGATCCTCTCGGATCCAATCTGGGCTTCTCCTGGCCGAAAAGTAATCAGAGATTATGACTGTCGTTACGGCGGCTGTGAGCGCTGAACGCGCGTCGGGCGCTGTACCGGGCAAATCCGGCTAGGTACGGTCCCCGTCCCACCTGGGGCTCGGCCCCATTCTCCAGAGGAGGTCACCGAGGCCCACAGAAGTGAAGCGACTCGTCCGAGGTCACACGGCAGACGAGTGGCGGAGCCGGGATTGGAACCCACGACCTTCCTACTCCGAGAGAAGCGGTTCCGGATGGGAAAACCCGCGCCACGGCTCCGCCCGGTAGACGTTGCAAATGCCGCAGCTCTGCCCGGTAAACGTTTAAACGCCGTCACCCACCCCCCTTTTCACTGAGAAAGTAGATTAGCGGGACTCACCAATTTGACCGACAAATTCAATTCTAATTCCTTGGTGCTCTAGCCTCTTTCCGGCTTGCTTAAAGGCTAAGTTTACCTGCCAAAACATGAAATTGTAAGACACGTTAGAGGCGGCCGTTACGATCGCAGACTTCAGTTTTTCTCCCGGTAGAGCGGAGGAACGCTTCTGTCTACCTAAAACCGTTCTCTTGAGGCGTCAGAACCAGTGTCTTTCCTAACTAGGTGTTCCAGTCGGATATTTTTCCGCTTCCCGAAATATCCCTGAAACCCCCACAGCGAAGGCTCTCGCCCATGAGTAATTCTCACCATCCTACCTCGTTTGCTAACCCTCTTGAAATCCCTTCCCGTTCTGCTTCGTCGGGCCACGTCCCACCCCTCCGCTTCAAAATCCTACTCGAAAACCTTTTTTTTTTTGGCTGATTGCTTACGCGGCTCGGTGGAAAGAGCCCGGGCTTGGGAGTCGGAGGTCGTGGGTTCGAATCCCAGCTCTGCCACGTGTCAGCCGGGTGACTGTGGGCGAGTCACTTCACCTCTCTGTACCTCAGTGACCTCATCTGTCAAATGGGGATTAACCGTGAGCCTCACGGGGGACACTCTGACGACCCTGTATCTCCCCCAGCGCTTAGAACGGTGCTCCGCACCTAGTAAGCGCTTAACAAATCCCAACATTATAGCGTGGCTCAGTGGAAAGAGACCAGGCTTGGCAGTCAGAAGTCACGGGTTCGAATCCCAGCTCTGCCACGTGTCAGCTGGGTGACTGTGGACGAGTCACTTCACTTCTCTGGGCCTCAGTTCCCTCATCCGTACAATGGGGATTCACGGGGAGCCTCACGTGGGACAACCTGATGACGCTGCCTCTCCCCCGGCGCTTAGAACGGTGCTCCGCACGTAGTAAGCGCTTAACAAATACCAACATTATTTACTATTTACCACGTGCCAGGCGCTGAACGGAGCACCGGGAGACATTCGACTCGTCGGGCTGGACCCGGTCTTTATCCCCATTTTACAGAGGAGGCACTGACAAGCGGAAGCGACCTGGCCAAGGTCAAACAGCAGGCACGAGGCGGAGCCGGGATTAGAACCCGGGTCTGCTGGGGCCGGGGCCCTTTCCGCTAGGCCGTGCCGCTTCTCTAAAGCGCCTCTTCCACAGAGTCGTCCCTGATTAATTCCCAGGAATGCTGGTCACACCGACCGACCGTCACGGCCATCCCAGCAGGTGGGTGCAGATCTGGGGATTTTTGTACCTACTCAGCGGGGCAACTTCTGCCGCTCAGACAGACGCTTCTGGCGGGCAGGGCACCCCTCAGCACCTAGCGCAGCTCGGAGCACAAAGTAGATGCGATTCCCCCCCGCGCGAAGCAGGAAGAAATCATCCCTACCTCTATAATAGTAAGAATGTTGGTATTTGTTAAGCGCTTACTACGTGCCGAGCACCGTTCTAAGCGCCGGGGGAGATACAGGGTAGTCAGGTCGTCCCACGTGAGGCTCACACACTTTTAATCCCCATCTGACAGAGGAGGGAACCGAGGCCCAGAGAAGTGAAGCGACTCGCCCACAGTCACCCAGCTGACGAGCGGCAGAGCCGGCAGTCGAACTCGTGACCTCTGACTCCGAAGCCCGGGCTCTTTCCACTGAGCCTGCTAAAATCCCGAGGTTGCCGTGCCTACGGAATTGGGTTTCGCCTTTTAAAAAAGGCGCCTTTTCCCCTTCCAATTACAGGTGGGTTTGCTGCGGAGTGGCTCATTTTTTTTAAATTCACGTACCCGGACCGTGGCTCTGAAACGGATCCGTCACCGCAATCTTTCTCAACTTTAGGAGTCCTACCAGGGGCGTCAGTAATCCTTCATTTTTTATGGTGTTTGTTGAGCACTTCGGGCACCGTCTTTGAGCGCTGGGATGCGTTCGAGCGAACCGGGTCGGACCCGGTCCCCGACCCACGTGGGGCTCGCGGTCTTAATCCCCATTTTCCAGATGGGGCGGCTGAGAAGTGAAGGGACTCGAAGGGAAGTGAGGCGGAGGCGCCGGGATCAGAACCCAGGTCCTTCTGACGTCCAGGCCCGTGCTCTATCCACTAGGCCGCCCTGCTCCTCTACTGTTCCCCGATATCTTCAAACGCGTCAGAGAAGCAGCGTGGCTCAGTGGAAAGAGCCCGGGCTTGGGAGTCGGAGGTCATGGGTTCGAATCCCGGCTCTGCCACGCGTCAGCTGTGTGACCGCGGGCAAGTCACTTCCCTTCTCCGGGCCTCAGCGACCTCATCTGTAAAACGGGGATTAACCGTGAGCCTCCCGTGACCCTGTATCTATCCCAGCGCTTAGAACGGCGCTCTGCACCTAGGAAGCGCTTTAATACCAACATTATTATTATGATTATCACACTGGAATGTGCTCTGGGGCTAGACTATAAGCTCATCGCGGGCAGGGAATGTATCCGCTGTTACGTTACATTCCCCCAGGCAATCCGCACAGTGCTCTGCACACCGTAAGTGCTCGATAAATACGACCGACTGCCTCCCCGACTAACAGCGAGAGCTCCTGCGGGCGGGAGCTGCTTCTGCGTACTTCCCCAGCGCTTAGGACCGGCCTTTGCGATAACAATAATCATCACGAATAACAATTACGGTCTCCGACAAGCGCTTACTATGCGCCGGGCCCCGTGCTCAGCGCCGGAGTGTCTACGGGCAAATGGGTCCCGGTCCCGCGTGGGGCTCACGGTCGCCATCGCCGTTTTACAGATGAGGTCGCCGAGGCGGAGGGACGTGACTTGCCCGAGGTCACGCCGCAGAAAGGGACGGAGCCCCGATTAGAACCCGTGACCTTCGGCGCTTAGAGCAGTGCTCGGCACCGTCATTATTATTAGCACAGAGCACTTAATAAATACGATCATTATTATTCTGACTCCCGGCCCCGGGCTCTGGCCACTCCGCCACGCTGCCCGGGGGACGCGTGATGATCTTATTACTGCTAGACCGTGAGCTCCTTGAGGGGAGGGATCGCGGCTACTCCATTTACTCTCCCAAGCCCTTAACACAGTGCTCTGCACGCAGGAAGCGTTCGGTAAATGCAGTTACCGGCATCGCTACCGGGGAAGCGCTAACAAAGCTCAGCAAGTCCCGTCTCACGGTTACGAAGGCTCTCAAGGGAAACCTAAACGGGCCCGAAGGCCCGGGAAACGCAGAAAATTATCTGTACGGGACGGCCGCCAGGAAGCAGGGGGCGAGGGGGGCGGAGGCAGGTCCCAAGGCGCAATCTTGGCCCGCGTTGGCCGACCCCGGGTGGGAGCGGGACTAGAACCCAGGTCTCCCGATTCCCGGGACGGTGGACTTTCCCCGGGAGGGCCCCGACCGGAAAGAACGGCTTGACGCGAAGCAGGAGGGAGGAGCGGGTGGCCGAAGCAAACTGGAAATCGAAGAGCAAGGCATTTCACCGCGTTGAGACCGACTAAGAACGTGAACGTGGGATGCGGATTAAAAAGTCAACGGGCCTCTAGAAGGTAAAAATCAAAACTGCCCAAAATGGGTCTGTCGAACCAACGGACGGCCGATGGCTAATTCCGACGCGGGGCGAACCCGTCAGGCGAAGCGAAAGATGGCCCGTGGCCCACAGAAGGGGGTTTACCTTTCCCGAAACGGATTCGCCATCGTAAAACAGATAATGTTTCTCTACTCTGCCCTCTTCCGTCTTCATTTCGGCCATCTTCCGCGTCTCCCCATCGTTAAGGACCACATCGATCTCACAGATGGGACCGAAAAAGCCTCCCAGAAAGCTCTGGAACGAAAGACAGATAATCAGTTGCGGCGTCGAATGGAAATTCATCCGATGGAAATTTTTAGCGCGCTCGGATTCCTAACGGGCGGCAACGTCCGCTGAATGTGCGAGGCAGCGGGAATCCCACCGGGGGCCCGGAGAACGCGAAGAGGCGAATAAATGCCACCCCCGCCTTGGATGGGCTTCCGGTCTACTGGGAGAGTCCCGACGGAACAAACTGGCTACCCAAGCAAGAGACGGGAAAAAATTCGAGTGATAAGCAGACATTCGTTCTACAGCATTTATGGCGTGCTTACTAGGCGCAGAGCACTGTACTAAGCGCTTGCTCAAACAGAGATGCACGGATTGGAGAAAGAGCCTGACCTAGTGGCGAGAGCCCGGGCCAGGGAGTCGGAGGACCTGGCTGACTCAGAGGAAAGAGCGCGGGCTGGGGAGTCCGAGGTCGTGGGTTCGAAGCCCGGCTCGGCCTCTCGGCAGCTGGGTCACTGCGGGCGAGTCGCTTCACTTCTCTGGGCCCCCGTGACCTCCTCTGTAAAACGGGGCTGAACACTGTGAGCCTCACGTGGGACAAGCTGATGACCCTGTATCTCCCCCAGCGCTCAGAACGGTGCTCTGCACATAGTAAGCGCTTAACAAATATCAACATTACATTTTATAGATGATAATAGTGATGGCATCTGTTAAGCGCTTACTGTGTGTGAAGCACCGTTCTAAGCGCTGGGGGGGGGGGGGGGGGATACAAGGCGAGCGGGTCGTCCCACGTGGGGCTCCCGGTCTTAAACCCCATTTTACCGACGCCCAGAGAAGTGTAGTGACCGAGGAGATGACTGAGGCCCAGAGAAGTGACTCGTCCGAGGTCACGCAGCCGGCGAGTGGCGGAGCCGGGATTAGAACCCAGGTCTTCCCGACACCCAGGCTCGTGCTCTATCCACTGGGCCATGCTCCTTCTCACGTCTCCGGGCCGCAGTTACCTCATCCCTAAAACGGGGATGTGACCCACCTGAGCAGCCTGTATCTACCGCAGCATTTAGCACAGTGTCTGGCACATAGCAGGCGCATAAGAAATACCACGAAGAAAGCATAGTACAAATGGGTAATAATAACGTTGGCGTTTGTTAAGCGCTCACTATGCGCAGAGCACCGTTCTAAGCGCTGGGGGAGAGGCAGGGCCATCAGGTCGGCCCACGTGAGGCTCCCAGTGAATCCCCATTTTACAGAGGAGGGAACTGAGGCACAGAGAAGTTAAAGGACTTGCCTACGGTCACACAGCTGACAAGGGGCAGAGCCAGGGTTCAAACGCATGACCGCTGACTCCCAAGCCCGGGCGCTTTCCGCTGAGCCACGCTGCTTCTCTATTCTAATAATACTAGTCTGATAATAATAATAATAATAATAATAATAACGTTGGCATTTGTTAAGCGCTTACTGTGTGCAGAGCACCGTTCTGAGCGCCGGGGGAGAGACGGGGCCGTCGGGTCGTCCCACGTGAGGCGCGCCGCGAATCCCCATTTTACAGAGGAGGGAACCGAGGCCCCGAGAAGTGAAGTGACTTGCCCACGGTCACCCGGCTGCCAAGGGGCAGAGATTCGAACCCGTGACCTCCGCCTCCCAAGCCCGGGCTCTTTCCACTGAGCCACGCGGCCTCCCCCCGTAATCACTCCGAACGGGTTCCCTGAGAAGGAAAGAGCGCTCGACAGAGGAGGGTTCCCCGGGAAATCATCAGAGTCGATTGATTAGGGAGTTCCCAGGAGTCAAAAGATCGTCAGAATACCCAATCCCACGCCACGAGCTAACAGGACCGTAAAATCTCCACTCACATCTGTGGACCCTGGTGACTAGGGTATTTCACGTCTGAGGGGCTACCTCTCGCATCACTCATTCGATCGTAGTTACGGAGCGCTTACTCTGTGCGGAGCACCGGACCGAGCGCTTGGAATGGACGATCCGGCAACGGAGAGAGACCGTCCCGGCCCACCGACGGGCTCACGGCCCACGTTTAGCAAGACGGCACCTCGTGGAACTCGAGATGGCACTTGGGACATCTCATTCGTTCCTTCAACGCGTAATGATAACGATGCTCATTCGACGGTATTTACTGAGCGCTTCCCGTGGGCAGAGCACTGCACTAAGCGCTGGGAACGGACACGTCGGTAACAGATCGGGACGGTCCCCGCCCTCTGACGGGCTTACGGGTGCAGAGCGCTGTACTGAGCGCTCGGAACGGACAGCCGGGCAGCAGACAGAGACCGCCCCTGCCCAACGACGGGCCCGCAGTCTAAACGTATTCCCTGAGCGCTTACTCCGTGCGTTCATTCAAGAGTATTTAGCGAGCGCCTACTCTGCGCAGAGCGCTGTACTGAGCGCTTGGAATGGACGAATCGGTAGCAGACGGAGACGGTCCCGGCCCTTCGACGGGCTCACGGTCTCATCGGGGGAGACGGACGGACGAGAACAATAGCGACAAACAGCAACGACGGCATCTGTTAAGCGCCTACTACGTGCGGAGCACCGTTCTAAGCGCCGGGGGGGGGGGGGGATACGAGGTGATCGGGTTGTCCCCCGTGAGGCGCCCCATTTTCCCGACGAGGGAACCGAGGCCCCGAGAAGAAGTGACTTGCCCAAAGTGACCCGGCTGCCAAGTGGCCGGACCGGGATTTGAACGCGGCGCTTACCGGGGAGCGCCGGACCCAGCGCTCGGAACGGACGGTTCGGCACCGGAGAGACCCGACCCCTGCCCGGCCACGGGCTCACAGTCTAAAGGGGGGAGACGGACAGCGGAGCCATCCAAACAGATGAGCGGAATCACGCCGTTAATGCAGAGAATAACGCGCTGTACGAATACGGACGAGTGCCGCGGGGAGGGGGAAGGGCAGAGGGCGGGAGAAGGGGCCACGGGGAGGGGAGGAGGGAAAGGGAGGGCTCGATCCGGGAAGGCCCCCCGGAGGAGGAGCAGCGCCCCAGACCCGACCCGTCCCGAACGTCTCGTCTTCCCTCCCCGCTAACGGCTCCCTCCGGTCCACGGACTCCTCGAGGGCAGGGATCCGTCTCGGCCCCGCCGTCCTCTCCCGGGCGGCCGGCCCGGCGCTCCGCGCACGGGAGGCGCTCGGCCAGATCCCGCGGACGGACCGAACCTCGCCGTCCTCCTCGCCGTCCCTCAGCTCTCACGTCCGGTCGGCCTCCCCGTCCCCCTCCGCCCGAAACCGCGGCCGTCCCGGGCCGAGTTCTCCCCCTCTCCGTCCGGGCGCCGCAGGCCCGGCGGTCCCCCGCGTCGCCTTCCCGCCACGCTGCTCGGCCCAGGCCCCCCCGCTTCCGAGAGACCTCCGACGGCTGCCCTCCTCCCGCCGCACACAAAAAACGAATTCCCCTCGGATCGGCCGTCCGCTCTCTTCCCCTCCTCCTCCCCCTCAACCCGGCCTCTGACCGTACTCTCTCTCCGTGGCCGGGCGGACGGAGCGCGGGCCTAACGGATACCGTTAAAACGGGTCGTGCCGGCAGGAGGGACGGCGGGTTGGCGTGCCCGTTGGCCGGAGACGGGAATGGAGATCTCTGACGACGATGGTATTTTTCCCGAGCGTTTTCGGATGCTCGGGCTGCCAGATGTCGGTTTCTGCAGCACAACTGTTCTTTCTTCTTCCCTTGTTTTAACCATCCGGTTATCAGAGGGGCAGCGTGGCTCGGCGGAAGGAGCCCGGGCTCGGGCGTCGCGGGTCACGGGTTCGAATCCCGGCTCGGCCCCTCGTCAGCCGGGGGACCGGGGGCGAGTCCCTTCACCTCTCCGGGCCTCGGTTCCCTCATCCGTAAAATGGGGACGGAGACCGCGAGCCCCAGGTGGGACCGGCCGATGACCCCGTCTCTCCCCCAGCGCTCAGAACGGTGCTCCGCACGTAGTAAGCGCTTAACGGAGACCAACATTACTATTATTACTACTAACTGTTCTCAAAGAGGAGGACCGAACCTAGAAGTCAAACGTGTCTTCCCCGCTTTCCAAAGTCAAGAACCTCCGATATTTTTTTTTTTAAAAAAAAAGCAGCGCCAACCTAAGCCCTTTCTCATTGCGCGTGTCCTTACCCCGTGCCCCGAAATCTTTTGTTGAAGAAAAATGTTTTCTGAAAAGGACAGGTCGATAAAGTACAGAAGTCACACAGGAAAGAGTGGGTAACGAAGGACGAGAGACTTTGTCACAGATCACGTAGGAGGCCGAGGAAACCGATGCTAATTGAAAAGAAAGCAAAGACATCCCGTTGAGGACTTTTAAAACAAGCCCGAGAGCTTTAGTTCATTCAATAGGATTTCTTGAGCGCTTACTACGTGCAGAGCACTGTACCGAGCGCTTGGAACGAACAAGTCGGCAACGGATAGAGACGGTCCCTGCCGTCTGACGGGCTTACGGTCTAATCTGATGGAACTATGGGGGTGACCCCCAAAATGCCTATTTCAATGCACTGGAATCCAGGGCATTATTTATCTATTTATTTATCTTACTGTCCGTCTCCCCCTTGGACCGTGAGCTCATTGTGGGCAGGAATGTGCCTGCTTGCTATCACATTGTTCTCTTAATAATAAGAAAAATAATGTTGGTATTTGCTAAGCGCTTCCTACGTGCCGAGCGCCGTTCTGAGCGCCGGGGTGGATACGGGGTCATCAGGCTGTCCCACGGGAGGCTCACAATCTCCATCCCCATTCTAATGATAATAATAATGTTGGCGTTTGTTAAGCGCTTATTATGTGCCGAGCGCCGTTCTGAGCGCCGGGGTGGATACGGGGTCATCAGGTTGTCCCACGTGAGGCTCCCGGTCTTCATCCCCATTCTAATGATAATAATAATGTTGGCGTTTGTTAAGCGCTTATTACGTGCCGAGCGCCGTTCTGAGCGCCGGGGTGGATACGGGGTCATCAGGCTGTCCCACGTGAGGCTCCCGGTCTTCATCCCCATTCTAATGATAATAATAATGTTGGTATTTGTTAAGCGCTTACTGTGTGCAGAACGCCGTTCCGAGCGCCGGGGGAGATAGGGGGTCATCAGGTTGTCCCCAGTGAGGGTCACAGTCTTCATCCCCATTTTACAGATGAGGTCACCGAGGCACCGAGAAGTGAAGTGACTTGCCCAGAGTCACCCAGCTGACGAGTGGCAGAACCGGGATTCGAACCCATGACCTCGGACTCCCAAGCCCGGGCCCTTTCCACGGAGCCACACTTACCCTTCCGAGCGTTTAGTACAGGGCTTTGCACACAGTAGGTGCTCAATAAAGATGATCGGATGAAGGAATGAATACTCCCCAAAATATCAGAATCACACCAGAATATAATAATAATAATAATAACGTTGGTATCTGTTAAGCGCTTACTATGTGCCGAGCGCTGTTCCAAGCGCCGGGGTAGACACGGGGGAATCGGGTGGTCCCGGGTGGGGCTCACGGTCTTCATCCCCATTTTCCAGATGAGGGAACTGAGGCCCCGCGAAGTGAAGTGACTCGCCCAAAGTCACACAGCTGACGAGTGGCGGAGCCAGGATTCGAACCCATGACCGCAGACACCAGAGTGGCAGGGTGAGCCCACTGTTGGGCCGGGACGGTCCCTATCTGTTGCCGAATTGTCCATTCCAATCGCTCAGTCCAGCGCTCTGCACAGAGTAAGCGCCCGATGAGCACATTTAGACCGTGAGCCCGTCGTCGCTGGGCAGGGACGGTCTCTATCTGTTGCCAAACTGTCCATTCCGAGCGCCCAGTCCAGTGCTCCGCACCGAGTAAGCGCTCAGTAAATCCGTTCAGACGGTGAGCCCGTCGTCGCTGGGCAGGGACGGTCTCTATCTGTTGCCCGACTGTCCATTCCGAGCGCTCAGTCCAGTGCTGTGCACAGAGTAAGCGCTCAATAAATACTTCTGAATGAATGAGTGTAGGTTGGGGAAATTTAGCAGCACGGTGAGCCCGAAGGAAAATCCAGAGGCTGGGCGAATGTCTCAGAGAAGCTGTGTGACTTCGGGCAAGTCACTTAAGTTCTCGGTGCCTCAGTTCCCTCATCTGTAAAATGGGGATTAAGACCGGGAGCCCCACGTGGGACGACCCGATTCCCCCGCGTCTCCCCCGGCGCTTAGAACAGCGCTCGACCGACACCAACATTACCAGAGAAAGATCCGGATAAAATTCAAAAACAGAAACCCAGGAATGGCTGCCGCTTTCAGTCTAGAAGGGAGGCAGAGGGCCCGGCCGCGAAGAGAGGGGCGAGGGGGGCAGGTTTTCTCGGGAACAGCTCAGGGGGGAAAATTTGAAAAGCTGAAAGGGGGTGGGCAAACTCCACAAAAGCCAGGCCGGGAGGAATCGGGAGTCTCGGATAAGGGCGGAGGAAAAAAATCGCCTGTCTCCAGAGACGCGGAAAACCGCGGGTCACGAGAGAGTCAGAAACGGACGACGGACGGATATGGGAACGGCCAAACGCGGGGCCGGAGAAGGCCGAAGAGGAACGGAGCCGACGGCGGGGCTCAGCGGAGAGAGCCCGGGCGCGGGAGTCGGGGGTCGCGGGTTCGAATCCCGGATCCTACTTATCGCCATCGTTCTCGTCCGGCCGTCTCCCCCGATTCGACCGCGAGCCCGTCGGGGGGCGGGGACCGTCTCCGTTACCCATCTGTCCGTTCCAAGCGCTCGGTGCGGTGCTCTGCGCGTAGTGAGCGCTCGGTAGATACCGTCGGACGAATGAATGAATGAATCGGCTGCGCGACTGTGGGCACGTCGCTTCTCTGGGCCTCGGTGACCTCGCCTGGAAAATGGGGATGAAGCCCGGGAGCCCCGCGGGGGGAACGACCTGATCGCCCCGTATCTACCCCGGCGCCTACGACGGTGCCCGGCGCAGAGCGGGCGCTCCGCTCGTCCTCGTCCACAGGGCGTCAGAAGCAGCGTGGCTCGGTGGAAAGAGCACGGGCTTTGGAGTCAGGGGGTCGTGGGTTCGAATCCCAGCTCTGCCACTTAGCTGCGTGACTTTGGGCGCGTCACTTCACTTCTCCGGGCCTCAGTTCCCTCGTCTGTAAAATGGGGCTGAAGACCGTGAGCCCCACGTGGGACGACCCGATTCCCCCGCGTCTCCCCCGGCGCTTAGAACAGTGCTCGGCACATAGTGAGCGCTTAACAGATACCAACATTATCATCATCATCATTATGAGCGTGCAGCGGGACGTTTAAACGTACGAAGGCGGCGGGTAGCGGTTTAAAAGCAGCCGTGCGGGGTTCCAGACCCCCACGGCAAACAGACCCGGGGAGGAGCTCTAGCCGGGGCAAGCGAAAAGCAGGGCGGAACCCTGACAGAAAACCCCCCCGAAAGTGCTCCGAGGACGCGGGATTTCAGTTCGCGTAAAACCTTCTTTTACCCGCACCCCAGTGCCCGGCTGTCTCTCGGGCCCGTGGCGCGAGGGCCCGGGCAAACGTAAAACCAAGCGCACAGGCGCCGTCTTTTAAAAAGAGAAGACGCAGGATACGCTCGTACCGTCAAAAGACGGCTCCCCGATTCCCCGACTGTGTTCCGGTTTAAACGGGTCGAACGCCCGCTGGGACAGAGGGTAGCCGAGCGGAAAAGGCGGCGGATTGGGAGCCGGGAGATCAGGTCTAAAAATCCCCCAGTGTTATAATAATGATAATGATGTCGGTATCAGTTAAGCGCTTCCTGTGTGCAGAGCGCCGTTCTAAGCGCCGGGGGGGGGGGGGAGAGACGGGGTCGTCGGGTCGTCCCGCGTGAGGCTCCCGGTTAATCCCCGTTTTCCAGATGAGGGAACTGAGGCCCGGAGAAGTGAAGTGACCCGCCCACGGTCACCCGGCTGACAGGTGGCAGAGCCAGGAGTCGAACCCACGACCCCTGACTCCGAAGCCCGGGCTCTAATACGGTGGTAGGTCCGCTGTGTGACCGTGGGCGGGTCACGTCACTTCTCCGGGCCTCAGTTCCCTCATCCGGAAAATGGGGACGAAGACGGGGAGCCTCGCGTGGGCCCACCCGACGCCCCCGTCTCTTCCCCCGGCGCTTAGAACGGTGCTCTGCACGTAGTCGGCGCTTAACAAATACCGACGTTATTATCTGTTAAGCATCTGTTCGACGTCACACACTGCACGGCCTAGTGGAGAGAGCACGGGTCCGGGAGTCGGAGGGTCATGGGTTCTAATCCCCGCTCGGCTCGGGCAGAGCACCGTACTGAGCGCTTGGAACGGGGCAGATCGGCAACAGATAGAGACGGTCCCCGCCCTCCCACGGGCTCACGGTCGAATCGGGGGAGACGGCCGGACGAGAGCGACGGCGACGAACAGAGTCGAGGGGATGGACGTCTCATTAGAACGACAGCAAATCGACAGCATCGAGGGGAATTACATCTCATTAACAAAATAAATGGGGAAATGAAAATACGTACAGATCCTCCGGCTCTCGGCCCGAGCTCCTTCCCCAGGCGGGGAAGGGCGGGAGGACATTCATAACTTCCATTTTAGGACGTCAGGCCGGCGGGGACGCGGCCCCGACACCCCACGGTGCGGAGGATCGCTTCTGCCGTCCGGCAGGAGCCACTTCCACCGCTTCGACCGCTGACGGTTCCTTCGTCTATTCATTCACTCGGCGGTATCCATCGAGCGCTTGCTACGCGCAGAGCCCTGTACTAAGCGCTCGGAATGGACGGCTCGGCCACGGCCGGGGACCGCCCCCGCCCGCCGACGGGGCCCCACGGTCTGATCGGGGGCGGGGGGCTTGACGGTTGCGAGGATCGGCGGGGGGTGGGCTCGGGGTATCCGCTGAGGGGCTCACGGTGTCAGCCGGTCAGTCGCAACGAGAACGCTGGCATTTGTTAAGCGCCCGCTACGTGCCGAGCACCGTGCTAAGCGCTGGGGGGATCAGCTCGCCCCACGCGGGGCTCACGGTCTTCACCCCCATTCTCCGAGGCCCAGGGAAGTGAAGTGACTCGCCCACAGTCACGCGGCTGACGAGTGGCCGAGCCGGCATTCGAACCCGTGACCTCTGACTCCACAGCCCGGGCTCTCTCCACCGAGCCGCGCATCCTTACTGAGCGCTTACTGCGCGCGGAGCGCCGTACCAAACCCTCGGGAGAGCGCAACGGACACGTTCCCTGACCGTCCTTCCTTCGAGAGCACCTACCGAGCGCCTACCGGGCGCAGGGCACCGTACTGAGCGCTCGGAACGGACAGATCGGCAACCGACGGAGACGGCCCCCGCCCCCCGACGGGCTCGCGGTCGAATCGGGGGGGGGGGGACGGCCGGACGAGAACGATGGCGCTAAATGGGATCGAGCGGCGTCCCGAGCGACGGGCCGGATACGAACCAATCGGGTCCCGACAGTCTAACGAAGGACGGGGAACGGGTACGGAAATCCCCATTTTAGAGCCGAGGAAACCGAGGCGCCGCGCGGCAAGCGATCTGCCCCAGGTCCCGCGGCAGGCAGACAGGTGAGGGAGGCGCGACGAGGACCCGGGTCCCTCTGACTCTCCGGCCACCGGGCTCCTCATCCGTCAGGCGCTCGCTATTCGTTCGTACGGCGGCATCTATGGAGCGCTCCGCACCGTACTAAGCGCCCGGAATGGACGATTCGGCGACAGGTCGAGACCGTCCCGGCCCCACGACGGGCTCACGGACTAACGGGGGGAGACGGACGAGGAGACGACAACGTCATCCCGATAAGTGGAATCAAGGGGGACGGACACCTCGTTGACAAAATAAATGGGGTGGATAAATGATATATTGAGGGGAGGGGAGGGAGCAGAGGGAGAGGGGGCTCAGGTGAGGGGAGGCGAAAGGGGGGGGAAGGGGAGGGAGCAGAGGGAAAAGGGGTCCGGCACCGTACTGAGGGCCGGGGGGGGGGGGGGGGGCGGACACCCCATCGGGTCCGACTCCCCGTCGGTCCCCCACGGGGCTCAGAACTTAAATAGGAGGGCCTAAGCTTCGGCGGTCGTGGGTTCGAATCCCAGCCCTGCAGCTCGTGACCGTGGGCGAGTCACTTCACTCGTCTGCGAACGGGGATGAAGACCGTGAGCCCCACGCGGGACCCCCCTCCGCCCCCCCCCCCCCCCATGACCCTGTCTCTCCCCCGGCGCTCAGAACGGCGCTCGAGCGCTTAACGGATACCAACGTCACCCTCCCCTTTCTTCAGCCGGGGGAAACCGAGGTCCGGGGGAGCGACCTGCCCGAGGGTCCCAGGGCAGGCGAGGGGCGGAGGCGGGATTAGAAGCCGGGTCCTCTGACCCCCAGGCCCGGGCTCTCTCTACCGGGCCACACTGTCTTTCCCCAGAAAAGCCCCCGGAGACCCCCCCAAAAATCTGCCACCGGGAGGCGGCTGGCTCGGAGCCCTCCCCGGGGGCCGGCCAACCTCCCCTGCCCGTTTCTGAGGGAGAGAGGGCAAGAAAACGAACCTTTCCCTTCCCCATTCTTCTCCCCCCCCCGCCCCCCCCCAACAGATTATAGACGGGCAGCGGCACGGCCCAGCGGCCGGGCGTCCGAGGGTCACGGGTTCTAATCCCCGCTCCGCCACCCGCCCGCCGGGTGACCGCGGCCGAGCCGCTTCCGTCCCCCGGGGCCCCGGTCGCCTCGTCGGGAAGACGGGGACCGCGTCCAACTGGTAGCCGCCCCGGCGGTCGGTACGGCGCCTGGCACACGTGCCCCGACTGGGCGGGGATCGTCTCCGTCGGTCGCGCCGGGCTATTCCGAGCGCTCGGTGCGGTGCTCTGCGCGGAGTAGACGCCCCATTCGTTCCTTCGTTAGTATTTATTAGGCGCTTGCTCCGTGTACAGCACCGTCCCGACCGCTTGCTCGGTAAATACGGTCGAGCGTATTTACCGAGCAAGCGATCGGGACGGTGCTGTACACGGAGCAAGCGCTTACTATCGGATGGATCCCCATTTGACAGATGAGGTCACCGAGGCCCCGAGAAGTGAGGTGACCTGCCCACCGTCCCCCAGCTGACAAACGCCCGCGAATGAGCGAATGGAAGCGCTTAAGAAATACCAGAATCATAAGGCCGGAACCAGAACTGCCCCCGACCCCGAAGCGTTTTCCCGGCGGGAATCGGGATGATAAATGGTCCATCAAGCGGCGCGGCTCAGTGGAAAGAGCCCGGGCTCGGGAGTCGGAGACCACGGATTCGGATCCCGGCCCTGCCCCTCGTCAGCTGCGTGACCGTGGGCGAGTCCCTTCTCTTCTCGGGGCCTCAGTTCCCTCATCTGTCAAATGGGGACGAAGACCGGGAGCCTCACGCGGGACGACCCGACGACCCCGTCTCTCCCCCAGCGCTCAGAACGGTGCTCTGCACAGAGGAAGCGCTTAACAGAGAGCAGCATTAGCGTGGCTCGGTGGAAAGAGCACGGGCTTTGGAGTCGGGGCTCATGAGTTCGAATCCCGGCTCCGCCGCCTGTCGGCTGTGTGACGGTGGGCGAGTCACTTCACTTCTCTGGGCCTCGGTTCCCTCGTCTGTAAGATGGGGATGAAGACCGGGAGCCCCACGTGGGACGACCCGATTCCCCTACGTCTACCCCAGCGCTCAGAACAGCGCTCGGCACATAGGAAGCGCTTAACGGATACCAACGTTACTATTGTTATCATAATAAGGGAAGCAGCGGGGCTCAGTGGAAAGAGCCCGGGCTCGGGAGTCGGGGGTCATGGATTCGAATCCCGGCTCCGCCCCTCGTCAGCCGGGCGACCGTGGGCGAGTCACTTCACTTCTCTGGGCCTCGGTTCCCTCATCTGGAAAACGGGGATTAACCGGGAGCCTCGCGTGGGACAACGCGATGACCCCGTCTCTCCCCCGGCGCTTAGAACGGCGCTCTGCACACAGGAAGCGCTTAACAGATACCAACATTATTATTATTATATGTGGGGAGGACTGTGAGCCTCACGTGGGACAATCTGATGACCCTGTCTCTACCTCGGCGCTCAGAACAGCGCTCGGCACATAGTAAGCGCTTAACAGATACCACTGTCACTATTATCACTACTATTACAATATCATAACAACATCATTATTAGCAAGGACAAAGTTTCAAGTTCCCGCCTCGCCCACCGCCGTCCACCCTCGGCTCCGCTGCCCGGGGGGGCGGGAAGCAGCGTGGCTCAAAGAAAGAGCCGGGGCTTTGGAGTCCTGGGTCATGGGTTCGAATCCCCGCTCCGCCACTCGTCAGCCGTGTGACCGTGGGCGAGTCGCTTCACTTCTCGGGGCCTCGGTGACCTCATCTGGAAAATGGCGATGAAGACTGGGAGCCCCACGGGGGCCGACCCGATTCCCCTGCGTCTCCCCCAGCGCTCGGAACGGTGCTCGGCACCTAGTAGGCGCTTAACAAATACCAACGTTCTTATTTCTCAAACAATGCTTCCGCCCACCATCCTTAAAAATCCTTAAAAATCTCCTTCCCCTCCCGGGCCGCCGTCTCATCCATCTCGCCGCCGGGAACCCCCCGCCGCTCCGTATCCGAGACGGCCCCGCTCCCGCCTCCGACGTCCTTCTGAAAACCCGCCTCCCCCGAGAGGCCTTCCTTAATTTAGCCCTCGTGTCCCCCGTCCGCCCTCCCTTCTGAGTCCCCGACCCGTGCCCCTCGGACGCTCGGTGTGCGTAACGACGTTGGTATCCAAGCGCTTACCCCGCGCGGGGCACCGTTCTAAGCGCCGGGGGAGAGACGGGGTCATCGGGTGGTCCCACGGGAGGCCCACGGTCTTCGTCCAGCGTGGCTCAGTGGCAAGAGCCCGGGCTTGGGAGTCGGAGGTCCTGGGTTCGATTCCCGGCGCTGCCCCTTGTCACTTCACGCCTCTGGGCCTCGGTTCCCTCATCTGTCAAATGGGGATTAACCGGGAGCCTCACGTGGGACGACCCGATGACCCCGGGTCTCCCCCAGCGCTTGGAACGGTGCTCGGCACGTAGTAGGCGCTTAACAGATACCAACATCATTATTATCCCCATTTTACAGAGGAGGGAACCGAGGCCCAGAGAAGTGAAGTGACTCGCCCACAGTCGCCCAGCTGACAAGGGGCAGGGCTGGGATTCGAACCCTGGACCTCTGACTCCCAAGCCCGGGCTCTTTCCACTGCTTCTCATTCAGCTCACCCTTAACCCCCCCCCCCCCCGGCCCAACTACTTATTATTTATAATAAATAATAATAGTGTGACAGTACTTCTACGTAATAAGTATTTAGCGCCCGCTTCTCGCCCACTTCACCTACCCGTACTTTCCTTTAATGCCCGTCTCCCCCCCCCCCCCCCCGAGAGGGTCGACCGACTCTACTCGCCCCGGCGCTTACTACAGTGCTCGATAAATCCCGTTCATTTAGCACTTTATGCGCCAGAACTACCCTGGGGATCCGAGCCACCACGTGGCACCTGTCAAGCGCTCACCCCGTGCCGAGCACCGACCCAAGCGCCGGGGGGGATCCGAGGTCACCGGGTCGGCCCAGGCGCGGCTCCCGGTCTTCATCCCCGTTTTCCGGATGAGGTCACCGAGGCGCAGGGAAGTCACGCGGCTCCCGGGGGGGGGGGGGGGGGGTCACCCGGCAAGTGGCGGAGCAGAATCAGAACCCAGGCCCCCCGACTCCCAGGCCCGCGCTCTTGCCACTGAGTCATCACAGCGGTGATCGCGGCAGTTATGGGGCCGACGGCAGAGGATACCTTCTCCAGAACCGGCCGCACCCGCGCCCAGCACGCTCTTTCAGCGCGGCTCGGTGGAAAGAGCCCGGGCTGGGGAGTCCGAGGTCGCGGGTTCGAATCCCGGCTCCGCCGCCTGGCAGCCGGGCGACCGTGGGCCAGTCGCTTCACTTCTCTGGGCCTCGGTTCCCTCCTCTGGAAAACGGGGATTCAAACCGGGAGCCCCACGGGGGACAACCGGACGACCCCCGTATCGACCCCGGCGCTTAGAACGGCGCTCGGCACGTGGCAGGCGCTTAACAAATACCGTCGGTATCGTCATTTTGCTTTCTTCCCTTGTCCGCCTCCCCCGTTTAGACCGCGAGCCCGTCGCTGGGCGGGGATCGTCTCGCTCCGTCGCCCGACTGCCCGCTCCAAGCGCTCGGTCCAGCGCCGTGCGCGTAGCGAGCGCTCAGTACGACCGAACGAATGAACGAAGCGGACGCTGGAGCGACAGCAGTGACGTTGGCATTTATTTAGCGCCTATGACGCGCCGCGCACCGTTCTAAGCGCCGGGGGGAGACACGGGGTGACGAGGCTGTCCCACCCGGGGCTCGCAGTCCCCCCCCCCCATCTGACAGACGGGGAAACTGAGGCCCAGAGAAGCGACCAGTCACACGGCCGCCAAGCGGCGGAGCCGGGATCGGGACGACGACCCGCGGACCCCGAGCCGGGGCCGCGCCGCCTCTCCGGCCGAGGGAAAGTTGCAAAACACCCTCCGAGAAAGCTCTTCCTTCGCCAAGCGCTCGGTACGGCGCTCCGCACGGGGTGAGCGCTCAATAAATACCCCCGAGTGAATACTAAAGCACCCGGCCGCTCCTCTCGCTGGAGGGGCCGAGGGTTAAAAGAAAAGTCCGGGAGAGTCATTTCTCCCTTTTCCAGTTCGGGGTTCCTCCTCCCCTAGAAACCGCCGCCCCTCTGCCCTTCAAAGTCTGGTTTTTCTCTCTTTTTCCCGCCCGTGTCTGCCGCCCGTCTCCCCCGATCGGTCCGTGAGCGCTCTGCACGTAGTAACAATAATGTCGGTATCTGGTAAGCGCCGACTGCGCGCCGAGCACCGTGCTAAGCGCTGGGGGGGGAGATCCGGGGTCATCATCGGGTCGTCCCGCGTGAGGCTCCCGGTCAATCCCCATTTGACAGACGAAAGAACTGAGGCCCGGAGAGGTGACTGGCCCACGGTCACCCGGCTGCCGTGGGGCGGAGCCGGGATTCGTTCGTTCGTCCGTTCGTTCATTCAATAGTATTTACTGAGCGCTCACTTCAGTGTGCAGAGCACTGTACTAAGCGCTTGGAATGAACAAGTCGGCAACGGATAGAGACGGTCCCGCGGTCTGATCGGGGGATTCGAACCCACGACCTCCGACTCCCCAGCCCGGGCTCTCTCCGGCGAGCCCCGTGGCGCTCTGCGCATAGTAAGCGCTCAATAAATACGACCGAACGATCGATCGCAGGTCAGGGAGCCTCAGGGGGTCACCGCCCCCGCCCCGGCAACTAGTCGCCGATCTCTCCGCGGCCCGAACTCCGCCAGTCGATCGTATTTACCAGTCGGCGCTCTTTACTGAGCCCTCACCGGGCGCAGAGCGCTGTACTAAGCGCTCGGGGGAGGATGACGACACGGAACTATAAGGGAGGACTGGCGCGGCACCGTTCGGAGCGCCGGGGTAGAGCCAAGTTCATCAGGTTGGGCGCGGGGGGCTCTCGCTCTTAATCCCCATTTTCCAGAAGAGGGAACCGAGGCCCAGGGAAGTACCAAATGTTGCTATCGGTTAAGCGCTTACTACGTGCCGAGCACCGTTCTAAGCGCCGGGGGAGAGACGGGGTCGTCGGGTCGTCCCGCGTGAGGCTCGCAGATGATCCCCATTTGACAGATGAGGGAACCGAGGCCCAGAGAAGTAACGACGTTGGTATCTGTTGAGCGCTTGCTACGTGCCGAGCACCGTTCTAAGCGCCGGGGGAGAGACGGGGTCGTCGGTTTGTCCCGCGTGAGGCTCGCAGGTGATCCCCATTTTCCAGATGCGGGAACTGAGGCCCAGAGAAGTGACGCGACTGGCCCGCGGTCACCCGGCTGCCAAGGGGCGGAGCCGGGAGTCGAACCCACGACCCCTGATTCCGAAGCCCACGCTCTTTTCGCTGAGCCCCGCTGCCTCTTGGCTTGGCCAAGGTCACGCGGCCGACGGGGAGGGGGGTCGGGATTAGAACCCAGGTCCTTCTGACTTCCAGGCCCGGGCTCTACCCACTGAGCCACGCCGCTTCTCCGCTATCAACGGTAATAATAATAATAATAATAATAATAACGTCGGTATCGGTTAAGCGCTCACTACGTGCCGAGCGCTCGGGAGAGGACCTTATCGGGCCCGGATGGTCTCGGCTGCCCAACTGTCCCTTCCAAGCGCTCAGTCCAGCGCCCTGCCCGCAGTGGGCGCTCGCTAAATAGCACCGAATGACTAAGGGGCGCTCCGGGGGCCCTTGGCGGCTGGGTGACCTTGGCCAAGCCCCTTCCCCGGGCCTCCCCGAATAAAAATTAATAATAATAATAATAATAATAATAATAATAATAATGCCGCCCCCACCCGAATAACAATAATAATAATAATAATACCGCCCCAACCGAACAATAATAATAATAATAACGATAAAGCCGCCCCACCTGAATAATAATAATAATAATGGTAATGCCGCCCCCATCCGAATAATAATAACAATAATAATAATGATAAAGCCGCCCCACCCGAATAATAATAATAATGCCGCCCCCATCCGAATAATAATAATAATAACGATAATAATAATGATAAAGCCGCCCCACCCGAATAATAATAATAATAATGCCGCCCCCATCCGAATAATGATAATAATAATAATAGTAATAAAGCCGCCCCACCCGAATAATAATAATAATAATGGTAATAATAATAATAATGATAAAGCCGCCCCATCCGAATAATAATAATAGTAATAATAAAGCCGCCCCACCCGAATAATAATAATAACGATAATAATAATAATAAAGCCGCCCCACCCGAATAATAATAATAACGATAATAATAATAATGCCGCCCCACCCGAATAATAATAATAATAATAATAATAATAATAACAATAAAGCCGCCCCACCCGAATAATAATAATAACGATAATAATAATAATAAAGCCGCCCCACCCGAATAATAATAATAACGATAATAATAATGCCGCCCCACCCGAATAATAATAATAATAATAATAATAACAATAAAGCCGCCCCCACCCGAATGATAATGATAATAAAGCCGCCCCCGCGCGAATAATGATAATAATGATAGTGATAATAAAGCCGCCCCCCTGGGATTCCTTCGGGGCTACGTAGTGAGCGCCTCCTGGGTGCGGAGCCCTGCGCTAAGCGCTGGGACAAGCGAGCAACAGCTCCCCCCTCCCCCCCCCCATTACAATTAGGACGACGATGATGATGATGATGATGATTCTGAGAAGGGGGGGAGGGGCGGCCGGACCCCCCCCCCCCGGGCCGACCCTCCGCGCTACTTGGGGGCCGCTCACCATGGTGTCCTTCCGCCGCCCGGCTCCCTCCGCTCCGCTCCCGCCGCCCTCCGCGCGCCCCTCTCACGTGACCCGCCCCCACCCACCCCCCCCCCGCACGTGACCGAGGGCGCCGGCCGCTCCCATTGGCTGCGCGCCGAGGGGGGCGGGGACCCGCGGGACGGACAGGCGGAGGGGGCTGCCTCGCCCGGAGGGGGCGGGGCTTCGCCCATGTCTCCTCCAATGGGGGCGAGGCCCGGAGCTCGGCCACGCCCACACAGGGGGAGGGGCTTGTAAGACCGTCTCGCCAATGGGGGCGGTGCTTCGCCGATGTCTCCTCCGATGGGGGCGAGGCCCCGACACCAACCACGCCCACAAAAGGGAGGTGCTTAGGAATCTGTCTCTCCCGACGGGGACGGGGCTTAGGAGTCTGCCTCTCCCAAAGGGGGCGGGGCCTCGCAGCTGCCTCCTCCAATGGGGGCGAGGCCCGGACCTCAGCCACGCCCACAAGGGCTGCCTCCTCCAATGGGGGCGAGGCCCAGACCTCAGCCACGCCCACACATGGGAGGGGCTTAGAATTCTGCCTCACCCAGAGGGGGCGGGGCCACGCAGGTCCCTCCTCCAATAGGGGCGAGGCCCGGGCAGCCACTCCCACAAAGGGGCGGGGCTTATGCATCTGCCTCCGAAGGGGGCGGGGCTTCGGATCTGTCTCCTCCAATGGGGGCGAGGCCTCGGAGCTGTCTCCACCAATGGGAGCGGGTCCCAGGATTCGGCCACGCCCACAAGGGGGCGGGGCTCAGGATCCTGCCTCTCCGCAAGGGGGCGGCTCAGGGGCAAGAGCGCGGGCTTGGGAGTCCCAGGTCATGGGTTCGAATCCGCCTCTGCCACTTGTCAGCTGGGTGACTGTGGGCAAGTCCCTTCACTTCTCTGGGCCTCAGTGACCTCCTCTGGAAAATGGGGATTCAAACTGTGAGCCTCACGTGGGACAACCTGCTGACCCTGTATCTACCCCAGCGCCTAGAACAGCGCTCTGCACATAATAATAATAATAATTATAGAGAAGCAGCGTGGCTCAGTGGAAAGAGCCCGGGCTTGGGAGTCGGAGGTCATGGGTGCGAATCCCGGCTCCACCACTTGTCAGCTGTGGGACTGTGGGCAAGTCACTTCACTTCTCTGGGCCTCAGTGACCTCATCTGGAAAATGGGGATTAAAAATGGGGACAACCTGATGACCTTGTGTCTCCCCCAGCACTTAGAACAGTGCTCTGCACATAGTAAGCGCTGAACCAATACCAACATTAAGGAGCAGGACTGTTTCCTGGGCCCCGTCCCCTTCGGGGCGAGGTAGAAAATACTAATATTGGTATTGGTTCAGCGCTTACTATGTGCCGAATGAATTGAATGAGTCTGTGTGGGTCAGGGACTGTGTCCGACGCGCTTATCTTTACCCCAGCACTCAGCACAGTGCTTGGCACCTAGTACTTAACAAGTATCATAACTACTAATAATCATTATTTCAGTCCTCACTCTGTGCAAAGCGCTTGATACAATAGTTAATAGACAGGATCCCCCTTTCATTCGGATCCATTCAGCTACCGACTCTCCCCGTGCCCCCTCCCCAGACAATTATTATTATTCTTTCACTAGACACAGCGCTCGATAAATATGATTGCTACGGTGCAAGCAGAGAAGCGGATCACGCAGGCTCCTCTCCATCTTATCACTGTCAGAGCCTTTCTGAGGGGTTTTTTTCCATGTGATCCAAAGATCACACCTAATGGCGTGGGAAAAAAAAGGAAAAACGGCTGACACCCTAATGCAAACCACAGATTAAACCAGAGTCAACCGTTAAATGTGAAAAAGTCAGGGTTTCTGCAGCAGAATTTGCTGCAAACCAAGCGGAATGTAGTTTTGTCCCGGCTCCAAGGGGTGGGCCTGGGCACCTCAGTAGAGATTGCCAGTCCTCGGCCTTGCGCAGGGCTCCTCCATTTTCCACACTTGCACATTCCACCAGTGTGATAAACACTGCTCAGGGAAGGCAAACCACTCCTAGAGGTTGGACGGCAATAGAAATATCAGACACAGATGTGGTTTATCCCAAGCAGAAAAAGGAACCTAATGACGCCCTGCGCCCCGTTGTGTGGAAACCCGGCGTCCACCCCAACCCTGCTCATTTCCCTAGTGACCCCCGACCTCTTGCTTCAGAGATTTTGCAGCCACCCACCTCCCGCAAGGTCTGCCTCTTTCAAGACCCATAATTCGGCTCCAGAAGCCGTGATTCAATTGTATTTATTGAGCGCTTACTATGTGCAGAGCACCGTACTAAGCGCTTGGAATGGACAAAGCGGTAACAGACTCCCAAGCCTGGGCTCTTGCCACTGAACCATGCTCTGTGTTGCTAATATATCTATTTATTGCGATTAAGGTGTCTTGTTTTTGTCCGTCTCCCCCGATTAGACTGTAAACCCGTCATTGGGCAGGGATTGTCTCTATCTGTTGCCGAATTGTCCATTCCAAGCGCTTAGTACGGTGCTGTGCGCATAGTAAGCGCTCAATAAATACTATTGAATGAAAAGATAGAGACGGTCCCCTGCCCTCTGACGGGCTCACGGTCTAATCGTGGAGAAGCAGCGTGGCTCAGTGGAAAGAGCATGGGCTTTGGAGTCAGGGATCATGAGTTCGAATCCCGGCTCTGCCACTTGTCGGCTGTGTGACTGTGGGCAAGTCACTTCACTTCTCGGCGCCTCAGTTCCCTCATCTGTAAAATGGGGATTAAGACTGTGAGCCCCACGTGGGACAACCTGATTCCCCTATGTCTACCCCAGCGCTCAGAACAGTGCTCGGCACATAGTAAGAGCTCAACAGATACCAACATTATTATTATTATTATTAATCGGGGGAGGAGACGGGCAGACAAGAACAATGGCAATAAATAGAATCGAGGGGATGAACATCTCATTAAAACAATAGCAAATAAATAGAATCAGGGTGATGAACATCTCATTAACAAAATAAATAGGGGGAAGAAGATATATACGGTCGAGCGGACGAGTACGGTGCTGAGGGGAGGGGAAGGGAGAGGGGGAGGAGGAGAGAAGGGGGGACAAGAGCGTTTAGCTGCGGAGAGGTGAAGGGGGGATAGAGGGAGCAGAGGGAAAAGGGGAGCTCAATCTGGGAAGGCCTCTTGGAGGAGGTGACCTTTAAAATGTTGGGGGGCTTCTCTCGGGCAGGGAATGTGGTGGACAGAGAGGTGTCGGGAGCCACAGCTGTGCCAGGAGGGGACGGCCTCCCTGAAAACTGGACGCTCCAACTAGAAAATCGGATGACTGTCCACCTTACACTTCTAGAAAAGGCCAAGCAGACCCCCGCTCCCGTTCATTCATTCAGTAGTATTTATTGAGCGCTTACTACGGGCAGAGCACCGGACTAAGCGCTTGGAATGGACAATTGGGCAACAGATAGAGACGATCCCTGCCCGTTGACGGGCTCAGAGTCTAGTCGGGGGAGAAGGACGGACAAAAACAAGACAACTTAATCACAATAACGGAACCCATTCCCGCTCACCTTATAAAAACCATCGCCCCTTCGCTCCTCCCCTCTTTAACTTCCATCTTTAACCGCTCACTCTCCAATGGTTTCTTCCCCTCTGCCTTCAACCATGCCCACGTCTCCCCCGTCCTAAAAATACCCTCTCTCGATGCCACTTCCCCTTCCAGTTATCGGCTCATCTCCCTCCTACCCTTCCTTTCCAAGCTCCTAGAACGAGCCGTCTACACGCGCTGCCTAGAATTCCTCAACTCCAACTCTCTCCTGGACAATAATAATAATAATAATAGTAACGTTGGTATTTGTTAAGCGCTTACTATGTGCCGAGCACCGTTCTAAGCACTGGGGTAGACACAGGGGAATCAGGTCGTCCCACGTGGGCCTCGCAGTCTTAATCCCCATTTGACAGATGAGGTAACTGAGGCACCGAGAAGCGAAGTGACTTGCCCAAAGTCACACAGCTGACAAGTGGCCGAGCCGGGATTCGAACCCATGACCTCGGACTCCAAAGCCCGGGCTCTTTCCACTGAGCCTCCTCCGTCTCTCGAGGCGTCTCTAAAGTCCTCCCGAATCTCCACCCCCGCTACCCCGGCCCCGAATACGAAAGAGAAATGTCTTAACCAAAAAGAGGTTGTTTCCTATTGAAAAACTCAGTTTTTTTATGGTATTTGTTCAACGCTTACTATGTGCCAGGCACCGTATCTCCTCCCGCCTCCGGGACGTCTCCACCTGGATGTCGGCCCGCCACCTAAAACTCAACGTGAGCGAGACCGAGCTCCTCATCTTCCCTCCCGAACCCGGTCCTCTCCCAGACTTCTCTATCACCGTCGATGGCACGACCATACTTCCCGTCTCTCGGGCCCGCGATCTCGGTGTCATCCTCGACTCGTCTCTCTCGTTCACCCCACGCGTCCTATCCGTCACCGAGACCTGCCGGTTTCACCTCTACGATATCGCCAAGATCCGCCCTCTCCTCTCTACCCAAATGGCTACCTTACCGCTACGGGCTCTCGTTATATCCCGGCTAGACTACCGTGTCGGCCTTCTCTCCGACCTCCCTTCCTCCTCTCTCGCCCCGCTCCGGTCTATTCTTCACTCCGCCGCCCGGCTCATCTTCCCGCAGAAACGATCCGGGCCTGTCACTCCCCTTCTTAAACGACTCCAGTGGTTGCCCGTCGACCTCCGCTCCAAACAAAAACTCCTCACTCTAGGCTTCGAGGCTCTACGTCACCTTGCCCCTTCCTACCTCTCCTCCCTTCTCTCTTTCTACCGCCGCCCCCGCACGCTCCGCTCCTCCGCCGCCCACCTCCTCGCCGTCCCTCGGTCTCGCCTATCCCGCCATCGACCCCCGGGTCACGTCCTCCCGCGGTCCCGGAACGCCCTCCCTCCTCACCTCCGCCGAACTGATTCTCTTTCCCTCTTCAAAACCCTACTTAAAAATCACCTCCTCCAAGAGGCGTTCCCAGACTGAGCTCCTCTTCCCCCTCTACTCCCTCTGCCATCCCCCCTTTACCTCTCCGCAGCTAAAGCCTCATTTTCCCCTTTTCCCTCTGCTCCTCCACCTCTCCCTTCCCATCCCCACAGCACCGTACTCGTCCGCTCGACTGTATATATTTTCGTTACCCTATCTATTTTGTTAATGAATTGTACATCGCCTCGATTCTATTTAGTCGCCATCGGTTTTTACGAGACGTTCTTCCCCTCGACTCTATTTATCGCCATCGTTCTCGCCTGTCCGTCTCCCCCGATCAGACCGTGAGCCCGTCAAACGGCAGGGATCGTCTCTATCTGTTGCCGACTTGTTCATCCCAAGCGCTTAGTACAGTGCTCTGCACATAGTAAGCGCTCAATAAATACTATTGAATGAATGAATGAATGAACCGTACTGAGCACCTGGGGTAGAGTCGAGCTAATCAGTTTGGATATAGTCCCTGTCCCACCGTCTTCCATCTCCATTTTACCGATGAAGTAACCGAGGCCCAGAGAAGTGAAGTGATTTGCCCAAGGTCACACAGCAGACACGAGGCAGAGGTGGGATTAGAACCCATGCCCTTCTGACTCCCAGACCCGTGTCCTATCCACTAATAATAATTGCTATTGTTCTCGTCTGTCCGTCTCCCCCGATTAGACCGTCAGCCCGTCAAAGGGCAGGGACCGTCTCTATCTGTTACCCATTTGTCCATTCCAAGCGCTTAGTACAGTGCTCTGCACATAGTAAGCGCTCCATAAATACTATTGAATGAATGAATAACCATAATGCTGGTATTTATTAAGCGCTTCCTATGTGCAGAGCACTGTTCTAAGTCCTGGGGGAGATACAGGGTCATCAGGTTGTCCCACGTGAGGCTCACAGTTAATCCCCATTTGGCAGATGAGGGAACTGAGGCACAGAGAAGTGAAGCGACTTGCCCACAGTCACACAGCTGACAAGTGGCAGAGTCGGGATTCGAACCCATGACCTCTGACTCCCAAGTCCGGGCTCTTTCCACTGAGCCATGCTGCTTCTCGTGGCTCAGGGGAACAATAAGCACATTCCCTGCTCTCAAGGAGCTTCAGGTTGGACACGGTCTATATCCCACATAGGACTCACGGTCTTAATCCCCATTTGGCAGATGAGGTAACTGAGGCACAGAGAAGTGAAATGATTTGCCCAAGGTCACACGGCAGATAGGTGGCGGAGCTAGGATTGGAATTCAGGTCCTCCTGACTCCCAGCCACATGCTCTATCCACTAGGCCGTGCTGACAGAGCTTAAAACAGTGCTTGGCACATAGTAAGCGCTTAACAGATAGCATCATGATAATGCAGGACAGTGCTTGGCACATTTTAAGCATTTAACCCCCACAATTTTTATTATGAAAAATGTCTAGTACAATGATAGGCCTCCGTGGCTCCGTGGAAAGAGCACGGGCTTGGGAGTCCGAGCTCGTGGGTTCGAATCCCCGCTCTGTCACTTGTCAGCTGTGTGACTCTGGGCGAGTCACTTCACTTCTCTGTGCCTCAGTTACCTCATCTGTAAAATTGGGGATGAAGACTGTGAGCCTCACGTGGGACAACCTGATCACTCCGTATCTACCCCAGCGCTTAGAACAGTGTTCTGCACATAGTAAGCGCTTAACAAATACCAACATTTTTTGGGGGGGGGGTTGCTCAGTAAATACCTATTCACTCGCCGACATCTAAGACTAACTGAAGTTGGGTTAGAGAAAAGAGCCGAGCAATGAAAAGATCAAATGTGTTAAAGACAACCTCAGGGAAGGAACCAAACAAGACAAGAATCAGAGGAAGTTGTCTAATATTTTATCCCCCCGAGGAAAAAATCATCATGGCATTTAAGTCAAGTTTGAAGACTCAGATAGAAACTTCACAAGTCAAAGAGTCTAGAGGAGAAAGAGTGGTCACAGAAAGAAAATAATTCTAAAAATGAGCATAGGAGCAGCTACAGAATACAGTGCCTGGCACGTAGTGAGCGCTTTCATTCATTCATTCATTCAATAGTATTTATTGAGCGCTTACCATGGGCAGAGCACTGGACTAAGCGCTTGGAATGGACAAGTCGGCAACAGATAGAGACCATCCCTGCCCATTGACGGCTCACAGTCTAATCGGGGGAGGCAGACCGACAAAAACAAGACAACTTGATAGCAATGAATAGAATCAAGGGGATGGACACCTCATTAACAAAATAAATAGGGTAATAAATAATATAGACAAATGAGCACAGTGCTGAGGGGAGGGGAAGGGAGAGGGGGAGGAGCAGAGGGAAAGGGGGGAAAGGGAGCTTAGCTGAGGGGAGGCGAAGGGGGGCAGAGAGGGAGCAGAGGGAAAAGGGGAAGCTCAGTCTGGGGAGGCCTCTTGGAGGAGGTGTTAACAAATCCCTTAATTTATGGAGAGAAAAGACAGATGCCAGAACGAACATTCTGGCAGCATGGGCCCGGGAGTCGGGACCTGAGTTCTAATTCCAGCTCCCCGCTGGGGTAGATACAGAGTAATCAGGTTGTCCCACGTGAGGCTCCCAGGCTTAATCCCCATTTTACAGCTGAGGTCACTGAGGCCCAGAGAAGTGAAGTGACTTGCCCACAGTCACCCAGCTGCCGAGCGGCAGATCTGGGATTCGAACCCGTGACCTCTGACTCCCAAGACGGGGCTCTTTCCACTGAGCCGCGCTGCTTCCCAAAATAATAATAAGAATAATAATGTTGGTATTTGTTAAGCGCTTACTATGTGCCAAGCACTGTTCTAAGCGCTGGGGTAGACATAGGGGAATCAGGTTGTCCCACGTGGGGCTCACAATCTTAATCCCCATTTTACAGATGAGGGAACTGAGGCACAGAGAAGTTAAGTGACTTGCCCACAGTCACACAGCCGACAAGTGGCAGAGCTGGGATTCGAACTCATGAGCCCTGACTCCAAAGCCCGTGCTCTTTCCACTGAGCCACGCTGCTTCTCAAATAGAGAAATATATTTCTCAATATATTTCTCAAAATAAAGCATCCACAATCTCCCCGTGGGGGAATTGAAGCCCGGTCTCCCGCGTGACAGGCAGGGATACTGACCACTATACTAAGGAGGAGCTGCCGTGGTGTTTTGCCCCTTAGTACCTAGTTCTCCTCAATGTGCCGATCCTTCTTGCCACGACTAAATTTACCCCTTAAGAAAGGGGGGGAAAAATGGGGCTGAGTGACAAGGGTTTACATTCCCCACCATGGGGCCGGGCAGGACTGCGCTCATTAATCCGTGGAAATGACACTGGAGCTTTCCTTCGGCACCCAGGCCTACTTAGACAAAGAACCGTTTGTCTAAATATCGAGAAGATCGAAAAAGTGATAGGGCAAAACCATCCCTGGGACCCCCACAGCCCTATGTCCACATCTAGATTTAGATATTTAGAGAAGCAGCGTGGCTCAGTGGAAAGAGCTCGGGCTTGGGAGTTCGAGGTCATGGGTTCGAATCCAGGATCCGCCACTTGTCAGCTGGGTGACTGTGGGCAAGTCACTTCACTTCTCTGGGCCTCAGTTCCCTCAACTGTAAAATGGGGATGAAGACTGTGAGCCTCACGTGGGACAACCTGATGACCCTGTATCTCCCCCAGTGCTTAGAACAGTGCTCGGCCCATAGTAAGCTTTTAACAAATACCACCCTTATTATACCTGGAATTTCTTCATTTATATTAACGGCTGGAAGCTCATTTGTTTTGAAGGTATTTTTTAAGCACTTACTTTGTGCCAGGTACTGTAGTGAGCCCTGGGGTAGATACAATTTTTAGAGCCTTCACTGGAAAACACTTTTATTCGGCTACTTTTTTTAGGGTATTTAAGTGCTTACTATGTGCCAGGCACCGTACTAAGCGCCGGGGTAGATCCAAGTCAATCAGGTTGGACAGAGTCCCTGCCCCACAGGTGATTCGCAGTCTTATTCCCCATGGGAGAAGTTGCAGGGGCTGGTGGCTAGAGCACAAGCCTGAGTCAGAAGGTCACGGGTTCTAATCCTGACTCTGCCACTTGTCTGCTGGGTGACCTTGGGCAAGTCACTTCACTCCTGTGGGCCCGAGTTCCCTCGTCTGCAAAATGGGGACTGGAACCAGAGGGGGTTAGTTTATTTGTAGTTACTGTCTGAATATTGAAGAATAACCACAGACGGTAATTTTAATTATACTTTTGCTTTAATAGGTAACATTTCAGCAGGTAAAAACGAGGAGAAAAATAATAAAGCAGCGTTTAATATGAACAGAAGGGACAGTTGTGCTTTAAATATCAAAACCAAAGAATAGAGGAGTAATCAGTCCTAGATACGCTGAGCTGTTAACTCTGGATACAAATAAATTATGACATGACGCTTTAGTGCACTTCATATACGGGTTCAAATATGCACCTTGTTTTAAGACTATTCTGATACATTCTGTTGCATGGCTAGTCTGTATTCTGAAAGCCTTGAATATTCACACCCTTCCGATCTGTCGCATAAAATTCAAATTAACATATCTGCTTTTTTTTCCCCCTTATCTGGGGAAGTTACAGTTCAGTGAAAAAAAGAGAAATGCAACTTTCATAGGTCAACTAATGTATAAATGGTTTATTCATTTCATTTTTTCATTTCTTAATGAATGCAGTCGATTTGGTCGATTCCATTTTCTTAAAGTTTGTGGGCCGTTAAACGTTTAGAAAAGGCTTGGGTACCATGGTAGGTGTTTTATAGACTGATAAATAGGTAATGGCATAGAAGTATAAGCTTGCATTTAATTAAGATTTAGAGAAGAAAAAAAGTACAGATTTCAAGTGAATTCTCTTTTGAGGTGACAAAGTTCTTTTATAAAATATTTTGTCCTATAGTTAATTATCCTTTAGCCAAATTGCATAGACATGTTCAGAAAGTCACAGAGACACCCTCCCTCTACTTTTATAAAATGAAATTTTCCTCTGTAAGTTCCTGGCCAAAGTCCTGTTTGTCAGAAGGCAGCTTCAACGCTAAAGGTTCAAAATATTCGACTCCCGATCCAGGTTCTGGTTCCATGCCGGATGAGAAATCATTCCCAGATCCTGATTCCTCATCCTCAGAAAGGGGGAAAATTTCATTCAGGTCCTGTAATTTTTTCGTTCTGCAGCAGAGAAAAGAAATCACAGAAAGGCTTTAGAATCAATCGTATTTATCGAGGGCGACTATGGGCAGGGCTCTAAGCACTTGGAGGAGTACAAAATAACAAAATTAGCAGACTTTCACCTTCCCTGCCCACAGCGAGCTTACAGTCTAGAGGGGGGAGACAGACATTAATATAAAAAAGTAAGTAAATTCAGAGGCAACGGAAATCAAGGTAATTATTTAAAAAGCAAAAAAAAAAAAAAAAATCAGGAAACTTTCACAGAAAGACAGCCAATAATTAGAGAAAAGGAAACTAACAAACCCTTCTTTTTCCAGTATCTTTTAAATGAGTCTTTCGAGACAATTGTTAAAGTCTCTCACCAACTTGCATTAACAGAAAGTCTTCTTCACCCTAAGAGATGTACTCTCGGATCCCTTATTACTAGGCTGAGAATCACAAGACTGAAAGAGACCCTCAGAGTTTAGTCAGTAATCACATCGTATTTATCCATCACTTACTATGTACAGAGCACTCTCCTAAACACCTGGGAGAGTGCGATATAATAGAGTTGGTAAGAAAAATAATAAATTAAGCACTTACAATAGTCGAAGCACTGTGATAAGTAGAGAGAATAAAAGCAGAACAGATAGAATCCCTGTCCCATATAGGATTCACAATCTAAGGGGGGAGGAGAACAGGCATTTAATTCTCATCTAAAAGATGAGGAAACTGGGGCCCAGAGAAATGAAATGACCTGCCCAAGATCACGCAACAGGCAAGTGGCCATACTGGGATTTAAAGCACAGATCTCCTGACTCCCAGGTTTATGCTCTTTCCACTTTTATGCTCTTTCTACTCTCTTGCCTTGAGGTACAGCTTCGGCTAAATCACCCTCAGCAGGGGAGAAGCCAGCGTCTTCTTAAAGGCCATGTGAAAGTGAAGATTCCACAAGCTTCCTTTAGTGGAGAATACATCGTATGCCGATGTATTCTCTCTGACACCGCAACACCATGAGACGCACTTGTGAGCTTAGAAATACGCAAAGTGATCGGATCCACTTTAATCGATCCATCCCTTCGCTTGTATTTCTTGAACGAGTGCTGCTGCCGAACTTCTAGTTTTCGATTTATTTTTGGAATTCCTCGTCAGGGCTAAAATTGCTTAAAAGTGAATATTCAACTAAGGCAGAGTCCCAAACGGCCCTCAATATGCTGAATGCACTTCAAAAATCAGGCATAACAAAATTCAGCCTCGGTGACATCAACTCAATAATAATAATAATAATAATAATAATGTTGGTATTTGTGAAGCTCCTACTATGTGCAGAACACTGTTCTAAGCGCTGGACTCGAGCCATGCAGGATAGGATCGACATTTGGGGAGACTGCACCCCTTATTAGTTGTGCCCTCCACATGACCACCTTAGATGCCTCTCTCTCAGCCGGGCCCTCCCGTGATGTCGCCTTCTTTTTTGTGGGTTGTTTTTTTTAAGTGGTATTTGTTAAGCTTGGCACATGGTAAGCGCTTAACAAATACCAATATTATTATTAAGCGCTTAACAAATACCAACAATATTATTAAGCGCTTACTACGTGCCAGGCACTGTTCTAACAGGTGAGGTCGATAAAAGCTAATCAGGTTGGAAAGAGTCCCTGTCCCACATGGGGCTCACAGTCTCAACCCCCATTTTACAGGTGAGGTAACAGAGACACAGAGAAGTTAGTGACTTGCCCAAGACCACACGGCAGAAAAGTAGCAGAGCCGGGATTAGAACCCAGGTCCTCTGACTCCCAGACCTGAGGTCTTTCCATTAGGCCGTCATTTTTTACAACCGATAATCAGTACAAACCCAGAAGAAGTTGGAGCAGCGAGGGCTTAGTGGATAGAGCACGGGAGGCAGAAGGACCTGCCACCTATCCGCTGCGTGGCCTTGGGCAAGTCGCTTAAGAATAATAATTAATTACGCTGTTTGTTAAGCGCTTAACTATGTGCCAGACACTGTACTAAGCGCTGGGATGTATACAAGCAGATCGGGTGGGACACGGACCCTGTCCCACGTGGGGCTCACCGTCTCAATCCCCATTTTACAGATGAGGGAACTGAGGCCCAGAGAAGTGAAGTGACTGGCCCAAAGTCACACAGCTAAGTGGCGGAGCCGGGATTAGAACCCATGACCTACGACTCCCAAGCCCGAGGTCTTTCCACTGAGCCACGCTGCTTCTCTGGGCCTCACTTACCTCAACCGTAAATCGGGGATTAAGAGCGTGAGGCCCCATACGGGTCAGCGTTCAATAAATACGATTGAAAGAATGGCATATGACAAGACCCCGGCGCTCAGAACAGCGCCTGGCACATAGTAAGCGCTTAACAAGTACCATCATTATTATTAAAGGACTAAGTTAGCATCCCCCATGCTACGCCTCAAGGCCTTCCCAATCCTGGTAGGGATTTACTTACAGATATGGATCAGTCCTGGGAGGGAGGATTTTGTTGGCGTCGCCGTCACGTATTTCAAACAGCGGCCCCTTCTCTTCGATGCAGTTTGCGGAATTGCCGTCGGGGTTGCAACGGACCCATTTATATCTGGCCTTCTGCACGGGAACACCTGCCCACACAAAGCACACGACGACACCGCAACACCATTAGACACACTTGTGAGCACAGAAATACGCGACGCGATCGGATCCACTTCGATCGATCCAACCTTCACTTGTATTTCTCGAATGAGTGCGGGTGCCGACCTTCTGGTTTTTTATTTATTTTTGGAGTTCCTCCTCAGGGCTAAAATTGCTTAAAGCACCAAAGAGTGCCAATCGGCCCTCAAAAGCACCCCGCACACAAGGGTGCCTTTCTAATAATAATAATAATAATTCCAATTGTGGTATTTGTTAGGGGCTTACTACGTGCCAGGTACTGTACTAAGCACGGGGATGGACACAAGTAGATGCGGTTGGACACCCCCCGTCCCACATGGGGCTCACCGTCTCAATCCCCATTTTGCAGATGAGGTAACTGAGGCCCAGAGAAGTGAAGTGCCTTGCCCAAGGTCACACAGCAGACAAGTGGCAGAGCTGGGATGAGACCCTTCTCACTCCCAGGCCCGCGCTCTATCCACTACGCCATGCTGCTTCTCTATACCTACATTACCTATACTATTTATAGGTACATATTATGCCTATATAGTAGATTTTATTTATTCACATTAATATTTGTCTCCTCCTCTAGGGAGTAAGTTCTCTGTGGGTAGGGAAGGTAGGGAAGGGGAGCGGCGTGGCTCAGTGGAAAGAGCCAGGGCTTGGGAGTCAGAGGTCATGGGTTCTAATCCCGACTCTGCCGCTTGTCAGCTGTGTGACTGTGGGCAAGTCACTTCACTTCTCTGCGCATCAGTTCCCTCATCTGTAAAATGGGGATGAAGACTGTGAGCCTCAAGTGGGACAACGTGATGACCCTGTATCTCCCCCAGTGCTTAGAACGGTGCTCCGCATATAGTAAGCGCTTAACAAATACCAACATTATTATTATTCTTATTACCTGCCAACTCTGTTACGGTGCACACTCTCAACCACTTACAACAGTGCTCTGCACCCAGTGAGTGCTCAATCTGATCGACTGATTGGAACGGCGACCTGTGTCCGATCTCTCTTGTTTTCTTCCCCAGTGCAAAGTACAGAGCTTGTCACAGAGGAAGCGCTTAATATGACAATTATTAGCATTATTCACCATCCAAGGCCCCAGCTGGAATGGCCCCTTCCGATCATCTAAGATACTAGAAGCAGCTTGGCTTAACGGAGCGAGCCGGGGCCTGGGAGTCGGAAGGACCCGGCTTCTAATCCCGGCTCCGCCACCTGTCTGCTGTGCGACCTTGGGTAAGTCACCTCACTTCTCTGGGCCTCAGTTCCCTCGTCTGTAAAATGGAGATTGAGACTGTGAGCTCCACGTGGGACTTGGACCGTGTCCAACCTGATTCGCTTGTATCTACCCCAGCGCTCAGAACAGTGCCTGGCACATAGAATGCGCCTAAGAAATATCATAATTCAATGATCTGTGTCCCTGTCTACCAACTGTGTTATACTGCACTCTGCCAAGTGCTTAATATAGTGCTCTGCACACAGTAAGCGCTCCATAAATATGACTGACCGATGACAAAAGAGCACAGAGAAGTACAGGAGCAAAAATTCTGAACTAAAATCTCGCTTGAGAAGGAAATAGGGCTTTCAAGACAAAGAGACAGGATTTAAGGAGGCAAGAGGCCAAAATAATCATCAGAACAATAGTGGCATTTGTTAAGTGCTTACTATGTATTAGGCATCGTGATCGGGTGATATTTATTAAGCGCTTACTATGTATTAGACACTGTGATCGGATGGTCAGTCGGACATAATTCCCACCTGATGCTCATACTCTAAGGAGGAGGGAGAACAGCAGTTTAACCTCCACTTTATAGATGAGGAAACTAAGGCATGAGAAAGTGAAACGACTTGCCCGAGGTCACTCAGCAGGCACGTGGCAGGGGCAGGATTAAAGCCCGGGTCTCCCGACTCCCAGGCTGTGCCGTGCTGCTTCTCTGCAGCTGGATATATTTTCATCAGATCGCTATTAAAAGAAGCCGGAGCGGGTATCGAGACCTCCTCCCCCCTCTCACTGAAGAGAAGCTCTCAGTGGTTTTTCATCTCTTTAGAACTGCAGGACTCTTTCTTCATACCAGGTGTCTGTTATAGTGCGTGGCACATAGTATGCGCTTAACAAATACCACAATTATTATTATGTTGTATTCTCCCAAGGGTTTAGTACAGTGCTCTGCTCACAGTTGGTGCTCAATAAATACGATTGACTACTACTCTATGTGCCACGACAAGAAAGGTATGATCATAAAAATAATGGCATTTATTAAGCGCTGTCCCACGTGAGGCTCACGGCCTTAATCCCCATTTTCCAGATGAGGGAACTGAGGCACCGAGAAGGGCAGCGACTTGCCCCAAGTCACACAGCTGACGGGTGGCGGAGCGGGGATTAGAACCCACGACCTCTGACTCCTCCCTGCTCCATCTTCCTGGGGAGATTTCATGTCTTCGTGTTGGGAGGCAGTGAGATGGACAATAGGAACTCTCGAGATGTCTTCAATTGTTTTGATTCTTTTTGGGGATCGTACTGGCTGATCCTGCCGCCACTTTATTTCTTCAGGCCCAGGTCAACGCTCTCCAGCAGAGGGGGGAGTCGCCTCGCTCCATTCTGGTCCTGCGATCGATTGAGCACCACATCATGGAGCCAACTCTTTCCTTCCAGGGGTCAGCTTATTTCCTCTACGTTCCAGACACACATATCACCCTCTGTTGCTCAGGCGGTACGACAAAAGATCGAGATTCCTTTCCCCCAAGAGAATAAAGGAGGAGGAGACAAGGCTTCCCTTCCAACTTTGTTCACGTCAGGATTTCCTTTCCCTTCCGGCTAGCACGGCTACATAGTTTCGGCGGCTCTGTTGCTTAATTCGAAGTGACCTCTCTTTCCTCTGCGGGGACTCATTTGCTCCTTATTGACTTCTTTGCTCGGTCAGAAAATGGGTTCCAGATTCCCTCTTGTCTACATCATTCATTCAATAGTATTTATTGAGCGCTTATTATGTGCAGAGCACTGTACTAAGCGCTTGGAATGAACAAGTCGGCAACAGATACAGTCCCTGCCATTTGATGGGCCTACGGTCTAATCGGGGGAGACGGACAGACGAGAGCAGTGGCAATAAATATCACTACAGGACTTGGTACCATAGACCGTGAGCTCACTGCGGGCAGGGAACGGGTCTGTTGTTGCGTTGCACTCTCCCGAGCGCTTAGTACAGTGCTCTGGGCCCAGTAAGCGCTCAATAAATACGACCGAATGAGCGAATGAATAGTTTTGCTCTCGGGGAGGCGATCCAACTCTTTCAGGTCACTAGGGTATTTAGTGCAGGAAACGGCAACTTTTTTATGGCGTTCGTTAAGCGCTTACTATGTGCCAGGCACTATATTAAGCAGTGGGTTTTTTTACCAGGTTGAACCCAATCCCTGTCCCTCATGGGGCTCACGGTCTTAATCCCCATTTTACAGATGGGGGAACTGAGGACCAGAGAAGCGAAGTGACTTGCCCAAGTTCGCACCCAGCCAGACGAGTGGCAGAGTCGGGATTAGATTAGATTAGTCCTTCGGACTCCTAGGCCCGGGCTCTTTCCACTAGGCCTCGCTCCTTCTCATTCCAACCTAAAGAGATGTTGGAAAATAGGAGCGTGCCAAGGCCAAACGAGTAGAGAGGGGGATGTAGGTTCTAATCCCGGCTCCGACTGCTGTGTGTCCTTGGGCAAGTCACTTTAGTTCTCTGGGCGTAGATACCTCATCTGTAAAATGGGGATTGAGCCTACGAGCCCCACCGGGGACAGGGACCGCATCCCACCCCATTTGCTTGTTTCCACCCCAGCAATTAGTAAGTGCCAGGCACATAGTATGCACTTAACAAATACTACAATTATAATTATTATTAGTATTATTAGTATTATGTAGGCAGGTCCCCTTCAGACCCTAGAGGTTTGGGGCTGTGGGAGGAGCTGGAAATGTCAACCAATCAACTCTGCAGACAGCAGAGGTGCTGTAGCAGGCATAAAATGGTCTTTTAGAGACCTGAAAGAGTTCTTGAGTCTTCTTAATAATAGTGTTGGCATTTGTTAAGCGCTTACTACGTGCCAAGCACTGTTCTAAGCGCTGGGGAGGATACGAGGTCATCAGGTTGTCCCACGTGGGGCTCACAGTCTTCATGCCCATTTTACAGATGAGGTCACTGAGGCACAGAGAAATTAAGTGACTTGTCCAAAGTCACACAGCTGACAAACGGTGGAGCGGGGATTTGAACCCATGATCTCTGACTCCCCAGCCCGGACTCTTTCCACGGAGCTACACTGCTTTTCTAAGCACACGGTTCAGTTCAGACCCAAAAGAATGGGAAGCATCATGGCCAGAAGGACCTGGGTTCTAATCCCAGCTTCACTGCTTGTCTGCTGAGTGACCCTGGGCAAATCACTTCACTTCTCTAAGCCTCAGTGACCTCATCTGTAAAATGGGGATGAAGACTGTGAGCCCCATGTGGGCCAGGGACTGTGTCCAACCCAAAATGGTTGAATCCACCCCAGTGCTTGGTACGGTACCTGGCACATAGTAAGTGCTTAACAAATACCACAATTATAATTATTATTATTATCATTAGAATGACGCCCTCATTCGGAGTGCGGGGTGCTTCTGAGGGCCGTTTGGCATTCTTCAGTGCTTTAGTTGAATATTCACCTTTAAGCCATTTTAGCCCTAATGAGAAACTCCAAAAATAAATTCAAAACTACAAGTTCAGCAGGGCAAAGCCGCTCGCCTGCTGAGTGACTGTGGGTGAGTCACTTGACCTCTTCACATCTCAGTTACCGGATCTGCGAAATGGGCATACTTATATCTGCCTTGCCCTACTTTGCAGGTGTGTTAAAGCGATGTAAATGACTTCAGTGTGGAAACACTTTGGAAATAAAAGTGTTGGGTGACATCAAGGGCTGTAAATCTAAACTGTAAGCTGGCTGTGGGCAGGGAATGCTGTTGTAGTGTATTCTCTCGAGCCCTTCATCATCATCATAATAATAATAATGTTGGTATTTGCTAAGCGCTTACTATGTGCAGAGCAGTGTTCTAAGCGCTGGGGTAGATACAGGGTCATCAGGTTGTCCCACGTGAGGCTCACAGTTAACTCCCATTTTACAGATGAGGTAGCTGAGGCACAGAGAAGTTAAGTGACTTCCCCATAGTCACCCAGCTGACAAGTGGCAGAGCCGGGATTCAAACCCATGACCTCTGACTCCCAAGCTCGGGCTCTTTCCACTGAGCCACGCTGCTTCTCTAGCTCAGGGCGTTTGACTAAATACACCATCTTTTCTGTTAGGTTGCTTTTCTCTTCCTCATTCATTGGTAAGCCCGGCAGTGGGCAGGGATTGTCTCTATCTGTTGCCGAATTGTACATTCCAAGCACTTAGTACAGTGCTTTGCACATAGTAGCGCTCAATAAATACTATTGAGTGAATGAATTAGGATGAGTCTTAGCAATTTATTGGGTCCCGTAATGGTACTCGCCCAAGTGCTTAACTCACTGCTTAAGTGCTCAGTAAATATCAATCAATCGTATTTATTGAGTGCTTACTAGGTGCAGAGCACTGTACTGAGCGCTTGGGAGGGTACCACAGAATGAGCAGACGGTCCCCGCCCGTGACGAGCTTATGGTCTGACAAACGCTACATTATGAGGACCACGCTGGAGAGAGAGAGAAGAAGGAGGCCCTCCCTTCGGGAAGGGATCCGCTAAGTCCGATTTCAATCAATCGTCTTTTCTGAGCATTTATTGCTCTAAGCACTTGGGAGAGTACAATACGACGGAGCCGGTAGACGCCTTCCCTGCCCACGAGGAGCTTATCTGGAAGCAAAACATTACTTCAGAAAAAAGCCGATTAGACTGTGAGCCCGCCAATGGGCAGGGGTTGTCTCTATCTGTTGCTGAATTGTCCATTCTAAACGCTTAGTCCAGTGCTCTGCACATAGTAAGCGCTCCATAAATGCTACTGGATGAATGAAAAAAGTCAAGGCCTAGCAAATTCCCAGCTCTGCTCTGAGGTGCTGCGTAGCTGGGGCAGCGGGAGAGGGCAGAGAGAGAACAAAAGGGTGTTTTTCTTTAGGGTGGGAGTAGCCCGACTCCATCCTGCCCGGGAAGGCGAATATTCCTCAAACTGAAGGCAATCCAAGAGGCGGAGGAGGGGGCACTGAAGTGTTTCTATGGAAACGTCTTCCGGAAGGTTGACACTCAGCCCCTTGGCCTTATCCTCCCCTCAAGACTCCTTTTCCACCTCTCCTCGGAGAAGCAGCGTGGCTCAGCGGAAAGAGCCCGGGCTTGGGAGTCAGAGGTCATGGGTTCTAATCCCGGCTCTGCCACTTGTCAGCTGTGTGACCGTGGGCAAGTCTCTTAACTTCTCTGGGCCTCAGTTACCTCATCTGTAAAATGAGGATTAAGACTGTGAGCCTCACTGTAGGACAGCCTGATGACCCTCCATCTACCCTAGCGCTTAGAACAGTGCTCTGCACCTAGTAAGCGCTTAACAAATACCAACATTATTATTATATTATTATATTATTATATATTATATATTATATAATTATATTATATTATTATTAAGAGAAGCAGCGTGGCGCAGTGGAAAGAACACGGGCTTTGGAGTCAGGGCTCATGAGTTCGAATCACAGCTCTGCCGCCTGTCAGCTGTGTGACTGTGGGCAAGTCACTTAACTTCTCTGTGCCTCAGTTCCCTCATCTGTAAAATGGGGATTAAGACTGTGAGCCCCACGTGGGACAACCTGCTTCCCCTGTGTCTACCCCAGCGCTTAGAACAGTGCTCGGCACCTAGTAAGCGCTTAACAAATACCAACATTATTATTATTATTATTGTCACGAGAACTGTGTCTTTCCCTCGCCCTCCCCCAGATGCTCCAAATCAGCAAGCGGCAGGATGTCGCAGAGCAGATGGATTTCCTATTGGTTTCTCTGTGTCTTTTCCACATTAAGGGAAGCAGAGTGGCCTGATGGAAAGAGCCCGGGCCTGGGAGTCAGAGGACCTGGGTTCTACTCCCGACTCCGCCACTCGTCTGCTGGGTGACCTCGGGCAAACCTCTTACCTTCTCTGTGCCTCGGCTACCTCATCTGCAAAATGGGGATTGAATCCTCCTCCCTCGGACTTAGACTGTGAGCCCCATGTGGGAGAGGGACTGTGTCCAACCTGAGTAACACGTATCTACCCCAGCTCTTAGTACAGTGTCGGGCACGTAGTAAGCGCTTAACAGATACCAAAAAGAAAAAAGAGTTTTAAAGCCTCCACCTCATCCTGAGGAGAAAAGGTCTAAACCAAGAGTTGATTCCCTATGGTCCATGTGTTTCCCCAGGGTGGCTTAAAGAGCCTTGATGTTTCGGGTTGAATTTTCCCCTCCTCCTTGACGGTTTAGGGTGAAGTGAATGTTCACCGCACTTTCAAATTTATGAGTCTGCAGTAAAGACTCCTCCCTAGGTTGCTGACGTCTTGGCCCTCTGATTCTGGGCCTAAAAAGCTGAGAACCACCGGGACACAAAAACCAGAGGGCCTGTACATAGAAGCAGTGTGGCTTAGTGGATAGAGCACGGGCCTGGGAGTCGGAAGAATCTGGGTTCTAGTCCCAGCTCTGCCACATGTCTGCTGCGTGACCTTGGGCGAGTCACTCCACTTCTCTGGGTCTCACCTACCTCATCTGCAAAAGGGGATTAAGAGAGTGAGTACCATGTGGGACAGGGACTGTGTCCAACCTGATTAACTTGTATCTACCCCAGCACTTAGAACAGTGCTTGGCACATAGTAAGTGCTTAAAAGGTACCATAATTATTTTGATTTGCCCTCTAGACCTGATCTACACGGGCACACTGATCTGGGGAATTCAGGAAAACGGTAAAATTCTGCATAAAACACATTTTATCCTTTTTAGCGATCTACTTTCCTTAAAATTCATGAGCAACTGTTAACTCTGAACTTCATTTGGTTCTGTGAAGGCCTGGCTTAAGGAGCTTTTTTTTGTGATTCTAAACATTCTAAACCTAAGCATCAGTAAAATGCTTCTGATGTGTATCAACTCTCACACAGCAGCAGAGTATTCGCAAACATTCTGGATTTTCGGTGAGAAAGTGATGGTTGCGATGAGCCACCCGAATTTTTTTTTACTGGAACGTGAACAGTCCCACACCCTAACACATATAAATGCTGTCCAGCCTCAGCCTCGCGCGTGAGAATCTATTTTGGTCTACATTATTTATTCTATTCTCTACATGTAGGCTTTTCTCAGGATATAAACTAATTCTTGGCACAAGACGACCTCACCAATAAAAATCCAATAAAAGGATTGTTTATTACACTGTCCTTTTGGCTCGGCACTTTTCAAATCATCCACCTGTCAAAATGATCCAGAACCGCATAGGACCATTTAAGATACATTTTTAAGAGGTTTTTGAGGTGGTTTTTTTTAGCCTACACGTGACCAGGATAAAGTTCCAAGTTATAATTTCCCAGTGCCGAACGTGTAAACAGCAGCTCCCGCCGTCAGAAATGCATCCCTACCGGAAACACATAGGACGTGCATATTAGAAACCACTTCTGTGAAGTATATCCAGGATAACTGTGTCATCAGGAATCTATATTTCCTTTAGCAACTTTAATGTTTAAATTGGCTCCCTGGAAATTCTGCTGCCCAGTAATCAGGTCATTTTTTCTACTAACTTGCACATTTTCTCATCTTCCAAGCTTTGGTTTTAAATAGTTTCACATACTTAAGGCCTCTAAAGTTTTAATCCTGTGGCAATTATTCGTGGCCCCTGTTTAACGAGACTACTCATAATTTTTCTCTGGGCAGTCCCACAATCTCAGGAAAAAATCAGAATCTAATTCCTCATCTTTCCGAAGTCTCTGTGTGTTCTATTACATGTAGGGAGTTGGTTTTCAGTAATAGCCTCTGAGTTTAGGTAAAGTAAAAATAGAACACGAGAACCCTACCAAACCTACCCAATTCGGTAGCCATTTTTGAGGTTTGATTAAATGTAAAGATAAAGCAGCAGTGTTTGATCTGACAGAGAAAACCCCCCAGTTATAAAATACTTCGTTAAGTGGTATTCCATAATAAACAGCGGCTTCTTTCCAGATTCCTCTTACAAGAGTTTATTTTAAAAGCATGCGTCTTCTTAAAAGCACTGGTGTTTTCATCGCAAAACAGGAGGGCCGAAAATGACGTCTGGTACTAAAAGTTGATTTTCCTCCTGAATAGGATTGAGCCTCCTCTTGATGCCACTCTCCAATACCCGCTTTTATCCCATCAATCAATCGTCTTTATTGATCACTTAGTGTATGCAGAGCTCTGTACTAAGCTGGAAGAGTTCAACCTATCAGGGATGGTGGATTTGTTCCCAGCCCACAGTGAGCTTACAGTCTAGAGGGGGAGAGGGATATAAATAAATAAAATCAACTATGGATATGTACATAAGTGCTATGGGGCTATCTCTAAGTTCTATCTTTTATCCCAGCTTTTCCAACGGCAGGGTAAATACCGTTCTTTACATCGAATAACCATCAGCTCGGTTATGGAAAGAGGATTGTGAAGAACAACTGTTCTCAATCTTACCTTGTGCTGAGTATCCCAGAAAGAGGATTAGGGAGAAAGCCAGGAAAATCCTCCTGTTGCAATTGATGAGACTCTGCATTGTGACCAACATTCCTCAACGCCTCACAATTAGGAAATGTTGCAGCTTGCTGAGAGAGGCTTTTAGAAGAGTTTCCCAAACCTCAAACCCTGCCCAGAAAAACTCACGTCACAGTTTCCTGAACAAATAGACAAGCACGTCGAAAAAAAAAAGCAAAACCACTTGTATGATTAGGAAACTGCCTAAAACTCCCTCGGATGTACTTCTTCAAAAGTTTTGTTATTGCAACCTGAGACTGTTGGCTCATGTTTCTTTTCTAGTGACAGTGGAGATTCAGCATTCAAAGGGGGTTTTTCTTTTCACACAATCCAGAAAAGTCTAAATTCAGGATTCCACTTTTACTACCCGGGAGCTAATGGAGCTAAAAATATTACCGTTTCAGCCGGGCGGTTATAAAATAGAGATTGCATTGGAAGGTCAGAAAAGTGACATTTTAATTTATCAGGAAGCTAGGCTAGTTTAACCCCAGTTTTACTCTTCTAGCTGTGTGAATCGGGACAAGTGATTTTACCTCACTGTGCCTGTTTTCTCTCCAATCCTCCTCATAATAATAATAATTGTGGTACAAGGTAAGAACTGACTATGTGGCGGGTATTATACTAACCACTGGGGTGGATACAAGTAAATCGAGTTGGACACAGTCCCTGTCCCACATGGGGCTCACAGTCTTAATTCCCATTTTACGGATGAGGAAACTGAGGCACAGAGAAGTGACGTGACTAGCCCAATGTCACACAGCAGACGAGTGGTGGAGTTGGGATTAGAACCCACGTCCTGCTGATTCCCAGGCCCGGGCTCTATACACTAGGCCATGCTGCTTCTCCTGTACCTCCCATCATCAGGGCCCAGTAAAGATTTAAGTGCAGATAAAGGAACTGCTAGAATTTAAAGACTATAAAGGAATTTCCATCTATTCTCTTCCTTCCCTGCTATCTATTTAGCTCATCGACAATTATGGGCCCATCATTGGGCAGGGATTGTCTCTATCTGTTGCCGAACCATACATTCCAAGCGCTTAGTACAGTGCTCTGCACATAGCAAGCACTCAATAAATACGATTGAATGAATGAACTATGGCCTCCCCTTGAATAGGCAGTCAAAAAAACCCTTGGTTCTGTTCCAGCTCCAGTGCTAATTTTCTGGACAAGTCAGCATGGTCTTTCTATTGCTGTGCACAGAGTAAGCGCTCAATAAATACCACTGATCGATCGATTGAAAGTCATGAAATCTGAGTTCTGGTTTCAGCCTCGCCTCTGGCCTCCTGTGTGATATTGAGCAAATCATTTAACCTCTCTGGACTTTAGTTTTCTCATCTGTAAAATGGGGCTAATAGTGCCCTCCTTCTTGCTACCTCACAGGGCTTTCGTGAGGACTAAGTAAAATGGATGTTAAGAAGGTGGTTTGGAAAATCAAAATAAAAACACTGTACAAATTTAAGGTATTTTACATGCCAGTCTCCTTACTGTATACAAGAAACGATTCCCTATTTCACTGGGACGTCGCGTGGATTTAGTGAAAATTAGGTTGCAGTGTAGATATGCCGTGTTTTAATATTCACTGGGTTCTGAACTGTGTTACCCTCCAGACTGTAAGCAGGGAAAGAGTCTACCAACTCTGTTATATCGCTATATTATACTCTCCAAAGTGCTTACAGTACAGTGCTCTGCACACAGTAAGCGCTCAAAAACACATCTGATTGATTGACCGATTACTACGCCGTGACCTATCCCCATCTTGGAGACACACATCTCAGAATTCAGGCACTTTCTATTTTGCCAGAGTCCTGTTTCTCAGGTTCCCTCAATTACGACTAATTCCTTCTTTTTGGTCACACGCCCCATGCAAGCCCACACACCCCCACTTTCCATTTCTGTGGCGACTCTTATTTCTTCTTTGATAAGAGGGAGGAGTTTCCCTTCCCTTGTTTTAGACTTCCTGCCAATTCCTCTGGTGTTTCCTGCTGAAGACGTGCCCGACGATCCAACCGAAAAAGAGAGATGGGGAGAGAGGGGGTTGGGTGTTGGAAGAGGCTGAAGGGAGGGAAGGAACAGAAACAGACGGAAAAGGGGAAAGGATCCCAATTTTTAGGTATGGGTTTCGAGGGGGAGGAGGTGAGTCTGTCAGCCGGAGGCACGGTTGACAGAAAACGGATTCGACGGAGAATGTTAGAAGACGTAAGTCTAAACCGAACCAGGATGTCAGTTTCGGCCTGAAACACTCCATCACCGACGGCTCCGGAAGATTTAAATTCTAAGCCTAAGGCCCACAGCAGGGAAATAAGTGACAAATATTAATGAGGCTTGGGTTTCTGTGGAAGCCGAGAAGCAGAGGGAATACGTTCCAATCTTTCCCACCAAGGAAACCCTAACCGAATTTTGGAGCCCTCATTTTCATTTCATTTAGAAACAGCAAGTCCTAGAGGAATGAGCCCAGTCCGGGGAGTAAGAGGATCTGGGTTCTATTCCCGGCTCTGCCACTTACCTGCTGCGTGATCTTGAGCAAGTCATTCGGCTTCTCTGTGCCTCAGTTACTTCCTCTGCAAAATGGGGATTAAATCTTGCTCCCTCCCCCTTAGACCATGAGCCCCATGTGAGACAGAGGGACTGCATCTGACCTGATTATCTTGTATATACCCCAACACTTAATGCAGCGCTTGATACCGAAAAAGCACCATAATCATTATTATTATTTTTCCACCTATCAGCTCCTCAATTGTCACTTCTGAATTTTCACAACATTCCCCAACCAATACACCTGCTCCTCCACCACAATAACTGCCAGTTTCTTCTCCTTCCTCTTTCAGGACCAATTTGGCTCTGGTCCCACTTTCTGTAGCATCCCTTCAAATCCTGAGCTCTCACTTATTTCCTGGCAACATCAGGTGGCCCAGAAGATCCTTGCACAAACCACAGTTAATTTCAGCCCTGCCCCGGCCCTGACTTTTTCACTCTTTTCACTCCGCAGCAAACATCAGATGCGGGAGGCAGGAGGAAGTGGAGAACCAGCATGGCGTAATGGATCGAGCATGGGCCTGGGAGTCAGTCATTCATCATTCAGTAGTATTTACTGAGCACTTACTGTGTGCTGAGCACTGTACTAAGCGCTTGGAAAGTATAATTCGGCAACAGATAGAGACAATCCCTACCAGAAGCTCATGGGTTCTAATCCCGGCTCTGCCACTCATCTGCTGTGTGACCTTGGAAAGTCACTTGACTTCTCCGGGCCTCATATGGAAAATGGGAATCGAGACTGTGAACCTCATGTGGGACAGGGACTGTGATCAACCCAGTATGCTTGAATCCACCCCCCGTGCTGTTAGAGTGCCCGGCACATAGTAAGCGCTTAACAAATACCATTATCATTATCATTATTATTATTATTATTTTAGCTCTGGTTCTGCTCCTGACTCACTTGGGGTCCTCGAGCAAGTTACTTTCCTTTTCCCCTCACGGCTCACTTTCCCCACTTACAAGAGGGGTCGTACACTTTCTTTACTTAGGAAAAAAGGGTCGTAAACTTTCAGCGAGGCCGCTCTCTGATGGTGGGAGGGTAAGAGGAGGGAAGAGGGGAAAAAAACGGGGTAGGAGATGCTAATGAATGACTCTAAAGGTCAGAAAAACCCACCAATCCTCACACTTTCCCACTCACCAGACTCTTGGTCGTTCACCTCCCAGTTACTCACACAATTTTCAGCCGCTGGCTACTCTCACTTTCCATGCATGCCCTGTCTCCCAAATCTTTATTTCCTCCCTCCTCGCTGGTGCCGCCTCTCCTTCTTTATTCCACCTCTTTTCCTTCCTTCCCTTTTGCTCTTCCTTGAATTCTTTCGCTTTCCTCCCTGGGTATTTCCAGTTGTCTCAAAGCCGACTCCTTTTGGCTTTTCCCCTTATACATCAGGTCAACTCTGCTCCTCTTCCCCTTAATTCTCAAGTCCCACTCTCGGCTCCTCCACCTCACCCCATCCACCATGGAGTTGCTCTCCATTTTCTACTAGGGCCGAGAGCTGGAGCCGGGCTGGAAGCATCAATCAATCATATTTATTGAGCGCTTATTATGTGCAGAGTACTGTATTAAGCACTTGGGTGAGTGGAAGGGTGTCCAAGAAAGAATGCTGGAGGGGGGAAGCCAAGGATTCCAGCATGGGGAAGTGAGAGACTGGGAGTCGGGATTGCTCCCCTCTTGCCCACCTCGTCCCCCAGGCTCTATACTTCATAAGGCAGTATAAAGCAGTGTGGCGTAATGGTTAGAGCACAAGTCTGGGAGTCAGAAGGACCTGGGTTTTAATCCCGGCTCCACCACGTGTCTGCTGTGTGACTTTGGGCAAGTCACTTCATTTCTCTGGGCCTCAGTTACCTCATCTGTAGAATGAGGGTTAAGAGTGTGAGCCCCATGTGGGAAAGGGACTGTGTCCGACCCAATTAACTCGTATCTACCTCAGCGCTTAGAACAGCGCTTGGCATAGAGTAAGCGCTTAACAAGAACTATAATGATTATTATAAGGCAGGAGAGGGCAGAGCTGAGTGGGCAGTGAGCGAGCTCATGATATACTTCGCCTCTCCTTCCTGCCACTTTGCCTGGGCAGGACCTTCCCGGTCCCTCTCCTATCCGAGCTCCCACCCACTCCCAGACGAATCAAGCTCGGGCACATTTGTGACAGAAACAAAACCCCCAGGGTGGGCACCCTCCTCCCCACATTCTTGAAAATGGTCACCATTAGTCTCCCTTCCATGACGCCCTTAACACCTGCCAAACAATTTGAGGATCCAAGAGAACAGACAAGACCATCACGAAAATAGGCATCATTCGTCTCTCATCTGTGATTCCCAAGACATCTGAGAAGCAATTCAAGGATCTGAGAGAATAATCATAATAATTATTATGGTAATCGTTAAGCCCCTGCTACATCCCAGGCTCTGTAGTCAGTGACGGGGTGGTTACGAGCAAATCGGGTTGGACACGGTCCCTGTCCCACATGGGGCACGTCGTCTCAATCCCCATTTTACAGATGAGGGAACTGAGGCCCGGAGAAGCGAAGTGACTTGCGCAAGGCCACCCAGGAGAGGAGGGGCAGAGCCGGGATTAGAACCGATGCCCTTCTGACTCCCAGGCTCGTGCTCTATCCACTCCGCCATGCAGACAAGACCATCGCTGGCCAGCTAGTTCCTAGTTTGAGGAGCTCCTAGCCCTTTAAGAAAGCGATGCCCTGTTTGGATAAGAACTTGGACCTCTTCCAGAACCCCATTTCGGAGCAGAGTGTTGGTTTTAACAATCTGCTGCTTTCAGTGGGGAAGAGCAGCAGCACGAAGTCTTTCCAAGAGGCAGCAGAGGATAGCAATCCCTCCTCGCCCTCCCAGAGAAATGCACATTTTTTCCTCTACCTTTGCCCCCACCTTTTATTTAAGGTTCCTTGACTCGGTTACTCCGGATGCAAAAGGAACAATAGCAAATGAATGAAATTCCGTGGCGTGGCCTAATGGAAAGAGCACGGGTCTGGGACCTGGAGTCTGACCCTGGCTCCATTCCCTGCTTGTTGTTGGTATTTGTTAAGCGCTTACTATGTGCAGAGCACTGTTCTAAGCGCTGGGGTAGATTTACAGGGTAATCAGATTGTCCCTCGGGAGGCTCACAGTCTTAATCCCCATTTTACAGATAAGGTAACTGAGGCACAGAGAAGTGAAGTGACTTGCCCACAGTCACACAGCTGACAAGTGGTGGAGCCGGGATTCGAACCATGACCTCTGACCTCCAAGCCCGGGCTCTTTCCACTGAGCCACGCTGCTTCTCTTGCTGTGTAACCTTGGGCAGGACACTTAACTTCTCTGTGCTTCAGTTTTCTCATCTGTAAAATGGGGATTCGATACCTGTCCTCCCTCTTAGTCTGTGAGCCCCCCCCCCCACCCAGAAATCAATCAATAGATGGCATTTATTGAGGGTTTTCAATATATAGACCACTGTATTAAGCGTTTGGGAGAGTACAATTCAATAGAGTAAGGAGACACGATATGGCACGGGGTCTGTGTCCAACAAGGCAAGACCATCACGAAAAAAGGTACCATTCGTCTCTCATCTGTGATTCCCAAAACATCTGAGAAGGAATTCAAGGATCTGAGAGAATAATCATAATAATTATTATGGTATTTGTCTTGTATTATATTAGATATGATATTATCTATTACAATACAATAATTATATATAATATCTATGATATTATTGGATAAGATATTATGTCGTATCTTCCCCCGTGTTCAGAACAGTCCTTGGCACACTGTAAGTGCCTAACGAATACCCCAAATATGATTATTACTCCTCAAAATGCATTCATCTCTTGGAGATTATAAGCTGCTCCCAGAATAGCGATGGACGATAAATCTGGCGACAACAGGAATGCTGACCCAAAAGTACAGTAAGGAAAAACATGAACCAATTAGTTCATCAATCACTTCCATAGACATTAGCAGAATTCCATGCATTTAGTTTTGGAGCCAATATTCAAGGACCATAAAGAAAAGACACCTGTGCCAAAATGGAGACTAGAGAGAATTAATATACAGGGACTGTGTCTGACCTGATTATCTTGTCTCTTCCCCTCTGCTTAGTACGGTGCTTGACTGCTCAGCAAATATCACAATTATCGCTACTATTCACAGACTTTTTACGTTTCCCCTGGAGAAAGTAAACACTGCACTAAGGGCCAGAACACAAATCAGGGAAAGGGACAGAAGCTCAAAGAGAAACCCGGTGATAAAGAAAACCATCACAGTCTAAGCATAATGGAAACTTCAGCACTGATGCTTCCAAGTAGAGCACAGGCCTGGGAGTCAGAAGGACCTGGGTTCTAATCCCATCTCTGCCCCTTGTCTGCTGTGTGACTTTGGGCAAATCACTTCACTTCTCTGGGCCTCAATTACCTGCCGTTCAAAATGGGGATTGAGACTGTGAGCCCCACCTGGGATAGGGACCGGCTCCGACCCGATTAGCTTGTATCCATCCCAGCGCTTGGTACAGTGCCTGGCACATAGTAAGTGCTAAACAAAAATCACAATTATTATTATCACATGGGAGATACCCCCTGAAGCTGTAACAATCAGCACTACATTGTTGTGGGCAGAGAATCTATCTATTTTTACATTCTACTCTCCCGAGCGTTTAGTACACTGTTCTACACACGCTAAGCGCTCAGTAAATATGATCGACCGACTGAAAATTAACAAGTGGACTCCTAACCGAGCTACGATGCCATCAGCATAAAAAAGAGGAACTACACTAAGGAGGTGCCTCGTGAAGGAGATGGACAAAATAATTATATCCCCCAAAAATGTAAGGAACGATGAAGTAAAAATAAATGAATCCCTGAATGGAATATTGGTATTTGTTAAGCACCTACTATGTGCCAACCACTTGATCTCTCCCAGCCACTGTTACCGATTTGTACATTCCAAGCGCTTAGTACAGTGCTCTGCACATAGTAAGCGCTCAATGAATACTATTGAATGAATGAATGAATGGATGGATGAATGAATGAACGAACGAACTCACCTCCTGAACCACCACAGAACTGTGTTCCAGGGACTGGACACCTCTAATCCTTCCCACCCTAACCCCTGTGTTTTCCAAATCTTCTCCCCCTCTTTCTCCCTTCTCCAACCCTCCTCCTTACCTTCTCCCTTCTTCTCAATCAGTGGTATTTATTGAGTGCTTACTACGTGCAGAACACTGCATTAATTCTTTGGAAGAATACAGCAGAATATGCCGACATATTCCTTGCCCACAATGATCTCCTCCTCGCCCTTCTCCACTGCCATCCTCATCTTGGCCTCTCTGCTCTTAAGCTCTTACTATGTGTCAAACACCCTTCTAGGCACTGGGGGAGAAACAAGTTAATTAGGTTGGGCGCAGTCCCCGTCCCGCATGAGCCGCACAGTCTAAGTAGGAGGGAGAACAGGAGAACTGAGACACAATGAAATGAAGTGACTTGCCCAAGGTCACACCGAAAGTAATGGGTAGAGCGGGATTAGAACCCAGGTCCTCTGACTCCCAGGCCCGTGTTCTATCTCCTAGTCCAGCCCGCTTCGTTGCCACAGAGACCCATCCACTACGTCTTCGGGAAACAGCACGGCATAGTGAGCGGATACAGCCCGGGCCTGGGAGTCACGGGGTTATGGGTTCTAATCCCAGCTCCGTCACTTATCTGCTGTATGGCCTTGGGCGAGTCGCTTCACTTTTCTGTGCCTCGGGTTACCTCATCCGCAAAATGGGGATTGAGACTGGGAGCCCCATGTAATAATAATAATAATGTTGGTATTTGTTAAGCGCTTACTATGTGCCGAGCACTGTTCTAAGCGCTGGGGTAGACACAGGGGAATCAGGTTGTCCCACGTGGGGCTCACAGTCTTCATCCCCACTTTACAGATGAGGGAACTGAGGCACAGAGAAGTTAAGTGACTTGCCCACAGTCACACAGCCGACAAGTGGCAGAGCTGGGATTCGAACTCATGAGCCCTGACTCCAAAGCCCGTGCTCTTTCCACTGAGCCACGCTGAGCCACCCATGTGGGACAGGGATTGCGTCCAGACCAATTTGCTTGTCTCCACCCCATCGCTTACTACAGTGGCCGGCACATAGTGAGCTATTAACAGTCACCACCATTATTATTATTATCATTATTATTATTAGAACTCAGCCATCACCGTTGCCATTTCCATCTAACTCTACTGCCGCGACATTCCTCCTCCTTAGACTGCGGGCCCCAAAAGGAACCGTATCTGATCGATATCGTATCCGCCCCAGGGCTTAGCACAGCAGTTGGCACAGCGTAAGTGCCGATGATTATTATTGTTATTATTATTCCCCACTACAACCGAGCCGCCATTCCCCTGTGGGTGCCAGTAAGCAGCTTGAATGATCACGCCATTCCGCCCGTCTTCACTTTGGAATGAGGTGTCTTCCGGATTTGCTAATTATCTCAGCGCTTAGCGTAACGCATGGCACTTTAGATGGCCGTCATCGCCGGCAGCGTCTCCCGGGGACAGTAGCCCCAGCCCCAGAAAGGGGAACCCCCGGAGGAGGCGCCGGCGGTGGGAGTGAAGAGGAAGAAGGGTAGGCCGGCGAAGAGCAGAAGTGGCATCCCAGCTCCCACCCGGTACCTCAGCCAACCGCCCGCCTCTAGCCCGACGCGGAGTGTGACCGCAGTCCGGCCCGCTGCTCCCGCGGGAACGGTCGCCCCTGCCCCTTTCCGGCCCCTTAATCCCTTCCCCTCATCAAGGAATGACTCTTTCTCCATCGCTTTTCATCTCCGTTCTCGGCCGGATTGTGTCTTTCGGTTGGCCCGGCCGCCCCGGCTTTAGCATTTCTCTACGGTGGGAAGAGCTCAAGGGAACTCTGGCCCGCAATGTCTTCCGTCTTCATTGCCAATTCCCTTCACCTTCAAAGCCTTATTGAAGGCACACCTCCTCCAAGAGGCCTTCCCTGACTAGGCCCTCCTTTCCTCTTCTCCCACTTCCTTCTGCGTCTCCCTGACTTGCTCCCTTCATCCATCGCCCTTCCCAGCCCCACGGCACTTATGTAAATATCCGTAATATATTTATCAATACTAAGTCTATCTCCCCCTCTAGACCGTAAGCTCGTTGTGAGCCGGGGGTGTATCTGTTAGAGCGTACTCTCCCAAGAGTTTAGTACAGCGCTCTGCACACAGTAAGTGCTCAGTAAACACGATCGACTGACTGAGTGGTCAACGAGCGTCCATTCGGACTGACCGGAGAGCCGGCTTCTCCTTCCGATTCAACCGGTGCGAAGCTGCCAGCGCTTAGTTGAATCAGGGTGTCATTAGGGGGATTTAAGATTTACTGCCAACAGAAAATTGAGAACAGGAATTCTGCTTTCCAATGGGCAACCTGAAAAATAGGTTGTGAAACTATTCTCCACAATCTTATTTGTTGTCAACCACCCAGTGCCATCCGATTACCTAACATTTATTACAACTTTTGGAATGTTGACGCCGAATTAACTTTCAGCCACAAAAGGATTAATTTCTTATCCTCTCCACATGAGCTACAAACGTCCCAACACCCTGGAACCAAACGGAAAGCTGGCATATCTAAATTCCTTTCATTTTCTAAATAATTCTACATTAACGACTCTTCCTGTGTGGGGTGGCCAATCGATCAATGATATAATAATAATAATAATAATAATGTTGGTATTTGTTAAGCGCTTACTATGTGCCGAGCACTGTTCTAAGCGCTGGGGTAGACATAGGGGAAATCTACTGAGCGCTTACTGTGTGCAGCTGAGCACTGTACTAAGCGCTTGGGAGAGTACAGTAGCATAGAGTTGGTTGGCACATTCCCCGCCCAGTGATCTGCGGCCTGGCTGTCCCCAACCGGCAATAATAATTACGGTATTTGTTAAGCGCTTACTATGTGCCAGGCAATGTACTAAGTGCTGGTGGAAGACAAGCAAAATGAATTGGACACAGTCCCGGTCCCACATGGGGCTCACAGTCTTGTGGCCATTTTACAGATGAGGGAACTGAGGCACAGAGAATAATAATAATGATAATAATTACGGTATTTGTTAAGCGGTAGAGAAGCAGCGTGGCTCAAGGGAAAGAGCCTGGGCTTGGGAGTCAGAGATCGTGGGTTCTAATCCCGACTCCACCATTTGTCAGCTGTGTGACTTTGGGTCAGTTACATCACTTCTCTGGGCCTCAGTTCCTTCCTCTGTAAAATGGGGATGAAGATTGGGAGCCCCACATGGGACAACCTGATTACCTTGTATCTCCCCCAGCGCTTAGAACAGTGCTCGGCACAGAGTAAGTGCTTAATATCCGCCCTTTCCTCTCCACCCAAACGGCTACCTTACTGCTACAGGCTCTCATTATATCCCGGCTAGACTACCGTGTCAGCCTTCTCTCCGACCTCCCTTCCTCCTCTCTCGCGCCGCTCCGGTCTATTCTTCACTCCGCCGCCCGGCTCATCTTCCCGCAGAAACGATCTGGGCATGTCACTCCCCTTCTTAAACAACTCCAGTGGTTGCCTATCGACCTCCGCTCCAAACAAAAACTCCTCACTCTAGGCTTCGAGGCTCTCCCTCACCTGGCCCCTTCCTACCGGCCACGTCCTCCCGCGGTCCTGGAACGCCCTCCCACCTCACCTCCGCCAAACTGATTCTCTTCCCCTCTTCAAAACCCTACTTAAAACTCACCTCCTCCGAGAGGCCTTCCCAGACTGAGCTCCTCTTCTCCCTCTACTCCCTCTACCACCCCCCCTTCACCTCTCCGCAGCTAAACCCTCTTTTTCCCCCATTTCCCTCTGCTCCTCCACCTCTCCCTTCCCAACCCCACAGCACCGTACTCGTCCGCTCAACTGTATATATTTCCGTTACCCTATCTATTTTGTTAATGAATTGTACATCGCCTCGATTCTATTTAGTCGCCATCGGTTTTTACGAGACGTTCTTCCCCTCGACTCTATTTATCGCCATCGTTCTCGTCTGTCCGTCTCCCCCGATCAGACCGTGAGCCCGTCAAACGGCAGGGACCGTCTCTATCTGTTGCCGACTTGTTCATCCCAAGCGCTTAGTACAGTGCTCTGCACATAGTAAGCGCTCAATAAATACTATTGAATGAATGAATAATAAATACCATCATGTTATTATTGAGTGCTTACTATGTTCCTTCAATTGCATTTATTGAGCGCTTACTATGGGCAGAGCACTGTACTAAGCGCTTGGAATGGACACTTCAGGGTCAGGCATTGTACTGAGTGTTGGGGTGGATACAAGTGAATCAGGTCAGTGACAAGGACTGTGTCCACCCTGATTTGCTTGTATCTACCCCAGCGTTTAGAACAGTGCCTGGCACAAAGTAAGCGCTTAACAAATATCATGATTATTAATTCATTTATTCATTCAATAGTATTTATTGAGTGCTTACTATGTGCAGGGCACTGTACTAAGCGCTTGGAATGTACAATTCGGCACCAGATAGAGACAATCCCTGCCGAACGACGGGCTCACAGTCTAAACCGGGGAGACAGACAGCAAAGCAAAACAGAACAAAACAAAAACAAGACAACATTATCAAGATAAATAGAATCAAGGGGATGTATACCTCATTAACGAAATAAACAGGGTAATAAATAAAATATATACAAATGAGCACAGTGCTGAGGGGAGGGGATGGGGGAGGAGAAGGGGAAGGGGGGAGGCTCAGTCTGGGAAGGCCTCTTGGAGGAGGTGAGCTCTCAGTAGGGCTCTGCGTCTCGGTGTTTGGAATGTTGGCCGGCAAGGTGATTAATCATAATCCAGGTCACCAGTAAGGAAACGGTAAAACCAAACCTCCCACAACACTGCATCCCAGCTGAAAACTGGCAGCCGATGGCCAGGGATAAATCAGCAAGGCCTACGATCCAGAAAGGAGTGGTTCCTTTTGAGCAAAAGCTTCATGAGAAAGGAGGGATGAGAAGGCCAAAGAAAAAACAGCAGCAGGCACTGCAGACGTCAATCATCATCAGTGGTATCTACTGTGCACTTACTGTGTGCAGAGCAATAAATCGATCATACCTATTATACGCTTGCTGCGTCCAGAGCACTGTACTAAGCGTTTGGGAGAGTACTATACAACAGAGCTGGTAGATACGTTCCCTGCCCAAAATGAGTTTACAATCCAGAGGGGTGACAGTTCAATAATAATAATACTAATGTTGGTATTTGTTAAGCGCTTACTATGTGCAGAGCACTGTTCTCAGCGCTGGGGTAGATACAGGGTCATCAGGTTGTCCCACGTGAGACTCACAGTTAATCCCCATTTTACAGATGAGGGAATTGAGGCACAGAGAAGTGAAGTGACTTGCCCACAGGCAAACAGCTGACAAGTGGCAGATCCGGGATTCGAACTCATGACCTCTGACTCCCAAGCCCGTGCTCTTTCCACTGAACCACGCTGCTTCTTTTTAAGGTATTTGTTGAGCACTTACTTACTAAGTGCCAGCTACTGTACTAAGCGCTGGAATAGATACAAGCTGATCAGGTTGGACACAGTCTTTGTCCCACATGAGACTCACAGTCTTTGGCCTAGTGGATAGGGCACGGGCCTGGGAGTCAGAAGGTCATGGGTTCTAATCCCGGCTCCGCCGCCTGTCTGCTGTGTGACCGTGGGCAAGTCACTTCACTTCTCTGGGCCTCAGTTACCTCATCTGTAAAATGGGGATTGAGAACCTGAGCCCTATATGGGACAGAGACTGCATCCAACCTGATTGTCTTATAACCACTTCAGCCCTTAGTATATTGCCTGGCTCATAGTAAGCGCTTACCAAATACCATAATAATTATTATTATTATTATTACCCTATCCCTGTGTAGAACCCTGCATCTCAACACTAAGTTATAGAGGAAGTAGAGAATGCATACTTCTTCCTCAACAAGATTACAATCGACTGGGGGAAGCAGGACAGATATAAATACCCAGACTTTAAAAAGAATTGAAAGAAAACAAGTTACGACATGGTAGATGTTCAAGGTACAACTGAGTCATAGAAGTTTTTGTTCTCCTGGGGACTTGAAGGAAACGAGCATTGTAAAACGAATGTGCAGTTTTTCCAAAGAGCCACGGCTGGGCCACGTTGCTGATTCTATCAAATCAGCATCGGTTTCCTGACTCTTCTCTACCTCTACCTCAACAGCTGGTCTCTCTTGAGCGACAAAAGGTAGCAAACGTGCATCCGGGGGGAGTGGAAATAAAGACTTCTACCTGTCTGCATGTTCCCGTCACTTGTCGGCCATGTGACCTTGAACAGGTCATTTAACTTATCTATGCCTCGATTCTCTCACGTGTAAAAAGGGGATTAATTACCTGTTCTCCCTCTTTCCTAGACCGTGAGCCCGGTATAAAGTACGGATTTTACCTGATTTGACTATCTTATATCCACCCCAATGTTTACTCTAGTGCTTGGCACATAGTAAGTGCTTAACAAATACCACTATTATGGTGGAGAAGCAGTGTGGCTCAGTGGAAAGAGCACGGGCTTTGGAGTCAGAGGTCATGGGTTCGAATCCCGGCTCGGCCACTTGTCAGCTGGGTGACTGTGGGCAAGTCACTTCACTTCTCGGTGCCTCAGTGACCTCATCTGTAAAATGGGGATTAAGACTGTGAGCCCCACGTGGGACAACCTGATTCCCCTCTATCTACCCCAGCGCTTAGAACAGGGCTCGGCCCATAGTAAGCGCTTAACAAATACCAACATTATTATTATTATTATTAAAATGGGAATTAAGACCCATGTGAGCCTCATGTGGGACAACCTGATGACCCTGTATCTACCCCAGCGCTTAGAACAGTGCTCTGCACATAGTAAGTGCTTAACAAATACCAACATTATTATTATTAGGAATTGGGGGACAGCAATCAGCCCAGAGTACCAACAATATTTGGGATCAATCAGTCATATCTATTGAACACTTCCTGGGTGCAGAGCACTGCACTCAGCCATCAGGAGAGTACAATATAACAGAGTTGGGAGACACATTCCCTGCCCACAACCAGCTTCCAGTCTAGAGGGGAAATCGGGCATTAAAATAAATTAAAGATGTACATAAGTGATGTGGAGCTGAGCATAGGATGAATAAAGGGGCCAATCCGAGTAAAAGGACGACGCAGAAGGGAGACGGAGGAGGGGAAACTGAGGGCTTCGTCGGGGAAGGCTTCTTGGAGGGCCCGAGGCTTTGAAGGTGGGGAGAGGGGCGGTCTGGCAGATATAAGTGGGAAAGGAACAGGAGATTGCCCTCTTTTCTTCACTATTATTCAGTCAGTCATATTTGTCAGTCAGTGGCATTTATTGTCCCCTCTCAGGGTCGCACCTGGAGAGATTCCAGTCCTTTACCAGTCTCAGCTATGGGAGGGAGAGTCAAGCAGAGGCCTGTCCATTCCATTCCTAGCCTGGGCAGTGGCTAGCGAGTGGCAGGTAACCTGCTACAAGTCAAAACTCCCCCGTGCTGGGCAGCAGCGGCACGGGAAATAATCGAGGGCAGAGACTCGAGTTTACTATGCGGAAGGAGGCAGTGGTAAATCATTTCTGTATTTTTACCAAGAAAACCCTCTGGTTACACTAGCGGAACGATTGTAGATGGAGAATGGGACGTTCTGGAAGAGATGCGTCCATGGAGCCTCTATGGATCAGAGACGACTCGACAGCATAGGACAAGGTATTTATTGAGCGCTTGCTGCGTGCAGAGCACTGCATAGGCTCTTGGGAAAGTACACTGTAACAATATAATAGATGCATTTCGCGCCCACGGTGAGGATTCCGCAGGGTGGTAGGGACTTGGCCTTGTTCAGAAACTTTCAGCCCTTGAAGAGAATCATTTTGGACAGTATCTGAGTTCTAATCTTGGCTGTACCACTTGCCTGCTGTGTGACCTTAGGCAAGTCACTTCACTTCCCCGAGTCTTAGTTACCTCAACTGCAAAATAGGGATTCAATACCTGTCCTCCCTCCTACTTGTACTGCGAGGGCCGTGTGGGACCTGATCATCTTGCATCTGCCCCAGTGGTTAGGATAGGGCTTTGCAGAAAGTGAGCACTTAACAAAAAACACAGTTCTTATTCTCTCTAGACTGTAAGCTTATTGTGTGGAAAGGGAACATATCTACCAACTCTGTTGCATTGTACTCTCTCAAGTGCTTAGAACAGTGCTCTGCACACAGCACTCAATAAATACGATTGATCGACTGATCTGTCGGGCATGAAGGGAGAGGGACAGGGCGGTAGGGACCTAGCCTAGTCCAGAATCTTTTCAGAATCAGTTTGGCGAGGACCTGGGTTCTAATCCTGGCTCTGCCACTTGCCTCCCCTCACTTCTTAATTTCTCAGCTTCCTCATCTATAAAATGGTGATTCGATACCCGTTCTCCCTCCTGGTTAGACTGTGAGCCCCATGTGGGACTGGGACTGCGCTGGACTTGAACTTTTATCTACCCCAGTACTTAGAAGAGTGCTTGACCACATAGTAAGTGCATAACAAATACCATAATTAGAGTAATTATTAAATTATAAACACTTCTCTACCCACTTGAAAAGAACACAAACTCAGCCGTCATCATTTCCCATTCACTGTATTTGCTGATAATCACCTCCTCCCTGATAAATGCGTGATAAATTGAAAGCTTGGCTCTTTTAGTGATTAAAAGTGGGGCAATCCTTTAACCAGAAGAGTCCTCTTAATTTGCAACCACACAACTCAAACCAGATCTTCAACGGTCCTTTGATTGCACCTCCAGAAGCTGACCACATTTAACAGTCAAGTTACTACACATTAATTGGTACTTATTTGGAGCCAGAGCTATCTTTTTCCTTTTCTTCTTTTTTACCCTTTAAGTGGCGAACATGGGACGTGAACAGAAATATTAAGTACACTGCCATTTTTAAAAAGCTTCTCCTTGGGAGGCTTCAATTACTTTGTGGTCAGTGAGAATCCACTGAGCTCACCCAGGCTGCAGAGACTATGAGCTTGTCCTTTAGGCTGTAAATTCGTGTGGACGGGGAACATGTCTACCAACCCTGTTATACTGTATTCTCCCAAACATACGGTGAGGGCTCAATAAGTATCATTGACTGATTATTAGATTCACTGTTAGAGAACAAAAACAAACCCTACTCTCAGGGAATTTAAATTCTCAGAGGGACCAGCCAGGTAAACATATAATTAACAGAAATGTGGATAAACACAGTCACGAGAATGTACTGAAAGGGAGGAAGAGGGTCATGGATGGGGTTGACAGGTTAAAATACGGATCTGGTCATCAAGGTTAGACCAGCTGTTTCCTTTTAATGTTTTTTCGTCCCCTATTTAGTCCCCGCTTGGTTACGGAGCAGAAGGGTTTCCCTTCATCTCACCAAGTTATTCCCAAAGACCTGCCCGACCAAGCGGCTCTCACCACCTCACCCACTTGGGGCCTCGCAGAACCCCCGAAGCCATGGAGCGGTTTTTCCCAAACTGTTCTTTCCTTGGTAAGAGAAAAAAAGACCCAGGGGGGAAAATCAGCCCACGGCCTACAGTAGGTCTTGGCGTGAGGGGCAACCACCCAGCTTCTGAAATGATTTTCACACATTTTCTCAAACTTCCTCCTCAGGCATCACTTCTATTTCTGGGTATTATCCTGAGGCATCAGGTGGACGAGACAATTCGACATAACTTCCTCCTCGAAGGTAAACCTCACAGCCTCCCTTAATGTCAGAGAGGCCCAGCCTGAACAGAAAGCAGACTTCTGACTTCCCCTTGGGAGCCAGCTCCTTCGGGCTCTCAACGGGAATTCCCAGGATACGGCACCAGCTACCAAGAAACATCCCCTTCGTGCGGCGTCAGGGGAACTGAGAAGTGAATCGGACATCCCTTGGTTCTTTCCCTTAGTCCCACCACTTGGTGGGCCCTGATTCTCAGAAGTGGAGGCCTAAGAAACCGGGATCCATCACCATCGTCCAATACGTACTTGGATCTGGACCCTTTATTCATCCTTCCCTCAGCCTCACAGTACTCTCGTACTTCTGTGTATTTTATATTATTGTCTGTCTCTCCCTCTAGACTGTAAGCTCCTTGTGCACAGGGAATGTGTCTACAAACTCAGTTATATTGTACTCTCCCAAGCACTTAGTACAGTGCTCTGCAACAAATAGGATGGATTGATTCCAAGCTTGTTAATAATAATAGCAATAACTATGGTATTTGTTAAGTGCTTACTATGTGCCAAGTTGGTCTAAGCACTGAGATAGATACAAGGTGATCAGGTTGACCCATGTGGGGCTCACAGTCTTCATGCCCATTTTACAGGTGAGGTCACTGAGGCACAGAGAAGTTAAGTGGCTTGCCCAAGGTCACACAGCAGACAAGTGGCGGATCTGGGATTAGAACCCACGTCCTCTGACTCCCAAGCCCGTGCTCTTTCCACTAAGCCACGCTGCTTCTCAGCCCATGCTCCTTCCACTAGGCTACACCGCTTCATCTTAACCATGGGCTTTTACTTTCTCAGCAGAATGACCGAGTCACATGAGAAGCGTGCACGCAGTCTCCTGTTCCACGGAGGTTGTACTTTTGCAAAATACTCATTTTAAGAAACACCCGTGCTACGGTACACACCCATTCCAACACTCCATGCTTGTCCAGAAGCCATTTCTTGTATCTACACAGGCTTGCGTTCTCTAATTCCCCAACAAAACTCAAGCCAAAACAGAGTGTGAAAAGGTGCACTGTGATAGAATGAGTGTATTCAGTGACACATTCTCCGGGTCACCGGGAGGGCCAAAGTGGATCCTCTCCCCCACCACTGTGAGTTGGAATCGGGTTCAGGAAGTAGAAGGGAGAGGAGTTTCCACCTTTTTATTTTATTTTTAAATGTTATTTGTTGAACGCTTACTATGTGCCAGACAGGGTACCAAATTACCGTGTGCCAATACAGGTTAATCGGGTTGGACACAGTCCATATCCCACATGGGGCTCACACTCTTAATCCCCATTTTGTAAATGAGCTAACTGAGGCCCAGAGAAGTGAAGTAACCTGCCTAAGGTCACACAGAAGACAAGTGGCAGAGTTGGGTTTAGAGACAGTAAGCTCATTGCGGGCAGGGAATGTGTCTGTTTATCGTTGTGTTGTACTCTCCTAAGTGTTAATGCAATACTTTGCACACAGTAAGCTCCCAATAAATATGATTGAATGAATGAATGAACCCAGGTCCTTCTGATGCCCAGGCCCGTGTTCTAACCGTTACGCCACACTGCTACCCAACCCTTCAATTAAACCCTCTCCCCATGCCATCCCACCACAGAGCAGATGGGCAGTGACAGTCTGTGGCGAAAAACTTAATATAGCTAAAACTGACCTTCTTATCTTCCCACCCAAACCCAATCCTCCTGCTCACTTTCCTATCGCTGTTGACGACACCACCAGCCTTCCCGTCTCACAAACCCGTAACCTTGGCGTTATCCTTGACTCCTCTCTCTCATTTCACCAGCACATTCAAGCCCTCACTAAATCCTGTCAGGTCCCACCTTCACAACATCGCCAAAATCCACCTTTCCCTCTCCGCCCAAACTGTTACCACATTAATAATAATAATAATAATAATAATGTTGGTATTTGTTAAGCGCTTACTATGTGCCGAGCACTGTTCTAAGCACTGGGGTAGACACAGGGGAATCAGGTTGTCCCACGTGGGGCTCACAGTCTTAATCCCCATTTTACAGATGAGGAAACTGAGGCAAAGAGAAGTGAAGTGACTTGCCCACAGTCACACAGCTGACAAGTGGCAGAGCTGGGATTCGAACTCATGACCTCTCACTCCAAAGCCCACGCTCTTTCCACTGAGCCACGCTGCTTCTCTAATGCAAGCACTTATCCTCTCCCGCCTTGATTATCGTACCAGCCTCTTCGCTGACCTCCCAGCCTCCTGTCTCTCCCCACTCCAGTCCATACTCCATTCTGCATTTTCCTTCAGAAACGTTCAGACCGTGTTTCCCCACTCCTCAAGAAACTCCAGTGGTTGCCCATCCACCTCGGCGTCAAACAAAACCTCCTCACCTTTGGCTTTAAAGCACTTAATCTCCTTGCCCCCTCCTACCTCACCTCGCTACTCTCCTATTCCAACCCAACCCGCACACTTTGTTCCTCTACCGTCTCACCGTACCTCAATCTCATTTATCTCGCCGCCAACCTCTCACCCACATCCTACCTCTGGCCTGGAAAGCCTTCCCTCCTCATATCAGACATATCTCCCCACTTCAAAGCCTTATTGAAGGCAAATTTCCTCCAAGAAGCCTTCCTTGACTAAGCCCTCCTCTCCTCTTCTCCCACTCCTTCTGCGTGGCTCTTACTTGCTCCTTCATTCAACCTCCCTCCCATCCCCACAGCACATATGGATATATCTGAATATAGCTTTAATATATTTATCTATTTATTTATATTAATGTGCATCTCCCCCTCTAGACTGTGAGCTTGTTGTGGGCAGGACTGTATCTGTGTGTTGTTCTATTGTACTCTCCCAAGGGCTTAGAACAGTGCTTTGCCCACGGTAAGCGCTCAGTAAATACAATTGAATGAATAAATGAATGAAAGAACACACCCAAGGCCCCATGAGGGGACAGGATCAGGGGATAAAGACAAGTGTAAAATGTCATTCATGTCACCACCAGTGTGGCTTAGTGTTTAGAGCCAGGGCACGGCAATCAGAAGGACCTGGGTTCTAATCCTGGCTCCACCACTTGTCTGCTGTGTGACCTCGGGCAAGTCACTTCATTTCTTTGGGCCTCAGTTACCCCAACTGTAAAAATAGAGATTAAGACTGTGAGTGCTATGTGGGACAAGGACTGTGTTTAACCTGATCAGCTTGTGTCGACTCCAGCGCTTAGGGCATAGTGCCTGACACAAAGTAATTGCTTAATAAATAGCATTAAATAAATAAACGGATAATAATATTTTTTAAAACCACACCACACCACTATGCAATGGTACTAAAAGCAGTTAGTTGGAGGTTACACAGTGCAGTTCATGACACTGGTTTTAAAATGACCAGAAAAGCTCATTTCTCCATATCATGCTCCAGGACCGAGCGGGCAACAGGGGCCTCAGAGGACTCTAGCCAAACTAGAGAGGTCGAAAAGCCAAATCATCCTTATTTTCCTGTGGTCTCTGTCGGCGAAGAAAGATGAGAGTGCCTTTTTATTTTAAAGGTATTTCTTAAATGCCTACTATGTGCCAGGCACAGTACTAAACACTGGGGTAAATTCAAGATAATTGGATTAGACACAGTCCCTGTCCCACATAGGATTCCCAGTCTTAATTCCCATTTTACAGATGAGGTAACTGAGGCACAGAGAAGTGAAGTGACTTCCCAAGGTCACACAGCAAATATGTGTGATCCCCTCACCCCTACCCCAAGGCAAATGTTCACCCTCAGACTGCCATCGATTTCATCCAGAGGCTCCAGAGCCCTCCTGAAAATTGTTTCCTTCAATTTTGTTCCGAAACTTTCGCAAGAAGCCAGCTGCCAGTTGGAAGAATTTAGAAAGAATTATGCAAAAGGCAAAAAAACTGACTTTTTAGCCCAATCATTTGACCAAGTTTCCTGGCTCTTAGTCTGAGATGCCATCTTCCAGTGAAGCCAAAGTGCTTCTGAAAGATATGGGGGGAGTCGACTTCACTAAAAAAAACACATTTCCACATCTTTGGCTCTTTCTCTTCAAGGACAGTGTACTTCAAAATTCAAAATTTGAAGGGAAATAGATGATCTATCTCTGGATAACATTCTTTTATCTCATCATCCTAGAAGTCTTTCTTTGTGACCTAAAATCCTACAGTTGTAGTTCAATTATCTTAATACTCTCAATAAATCAATGGCATTGGAGAATCAACCAACCATTCAATCAATCAATAATATTTATTGAGCACTTACTGAGTGCAGAGCACTGTACTAAGAACTGGGGAGAGTTCAATACAAGTTAGCAGGCATATTCCTGCCCCCAATGAATTTATAATGTAGATCACCATCCATATTCATTATGGTTATTAATGGCCTTAATGTACATATCTAATTTATTTACTCATCTTTTTATTTATTTATATTAATATCTGTCTGTCTCCCCTTCTAGACTGTGAGCTCGTTATGGTCAGGGAATGTGTCTGATGTTGTATTGTACTCTCCCAAGCACTTAGTACAGTGCTTTGCACACAGTAAACACTCAATAAATACAATTGAATAAATGAATTAATAAAAATTGCATCTGGAAAGTACTTTGTGACGAGCAAACTAGTTAGTACTAGCAGCAGGTGCAAGAGTATTGAATTCGACAGGATCCTTAGCCCACAAGGGGCTCACAGCCTGAAAGGAATTGAGAGCGGCATGACTTAGTGGAAAAAACTTGGGCCCGGGAGTCAGAGGATCTGGGTTCTAATTCAAACTCTACCACTTACCTGCTGTGTGACCTTTTTTTTAATTTGGTAAGCACTTACTATGTACCAGGCACTGTACTAAGTACTGGGGTAGATACAAAGTAATTGGGTTGGATACAGTCCCTGTCCCACATGGGGCTCACAGTCTTAATCCCCATTTTACAGATGAGGTAACCGAGGCCCAGAGAAGTGAAGTGACTTGCCCTAGATCACACGGCAGACAAGTGGCGGAGCCGGGATTAGAACCCAGGTCCTGCTGATTCCCACACCCGGGCTCTTTGCATTAGGCCATGCTGCTTCCGGACACAGTCTTTGTCCAACATAGGGCTCGTAGCTTAAAGGGGAGGTAGACTAGTCATTGAGTCCCCATTTTACAGGTGAGGAAACCGAGGCACAGAGCAGTTAAGTGGCTTTTCCAAGGTCACCCTGCAGGCAAGTGATGGAGCCAGGTTTAGAACTCAGATCTCCTGACTCCCAGCTCTGTGTCTGGGTTGAACCAGTCACAACCTTCCCAAAATATGAAGAGTAAGAGAAGGTACTCATCTCTTCATGGAGGGGCACTGCAGCTTCAGTTCCACCTCACGGACCCCAGTCCTTCAACACAGCGCTTAATACAGTGCCTGGCACATAGTAAGCACTTAACAAATACCATTTTTAAAAAATGGTGGAGTCGGTTCAGATCTGAGTCTGTTTTTCCTCATAATTTATCTAGAGTCTGGCCAGAGGTGTACATCAAAATCCCAGACAGAACGATATATAATAATGATGGTATTTAAGTGTTTACCATGTGCTAAGCACTGTTCTACTCACTGTTATACTATCCTGGTATGTTTCAACAAATCTCTAAATAATAATGATAATTAATAATAATCATGGTATTTGTTAAGTGTTTACTTAACACTTAGGCACTGTACTAAACATTGGGGGACACAAACAAATCAGGTTGGACACAGTCCCTGAGCCACGTGGGGCTCAAGGTCTCAATCCCCACTTTACAAGTGAGGCAATTGAGGCTCAGAGAAGTGAAGTGCCTTGCCCAAGGTCACACAGCAGACAAGTGGAGGATCTGGGATTAGAACCCATGACCTTCTGACTCCCAGGACCATGCTCTATCCACTACACCATGCTGCTTCTCTAGATGGGTCACCCGCCTAATAATAATAATAATAATGTTGGTATTTGTTAAGTGCTTACTATGTGCAGAGCACTGTTCTAATCGCTGGGGGAGATACAGGGTAATGAGGGTGTCCCACGTGAGGGTCACAGTTAATCCCCATTTTACAGATGAGGGAACTGAGGCACAGAGAAGCGAAGTGACTTGCCCACAGTCACACAGCTGCCAAGTGGCAGAGCCGGGATTCAAACCCATGACCTCTGACTCCCAAGCCCGGGCTCTTTCCACTGAGCCACGCTGCTTCTTTAGGCCAACACCCATGCCATTCAGGAGCCAGGGGTTGCCCAGCATCCAATCCTTATATGCCAATAACGCCAGAAAACAGGAGAGGGTGGGCTGGGAAGACCCACTGTAGGTTAAGAGCACAGGCTTGGGAATCAGAAGGACTTGGGTTCTAATTCCAGCTCCTGCACTCGTCTTCTGTGTGTCCTTGAGAAGTCACCTAACTTCTCTGAGCCCCAGTTACCTCATCTGTAAATGAGGATTAAGATTTATACCAAACATGGATTGGGTCCAACCTGATTAGCTGTATCTACCCTGGAATTTAATACAGTGCTTGGCACGTAGTAAGTGCTTAACAAATATCATTTAAAAAAACCAACAAACTTCCCCTTGCCTCAATTACCAACATCTGTGAAATGGAGATTAAGACTGTGAGCCCCATGTGGGACAGGGACTATGTCCAACCTGATTAATTTTTATCTACCCCAGCGCTTAGTACGGTGCCTGGAACGAACTAAGCGTTTGACAAATATCATTTTTTAAAATCCTGGGTTTCCGGGATCCCCTGGAGACATTTATCAGCCAGGGTGGGGACAGAGCAATCCAGAACCAGCCAGAAATGTTGGGCCAGGTTGGAATTTTCTGGAAGGGAGCATTCTCAAACCACTTTGACACTATGTTGGGATCTGGAGGTGTGATCCAAATAGGCACAAGTCACCAGAGCGAAAAGCACTGAGCTAAATTATGGGCCCCACAGGGGAATGCCAAGATGACACATCCTTTCACACATCCTCTGCCTCCCCGGGACCCCGATTTCGTCCAGATAAGAGGTGAGTTATCAGCAAAGGAAAAACTCCCCTTCCTCCCTTTTCTTCACCCACCTCCCTCCTCAGCCCCACAGCACATACGTCCACATCCATAATTTATTTATTTATATTAAAGTCTGTCTCCCCCTCTAGACTGTAAGCGCATGGTGGGAAGGGACCGTGTCTCTTATATTGTACTCACCCAAGCACTGAGTACAGTGCTCTGCACACAGTAAGCGCGCAATAAATACTATTGATTGATCGGTACGTTGCCTAGCCCTACGGTGGCCATTCACCCTGATTTTTCCAGGAGAGCCCCAGTATTGGGGGGATTTCTGGCTGTCCCATTTTATTACTGATAGATTTCAACGAAATCCTACATGGGCAGGAAGAGGAGACAGAGTGGGGGTCAGTTTACACTTTTACCTAAGTCGCTGAATTGTACTTTCCAAGCGCTTAGTACAGTGCTCTGCACATAGTAAGTGCTCAATAGATACGACTGAATGAACGAATGAAAGTAGCATAGTCTAGTGGATAAAACATGGGCTTGAAAGTCAGAAGGACCTGGGTTCTAATCCTGGCTCTACTACTTGTCAGCTGGGTGGCCTTGGGCAAGTCACTTCATGTCTCTGTGCCTCAGAGAGCTCCACTGTACAATGGGAATTAAGAATGTGAGCCCCATGTGGGACATGGACTGTGTCAAACCTGACGCACTTGTATCTATCCCAGGGCTTATTACAGTCCCTTGCATATATCAGCGCTTAGAACAGTGCTTTGCACATAGTAAGCGCTTAAATGACATCATTATCATCATTATTATTATTATTATATATCTAGGCTCTTAACAAATACCATAAAAAACTACCTACCTTCTGTTCTCAACTCCGCCTGCCTTCCTGCTTTTACCCTTCCTCTCTGGCCCGTCCCCTCCTTTTATTTTCCTTCCAACCCGACTTGCTGGAGGAAATACCTTGGATGTCACTGCCTTGGACGTCACTGGGATGTCAGGACTCTCCCAGTGTTTAAAAATGTTTATAGTCGCTCTCCTCCTCACGTGGCCGCTTCTCATCTGAGCGGGCTTTAAGCGCAGAACCGTGAAGGCGTCATTGAAAAAGAGGGATGGCAGTGGCCATCGGAGAAGCGAGACGACGGAGTCCCAGTGGGGCAGCTGGCAGATCTTCCATACTTCCTCCCTACAAATACAGCTTCGATTCAGAGCCTGCTAACGGGGGGTTTGGGCACAGGCAGTGTGGAAGCGACATGGCCTAGTGGAAAAAGCACGGGCCTGGAAGTCAGGGAACCTGGGTTCTCGTTCAATATGCCACTCGCTTCCAGGATGACCTTGAGCCAGTCACTTCACTTCTCTGTGCTTCGGGATTGTCAACTGTAAAATGGGGATATGATACCTTTTTTTGTTTCTGCTTTTTCCTTACGGTACTTGTTAAGCCTTTACTATGTGCTAGGCACCCTCCTAAGAGCTGGGGTAGATACAAGCTAATCAGGTTGGACATAGTCCCAGTCCCACATGGGACTCACAGTCTTAATCCCCATTTTTCAGATGAGGCAACTGAGGCGCAAAGAAGGAAAGTGACTTGCCCAAGGTCCCCAGCAGACAAGTGGCAAAGCTAGGATTAGAACCCAGGTCCTTTCATTCACTCGTTCATTCAGTTGTATTTATTGAGTGCTTACTGTCTGCAGAACACTGTACTAATTGCGTGGGAGACTACAGTATAACAATAAATAGAAACATTCCCTACCCACAATGAGCTTTAAGTCTAGAGGGGGGTAATAATAATAATAATTATAATGGCATTTGTTAAGCGCTTACTATGTGCAAAGCACTGTTCTAAGCGCTGGGGTTGATACAAGGTAATTAGGTTGTCCCATGTGGGGCTCACAGTCTTAATCCCCATTTTACAGATGAGGTCACTGAGGCCCAGAGAAGTGAAGTGACTTGCCCAAAGTCACACAGCTGATAGGTGGTGGAGCCAGGATTAGAACCCATGGCCTCTGACTCACAAGCCTGGGCTGTTTCCATTAGGCCACGCTGCCAAAGACATTAATATAAATCCATGGTAGCAGTTCGGATGGAGAGGAAAGGGTCGATTTTAGCGATGACATGAACCCGGCTCCTCTGTCTGCTGTGTGATCTTGGGCAAGTCACTTTACTTCTCTGTGCCTCAGTTACCTCATCTGTAAAATGGGAACTGAAACTGTGGGCCCCACAGAGACCATGTTCAATTGCTTGTATCTACCCTGGCACATAGTAAGCGCTTAACCAATACCATAATAACAATAATAATAATGAAGGTGGAACCGACAGGATTTAACGACGCACTGAATATGTGGGTTGAACGGGAGAGAGGAGTCAAGTATAACGCCAGGGTTATGGGCTTGTGAGACAGGAAGGATGGTGGTGCCGCCTACAGTGAGGGGAAAATGACGGGGAGGACAGAGGAGACAGTGGGTGGGGAAGATAAGGAGTTCTTTTTAAGACATTTTAAGCTTGAGGTGATGGGAGAACATCCAAGTAGAGATGTCTTGAAGGCAGGAGGAAATGCAAGACTGCAGAGAGGGAGAAAGATCAGGGTTGGAGATGTAGGTTAGGGAATCATCCACATAAATCCTTCGGAGCGAATCAGTTCTCCAAGGGAGTGGGTGTAGATGGAGAATAGAAGGAGACCCAGAAGTGAACAGAGCACTGAGAGACAGCCACAGTTAGGGGATAGGAGGCAGAGGAGAAGCCCGCTAAAGAGACTGAGAATGAACGGCCAGAGAGATAGGAGGAGAACCAGGAGAGGACAGTGTCAGTGAAGCCGAGGTTGAATTATATATTTATATATATATATTATATAAATAATATTACCTATAATATTATATATATATAATGTTTCCAGGAGAAGGGGTTGGTCGACAGTGTTGAAGGCAGCTGAGAGGTCGAGGAGGATTAGGATGGAGAGGCCGTTGGATTTGGCAAGAAAGAGATCAAAGGCGACCTTTGAGAGAGCGGTTTTTATGGAGTGAAAGGGATGGAAGCCGGATTGGAGGGGGAAATTGAAGGAGAGGAACTTGACGCAGCATGTGTAGACAACTCGCTCAAGGAGTTTGGACAGGAATGGTAGGAAGGAGGGACTGGGGGGCAATAACCGGAGGGAGCCTTGGGGTCAAGGTAGGGTTTTTTGAGGGTAGAGGAGACATGGGCATGTTCAAAAGCAGTGGGGAAGACACCCTCCGACTCCCAGACCCATGCTCTATCCACTGGGCGATTCTGTTTCTCCCGCCTACTGAGATGGTGAGACCCAAGTGGGACAGAGACTGTGTCCACCCTGATTAACTTGTAATTATCCTAGCATTTAAAACAGTGCTTGACACAGAGTAACCACTTAAATAATTAGGCAACCAGCCCCACACACCGGCAATTGCCCTGTGACAAGTTTTTCGGCTGTGTTTTTATGCCTTCCTCACCATCCCACCCCACCCCAGACACCACCACAGCTCTTCTTTCCACCTCCTAAATTACAGGCAATGACTCTCCCCACCTTCAGAGCCTTATTGAAGGCACATCTCCTCCAAGAGACTTTCCCTAAGCCCCCCCTTCCTCTTCTCCCACTCCCTTCTTTGTCACCCTGACTTGCTCCCTTTCTTCTACCCCCTCCCAGCCCCACAGCACTTATTTACATATCTCTAATTTATTTATTTCTATTAATGTCTGTCACTCCCCGCCTTTTAGACTGTAAGCTCAATGTGAGCAGGGACTGTGTCTGTTTATTGTTGTATTATTCTCTCCCAAGGGCCTAGTAGAGTGTTCTGCACATGGTAAGCAGGCAATAAATACGGTTGAATGAATGAATATGGCTGAAAAGAGTTAGAGTTTCTGAATTGGTCTGAAAAGACACAAATTGGGGCCTTCCTGACTTGCTAGCAATTCAAAATCTGCTTCCTTGTCACCCCCCAATCCTCATCCCATTTCTTCCCTGCTGTCTCAAATGCTGAGATAGATATAAGCTAATTAGATTGGATACAGTCCATGTCCCATATGGGGCTCACCATCTTAATCCCCATTTTATAGATGAGATAACTAAGGCCCAGAGAAATTAAGTGACTTGCCCAAGGTCACACAGCAGACAAGTGGCAGAGTCGGGATTAGAGCTCAGGTACTTTTGACACCCAGGCCCGTGCTCTAATAATAATAATAATGTTGGTATTTGTTAAGCGCTTACTATGTGCAGAGCACACTGTTCTAATCGCTGGGGCACATATAGGGTAATCAGCTTGTCCCATGTGAGGCTCACAGTGTTAATCCCCATTTACAGATGAGGTAACTGAGGCACAGAGAAGTTGTGACTTGCCCACAGTCAGCTGCCAAGTGGCAGAGAGGGGATTCGAACCCATGACCTCTGACTCCCAATCCCGTGCTCTTTCCACTGAGCTACGCTGCTTCTGTATCCACTAGGCCAAGCTGCTTGGTATTTGTATTTGTTAAGCGCTCACTATGTGCAGAGCACTGTTCTAAGCGCTGGGGTAGATACAGGGTACTCAGGTTGTCCCATGTGAGGCTCAGTCTTAATCCCCATTTTACAGATGAGGTCACTGAGGCACAGAGAAGGTAGGTGACTTGCTGACAGTCACACAGCTCACAAGCAGCAGAGTGGGATTCGAACCCTTGATCTCCGACTCCCAAGCCCGTGCTCTTTCCACCGAGCCACGCTGCTTCTTGACTGGGGGAGCACGGCAGGTGTGGCCTTGTCATGTTCTCTCTCCTCAGGGATCCTCTCAACAGCCAAAATCAATACGGGGGCACTTCGTGCAGCTGGCCTACAGATATGCCCAAATACCGATGGCAGACCCACAGACTTTAGCCATTTCTCTCCTTTGAGTGTGAATGGGTCACCCTGGAACCTCCCTCCCTGTCTTCTCTCCCCTTTCCCTCTATGCAAGTTGAGGAAGCGGAGGAAAAGATGGACGGACAAGCTGACGCGGAGGTCACGGAGTCCAGTGGCACAACTTCATTGAAGCAACTGGACCAGGACCGGGCCGCCATTTTGTTCCCCAAAGCACATGTGTGGGTATCGTGGGGGTGGTGGAGGGAATGCATTCCAAAGATGCTCCTTGCCTGAAATGTGTCTTTGTCCCTCAGCTGGCCTGGTGCCTCTAGGGCTCAGCACACAAAACCGCCCTTCCCTCTCTCTCCTAACTGCTGCCACGTTAATCCAACCACTTATCCTATCCGGCCTTGATTACCCTTATCAGCCCCCTCGCTGACCTCCCAGCCTCCAGCCTCTCCCCACTCCAGTCCGTACTTCACTCTGCTGCCCAGATTATTTTTCTACATAAACGCTCGGGCCATATTTCCCCACTCCTCAAGAGCCTCCAGTGGTTGCCCATCCACCTCCCCATCACACAGAAACTCCTCAGCATCGACTTTAAAGCAGTCAATCCTCTTGCCCCCTCCTACCTCATCTCGCTACTTCCCTACCATGAGCCAGCCCACACACTTCCCTCCTCTAATGCCAACCTACTCCCTGGACCTGGATCTCGTCTATCTCACCACTGACCTCTCGCCCGTATTCTACTTCTGGCCTGGAACGCCCTCCCTCTTCACGTCTGACTGACGATTTCTCTTCCCACCTTCTAAGCCTTGTTGAGGACGCATCTCCAAGAAGCCTTCGCTGACTAAACCGTCATTTCCTCTTCTCCCGCTCCCTTCTGCATTCGCCCTGTTTTGCTGTCTTTACTCACCACCACCCCCACCCTCGGCCCCACGGCGCTTATGTAGATATCCGTAATTTATTTCTACTAATGTCTGTTTCCCCTCCTCTAGACCGTAAACTCATGGTGGGCAGAAAATGTGTCTGTTATACTGGTTTATTGTACCCTCCTAAGCCCTTAGTACAGCGTTCTGCACACAGTAAGTGCTCAATAAATATGATTGATTGATTAGTATAAACTGTTGGTGATGGTGATCATTTTATGTCTACCGTCCAGCTATCTGAACAGAATCACTGACTAATCAGCGACAGAATGTATGGGGAAATGGGACTGTTTAAGTTTGGAGACTCAAACTATAAAATTTGGAATCCCTGAATGGGTTAGCGTCACAGGCTTGTTACCGTCATTTCTACACCTCTCCATTCAACAGTATGGACCACCCCCTTCTCCTGGAAACACTATGTAAGCTTGGTTCCACTGAGCAGCGTGGCTCAGTGGAAAGAGCCCGGGCTTTGGAGTCAGAGGTCATGGGTTCGAATCCCGGCTCGGCCACTTGTCAGCTGTGTGACTGTGGGCAAGTCACTTAACTTCTCGGTGCCTCAGTGACCTCATCTGTAAAATGGGGATGAAGACTGTGAGCCCCACATGGGACAACCTGATTCCCGTGTTCTTACCCCAGCTCTTAGAACAGTGCTCGGCACCTAGTAAGCGCTTAACAAATACCAACATTAGTATTATTATTATTTTGCAGTCAGCACTATCTTCGGGTCTCCTCCTACCCCTCTAGATGATCCTTCTCGGTCTATTTTTCCAGCTCCTCCTCTGCCTCCTATGCCCTAGCTCCAAGAGCCCATCAAGGCTCAGGTGTGGGTCCCCCTTTATTTTCAAGACAAGCAGCGTGGCAAGAGAAGCAATGTGGCTAAGAGAAGCAGTGTGGCTTAGTGGGAAAAGCACGGGCTTGGGAATCAGAGGGTGTGGGTTCTAATCCCGGCTTTGCCACTTGACTGCTGTGTGACCTTGAGCAAGTCACTTAACTTCTCTGTGCTTAATAATAATGTTGGTATTTGTTAAGCGCTTACTATGTGCCGAGCACTGTTCTAAGCGCTGGGGTAGACATAGGGGAATCAGGTTGTCCCACGTGGGGCTCACAATCTTAATCCCCATTTTACAGATGAGGGAACTGAGGCACAGAGAAGTTAAGTGACTCGCCCACAGTCACACAGCCGACAAGTGGCAGAGCTGGGATTCGAACTCATGAGCCCTGACTCCAAAGCCCGTGCTCTTTCCACTGAGCCACACTGTGCTTCCGTTACCTCATCTGTAAAATGGAGATTTAAAAAAATGTGAGCCCCTTGTGGGACAACCCGATTACCCTGAATCTACCTCAGCACTTAGAACAGTGCTCGGCACATAATAAGCGCTTAACAAATATCATAATTATTGCTATTATTATTATTGTTATTAATCTACACCCACTTTCTTAATATTGGTATTTGTTAAGCGCTTACTATGTGCCGAGCACTGTTCTAAGCACTGGGGTAGACATAGGGGAATCAGGTTGTCCCACGTGGGGCTCACAGTTTTCATCCCCATTTTACAGATGAGGGAACTGAGGCGCAGAGAAGTTAAGTGACTCGCCCACAGTCACACAGCCGACAAGTGGCAGAGCTGGGATTCGAACTCATGAGCCCTGACTCCAAAGCCCATGCTCTTTCCACTGAGCCACGCTGCTGCTTCTTGAGGATTTCTACCCATGGCTCCAACAGCCGGCTCTACACAGATGATTACCAAATCTACCTCATTAGTCCATTCATTCAATCGCATTTACTGAGCACTTATCATGTGCAGAGCACTGTTCTAAGCACTTGGAAAGTACAATTCGGCAACAGATAGAGACAATCCCTACCCAACAAAGGGCCATCCTCTCAACTCTTCTGCAATCTCACATCTCTTCCTTTTTTTTAAAAAATGGTATTTGCTAAGCACAAGCACTGGGGTAGATACAAGCTAGTCAGGTTGGACTTAGTCCCTGTTCCATGTGGAACTCACAATCTTAATCCCCATTTTACAGATGAGGTAATAGAGGCCCAGAGAACAATAATAATGATAATGGTATTTGTTAAGTGCTTACTACGTGCCAAGCCCTGTTCAAAACGCTGGGATAGATACAAGGTAATCAGGTTGTCCCACGTGGGGCTCACAGTCTTCATTCCCATTTTACAGATGAGGTCACCGAAGCACCGAGAAATGAAATGACTTGCCCAGGTTCACGCAGCAGACAAGTGACGGGGGCGGGATTAGAACCCCAAGCCTGTGCTCCATCCACTAAACCAAGCTGCTTGTCCTCCTACACTGACATCTCTGCACGGATCTCCCACTGCTACGTCAAACTCAACATGTCCAAAACGGAATTCATCTCCCTTCCCAAATCCTCTCCTCCACCTAACTTTCCCATTACAGTCAACACCGCCACCATCTGCCTCATCCCTCGGGCCAATAAACTGGTGGTTTTGTTTGACTCCTTTCGGTTCTTTCCCTACAATATCTCCAGAAACCGCTTCTTCCTCTCCATCCAAACTTCCCCCTGCTGACTCATACCCTTGTCATATCCTAGGGCATCAGCCTCCTCGCAGACCTCCTTTCCTCCGGCTTTCAGGGTCCATTCTTTACTCTGCTTGTCCAGATGATTTTTTCTAAAACATCGTTCTGCACCCCTCTCCCCATTCCTCAGAAACCTTCATCCGTTGCCCATTCAATGAATCGCTGCATCCCGATCCACCAAGCGGAAACTCGGAACCACTCATTTTAAGGTGCTCAATCACCTCTCTCCCCCGTCCATCATTCATTCATTGTCGTATTTACCCGAGCGCTATTTACCGTATTTACTCGTATTTACCGAGTGCTCTGCACTGTACTAAAGTCTTGGGAGAGTACAACAGAACAGTAAACAGGCACATTCCCTGCCCACAACGAGCGTACGGCCTAAAGGGAGAGAGGCAGACATTAATATAAATAAATGAAATACAGATATGAACATAAGTGCTGTGGGGTTGGGAGGGGGGATGGATAAAGGGAGCAAGTCAAGACGATGCAGAAGGGAGTGGGAGAAGAGGAAAGGAGGAGCTTATTCAGGGAAGGCCTCTTGGAGGAGATGTGCCCTCAATAAAGGCTTTGAAGGGGCAGAGAGCAACTGCCTGTTGGATTTGAGGAAAGAGGACGTTCTAGGCCAGAGGCAAGACCTTGCTCTTCTCCCACTATACCTTATTCCACATGATTCACTCCTCTCAAGTCAGCCTGCTCACTGTGCCTCCCTCTTGCCTCTCTCTCTCACTTCCAACCTTTGGCTGGTGGTTGGTGTCTGTCTGGAATTCCTTTCTCCTTCAAGGGAAGGTGCCCTAGTGGAAAGAGCCCGGGCCCGGGAGTCAGAGGATGTGGGTTCTAAACCCAGCTCTGCCACATGTGTGCTGTGTGACCTTGGGCAAGTTGCTTAACTTCTCTGTGCCTCTTTTACTTCTCTGTGCCTCCTTTACCTCATCTGTAAAATGGGGATTAAGACCGTGAGCCCCACGAGGGACAGGGACTGTGTCAGACTTGATTACCTTTTGTCTACCCCAGTGCCCGGAACAGTGCATGGCACATAGTAAACATTTAATAAATGTCACAATTATTATTACTATTTCCTGACAGACTCCTGCTCTCCTTTAGAAGGCCTTCCCCGATTAATCTCTCACCTCCCCGCTTTATATTCTCCCCCCATAACCGCCACTTCAACTCTTCCACATCATCCAAACAGTAGGGTATTCACACCTCCCTCTGCACTTAAGCATCTATTTTAATACTTTATTGCATCCTCTCACCTGCAATTTGGTGCCTTTCTTCCCTTGATTGATTGACTGATTAGTTCACTGATACTGATCATCCAAAAGGTGTCGAGAGTCCTTTGTGAAAAGATAAATCATACAAACAAGGGTGTGTACCGAATGCTTACTGTGTGTAGAGCACTGTCCTAGGCGCTTGGCAGAGTACACTATAACAGAGGTCATAATAATAATAATGTTGGTATTTAAGGGCTTAGTATGTGCCGAGCACTGTTCTAAGTGCTGGGGTAGATACAGTGTAATCAGATTGCCTCACGTGAGGCTCACAGTCTTACATTTTACAGATGAGGGAACTGAGGCACAGAGAAGTGAAGTGACTTGCCCCCAGTCACCCAGCTGACAAGTGGCAGAGCCGCGATTCGAACCCACGACCTCTGACTCCCAAGCCCGGGCTCTTTCCACTGAGCCACGCTGCTTCTCTAAGCACGTCGTAGACATGTTGCTTGCCCAGAGAAAGCTAAACTGTAGACTGTCAGTTTGTTATGGGCAGAGAATGTGTTACATTGTTGCGTTGTACTCTCCCTAACGCTTAGTACAGTGCTCTGCACACAGTAAGCGCACAATAAATACGATTGATGGATGGATCGAAGGAGCTTAGGGCCCAGAGAGGGAGACAGGCATTAAAATTAAATCACAGACATGGACGCAGGTGTGGTGGGCTGAGGGGAAGAGATCCATCGTGTTTCTCCTGATTGGGAAGCAGCATGGTTTAGCGGAAAGGGCACAGGCGGGAGAGTCAGGGACCCCCATTCCACCACCTCCTTGCTGTGTGATCCTTGTTGAGTCAGGTTACTGCTCAGTGCCTCAGTTTCCTCATCTATATAATGGGGAGTAAATATCTAATAATGATGGTATTTGTTTAGGGCTTACTACGTGCCAGGGACTGTAGTAGCTCTGGGATGGGTACAAGCAAATCGAGTTGGACACAGTCCCTGTCTGACGTGGGGCTCACCGTCTCAATGCCCATTTTACAGATGAGGTAACTGAGGCACAGAGAAGTGAAGCGACTTGCCCAACATCACACCAGAAACAAGTGGTGGAGTCGGGATTACTGTAAGCCCGTCAAACGGCAGGGACTGTCTCTATCTGTTGCCGACTTGTTCATCCCAAGCGCTTAGTACAGTGCTCTGCACATAGTAAGCGCTCAATAAATACTATTGAATGAATGAATGAATGAATGAATGAATTAATCCATGACCTTCCGACTCCCAGGCCCGTGTTCTATCCACTACATCATTATGCTTCTTAAATCTGTTCTCCCTCCTCTTTACGCTGGGAGTCACAGGGACCCCCTATGCCCTGATTATCTTGGCTCTGCTGCAGCACTTAGGACAGTGGCTTAGTACATAGTAAGTATTTAACAAACATTCATTCATTCAATCGTATTTATTGAGCGCTTACTACGTGCAGAGCACTGTACTGAGCGCCCGGAATGTACAATTCGGCAACAGATAGAGACCATCGCTGTCCAACAATGGGCTCACAGTCTAAACGGGGGAGAGAGACTACAAAACCACCATTATAACAATAATAATAATAATTGTGGTATTTAAGTGCTTACTATGTGCCAGGCACTTCACTAAACGCTGCTAGTGCAAATTGGGTTGGACAGAGTCCATGTCCCACGTGGGGCTCACCGTCTTAAACCCCATTTTCCAGATGAGGTGACCGAGGCCCAGAGAGGCGAAGCGACTGTCCCAAGGTCACGCAGCGGGCAAGCGGCGGAGGCGGATTTAGAACCCATGACCTTCTGACTTCCAGGCCGGAGCCCTATCCGTCGAGCTTATCGTTATTTCAGAGCCCTTCCTGAGGTTATCGAGAAGTGGGGAGAGCAAGCTCCTTCCGGCCCGATCGGTCACAGGAGCCAACTTTCCTCGGTGACAAAACCGTTGAGCTTCACAGGCCATTTTTCTGATTATGTGGCGCGGTCGACCCGACAAGATCATTCACCAGGGGGTGGTGGGTCCGTCTGCGAGGCAGCGATAAACAGTGATCTAACACTAAGCAGTCTACTCTCCTCTCACAGTGATAAAGCTAGAGCATAGTCAGAAAGATAAGCTTCTAGTTTCTATCATTGTTTGATTTGCTTTTTACTCTTTTTTAAGGGTATTTCTTCAGCATTTACTCTGTGCCAGGCACCTGCACTAAGCGCTCGGGTAGAGTCGAGGTAATCGGGTTGGATACAGTCCCCGTCCCACGTGGGCCTCACAGTCTTAAACCCCATTTTCCAGATGAGGGAACTGAGGCCCAGAGAATTAAAATGACTTGTCCAAGGTCACACAACAGATTAGAGGCTGTGAACCCGTTGGTGGGTAGGGATTGTCGCTATCTGTTGCCGAATTGTACTTCCCAAGTGCTTAGTACAGTGCTCTGCGCGCGGTAAGTGCTCAATAAATACGATTGAATGAATGAATAAAAATAATGTTGGTGTTTGTTAAGTGCTTACTATGTGCAGAGCACTGTTCTAAGCGCTGGGGCAGATACAGGGTAATCAGGTTGTACCATGTGAGGCTCACAGTTAATCCCCATTTTACAGATGAAGTAACTGAGGCACAGAGAAGTGAAGTGACTTGCCCACAGTCACACAGCTGACAAGTGGCAGAGCCTGGAGTCAAACCCATGACCTCTGACGCCAAAGTCCAGGCTCTTTCCACTGAGCCATGCTGCTTCCCATGAATGAATGAATGGCAGAGACGGAATTAGAACCCAGGTCCTCTGACTCCCAGGCCCGAGCTCTTTCCACTAGGGCCTGCTGCTCAGGTCTTCTGAAAGTCACGACAAATATATTTCTCCAGAGGAAAGGTTGACCACTGGTGTCACATCCAATGTGCTATCTAGACCTGGAACCGAACGATGATGATGGTATTTGTTAAGCGCTTACTATGTGCCAAGCACTGTTCTAAGCACTTGAGTAAATACAAGGATATCCAGCTGGACAGAATCTCTGCCTATCATGGGACTGGCCGTTTTAATCCCCATTTTACAGATTTATTCATTCGTTCAATCGTATTTACTGATCGCTTGCTGTGTGCAGAGCACTGAACTAAGCGTTTGGAAAGTACACGGTTTAGTGGAAAGACCCCGAGCTTGGGAGTCAGAGGTCGTGGGTTCTAATCCCGCTCCGCCACTTGTCAGCTGTGTGACTTTGGGAAAGTCACTTAACTTCTCTGCGCCTCAGTTACCTCATCTGTAAAACGGGGGTTAAGCCTGTGAGCCCCACGTGGGTCAACCTGATTACCTTGTATCCTCCCAGCGCTTAGAACAGTGCTTTGCACAGAGTAAGCGCTTAACAAATACACCATTATTATTACAATTCAGCAACAACTAGAAACAATCCCTCCCCGACAATGGGCTGACAGTCTAGAAAGAAGAAGTAACTGAGGCCCAGAGAAGTGAAGTGACTTGCCCCGGGTCACGCAGCAGGCAAGTGGCAGAGCCGGGATTAGAACCTAAATCCTACAGGTGGGGTGGGGTGGTGGCATGGAGAGGGACAGGGGTAGAGAAGCAGCGTGGCTCAGTGGAAAGAGCACGGGCTTGGGAGTCGGAAGTCATGGGTTCAAATCCTGACTCTTTCCAGCTGTGTGACCTTGGGCAAGTCACTTAACTGCTCTGTGTCTCAGTGACCTCATCTGTATAATGGGGATTAAGAATGTGAGCCTCACGTGGGACAACCTGATGACCCTGTAAATCTATCCCAGCGCTTAGAACAGTGCTCTGCACATAGTAAGCGCTTAACAAATACCAACATTATTATTATTAGTCTGGGAGAGGGGCACAGTGAGCAGCAAGCATTATCCTGGAAGAAATCATACTTTTTCAGTGCTTTCCATGCTTCCTTACTGGACTCTTGTAGCCGACGCCTCAGAGAACGTCTCACACCGGCTGAGCAAATAATGTCAAACTGACCTACTCAAGTTTTCCCTCGGAGGGAAATGTTCCAACTCAATCTGCCTGCATCAGTTTCTTGCAACCCAGAGAGCAGAGATTTTTTTTTTACCAGTTGGGTGGGGACAGTTCACACTGATTTCTCTTCGTTTCTCTAGCCCTGAGGCCATCTCACTTTCAAGTAAACCCAACCCAAGCCCTTATTTTTCATGGTATTTGTTGAGCGCTTATTATGTGCCAGGTGCTCTACTACTACTACTAATAATGTTGGTATTTGTTAAGCGCTTACTATATGCCAAGCTCTGTTCTAAGCGCTGGGGAAGATACAAGGTCATCAGGTGGTCCCATGTGGGGTTCACCATCTTCATCCCCATTTTCCAGATGAGGTCTCTGAGGCACAGAGAAGTCAAATGACTTGCCCGTGGTCACACAGCTGACAAGGGCGGAGTCGGGATTAATAATAATAATAATGGTGGTATTTGTTAAGCGCTTACTACGTGTAGAGTACTGTTCTAAGCGCTGGGGTAGTTACAGGGTCATCAAGTTGTCCCACGTGAGGCTCACAGACTTCATCCCCACTTTACAGATGAGGGAACTGAGGCACAGAGAAATGAAGTGACTTGCCCACAGTTACCCAGCGGACAGGTGGCAGAGCCGGGATTAGAACCCATGACCTCTGATTCCCAAGCCCGGGCTCTTTCCACTAAGCCACGCCGCTGGGGTAGATAAAAGATAATCAGTCCGTGTCCCGCATGGGGCTCAAAATCTTAATCCTCATTCTACAGAGGAGATGACTGAGGCAAAAAAGTAAAGTGACTTGCCCAAGGTCTTTTACCACACAAGTGGTGGAGTCGGGATTAGAACTCAGGTCCTCTGACCCCCAGGCCCGTGTTCTCCTCACTAGGCCATGCTGCTTCTCACTCATGAATTTATTGACCCCCTCCTCAGAACTCACGTACAAATGTCTGCGCCACGTATTTATTTTGACCATCCTATTATATTTTTTACGTCTATCTCGCCCATTAAAATGGAAACCTTCTGTGGGCAGCAAATACGTCTATTATTCATTCAATAGTATTTATTGAGCGCTTACTATGTGCAGGGCACTGTACTAAGCGCTTGGAATGTACAATTGGGCAACAGATGGAGACAATCCCTGCCCACTAGCGGGCTCCCAATCTAAATGACTAGGAATTGTAGGAATTATCCTACACTTGCCAGCCGCCTAGCTCAGTACACGACACCAGGGAAGTTAAATGACTTGCCCAGGGTCACGCAGGTGGCAAAGCTGGGATTAGAAGCTGCGTCCTCTCACTCCCAGGCCCATGGCCTTTCCACTAGGCCCCGCTGTTCCACGTCACGACACGACATCCCCCGACGGGATCAGAAAACGGGCCCGCTCTAGCAAAGCTGATGTCCAAGAAACTACAGTCCTCTAGATTTGTAATCTCACTGTGGGCAGAGATTGTGTCTATCAAATCCATTTTATTATACTCTCCCAAGCTCTGCACACAGTAAGTGCTCAAAAATACCCGCGACTGATTGAAACCCAGCAGAGATCAGCCTGAAAGATCACCGCTTCCTTTCTCTGCGTGTGGCAAGTTGGATAACTACAGAAAGCACCAGAGTAACTCAGCCAGAAGTCAAATGTAGTCATGAATCCATCGGTTGTATTTACTGAGAGGTGACCGCGTAGAGGGCACTGCACTAAGCGTTTGGGAGAGTACGATATAACAGAGTCGGTGATGACCATTCAAAAGGTCCCGTTAAGTGAGAGGTCGCAATATAAGTTGAAGGCACGTGGCTCAGTGGAAAGAGCCCGGGCTTGGGAGTCAGAGGTCGTGGGTTCTGATCCCGCTCCGCCGCTTGTCGGCTATGTGACTTTGAGCAAGTCGCTTCACTTCTCTGGGCCTCGTTACCTCATCTGTAAAATGGGGATGAAGACTGTGAGCCCCATGTGGGACAACCTGATTACCTTGTATCTACCCCAGCGCTTAGAACAGTGCTTGGCACGTAATAAGCGCTAAACAAATACCATCATTATTATTAAGCAGAGGAAGTTCAGCAGCTTCTGAGGTTGTGAACCGCTTCAGCTCCAGGACTGACACTTAATAAGAATAATAATGTTGGTATTTGTTAAGCGCTTACTATGTGCAGAGCACTGTTCTAAGCGCTGGGGTAGACACAGGGGAATCAGGTTGTCCCGCGTGGGGTTCACAGTCTTAATCCCCATTTTACAGAGGAGGGAACTGAGGCACAGAGAAGTGAAGTGACTTGCCCACAGTCATACACCTGACAAGTGGCAGAGCCGGGATTCGAACCCATGACCTCTGACTCCAAAGCCCAGGCTCTTTCCACTGAGCCACGCTGCTTAACAACACTTCAGCTGCCTAAGGGAAGAAAATGTTAATAGGTAATTACTGTGATCACACTCAACGGAAAAAAATCCCAAGTGGGAAACCTATCTTTATTTCGACTGATCTCTCCCTAATTACGAGGCAGAAAAATATCAGTCTTGACTCCAAACAACTGAGACGGTTTTGTAACTCTAAGGTTCAAAATACTCAGAGCCAGTTTAGTGTGTGAGCATTTTTGTCTTGGTAATGGATTCCTTGACCCAGATCTAGGGTCCCTTAAGGTATCTCCAGGAAGACAAATTCCACAGCATCCCGCCTCATCACGGCCTAGTGGATGGAGTACGGGGCTGGGAGTGGGAAGGACCTGGGTTCTAATCCCGGCTCCACCAACTGGTCTGCTGTGAGACCTTGGGTAAGTCTTTTAAAGTCTTGGAGCCTTAGTCACCTCATCTGCAAAATGGGAATTAAGACTGTGAATCCCATGTGGGACAGGGACTGTGCCCAATACAATTTGCTCGCCTTCACCCCAGTGTTTAGTACATAGTAAGCACTTAATAAATGCCACTATTATCATCATCATCAGTGGAATTTATGGGGCACTTACTGTGTGCAGAGATTGTACTAAGTGCTGGGGAGAGTCTATTATTGTATTTTATTGGTATAGAGCTGAGAAGCAGTGTGGTTTAGTGGATAGAGCATGGGCCTGGGAGTCAGAAGGATCTGGATTCTAATCCTGGCTCTGCCATGCGACTGTAGGCAAGTCACTCAACTTCTCTGGGCCTCAGTTCCCTCATCTGTAAAATGGGGATGAAGACTGTGAGCCCCATGTAGGACATGGACTGTGTCTGACGTGAATATCTTGTATTTACAGAAAGATATGAATAAAAATCAATATATTTTGGATATGGACACAAGTGCTCTGTTCAGTAATACAGAGTAGGCAGGCATTTTCCCTGCCCGCAAAGAGCTTCCGGTTTAGAGGGAGAAGCTTGCAGTTTTAAAGGGAATTCTGAGAACAGCTACCTAGCTTGGGTGGCAAAGACCTCAGTGGCTACTAAGCAGCTACCCTGGCAACTGCCTGCTGGTCTGTGGCACTCTGGCATACGATCAGCAACGGGGTGCAGTCACATGGCTCAGTGGAAAGAGCCTGGGCTTCGGAGTCAGAGGTCATGAGTTCGACTCCCGGCTCTGCCACTTGTCAGCTGTGAGACTGTGGGCGAGTCACTTCACTTCTCTGTGCCTCAGTTACCTCATCTGTAAAATGGGGACTAATTGTGAGCCTCACTTGGGGCAACCTGATGACCCTGTATCTCCCCCAGTGCTTAGAACAGTGCACATAGTAAGCGCTTAACAAATACCAACATTATTATTATTATTATTATTTGGGCCCTAAATGGGTTTGAATTCAGGGCCAAATTTCAATTCAGGGAAGCAGGGAGCACAAGCCTGGAAGTCAGAAGGACCTGAGTTCTAATTCCACCTCTGCCACTTGTCCACAGTTGACTTTGGGCAACTCCTGTTATTCCTCTGGGCTTCAGTTCCCTCATCTATAAAATGGGGAATAAGACTGTGAGTCCCATGTGGGACAGGGACTGTGCCCAACCCGACAAGCTTGTGTCTACTCCAGCGCTTAGTACAGTGACTGGCACTTAGTAAGCGCTTAGCAAATACCATAAAAAAATTCTTGAACGTGTTTCACAATGTGCTGCACCCCAAGCTGCCTATCCATCCCCTTGTTGCACTCACTGCCCCGGTGGCCTATGACAGGTAGGGATGAGACAGTCACGTTCCATTAAACAAACCGCTGGTGCTTTAATCCACTTCTTCCGGCCAAGTTCTCAGTCCCTCTTGAACCAAGGTTTGACCTACTCTTGAAGAATCATAGGACTGCAAGGGGCAGCGTGGCTTAGTGGAAAGAGCCCGGGCTTGGGAGTCAGAGGTCATGGGTTCGAATGCCGACTCCGCCACCTGTCAGCTGTGTGACTTTGGGCAAGTCACTTCACTTCTCTGGGCCTCAGTTCCCTCATCTGTAAAATGGAGATTAACTGTGAGCCTCTCGTGGGACAACCTGATTACCCTGCATCTACCCCAGTGTTTATAACAGTGCTCTGCACATAGTAACAAATACCAACATTATTACAGAGAAGCAGTGTGGCTCAGTGGAAAGAGCACGGGCTTGGGTGTCAGAGGTCATGGGTTCGAATCCCGGATCTGCCACTTGTCCGCTGGGTGACTGTGGGTGAGTCACTTAACTTCTCTGTGCCTCGGTTACCCCGTCTGCAAATGGGGATGAAGACTGTGACCCTCACGTGGGACAACCTCATCACCCTGTATCTCCCCCAGTGCTTAGAACAGTGCTCTGCATATAGTAAGTGCTTAACAAACACCAACATTATTATTATCAATCTTTTATCATTCAAGCAGTGGGATTTACTGAGCACTTTCTGTGGGCAGAGCACTTTACTAAGCGCTTGGGAGAGTACACTACAACAGAGTTGGTAGACACATTCTCTGCCCACAGTGAGCTTAGAGTCAACTCACACATTCAGTCCACCACTAAATCCTGTCAGTTCCACCTTCCCAACATCGCTAAAATCTGTCCTTCCTTTCCATCCAAACAGCTACCATGTTAATTCAATCATTTATCCTCTCCCACCTCGATTACTGTATTAGCCTCCTCGCTGACCTCTCTGCCTCCTGTCTCTTCCCCCTCCAATCCATACTGCACTCTGCTGCCTGGATCATTTTCCTACAAAAACATTCAGGCCCTGCTTCTCCACTCCTCAAGAAACTCCAGTGGTTGCCCATCCACCTCCTCCTCAAACATAAAACTCCTCACCATTGCACTCAGTCATCTTAGCCCCTCCTACCTCACCTCCCTACTCTCCTGCTACAACCCAGCCTGCACACTTCGCTCCTCTAATGCTAACCTACTCTCGTACCTCAATCTCATCTATCTCGCCACCGACCTCTCACCCACATCCTGCCTCTGACCTGCAAAGTCCTCCCTCCTCAAATCCGACAGACAATGACTCTCCCCCACTTCAAAGCCTTATTGCAGACACATCTCCTTCAGGAGACCTTCCCTGAGCCCCCTTTTCCTCTCCTCCCACCCCTTTCTGAGTCACCCTGACTTGCTCCCTTTATTTAACACCCCCCAACTCATATCAGTACATATCTGTTATTTATTCATTCATTCATTCATTCAATAGTATTTATTGAGCGCTTACTATGTGCAGAGCACTGTACTAAGCGCTTGGGATGAACAAGTCGGCAACAGATAGAGACAGTCCCTGCCGTTTGACGGGCTTACGGTCTAATTGGGGGAGACGGACAGACAAGAACAATGGCAATAAACAGCGTCAAGGGGAAGAACATCTCGTAAAAACAATGGCAACTAAATAGAATCGAGGCGATGTACAATTCATTAACAAAATAAATAGGGTAACGAAAATATATACAGTTGAGCGGACGAGTACATTAACGTCTGTCACCCCCTCTACACTGTAAGCTTGTTGTGGGCAGGGAATGCGTCTATTTATTGTTATATTGTACTCTCCCAAACGCTCAGTACAGTGCTCTGCAAGCAGTGAGCACTCAATAAATACGACCGAATGAATGAACAGATATCCCAAACCCCTTCCCCCCACAAAAACAAAAACAGGAACTGCCTGACATTCACTTCACTTCTCTGTGCCTCATTTACCTCATCCAGAAACTGGGGATTAAAATTTGGAGCCTTTATGTGGGACACGGACTGCATCCGACCTGATTAGCTTATATTTACCGCAGTGCAGAGTACGGCGTTTGACACCAAGTAAGCACATAACGGCTCTCTTAAAAAAGGCAGGAAGGTGGTCATGAGGAAATAGCGGCTCAAAGCATCAGTGACCACAGAAACTACCACTCAGGTGACCGATCTGGAGCCTTGGTTTGATGTTTTAGATCTTCCCTTTCTTGCTCTCAGACCGTAGCTCTAACTTTAGGACCCACGGATCTTCTTCCTAAGGTGAAACAGTACCATTCTAACGCCTTTCCCTTTTGTGCTCTCCGAGTATTTATAAAATAAATAAACTGTGGTATTTGTTAAGCACTGACTATATACCAAATTCCGGGATAGAGACAAGATCATCAGATCCTACATTGGGCTCACAGTCCAAGCAGGAGCGAGGAGAGGTCTTGAATCCCCATTTTGCAGATGAGGGAACTGAGGCGCTGAAAAGTGAAGAGATTTGCCCAAGGTCACACAGCAGAGAAGTGGCAGACCCGGGATTAGAACCCAGGTCCTCTGACTCCCAAGCCAGGGCTCTTTCCACTAAACCATGTCGCTTATAGCAAGTGACTTAACTGTAGCATGTAAAGATCGGCCTTTCGCCTCCAAAGCACTCTGCCCCATTAGGTGGATTACTTAGACTCAAAGTAGAATTCATCATTCCACTCAACGAAACTGCTCCTCCTTGGCCACTAACTTTCAGTTGCACTTTGAAAACACCAAGTCAAACAAATGTAGAAACCAGTGAAATCTCTTTCATTCATTCGATCGTATTTATTGAGCGCTTACTGTGTGCCAAGCACTGTACTAAGTGCTTGGGAGAATACAATAGAACAACAGACAGACACATTCCTGCCCACAGCGGCTCACAGTCTAGAGGGACAGACATTAATATAGATTAAATAAATAAATTCCAGATTTATACACATGTGCTGTGGGGAGGGAGGGAGGATGAATGAAGGAGCGAGTAAGAGCGGCACAGAAGGGAGTGAGAGAAGAGGAGAGGAGGGCTTAATCAGGGAAGGCTTCTTGGAGGAGATGGGCCGTCAATAAGGTTTGAAAATGGGGGAGAGCAATTATCTGTCTGTTAGGAGGAAGGCAGGGAACGTGTCTACCAACTCTGTCGTATTATCCTTTCCCAAGTACCTAGTACACTGCTCCACACCCAGTAAGCGCTCAATAAATACCACTGATTGATTGGCTTTGAGGTGTAGTAGACTATTAATAGACTCAAAGTCAAAAGTTCATAGTAATAATAATTATTATGGTATTTGTTAAGTGCCTACTCTCTGCCAGGCACTGTACTAAGCATTGAAGTGGATGCAAGGATGGACCCGGTCCCTGTCCCACATGGGGCTCACAGTCTCAATCCCCATTTTACAGATGAGGTAACTGAGTGCCAGAGAAGTGACTTGCCCAAGATCACTCAGCAGACAAGTGGCAGAGGCAGGTTTAGAACCCATGACCTCCTGACTCCCAGACCCATGTTCTATCCACTATGCCATGCTGCTTCTCCTTATGGGTTCTAGACCCAGTTCTTACTCCCCAGGTTCAACCCACTGAACCTCAGTCTCCCTAACCATAAATTAGGGAAAATAAGAAGCCACCTTAGCTTTGTGATGATTAAGCACGTGAGCCGCATATGGGACAGGGATTGTGTCCAGCCTGATTAACTTCTATCTTATCTTGGAGAAGCAGCGTGGCTTAGTGGAAAGAGCCCGGGCTTGGGAGTCGGAGGTCGTGGGTTCTAATCCCAGCTCTGCCACTTGTCTGCTGTGTGACCTTGGGCAAGTCACTTAACTTCTCTGTGCCTCAGCTACCTCATCTGTAAAAATGGGGATTAAAAAATGTGAGCCCCACGTGGGACAATCTGATTATCCTGTATCTACCCCAGCGCTTAGAACAGTGCTCTGCACATAGTAAGCCCTTAACAAATACCATAATTAATCTTCTCCAGTGCTTAGAACAGTGCTTGGCACATAGTAAGTGCTTAACAAGTACCTTAATTATTATAAAGTACCACTCAGCATCATTTCATATAATTGAATATTTCAGGGTCTTTGAGAAGCAGCGTGGCTCAGTGGAAAGAGCCTGGGCTTCAGAGTCAGAGGTCCTGGGTTCGACTCCCGGCTCTGCCACTTGTCAGCTGTGTGACTGTGGGCAAGTCACTTAACTTCTCTGTGCCTCAGTTACCTCATCTATAAAATGGGGATTAACAGTGAGCCTCACGTGGGACAACCTGATTACCCTGTATTCCCCCAGCACTTAGAACAGTGCTCTGCACATAGTAAGTGCTTAACAAATACCAACATTATTATTATTATTATATGGCACTTGAAAGAGGACACAAAATCAAAAGCTAAATTTAATTGTGAAAAGAGATCAGTGATACTAGTGAAGTGCTTTTTGGTCTAATAAAGGCAGAATACATGGTGTCATTTTTAGGCGGCAGGGAACCAGGGTGTTAGGAATCTGGACATCTCTCCACAGACCATATTCAGGGAGCACAATAAATATTAACACACAACAGGAGCACTAAGCAGGAAAATGCAGTTGAGCTGCTGCCAAGATGTCCATAGAAGACTAAGAAATTCCCGAGTGTGGAACAGTAGCTTCTAATACTTAGAGAAGCAGCGAGGCTCAGCGGAAAGAGGAGGGGCTTGGAAGTCAGAGGTTGTGGGTTCAAATCCCCATTCAGCCGCTTGTCAGCTGTGGGACTTTGGGCAATCACTTAACTCCTCTGTGCCCAAAGTTCCCTCATCCATAAAATGGGGATGAAGACTGTGAGCCCCATGTAGGACAAACTGATCACCTTGTATCTTCCCCAGCGCTTAGAACAGGGCTTTGCACATAGTAAGCACTTAACAAATGCCATCATTATTATTATTATACCTGTTCCTTTGCTGTGGGCCCCCACCAGCGTTAAGCAGATCATACCCCCTCTCTAATATGCCATTATTATTCATCTTTAGGCAGAGGGTTTAGTGTTCTCTCAATCCTTTTGCATCTTATCACAATCTGAGGCATCTCGTCTATCACTGAGTCAATGAGGGAAGTATTCAGACTAAGGCAAGGGAGAAAAGGATGGGTTTGTGGGGGCCGTTTCCCAGGAGTTTGGATGGAGAAGATAGTGGTTTGGGTTGCAAGACCTTTTCCCCATCAGCCAAAGTAATCTGATTCCTCTTCATGTTGGCATTTTGAAACTGAGATGTGATATTGGAATAGTGTTTGCAAATCACTCGGATTTCCCACTTTTTTCCCCTTTTGCCCTCAAATCACCAGTAATAAGAATAATAGTATTTGCCAAGCACTATAACTAAGCAAGGGATAGACACAGAGATAGTCCCTGTTTCTAACGGGGCTCACAATCTAATGGGGAGGAAGAATATTGAATCCCCAATTTACAGATGGGGAAACCGAGGCACAGAGAAGTTATGACCCCAAGGTGACAGAGTGGGAAAGTGGCAGAGCCAGGATTAGAGCTTGGATCCTCTAACTCCTTGACCTGGACTCTCTCCACTAGGCCATATTTCCTCATCAGGAAAACAGATGAAGGATGTTGCATCCAATCCTTGGGTGCTGAAGGGCTGATCCTCCTCATTTCTATCTGGGTCATTTCGCCCCATTTCCCCAACTCCCCCCACCCCACATTTTAACGCTTTGATGGCTTATTTACTGGGCTACAGTCACATCCATCCAGAAAAACTCTCTGGGCTTCCACCGGAAGACTCCAAACTTCACTCACGTATCCCTAGTCACGACACATTTCCACTTTAGCTTGAAAAGGTTTCTCTCAATCTCAGCTAGATCAGGCCCAAGAGTAACTCTGGCTGTGAAGACTATGGAGTCAGGATACAAGGGGGGAATTTATTTTTTTTTGAATGGCATTTGTTAAGCACTTACTGTGTGTCAAACACTTGTTCTAAGGGCTGGTGTAGATAGATACAAGTGAATTAGGTGAGACACAGTCCCCATCCCACATGGGGCTCACAATCTAGGTAGGAGGGAGAACAGGAGAAATGAGGCACAGAGAAGCGATTAGCCCAAGGCCTCACAGCAAGCATTTGGCAGAGCCAGGATTGGCACGCCGATCCTCTGACTCCCAGGCCCATGCTCTTTCCGCTAGGCCAGGCTGCTTCCCTGGCATATCTCTGGGGTGGCTTCCTTAGGCGAATTTCTGACCCAACAGGGAATATCGTACTATTTGAGAAAGTATCTTAAAGGGACTATTTTAGAGCTGCTATAGTTCACAATAACACAGAGCCATCTGTGACACTTCCAGTAACGCAGCTTAGTATCAAGATAACAACATACAGAGAAATCAGATCATTTTGGCTGATGGAAAAAAGGTCTCTTCAGCCAAGCCCTCAACCAAAAGCACAACAACCCTGAAACATTTCCTTCTCCACCCGAACCCCTGAGGTGCTGGAGTGAAAGACAGCCCCCATAAACCCATCCTTTTCTCCCTTGCCTTGGTCTGACTAGCTTCCTTAATAACTCAGTGAGTGTTGCCTGGAATAAATACACCGCAAGGGTCTGGAGAGTTTTATAATCCAGTCGAACCACCCAAAGGAAACCCAGCTAAATTCCCCCGAACCCAGAAGCTCATATTTCAATGCGTCTTACCTTCTCCCACCCCTCAGATAGAAGGCTCCCCAGTTCTTCACCAGCCCTGTGTTCTGGTGAATGTGACCAAAGTCTGAGAATCTTGACTAGAGTTCCATCTACTCTTTGAATTTAGGCGGCACTTGAGTCTTCTGCATACAATGGAGACACACAAAGGAGCCCCCTTTAAGCCAACTGAGAACAGGGACCATATGTACAAAGACCTCCTATCCTGATTTCCACAAAGGGTAAATACCCTTTCTTAGGAATTCCCGAACTCTCTGGGTTTCAAATTAGTCATTATCCAATTTAGTCTCTGACATTTGGGAGGACTTTCCCCTTACCTGAAGAGATTAAACACAATGACTAAAAAGAATGGGGGGAAAAAAAAAAGACTCCAGAGGAAAAGCCCAGCCTCATAAACTCCTGAACGTTTCAGAATTGAACACCAGGATATATTATCAAATAGGAATCAAGCGAAGACTAGACTTACTTCTATTGGGCTGATGAGGATCCAGAACCAATCAATCAGTGGAATTTATTGAGTGCTTACTTGAGAAACTAAGCACTTGAGAAAATACACTAAAACAGAATTGGTAGACACGTTCCCTGCCCACAAAGAGCCTACAATCTAAAGGGGGACACAGACATTAAGATAAGTTGCAGATATATACATGAGTGCAGTGGGGGTTGATATTAACCCTACCTCAGCCCCATGGCCTAGTGGCTAGAGCACAGGCCTGGGAGTCAGAAGGACCTGGGTTCTAATTCTGATCTGCTACTTGCCTGTTGTGTGACCTTGGGCAAGTCATTTAATTTCACAGTGACTCAGTTCCCTCATCTGTAACATGGGATTAAAAATGCAAGTCTCATGCAGGACATGTATCCAGCCTGATTAGGTTGCATCTACCCTAGCGTTTAGTACAGTCCCTAGCACATAGCACTTAACAAATACCATAATAGTATTTAATGGTATTTATATATATACATATATATATGTATATATGCATATATATGTGGTATTTGTCTATATATATGTATACATATATATTCTCCCATTCCCCCTTCAGCAATTTATTTTATTACCTGTCTCCTCTAAACTGTGAGCTCCTTTTGGGCAAGGAAATCATCTGTCCTGAATTGTTCTCTCCCACGCGCATAGTACAGTGCTAGGTGCAGGCCACTACTAAAGCAAGCACTCAATAAACACTACTGATTTCACCATATTTTAATGTTAAAACCAGAAGCCTGAGCAGTGACCACCACCTACCATCATTAAAATATACCACATACAGCTGCTGCATTTACCACAGCTGGGTCTGTGCTATTTCTCCAGCTGGAAGAACACTGTGTCTTCAAGAAGTAGCCACTCTAAACAGCTGACTCGTCTTTACAGAGTTAGAAAGATGATCATCAGCTGTTTTCCATTTCCACTGATAAAAGAACAATTAGCAGATTGCAACAGGAGGGCTTTAGGAAAATCACAAGGGCACATTTTCCAGCTCTAAGAATTGGGCAATTTTGAAAAATGCTCTGTAGAAAGGTTATAGTGTCCTCCCAGTCTGGGGCAAGACATTTAACTTTTCTGTGACTCAGTTCCCTCATCTGGTAAATAGGGATGAAGACTAGGAGCCCCGTCTAGAACATGGACTGTAATCAACCTGATTAATTTATAACTACCCCAGTATCTGGTACAGTGCCTGGCACATAGTACGTGCTTAATAAATACCATACAATTAAAAAAAGACACCCACGTACTGAGTTAATTTAGGCGCAATCCTTGCAGGAGCCAGGGCAGTGGTCTGAATAATATCTTTCTCCCCTTCTAGACTGTAAACTCGTTTTGCGCAGGGAACACGTCTGCTAATTCTGTTGCATCCTACTCTACCAAATACTTAGTACAATGCTCTGCACATTGTAGCAGTATGGTATAGTGGATAAAACAGGGGCCTGGAAGTCAGAAGGCCATGAGATCTAATCCCAGCTCCGCCCCTTGACTGCTGTGTGACTTTGGGCAAGTCATAACTTCTCTGTGCTTGTTACCTTATCCGTAACCTGGGGATTGCAACTGTGAGCCCCCATGGGGGACAGGGACTCTGTCGGGCTTGATTTGCTTGTATTCACCCCAGCACTTAGTAGAGTGCCTGGTACATAGTAAGTGCTTAACAAATACCATTATTATTTATTATTATTATAGTAAGCACTCAATAAATACCATAGATCAATTGATTCCTGGAAGCCCCTGACACACCTATGAATCAGTTATCCATTTAACAGGGACCCCCTCATACAATAGTTGTTAATAAGCATCTTCTGAGTGCTGAGGAGATCACAACTAAAGAGACACAGTCCCTAATTATTGATTAAGGACACTGAGATTACTGTATTTTGTCTGAAAGTGAATCGAGATCTAGTCGCAGAGTTCTACATACAGTTCGGTCAATCAGTTGGATTTACTGAGCGCTTAACTGTGCGCAGAGCCAGGTACTAAGCGCTTGGGAGAGTACAGTATAACAGGTGGGTGGACATGTTCTCTGCCCACAGGGAGCTTACAAGGGGAGAGGGCTATTAATACGGATAAATTACAGAGATGTAAGTGCTGCAAGGCAGGGAGAGGAGTGAATAAGAGTGCAAATCCAAGTGTCAACTCATGTCTCTTCGCTCCATGCCAGAGAGAACGCCAAAGCGGATTTAGGGAATGTTCTTCCGACCAAAAGCGTCGGCCTAAAGGGTTGTGCACATTCACACAGCACTGAACAGTGGATCAGGACTTCAGTGCAAGTGCTCCTTAATGCAGGGTGCTTTTTATTGTATTTGTGAAGTGCTTACTGTGTGCCAGGAACTGTAATAAGCCCTGGGGTAGATACAAGCTTATCAGATTGGACAAAGTCCGTGTCCCACATGGGGCTCACAGTCTGAATCCCCTTTTTACAGATGAAGGAATTGAGGGTTCTGCAAGGTGAGGCAGATACAAGATAATCCGGTCCCTCATGAGGCTCAGAGTCTAAGTAGGAGGGAGAACAGATGAGGGAAGATGAGGGAACTGAGGCCAGGAGAAATAAAATGACTTGCCCCAAGTCACACAGAAGGTGAATGGCCAAGTCGGAATTAAAACGCAGGTCCCCTGTCTCCTGGGCCTGCGCTTTTCCCAGTAGGCCACGCTGCTTCAAACACAAATAAAACAGTAGTGCTTTCTACAGTGTTCTCAATCTTAGAAGGACTCCCTAAGGGTGCACTCTAGAGAAGCAGCGTGGCTCAGTGGAAAGAGCCCGGGCTTGGGAGTCAGAGGTCATAGGTTCGCATCCCGGCTCTGCCACTTGTCAGCTGTTTGACTGTGGGCAAGTCACTTCACTTCTCTGGGCCTCAGTTACCTCATCTGTATAATGGGGATTAACTGTGAGCCGCACGTGGGACAACCTGATTACCCCGTGTCTACCCCAGCGCTTAGAACAGTGCTCGGCACATAGTAAGCGCTTAACAGATACCAACATCATTATTATTATTACCCATTACAACTCTGTTGGCATCTTGCTTTGGAAAACCTTTCTGAAAGGAAGGGGGCCCCCATCTCCACAAAGGACTGACGTATCACTCAGTCCACAACCGCACCTCGTGCGGTACAGCCGTAGCGGTGGAAGAAAACTACAGGAAGTACACAAGGTCAAGACAGAAAAGAGCTTCTGCCACTGAGGTCACCTGATCACTCTCAGAAACAGCAATACCTCAGCGCTGGGGCCATCGGATGGAAAGAAACAAGCTTTTCAGTCTTCTGCCCCAGTTGGCATTTCCTTTCCCCTTTCTGCTTTAAACATGAACAGGAGTGGAAAAACATCACTAACTATTGAGAAATGCATTGTGAAATATCCCACGACTTTTCCCCAAGATCCTTCATACAAACCTCCCATCCATCTCTTCTTTAGAAAAAGTGGGAGTGAGAAAAGGGGAAGCTTCCTCTTCTCTCTCAAGGGTTTCATAGCTGGTTTTTCCCCTTCTCTATCTTGTACCAAATTCAGAAACTGCTTGGTCCAGGGCTAAATGGCTGAAGGGATGTGCCCATCTTGCCTTTTTTTTTTTTAATGGTACTTGCAGAGCCCTTACTATATGTCAAGCACTTTTCTAAATGCTGGGGGAGAGCCAACATATTCAGATCAGACACAGTCCCTGTCCTACATGGGGCTCACGGTCTAAGTGGGAGGAAGAACAGGTATTGAATCCCCCCTTTACAGTTGAAGAAACTGAGGCACAGAGAAGTCAAGCGACTTGTCCAAGGTCACGCAGTAGGAAAGGGGGGGAGCCTGGATTAGAATCCACGTCCTCTGACTCCCAGCCTGGGGTCTTTCCCTCTAGACCGTAAGGTCACTGTGGACAGGGAACGTTTCTACCTACTCTATCTTATTGTACTCTCCCAAATGCTTAGTACCGTGCTCTGCACAAAGTAAGTGCTCAATAAATACCATTAATTGATTGATTCCACTAGGACGACAACTTTCCCTTAAAGGCAAAACTCCATGCCAAGCCTTAACAAGGTACTGCCATCACATCCTCTGCTCGACAGGTGGTGGGAGGTAGACTCTTTATTAGCAAGAAAGAGGCAGGCTGGGGGAAAATAACCCCAATCAGAAGGTAATATTTCACTAAGAAAACATGAGTTTGGAAATGGAGAATCAATCGATCAATCGATCGTATTTATCGAGCACTTGCTTTGTGCAGAGAACGGTACTCAGCATTTGGGAGAGTACAGTATAGAGTTGGTAGAAATGTTCCGAACCCACAGTAACCTTACAGTCTAGAAGGAAAGCTTCCAGGCCTGGGAATTCTGACCCAGGCTCCACCCCTCTCCTGCTGCGTAACCTTGTCAGTAAATCGGTCAGTCAGTAATAATAGTGATTAATAACTGCGGTATTTGTTAAGCGCTTATTATGTGCCAGACACTGTGACCCCCTCCAATCTGCCTTCCGCCCCCTTCACTCCACAGAAACCACCCTCTCAAAGGTCATCAGTCTTTTCTTTGTAGCCACATCCAACGGCCTCTACACCATCCTAATCCTCCTTGACCTCTCAACTGCTTTCGACACCGTTGACCACTCCCTTTTTCCTGTAAACATTAGCCAACCTCAGTTTCACTGACACTGTCCTCTCTTGGTTCTCCTCCTCTCTCTCTGGCTATTCATTCTCAGTCTCTTTCGCGGGTTCTTCCTCTGCCTCCACCCCCTAACTGTGGGGTCCCTCTAGGTTCAGTTCTGAGTCCCCTTCTATTCTCCATTTACACCCACTCCCTTGGAGAACTCATTCCCTTCCCTGGCTACAACTACAACCTCTATGTGGCTGATACCCAAATCTACATCTCCAGCCCTGATCTCTCTCCCTCTCTGCAGTCTCACGTTTCTTCCTGCCTTGAAGACATCTCTACTTGTATATTCTCCCATCACCACAGGCTTAACATGTTTACAACAGAACTTCTTATCTTCCCACCCAAACCCTGTCCTCCGCGTGACTTTCTCACCCCCTCCCCTCCCCCTGACCCTCTACTCCTCCCCCCTCCCCTCCCCTCAGCACTGTCCTCCTTTGTATATATTATTTCTTACCCTATTTATTCTGTTAGAGGTGTATATCTCCTTGAATCTATTTATCTTGATGATGTCTTGTTTTTGTTTTGTTCTGTTTTGCTTTGCTGTCTCCCCAGTTTAGACAGTGAGCCCGTCACTGGGCAGGGATGGTCTCTATCTGTTGCCCAATTGTCCATTCCAAGCGCTTAATACAGTGCTCTGCACATAGTAAGTGCTCAATAAATACTATTGAATGAATGAATGTAGAAGGCACCATCATCCTTCCTGTCTCATAAGCCCATAACCTTGGCATTATCTTTGACTCCTCTCTCTCATATTCAATTCAATATATTCAATCGTCGGTCCCACCTTCACAAATTGTTAAAATCTGCCCTTTCCTCTCCAACTAAACTGTTACCACACTAATACAATTATTTATCCTAACCATCCTTGATTACTGTATCAGGCTCCTTGCCGACCTCCCAGCCACCTGTCTCTCCCCTACGCCAGTCCACAGTTCACTCTGCTGCCCTTATCATTTTTCTACAGAATCATTCAGGACATGTCACCCTCTCCTCAAAGAACTCCAGTGGTTGTCCATCCCCCTCAGCATCAAACAAAAACACCTCACCATTGACTTTTAAGTGCTCCATCGACTTGCTCCCTCCTACCTCAACCCAGCCCTCAAACTTCTCTTCTCCAATGCCAACCTTCTCCCTGAGCCTCCATCTCATCTATCCCGCCGCCAACCCCTGGCCCACGTCCTGTCTCTGGCCTTGAATGCCCTCTGTCCTCAAATCCAGCAGACAATGACTCTCCCCACCTTTAAAGCCTTATTGAAGCCTCCTCCAAGAGGCCTTCCATGACTAAGCCCCCCCCGTTCCTCTTCTCCCACTCCCTTCTGCGTCGCCCAGGCCCTTGCTCTATCCACTAGGCAATGCTTCTTCAATCGTGTTTATCGAGTTCTTACTGTGTGCAGAGCACTGTACTAAGTACTTCAGAGAAGCAGCGTGGCTCAGTGGAAAGACCCCGGGCTTGGGAGTCAGAGGTCGTAAATTCTAATCCCGGCTCTGCCACTTAACAGCTGTGTGACTTTGAGCAAGTTGCTTCGCTTCTCTGTGCCTCGGTTCCCTCATCTGTAAAATGGGACTGTGAGCCCCAGGTGGGCCACCCTGATTACCTTGTATCTACCCCAGTGCTTAGAACAGTGCTTGGTACATAGTAAGCACTTAACAAGCTCTGCCACTTGTCAGCTGTGTGACTGTGGGCAAGTCACTTAACTTCTCTGGGCCTCAGTGACCTCATCTGTAAAATGGGGATTAAGACTGTGAGCCCCATATGGGACAACCTGATTCCCCTATGTCTACCCCAGCGCTTAGAACAGTGCTCTGCACCTAGTAAGCGCTTAACAAATACCAACATTATTATTATAATTATAACAAATACCACTATTATTATTATATAACAACAAACAGACACATTCCCTGCCCACAACAAGCTGACAGTCTAGAGGGCATTGGGGGAGTACAGTATAACAGAGTAGGCAGACACATTCCCTATCCACAATGCTTCCCAGGGGAAGAGCACTGTACTGAGCACCTGGGAGAGTACAATATAACAAAGTCAGTAGTCACATGCCCTGCCCACAACGAGCTGACAACCTAGAGAAAGCAGGACAACACACTGCTGTTTGCTAGAATTGGCCTTTTACCCTGCTAGGGTTCCCTACACTGGGATGTCCGATGGAGAGAAGAGGAGAGAAAGAGAGAAGGGATATTTGAAGAGAAGAGAGAGGAAGCAGGTGAAATGGGAAGTCAGTGGAACACTGCAGTTGAATACGTACAGCTGATTCATTCAAACACAGGCTTGGGGATCAGAGGTCGTGAGTTCTAATCCCCGCTCTGCCACTTGTCAGCTGTGTGACTTTGGGCAAGTCACTTCACTTCTTTGAGCCTCAGTTACCTCATCTGGAAAATGGGGATTAAGACTGTGAGCCCCATGTGGAACCTGACGATCTGGAGTCTGTACCAGGGCTTAGCACTCAGAACAGTGCTTGGCACATAGTAAGCGCTTAACAAATACCAGCAGTATTGTTATTATTACAGTAATTGTTACATAGAAACACTTAATCAATCAATAGTATTTGTTGAGCACTGACTATGTGCAGAGTACTATATAACAATTTAACAGACACATTCCATGCCCACAGTGAGCTTACAGTCTAGAGGAGACAGATGTTAATATGTATATATAATATAAATCATTCATAAATATATAAATCAATCAATGGTATTTGTTGAGCACTTTGTGCAGAGCACTGTACTAAACACTCGGGAGAGCACAAGCTGTGTTCCCTGCCCATAACTATCTTACACCCAGCATATAGTCCTCATCCGGTTACAGGACCAAATAAACCAGCCCTGCCTCGCATCCAAACTCCAGTCTAAAATTCACCACATTCCTCCAAGCCTGCTTCTGGATGTCCTCAGTCCCAGGCTTCTCAGCCAATCCATGACCCGAGTTCTTATCCCAGCTCTTCCACCATCTGCCACCTGTGCGATCTTGGGCGAGTCACTTAGTTTCTCGGGTCCTCAGTTTCCTCATCTGTAAAATGGGGACTCAATACCCATCCTCCCTCCTTCTTGAGCTGTGAGCTCTTTGTGGGACAGGGACTGTGCCTGACCTGATTCAGGGTCTGCTTGGTACAGAGCAAGTTTGAAGCGGCCTGGCCTAGTGGAAAGAGCCCGGGCCCGAGGGTCGGAGGACCTGGGTTATAATTCCGGCTCCGACACTTTAAGCACGAGGATAGATTAAAATCAATCAGGTCGGACACAGTCCCTGTCCCACATGAAACTCACAGTTTAACTAGGAAGGAGAGCGGGTATTGAATCCCCATTTTACAATTGAGCAAACTGTAAAATTAAGTGACCTATTCAAGGTCACACGGCAGGCAAGTGGTGGAACCCAGGTCCTCTGACTCCCAGGTCTGTGTTCTTTCCACTAGGCCATACTGTTTCCTAGTTCTCATGCATTTAAGGCAGAAAGGCTCCGGCCCACTTTCTTTTCTGATTTCAGAGTGGAAATCACCCAGTGACTCACGTACCTGCTCTGTGCTTCCATCTCCTCGGGGGTAAAATGGGGTTTCAATCCCCTTCTCGCTTAGATTGTGAGCCTTATGTGGTAGCATCTGGCCCACTGCCTTGATTCTATTTAGTTGCCATTGTTTTTTCCGAGATGTTCTTCCCCTTGACGCTGTTTAGTGCCATTGTTCTCGTCTGTCCGTCTCCCCCCATTAGACTGTAAGCCCGTCAAACGGCAGGGACTGTCTCTATCTGTTGCCGACTTGTTCATCCCAAGTGCTTAGTACAGTGCTCTGCACATAGTAAGCGCTCAATAAATACTATTGAATGAATAAATAAATACTATTGAATGAATACTGTACTTGCCACATAGTAAGCACTTAACAAACACCAAAAGGTAACAGTGATCTGGGTTTTAAAACCCCCGAGGTCTGAGCTCACAGGTATTATGCTTCTTCTCCTGATGAGGAAGGGCCTGAAGTCAGGGGAGTTGATAAGAGCTACGTTTTCATCTCTCACGTTAAGGAGAGGAGGGCATTTTGGAGAAGAAAAATAACCGCTGAAGGTTTTCCACAGAAGCTAGTGCTTTGGTGGAGTGAAAGTCCTTGTTGGATGCAACTCTTCTGAGCAGACCAGCCTTTCTTCACTTATTCATTCAATCGTATTTATCGAGCGCTTACTGTGTGCAGAGCACTGTAGTAAGTGCTTGGGAGAGTACAATTCAACAATTAACCGACACCATAGAGTTTACAATCTAGAGGAGAATAGACATTAATATAAGTGAATAAATGACAGCTATGTACATAAGTGCTGTGGGGTTGGGGGGATGAACAAAGGGAGCAAGTCAGAGTGACGCAGAAGGGAATGGGAGAAGAGGAAGGGAGGACTTAGTGGGGGAAGGCCTCTTGGAGGAGATGTGCTTTCAAAAAGGCTTTGAAGGGAGGGTCATTGTCTGTCGGATTTGAGGAGGGAGGGCGTTCCAGGCCAGAGGTAGGATATGGGCTAGGGGTCGGGCGGCGAGATAGGCGAGATGGAGGTGCAGTGAGAAGGTAAACATTAGAGGATCGAAATGCGCCGGCTGGGTTGGAGTAGTAAAGTAGGGAGGTGACGTAGGAGTGGTCCAAGTGATTGACTGCTTTAAAGCCAAGTATGAGGTGTTTTTGATGCTGAGATGGATGGGCAATCACTGGAGTTTCTTTAGGAGTTGGGGTGACGTGTCCTGAGACAAATTCCCAGCCCACAACGACCTTACAGCCTAACAGATCCACGTTGGTGCACGTTCCAGTCTGCTCCACCCTAAGCAGCGTGGCTTAGTGGATAAGAACACGGGCCCGGGAGTCAGAAGGACCTGGGTTCTAATCCCATCTTCTCCACTTGCCTGTTGCGTGACCTTGGGCAAGTCGCTTCACTTCTCTGGGCCTCAGTGGCCTCATCTGTAAAATGGGGATTAAGACTGGGAGCCCCATATGGGACAGGGACTGTGTCCTACCCCAGCGCTTGACACATAGTAAGCACTTAACTAATATCATCATTATTCTTATTATTCATACTGTATTTCGAGTTTATTGTTCTATTGTACTCTCCCGGGTTCCTAGTACAGTGCTCTGTACCCAGTAAGAGCTCAATAAATACTATCGATTCACTGACTCAGTTCAACCTTATCTTTTCCCACCCCACGCCTCAAGAGGAAGTTCTAAATGAGAGTAAGTGCTAATGAGGTGACTGAAGGGCAGGGCAGTGTTGGAGGGAGAAATGAAAGTGATCCCTACATGGAATATAAAGCTTCTGGCCTTCCCTCTCCCCCATCCAACACGAGATGGCTTTTTTTTTTTATGGCAGTGAAGGGGCAGGATCCGGGAGAGAGCTGCTGAGGAAAGCATAAACAAATCATCCTCCCAGGAGAATTCTTCAAATCATTTATTTCCTTCTGACACTTTCATTAGCTGGTGGAAATGGGTGGGGCTGATAGAGCAGGGTGAGAAAGAGAGAGAGGTTGGAATTTAAAGGCCTTTTATCACCAAGGCTGAATTTCAGTCACACCCAAAGCCAGCAAGTGGTCCCCATCTACCCTTGCTCTTCCCAAAATAGTCCCCAAAATAGTCCCAACAGAGTGAGAGAAGAGAGTGTGTGCTTTGAGATCAGGGTCAGAGTTGTCCATGGACATGCTGTGGGCTCTGGGCTCTGTCCCATCTGAGGATCAGCCTGGCCTAGTAGAAAGAGCCCGGGCCTGGGTGTCAGAAGACCTGGGTTCTAATCCCAGCTCTGCTGTGTGACCCTGGGCAAGTCACTTCACTTCTCTGAGCCTTAGGATCCCCATTTGTAAAATGGGGATTTAATACGTGTCCTCCCTCCTACTTAGTCTCTGAGCTCCGTGTGGGATAGGAACTGTATCCAACTTTATAACTTGTATCTCCCCAGTGGTTAGAACAGTGCTTGAAACCTAGTAAGCACTTAAAAAATTCAATACAATAATACAAATACAATAATAATTATATATATACACAATATTAACAATTATCTTGATGCCTGGCACGTAGTAAAGCGCTCAACAAATACCGCGGTTGCTATTATGTAGATGACAGGTGAGGGTGATTCTGGTCGGGGCGTGGGGGTCCTTCATTTGCCCTTTTGGCTTTGCTTTTGAGCTCTGATCTCTTCGCCCTTAGAAAATTAGTTTTCTCAGAAAATAATAATAGGTTATTATTATTAACCAAGCCCCTTGTGATGAAGACGAGCCCCCTCCAGCCCCCAGGCCAAACTTGAATTTACCTACAGGTGCTCCCAAGGAAATACACATCGCCATAAAAAAAACCTGCTTCCCGCTTCCCCCGCCTTAAAGCTTTCCTGGGGTAGTATTTATTTCCCTCTGACTCTCCACAGTCCAGCCCTACCATCTAGCCAGACCCGTGAGGAAGTTCCATTTTGGACCCTTTTTTAAAAAATGGTGTTTGTTGTGTTCTTACTAGGTGCCAGACACTCCACTCAGCGCTAGGGTAGACAAAAATTAATCAGTCCCTGTCCCACGTGAGGCTCACAGTCTTCACTCCCATATTACAGATGAGGTAACTAAGAATAATAATAACAACCCAGCCTGCACACTTCACTCTTCTAATGTTAACCTTCTCGCTGTGTCTCAATCTCCCCTGTCTCACCCCCTACCCCTCGCCCACGTCCTGCCTCTAGCCTAGAACCCCCCTCCCTCCTCAGATTCGACAGACAATGACTCTCCCCACCTTCAGAGCTTTATCCAAGGCCCATCTCCTCCAGGAGGCCTTCCCTGACTAAGCCCCCGCTTTCCTCTTCTCCCACTCCCTTCTGCCTCCCTCTGACCTGCTCCCTTTGTTCTTCCTCCCTCCCAGCCCCACAGCACTTAGCCCCATATCTGTCCTTTTTTATATTAATGTCTGTCTTCCAGACCGTAAGCTTGCTGTGGACAGGGACTGTGTCTGCTTATTGTTGTATGTCCTCTCCCAAGCGCTCTGCACACAGTAAGGGCTCATTAAATAAGACTGAATGAATTGAAGGAAGAAAGGAATGAATAACGGGCAAAGGGTTGGCCCGGAGAGCAGCTGACAAACAACAGTTTCCAAAGCTCCTGGAACCCTTAGAACACACCCCTTGCAAGAAGGACCTTATTCCCTGCATCTGCTTCAGTCGTCTATCCGGTTTCCACAGATGTTCAACTTCCTTTTTCCCCCCCTTTTGCCCATGGCCCGCTGTAGACTGCCCAGGCTCACGAACGCCCCCGCCCTCTGCTCTTCCCCCTTCCCCTCAGCACCGTGCTCATTTGTCTATATTATTCATTACCCTATTTATTTTATTAATGAGGTGCCTATCTCCTTGATTCTATTTATCTTGATGATGTTGTTTCGTTTTGTCCTGTTTTGCCATCTGTCTCCCCCATTTAGACGGTGAGCCCGTCTTTGGGCAGGGATTGTCTCTATCTGTTGCCGAATTGTCCGTTCCAAGTGCTCAGTCCAGTGCTCTGCACATAGTAAGCGCTCAATAAATACGATTGAATGAATGAATGAGCTTAAGACCGTGCGGACACAATGCCATTACTGGACCATATTGGTGGACCGTCCATCCCAGTGTTCTGGTTCTGACAGTGATTCCATGATGCTAGTGGTCATCCATTCTCACCGTTTAAGTATGGACCACTTATCCAACACCCCTAAGCGTCCTCCTCGTAACCTTCTTCCAACCACTAATCCACGAGTTTACCCTAACGGGCTGCTTCTCACAGTGTTCCCCTCAGAGAAACTCTCGGACTCTGAACGGTATTTTTGTTAAGCACTTACTACATGCCAAGCACTGTCCTAAGCGCTGGGGGAGATTCAAGATCATCGAGTCCCATATGGGCTTCAGAGTCTGAGTAGGGGGGAGAAGAGGTGTAAGACTGTCTCTAGATTGTAAACTCATCTCTAAACTGTAAGCTTGTTGTGGGTAGGGGATGCGTCTGCTTATTGTTGGATTGTACTCTCCCCAGCGCTTCCTCTGCACACAGTAAGCGCTCAATAAATACGATTGAATTAATGAATGAATCCCCATTTCACAGATGAGGGAACTGAGGCCTAGAGAAATTCATAATAATAATAATGTTGGTATTTGTTAAACGCTTATTATGTGCCCAGCACTGTTCTAAGCACTGGGGGAGATACCAGGTGATCAGGTGGTCCCAAGAGGGGCTCACAGTCTTAATCCTCATTTTACAGATGAGATAACTGAGGCAGTGAGAAGTGAAATGACTTGCCCAAAGTCACACAGCTGACAGGTGGTGGAGCCGGGATTAGAACCCATGACCTCTGACTCCCAAGCCTGTGCCTTTTCCACTGAGCCACTCAAGTGACTTAGCCGAGGTCACAAATAAGACTAGTGGTGCAGCAGGATTAGAACCCAGGTCCTCTGACTCCCAAGCCCGGGCTCTTTCCATTAGAGCCCGTTGCTTCTCTGGGTTCTCTATAGAGGCTAAGACGGGACGTAAGATTGTGGACTGGAAATCTAGATTCCTGAACTGTACTCCTGGTTCTGCCACCTGCTTCTTGAGAAGCGACGTGGCTTAGTGGAAGTCAGAGGGATTCGGGTTCTAATCCCAGCTCTGCCCCTGGTTTGCGGTGTGACCTTGGGCAAGTCGGTTGACTTCTCTGGACCTCAGTTCCCTCACCTGTAAAACGGGGATTAAGACTGTGAGCCCCATGTGGGACAGGGACTGGGTCCAATCTGATTTGCTTGTATCTCCCACGGTTCTTAGAACGGTGCCCGACATATAGTAGGTGCTTAACGAATATCCAAAAAAATGAAAAACCTTCAAGACAGTCATGGCCTCTGTGCGTCTGTGTCTGCCGAGGGGAAACCATTCACCTGGAGGATGACTTTGTTTCTTAAGATCCACGTATTGGAATCCACTCGCCTCTCAATCCATCACAGGGAGTTATATTTATTGAGCGCTTACTGTGTTCCGAGCAACGTGCTGAGCACTTGGGAGAGCACAGTACACAATAAACTGACACATTCCCTGCCCACGATGAGTTTATAGTCTGGGAGAGGCTGGGAGAGGGGCGGGGGATATTTAGCAGTGCTAGAGCCCAGGCCTCTGGTTTAAAAACCTGCTCATTCAGGTAAGGCTAATGGACAGTTTTGATTTTCCCCATAATTCTGCTTGCAGTGACCCCCAGGCAGAGACACCTGAGGCAGGTAAACTCCCACAGCTTCCAAAACGCTGTGTGTTCTGGAGATTAAAGGAGTAGCAGGCCAGGAGTTCCAAATTCACTTCATTTCATTCATTCAGTAGTATTTATTGAGCGCTTACTGTGTGCAGAGCACTCTACTAAGCGCTTGGGATGTACAATTTGGCAACAGATTCTGAACTCTAACCTCTGGCAAAAGCAAGGGGCAACACCCAGAATGTTCTTTCAGCTGCCAAATAAAGATTTCATTCACTCAATCATTTAATCACTGATTAATTTATCGAGCGCTTACTGGCTGAGCACTGAGCTGAGCACTGGGGAGAGCACAACACAGCAGAGTTGATAGGCACGTTCCCTACCTACAGTGAGCTTACAGGCTAGAGAATGAGTATTTTTTGGTATTAGTCAGCTTCCTATTTCACTTAGGGATGAGAGAACGAGTGAGTTCCTGTTTATAAAACGCCTCGCACACTACCACAAAAAAAATGTTTTGTAAGAAACATCAAGGACTTGAGTTTCTACTGAATTTCCACTTCGATGCTGACGCTGAAGGAACAGGCCTTTAAGCCAAAGTTCTGGATTCTAACGTTGCTATCGTGGCGGACCGAGAGGCAAGCGGATTCTACTACGTGGCTCTTCAGAAATAAAGTGGTCTTCCATGTGAATGGAGTATTAATGTTGGTATTTGTTAAGCGCTTACTATGTGCAGAGCACTGTTCTAAGCGTGGGGGGAGATACAGGGTTATCAGGTTGTCCCCCATGAGGCTCACAGTCTTAATCCCCATTTTGCAGATGAGGGAACTGAGGCACAGAGAAGTGAAGTGATTTGCCCACAGTCACACAGCTGACAGGTGGCAGAGGCAGGATTCGAAGACACAGGCCCACCGACCTCAAGGAACTGATTCTTTAACAGATGCTAATGTCGGCGTGGCCCAGTTCCCCCTCTTATTTAGCCCTGGGAAAAGATGAGCAGGAGAGGGAAAACATTCCCTGGGAGCCAAATGGAAAATACGAATCAAATCCTGGAAAACCTTGTTCAGTTTACGATTTTAATTACCAATCAACCCGGAACACATATTACTCATCCTATGTCGAGTTCCAGTTGACCTAAAGAATTGCGAAAGGGGGGAAACGAGAATTGCTACAGATGCCTAACCACAGTTAACGTACATCTTGTTTGTTATCTTCATGTGACACTTTTGGTTTCTGAAATGCCCGCTTTTTGCAAAACCGGTCCCCGCTGCCGCGGAAGCAGGTCCTTTGTGCTAATCTGAGGAAAAGCATCTCTCCGACGTGCCTCGGCCCCACGGATCGACTTCCGTCCGATCGGCCCCACGGAAGTGAGAGCCTGAGGCAGGAAGGATTATCTTGGGCCAGAGAACCAAACGCTGAGGCCCTCAACGGTCTGCCATCACAGTGGTCACCCTACCTCTCCGGGGATTTTTTTTTGTTTACCTCTGAAGCAATATTTTTGGAAGGAGGGTGGGAGAGGGATAAGGCTTGAGGGGTTGAACCTCAGCATTTAGTACAGTGCTTGGCACGTAGTAAGTAATTAACAAGTACCATAATGATGAATTTTTAAGCAGCGAGGCCTAGGGGAAAGAGCACGGGCCTGGGAGTCTAATCCCGGATCGGCCACTCCCTCTAATAATAATAATAATAATGTTGGTATTTGTTAAGCGCTTACTATGTGCAGAGCACTGTTCTAAGCGCTGGGGTAGACACAGGGGAATCAGGTTGTCCCACGTGGGGCTCACAGTCTTAATCCCCATTTTACAGATGAGGTAACTGAGGCACAGAGAAGTTAAGTGACTTGCCCACAGTCACGCAGCTGACAAGTGGCAGAGCTGGGATTCGAACTCATGACCTCTGACTCCAAAGCCCATGCTCTTTCCACTGAGCCATGCTGCTTCTCTAGACTCTAAACTCGCTGTGGGCAGGAAACGTCTACCAACTCTGTTGCACTGTACCCTCCCAAACACTTAATACGATGCTCTGCACCCAGTAAACGCTCAACAGATACCACTGATTGAGTAAATGATTGGATTGATTACCTGCCGTGTAACCTTGGACATGTAGCTTCAATTCTCTGTGCCTCGGTTCCCTCAGCTGCAGTATGGGGATTCAATATCTGTACTCCCTCCTAACTGGAATTTCTACAGAAACGCTCTGGGCCTGTCACTCCCCTCCTCAAAATCCTCCAGGGGTTGCCTATCAACCTCCACACGAAACAAAAACTTCTCACTCTAGGCTTCAAGGTTCTCCATCCCCTTGCCCCCTCCTACCTCTCCACCCTTCTCTCTTTCTACCGTCCACCCCGCAGGCTCCGCTCCTCCACCGCCCACCTCCTCACCGTCCCCCGTTCTCGCCTCTCCCACCGTCGACCCCCGGGCCACGTCCTCCCGCGGTCCCGGAACGCCGTCCCTCCTCACCTCCGCCAAACTGATTCTCTTCCCCTCTTCAAAGCCCTACTGAGAGCTCACCTCCTCCAGGAGGCCTTCCCACAATGAGCCCTCCCTTTCCCTCTGCTCTTCCTCCCCTGTCCATTCCCCCCTATTCCTTCCCTCTGCTCTACCCCCTTCCCGTCCCCACAGCACTTGTGCATATTTGTATATTATTTATTACTCTATTTTATTAATGAAGTGTATATATCTATGATTCTATTTTTCTTGATGGTAGTGATGCCCGTCTACTTGTTTTGTTTCATAGTCTGTCTCCCCCTTCTAGAGCCCTTTGTTGGGTAGGGATTGTCTCTATCTGTTGCCTAACTGTACTTTCCAAGGGCTTAGTACAGTGCTCTGCACACAGTAAGCTCTCAATAAATACTATTGAATGAATGAATGAAAGTCCGACCCAGAATCTGATTATCTTGAGTCCTCCCCAGTGCTTAGTACGGAGTTTGCCGCATAATAATGATGGTATTTGTTAAGCGCTTACTAGGTGCAAAGCACTGTTCTAAGCGCTGGGGGACTACAAGGTTATCAGGCTGTCCCACGTGGGGCTCACAGTCTTAATCCCCATTATACAGATGAGGTAACTGAAGTGACTTGCCCAAAGTCACACAGCTGACAAGTGGCAGAGCCGGGATTCGAACCCATGACTTCTGACTCCCAAGCCTGGGCTCTTTCCACCGAGCCACGCTGCTTCTCTAGTTAAACGATTAACAAATCCTCTCTCCCAGGCCCACAGCACTCATGTACATATCTGTAATTCACTGATTTATATGACTGTCTCTCCCTCTAGACTATAAACTCACTGTGGCAGGGAATGTGTCTATTGTTATACTCTCCCAAGTGCTTAGTACAGTGCTCTGCCCACAGTAAGCACTCAATAAATACGACTGAATGAATGAATGGACAAATACTACAGTTATTATTATTAACATTACAACTACATACCACTTCCTGCTGTTTATTCCAAGTTAAATTTCCATCCCTCCCTTTGCCCTTCAGAGGAACAAAACCCTCCACTGGCCCATCCGAGGACTGGTTTGTCTGGGTTCCTGTTCCCTTGCGATGGTTTTCCATAGATACACTTTGCCAACAGGTAAACGAAGAGGATTTCCCAGAGACATCCACTCCAGGGCCGCTAAACAGGGAAATTAAGCCCAAATTCTTGCCTCAAGAAGGTGAAATTTTAATCTTGAGTAAGGGGATGCTAGGAACTCTCGACTACCTCAGTTCAAGGAAGTAGGATAAAATGAGCAGAATTAACGACGGCCACCTACTTCTCTCATCTGCCACTCGTCAGCTGTGTGACTGTGGGCAAGTCACTTCACTTCTCTGGGCCTCAGTTCCCTCATCTGTAAAATGGGGATGAAGACTGTGAGCCTCACGTGAGACAACCTGATCACCTTGTATCTCCCCCAGCGCTTAGAACAGTGCTCTCCACATAGTAAGCGCTTAACAAATACCAACATTATTATATGGTAATCCCAAATTTCCGGGGTGAAACAGAGGACGTGCCGACAGGCTTTTAAACTGATCATTTGAATCACATTTCGGAGACGGGAGGTTTTAATAAATAAAACAATAATGGCGTTTATTAAGCATTTACTCTGGGTCAACACTGTGCTAAGCACTGGGGTAAATGTAAGAAAACCAGATTGGACGCAATCAGTCAGTCGTATTTATTGAGCACTTACCATGTGCAGAGCACTGTAGTAAGCACTTGGGAGAATACAATATAACAATAATAAGAGACACATTACTCACCCTCAGTGAGCTTATAGTCTAGAGGGGGAGACAGAGATTAATTTAGATAAATTGCAGATAGGTACACAAGAGCTGTAGGACTGGAAGGGGGGATGAATAAAGGGAACAAGTCAGGACAACGAAGAAGGGAGCGGGAGAAGAGGAAAGGAGAGTTTAGTCAGGGAAGGCCTCTTGGAGGAGATGGGCCTTCGATAAGGCTTTGAAGGGGTGGAAAGTAAATGTCCGTCGACTGAGAAGGGCCACGGTCTTAGAGGCAAGAAGAGAAGGTACCTCATCTCCAGTTTTGCTCTCGAGAGCTCAAACAGCAGGTCAGGAGCAGGGCTGGATGTTAGGAACCCAGGTTTCGATCAATAACATTGATTGAGTGCTTACTGTGTACAGAGTATAATGTAACAGAGTTGGTGGACTCATCCCCTGCCCACGAGGAGCCCAAAATCTAGCCTGTTGACTCCTGACCCTTTCCACCAGGCCACACCGCCTCTCTCCACCCAGAAATAATGATGGAATTTGTTCAGGGCTTAGTATGTGTCGAGTACTGTTCTAAGCGCTGGGGTAATCAAGGGTGGGCACAGTCCCTGTCCCACACGGGGCTCATCCCCATTTTACAGATGAGGGAACTGAGGCCCCCAGAAGTGAAATGACTGCTCAAGGTCACACGGCCGACAAGTGGCAGAGGCAGGATTAGAACCCAGGTCCCTCTGGTTCTATCTATTAAGCCACACTGCTTCTCGGAGCTCAAACGCCCACAGCCACCCACCACTCCCTTTCCCCCGTCTCCTCCATCCAGAGACAAGCATCTACTTGTGAGAAGCACTGCGGCTCGGTGGGAAGAGCCCGGGCTCGGGAGTCAGAAGTCATGGGTTCGAATTCCGGCTCTGCCACTTATCAGCTGTGTGACTGTGGGCAAATCACTTAATTTCTCTGTGCCTCAGTTACCTCATCTGTCAAACGGGGATGAAGCCTGTGAGCCTCACGTGGGACAACCTGATTCCCCTGTGCTTAGCACCTGCTCTGCACATAGTAAGCGCTTAACAAATACCAACATCATTATTATTATTATTACTTTTCCCTTCATGACTTTAGACGCATCTGTCCCCTCCCCTGGCCCAGGCCTGCGTCGTAATCCAGCTGAACGTCCTTCTTACCGTTTCCTGGTCTCGCACGTTCCTTGCCTCCAATCTGTCCCCAAGATTCCCGTGAAAATCATTTTCCTTGCCCGATATGCCCCCCACATCCCCCTCATCCTTAGAGTCCGTTAATGCCGCCACTCATCAATCGACTAATGCTATGCGTGCTTCACCTCTGTCCGTCAGGAGAATCGATCAGTCAATCAATGGTACTTATTGAGCACTTACTGTGTGCAGAGCACCATACTAAGCACTGTAACGGAGTTGGTAGACCCGTTCCCTCCTCACAAGCAGGTCAGGGAAGCAGTGTGGCCCAGTGGAAAGAGCCCAGGTCAGGGAGTGGGACCTGATTACCACTCTGTACCCCAGCATTAGTACAATCGATCAATCAATTAATCGATCGTATTTATTGAGCGTTTACTGTGTGCGGAACACTGTACTAAGCCCTTGGGAGAGCGATCTCGTAACTACCCCAGCGCTTAGAACAGTGCTTGATACATAGTAAGTGCTTAACGAGTACCATAAATATTATCGCTATTCTTATTACAGTATAATAATACTGAGAAGCAGTGTGGCTCAGTGGAAAGAGCCCGGGCTTGGGAGTCAGAGGTCTTGGGTTCGAAACCTGGCTCTTCCACTTGTCAGCTGTGTGACTGTGCGCAAGTCTCTTAACTTCTCTGTGCCTCAGTTACCTCATCTGTAAAATGAGGATTAAGACTGTGAGCCTCACGTAGGACAACCTGATTCCCTTGTGTCTACCCCAGCGCTTAGAACAGTGCTCTGCACATAGTAAGCGCTTAACAAATACCAACATTATTATTATTATAACAATATAGAGAAGCAGCGTGGCTCAATGGAAAGAGTCCGGGCTTGGGAGTAAAAGGTCGTGGGTTCTAATCCCGGCCCTGCCGTTTGTCAGCTGGGTGACCTTGGGTAAGTCACTTCACTTCTCTGGGCCTCAGTTACCTCATCTGTAAAATGAAGCAGCGTGGCTCAGTGGAAAGAGCCTGGGCTTTGGAGTCAGAGCTCATGAGTTCAAATCCCAGCTCTGCCACCTGTCAGCTGTGTGACTGTGGGCAAGTCACTTAACTTCCCTGTGCCTCAGTTACCTCATCTGTAAAATGAGGATGAAGACTGTGAGCCCCACGTGGGACCACCTGATTCCCCTGTGTCTACCCCAGCGCTTAGAACAGTGCTCTGCACATAGTAAGCGCTTAACAAATACCAACATTATTATTATTATTATTATTATTATTAAAATGGGGATGAAAACTGTGAGCCCCACGTGGGATAACCTGATTACCTTGTATCCCTCTAGCGCTTAGAACAGTGCTCTGCATGTAGTAAGCGCTTAACAAATACCACCATTATTATTATTATAACAGACACAGTGCCCGCCCACAATGATAATGTTGGTATTTGTTAAGCGCTTATTATGTGCAGAGCACTGTTCTAAGAGCTGAGGTAGATACAGGATAATCAGGTTGTCCCACATGACGCTCACAGTCTGAATCCCCATTTTACAGATGAGGGAACTGAGGCCCGGAGAAGTTAAGTGACTGGCCCACAGTCACACAGCTGACGAGTGGCGGAGCCGGGATTCGAACCCTTGACCTCTGGCTCCCAAACCCGTACTCTTTCCACTGAGCCACCCACAAGGAGCTTACAGTCTCGAGGGGGAGACAGACGTTAGTATAAATGAATAAATTATGGGTATGCATCTACATGCCATGGGGTTGAGGGAGGGGTGAATAAAGGGGGTAAATCCAAGCGGAAGGATAATGCAAAAGGGAGTGAGAGAAGAGGAAATGAGGGCTTAGTCAGGGAAGGCCTCTTGGAAGAGATGTGCCTGCCTTCAGTGAGGCTTTGAAGCCGGGAGGGAGTAATCGTTTGCTGGATTTAAGGAGGGAGGGCATTCCAGGCCAGAGGATGAATGTGGGAGAGAGGTTGGCAGCGAGACAGATGAGGAAGAGGGAGAAGGTTGGCATTAGAGGAGCGAAGCGTGCGGGCTGGGTTGTAGCAGGAGAGTAGCGAGGTGAGGTAGGAAGAGGCAAGGGGATTGACTGCTTTAAAACCGACGGTGAGGAGTTTCTGTGTGATGTGGAGGTGGATAGGCTACCCCTGGAGGTTCTTAAGGTGGGGGGAAACACGGCTTGAACATTTTTATAGAAAAACGATCCAGGTAGCGGAGTGAAGTATGGACCGGAATGGGGAAGAGACAAGAGGCAGGGAATCCAGCAAGGAGGCTGACCCGGTAATCAAGGCGGGAGAGGATAAGTGATTGGATCGACCTGGTGACAGTTTGGATGGAAAGGACGGATTTCAGCGATGCCGTGAAGGTCGAACCGACGGGATTTAGCGCCGGCTTGAATACGTGGGTTGAACGAGAGAGAGGAGTCAAGGTTAATGTCAAGGTTACGTGCTCGTGAGACAGGAAGGATGATGGTAGCGTCTACAGTGATGGGAAGGTGAGGGGGAGGACAGGGTGGGAAGATAAGAGGTTCAGTTTTAGCTATATTAAGTTGGAGGTGATGAGAGGACATCCAAGTAGAGATGTCTTGATGTCAAGGAGGAAATTGGAGAGGTAGATTTGGGTAGCAGCCACACAGAGCCATGGAGCGAATGAGTTCTCCAATGATAATAATAATGTTGGTATTTGTTAAGCGCTTACTATGTGCAGAGCACTGTTCTAAGCGCTGGGGGAGATACAGGCTCATCAGGTTGTCCCACGTGAGGCTCACAGTCTTCATCCCCATTTTACAGATGAGGGAACTGAGGCCCAGAGAAGTGAAGTGACTTGCCCACAGTCACCCAGCTGACAGGTGGCAGAGCTGGGATTCAAACCCATGACCTCTGACTCCCAAGCCCAAGCTCTCTGCTCTCGTTATATCCCGGCTAGACTACTGTGTCGGCCTTCTCTCTGACCTCCCTTCCTCCTCTCTCACCCCGCTCCGGTCTATTCTTCACTCCGCTGCCCGGCTCATCTTCCCGCAGAAACGATCCGGGCCTGTCACTCCCCTTCTTAAACGACTCCAGTGGTTGCCTATCGACCTCCGCTCCAAACAAAAACTCCTCACTCTAGGCTTCGAGGCTCTCCATCACCTTGCACCTTCCTACCTCTCCTCCCTTCTCTCTTTCCACCGCCCACCCCGCACGCTCCGCTCCTCCGCCGCCCACCTCCTCACCGTCCCCCGTTCTCACCTATCCCGCCGTCGACCCCCGGGCCACGTCCTCCCTCGTTCCCGGAACGCCCTCCCTCCTCACCTCCACCAAACTGATTCTCTTCCCCTCTTCAAAACCCTACTTAAAACTCACCTCCTCCGAGAGGTCTTCCCAGACTGAGCTCCTCTTCTCCCTCTACTCCCTCTGCCACCCCCCCTTCACCTCTCCGCAGCTAAACCCTCTTTTCCCCCTTTTCCTCTGCTCCTCCCCCTCTCCCTTCCCCTCCCCTCAGCACTGTACTCGTCCGCTCAACTGTATATATTTCCGTTACCCTATTTATTTTGTTAATGAATTGTACATCGCCTCGATTCTATTTAGTGCCATTGTTTTTACGAGACGTTCTTCCCCTCGACTCTATTTATCGCCATTGTTCTCGCCTGTCCGTCTCCCCCGATCAGACCGTAAGCCCGTCAAACGGCAGGGACCGTCTCTATCTGTTGACGACTTGTTCATTCCAAGCGCTTAGTACAGTGCTCTGCACATAGTAAGCGCTCAATAAATACTATTGAATGAATGAATGAAAAGCCCGGGCTCTTTCCAGTGAGTGGGGATAGATGGAGACCAGAAGGGGACCCAGAACCGAACCCTGAGGGACCCCCACAGATAGGGGGTGGGAGGCAGAGGAGGAGCCCAAGAAAGAGACTGAGAATGAGCGGCCAGAGAGAGAGGAGGAGAACCGGGAAAGAACAGTTTCAGTGAGGCCGAGCTTGGGAAACACTTCCAGAAGAAGGGGATGTTCGACAATGTCCAAGGCAGCTGAGAGGCTGAGGAGGATTAGGATAGAGAAGAGACAGCTGGATTTGGCAAGAAGGAGATCATCGGTGACCTCTGAGAGGGCCGTTTGGGTGAAATGAAGGGGACGGGAGCTTGATTGGAGGGGGTCGAGGAAAGAATCGGAGGAGAGGAACTTGAGGCAGCAGGTGTGGACAACTCCCTCAAGGAGTTTGGAGAGGAATGGTAGGAGGGAGAGGGGACGATAACCGGGGGGAACCGGGGGGTCAAGGGAGGGATGTTTTAGAATAAGGGAGACGTGAGCGTGTTTGAAAGCAGGGGGAAGAAGTCACTGGAGAGTGAACGGTTGATGATGGTGGTCACTGGGGAACAACACACCGGAGAATGAATCGTTGAAGATGATGGGGGAGGGCAGGTGGAAGGGGGGAAGAGCTTGGATAAGGAGTGAAGGGACGGGGTAGGATGCGCAGGTGGCGGGGGTGGATTTTGAGAGGAGACGGGAGATGGTCTCGAGATACCGCTGGGAAAGATGGGAGAGTTGAAGAAGGGGCAGGGGAGATTTTAGGGAGATCATGCCTGAGAGTTTCCATTTTCTCAATGAAGTAGGTAGCCAGGTCACTGGGGGCAAGGGATGGGGGATCTGGGGGGTTAAGGAGGGAGTTAAATGTCTGGAACAACTGAGGAGGGCAATGGGCATGGGTGTCAGTAAGGATGGAGAAATAATTTTGCCGGGCAGAGTTGAAGCACGCAAGATTCATTCATTCATTCATTCATTCATTCATTCAATAGTATTTATTGAGCGCTTACTATGTGCAGAGCACTGTACTAAGCGCTTGGAATGAACAAGTCGGCAACAGAGAGAGACAGTCCCTCCCCTTTGACGGGCTTAAAGTCTAATCGGGGAGACGGACAGACAAGAAGAATGGCAATAAATAGAGTCAAGAGTGAACTTGAGGTGGACGAGGTCAGCCCGACATCTGCATTTCCTCCGGCAGCGCTCTGCGGCTCGTGCACGGGAGCTAAGGAGGTGGACTGTGGAGGTGATCCAGGGCTGTGGGTTAGGGGTACGAGATCAGCGAAGAGATAGGGGAGCCAGTGTGTTGAGTTCGGTAGAGAGGGTGGTGTTGAGGGTGTCAATTTGAACCTTTGACCAAACTGGACCAGGCTTTTCTCATTTCTCACTGGACTAATAATAATAATAACGTCGGTATTTGTTAAACGCTTACTATGTGCAGAGCACTGTCCTAAGCGCTGGGGTGGATACAGGGTCATCGGGTTGTCCCACGTGAGGCTCCCAGTCTTAATCCCCATTTTACAGATGAGGTAACTGAGGCACAGAGAAGTTGTGACTTGCCCACAGTCACACAGCTGCCAGGTGGCAGAGCAGGGATTCGAACTCATGACCTCTGACTCCCAAGCCCATGCTCTTTCCACTGAGCCACGCTATCGTATCAGCTTCCTTGCCTTTTTTTTAGTGACATTTGTTAAGCGCTTACTCTGTGCGAAGCACTGTTCTAAGCACTGGGGAGGATGCAAGGTGATCAGGTTGTCCCATGTGGGGCTCACAGTCTTAAGCCCCATTTTACAGATGAGGGAACTGAGGCACAGAGAAGTGAAGTGACTGGCCCAAAGTCACCCCGCTGACAAGTGGTGGAGCCGGGATTAGAACCCATGACCTCTGACTCCCATCCCCAGGCTCTTTCCACTGAGCCACGCTGCTTTTCATTGTCTCCCTGCCTCCAGCTGCTCCCTTTTTGTGTGGTATATATTAAGGGCTTACTGTGTGCCAGGCACTGTATTGAGTGCTAGGTTAGATAATAATAATAATGATGGTATTTCCTAAGCGCTTACCATGTGCCAAGCACTGGACTAAACACTGGGCGAGATAAAATGTAATCAGGTTGTTCCACATGGGGCTCACAGTCTTATTCCCCATTTTACAGATGAGGTAACTGAGGCACAGAGAAGTTAAGTGACTTGCCCAAGGTCACACAGCTGATAAGCGGCGAAGCCGGGATCAGAACCCACGACCTCTGACTCCCAAGCCCGGGCTCTTTCCACTGTGCCATGCTGCTAGTTGGACACGGTCCCTGCCCGACATGGGGCTCACAGTCTTCATCCCCATTTCACAGATGAGGGAATGGAGGCACAGAGAAGTGCACCGACTTGCCCAAGGTCACGCAGCAGATGAGCGGCGGAGCCGGAATTAGGTCCTTCTGACTCCCAGGCCCGCGCCCCATCCACGAAGCCGTGCCGCTTCCCGTCCTTCCGCTCCCATCCCGTTTTGACGATCGGCTGCTGTATAATAATAATGATGACGATGACATTGGTTAGGCGCTTACTAGGTGCCAAGCACTGTTCTAAGCACCGGGGTCGATACAAGGTAATGAGGTTGTCCCACGTGGGGCTCACAGTCTTCATCCCCATTTCACAGAGGAGGAAACTGAGGCCCAAAGAAATGAAGTGATTGGTCCTAAGTCCCGCAGCAGACGAGCGGCGGAGCCGGAATTAGGTCCTTCTGACTCCCGGGCCCGCGCCCCATCCACGAAGCCGTGCCGCTTCCCGTCCTTCCGCTCCCATCCCCTTTTGACGATCCGCTGCTGTATGGATCACCTCCTGGGAATGTCCCGGACCCTTACGTTCCTCCCCTCCTGACAGCGCTCCAGTGACTTCCCATTTCCTTTGGCATCAAGTAAAAATTCCTCTCAATCCGTCTGATGGCTCGCCGCTACCTCTCCTCACCCTCATAATAATAACGTTGGTATTTGTTAAGCGCTTACTAGGTGCCGAGCACTGTTCTAAGCGCTGGGGTAGACACGGGGGAATCAGGATGTCCCACATGGGGCTCACGGTCTTAATCCCCATTTTACAGATGAGGTAAATGAGGCCCAGAGAAGTGAAGTGACTTGCCCACCTGGCAGCTGCCGCTGGGGCTCCTTTCCAGCCCTCTCTCTTCATTTCTCCCCAGCTCATTTTGACCTCTACCTCGCTCTCAACCCTCCCACCTCCAACTTTCCTTCAGTAGTATTTACTGAGCGCTTACCATGTGCAGAGCACTGTAATAATAATGTTGGTATTTGTTAAGCGCTTACTATGGGCAGAGCAACTGTTCTAAGCGCTGGGGCGGATACAGGGTCATCAGGTTGTCCCACGTGAGGCTCCCAGTCTTCATCCCCATTTTACAGATGAGGCCACTGAGGCCCAGAGAAGTGAAGGGACTTGCCCACGGTCACCCAGCTGACAAGCGGCAGAGGCGCATTCGAACCCATGACCCCTGACTCCCAAGCCCGGGCTCTTGCCACTGAGCCGCGCTGCTTCACTGTACTAAGCGCTTGGAATGTAACTTCCCGCTCACATCGTTGGGACTGCGACCCTCACCCTCGTCCGGCCGACGGCTGCTCTCCCTCCTCCTCCGAGGCTTCTCCGATGAACTCCCAGCCGGCCAAGTCCCATCGGCTGCCTCGAACCCGTGGCCCGGTGGCAAGAGGCCCCGGCCCGGGACCAGCCGCGTGACCTTGGGTGGGTCACTTCACTTCTCTGTTTCTCCGTTTCCTCATCTGGAAAAGGGGGAATCGATTAGCTGCCCTCCCTCCTGCTTAAACTGCGACGCTGGCGATGCCTATTTGTCCTGTTTTTGTCGTCTGTCTCCCCCCTTGTAGACTGCGAGCCCGCTCTTGGCTAGGGATTGTCTCTATCTGTTCCCCAGTTGTCCATTCCAAGCGCTTAGTACAGTGCTCTGCACAGAGTAAGTCCTAAATACGTACGATTGAATGAATAAATGAACTAGGAACCCCAAGTGGGACTGTTTCTGACCTGGTTATCTAGTAATAATAATAAAATGATATTTGTTAAGCGCTTACTATGTGCCAAGCACTAGTCTAAGCACTGGTACCTACCACAGTGCTTGGCACAGGGTAAGTGAAACAAAACGTCCTAGTGGATAGAGTACAGGCCTGGGAGTCAGCAGGACCTGGGTTCTAATCCCGGCTCCGCCGCTTGTCTGCTGAGGGACCTTGGGCAAGACACCTCACTTCTCTGCGCCTCAGTTCCCTCGTCTGTAAAATGGGGATTGAGACCGTGAGCCCCACGTGGGGCAGGGACTGTGCCCAACCCTGAGATAACTGATACAGATGAGATAACTGAGGCACAGAGAAATTAAGTGACTTGCCCCAAGTCACACAGCTGGCAAGCGGCGAGCTTGCCCCAGGGCTGAGCACAGTGCCTGGCGCATAGTAAGGGCTTAACAAATACCACAATGAATTGTTATTAATAATAACCACAATTCCATCTAACCTCCTTCGGCACTTATAGACGTATCGTTAATTTGAGTGTCCCATTACCGCAACTGTAAATATTTTGGTGTCTCCCTCTCGCTCCCGTTAGTTTGCGAGCTCCTTGCGGGTGGCGCAAAAAAAAACCACACCTTAGATTTTTGTTATTCTCTCCCAAGCCCTAAATACTGTGCATTCCACCCAAAGGCTGCTCAATATAGGAGAAGCGGCGCGGCTCAGTGGAAAGAGCCCGGGCTTGGGAGTCGGAGGTCGTGGGTTCGTATCCCGGCTCTGCCCCTTCTCAGCTGCGTGACTGTGGGCAAGTCACTTCACTTCTCTGCACCTCAGTTCCCTCATCTACGAAATGGGGATGAAGACTGTGCACCTCCCATGGGACAACCTGATGACCCGCCATCTCCCCCAGCGCTTAGAACAGTGCTCTGCACATAGTAAGCGCTTAACAAACTTATTGCCATTGTTCTCGTCTGTCCGTCTCCCCGATCAGACCGTAAGCCCGTCAAACGGCAGGGACCGTCTCTATCTGTTGCCGACTTGTTCATTCCAAGCGCTTAGTACGGTGCTCTGCACATAGTAAGTGCTCAATAAATACTATTGAATGAATGAATGAACAAATACCAACATTATTATTATGACCAGGCAGGGAACGTGTCTGCCGACCCCGTCGTACTGCACTCTCCCATGAACTTAGCACAGAGCAACCACTCAACGGATACCAGTGATAAAAAGGACTCTTTTTATCGCTTCTGTGATAAAGTCTATATTGTGTAACATACTTGTGAGACCCTAAATTTAAGCGTGGGCCTGAGATTGGTATTTTGGGGGACGATAGATACCCTTACAGCAGCAGGGAACCGATCTCCCCGGTGGGACTCTCTGTCGTCGGAGATATCGCGGAGGGGAGATGAGGAGATGGAACCGGAGGAAGCGAGTGGGAGATTACCGACTGCGGGGATTGCTAACTACCAACCGGTCTTTCCTTCTTCTCCCCCCACCCCCGTCTTATCCGCAAAGCCCCTCTCCCTTCTCAGACCTCGTTTTAGGCCGCAACGACGCACACCCTGACGTCTAGTTTTTTTGCACCGGGAATGGAAAAGAAGTTTCTTCTTCCCTCCAGATGGTAAACTCGTCATGGGCAGGGGAGACAATATATAACTATATATTACATATATATATAATAACTACATTGTACTCTTGATCCTATTTAGTCGCCATTGTTTCTACGAGACGTTCTTCCCCTCGACTCTATTTATCGCCATCGTTCTCGTCCGTCCGTCTCCCCCGATCAGACCGTGAGCCCGTCAAACGGCAGGGACCGTCTCTATCTGTTGCCGACGTGTTCGTTCCAAGCGCTTAGTATAGTGCTCTGCACGTAGTAGGCGCTCAATAAATACTATTGAATGAATGAGTACAGTGCTCTGCAGACTGTGAAGCCCATCAATGGGGAAGCAGCGTGGCTCAGTGGAAAGAGCCTGGGCTTCGGAGTCAGAGGTCATGAGTTCGACTCCCGGCTCTGCCACTTGTCAGCTGTGTGACGTTGAGCAAGTCACTTAACTTCTCTGTGCCTCGTTCCCCCATCTGTAAAATGGGGATTAACTGTGAACCTCACGTGGGACGACCTGATTACCCTGTATCTACCCCAGCGCTTAGAACAGTGCTCTGCACATAGTAAGCGCTTAACAAATAACAACATTCAATGAGCAGGGATCGTCTCTGTTGCCGAATTGTCCATTCTAAGCGCTTAGTACAGTGCTCTACACATAGTAAGCGCTCAATAAATACTCTTGAATGAATGAAGTACTCAATATGACTGCTTCTTTTTGTCAAAATGAACTTGGAGAAGTTCCAAGGAATCCTTCAGGGACATTACAACGAATTAATTAATTAATGTTGGTATTTAAGCGCTTATTATGTGCCAAGCAATAATAATAATAATAATAATGTTGGTATTTGTTAAGCGCTTACTATGTGCAGAGCACTGTTCTAAGCGCTGGGGGAGACACGGGGAATCAGATGGTCCCACGTGGGGCTCACAGTCTTCATCCCCATTTTCCAGATGAGGTCACTGAGGCACAGAGAAGCCTCCCAGGTGTACGGGTGAGTGCTTAGAACAGTGCTCGGCACATAGTAAGCGCTTAACAAATACCAACATTATTATTATTATTACCGGGTAATCAGGTGGTCCCATGTGGGGCTCACATTTTTTTAATCCCCAATTTTACAGATGAGGTAACTGAGGCACAGAGAAGTGAAGTGACTTGCCCAAGGTCACACAGCAGACAAGTGGCAGAGCCGGGATTAGAACCCACGACCTCTGACTCCCAAGCCCGGGCTCTTTCCACTGAGCTACGTTGCATAAAATGGGGATTAAATCCTCCTCCCTCCCAGACTGTAAACTCCACGTGGGACAGGGACTCTGTCCAATCTGATCGACCTGCATGGAATGACCGAATGAACATATGAATGTGGTTTTTAGTGTGGACCCCACAACCAGAGCTTCATTTTTTCTTTAAACGTTGGAAACGTTGATTTTTTTGGAATGAAAAGCCCTGAAGCAAATGAACTTTTCGGGGGAGTCCAGAAAGTGGTGGGGTTATGTCGATGCGGTCAGGGTTACCACATTAAATAATCATGGTCTTTGTTAAGGGCTTACTATGTGCCAAGCACTGTTTTAAGCGACTCCCAGCTCTGCCTCATATCAACTGTGTGACTCTGGGCAAGTCACTTCACTGTGCCTCAGTTACCTCATCTGTAAAATGGGGATTAAGACTGTGAACCCCACGTGGGACAACTTGATTACCTTGTATCTCCCCCAGCGCTTAGAACAGTGCTTGGCACATAGTAAGCGCTTAATAAATGCCATCATTATTATGATGCCGGCTGGATCATCTTAAAATGCAATTTGGAACACATTACTCCCCTCTTCAAAAACCCGTAACACTTACCCGTTTCTCTCCACGTCACACACCCGGCCGTCAGATTTAACGCTCTCCACCTGACTGGTCCTTACCTCCTTTAGTGGAAAGAGCCCGGGCTTGGGAGTCAGAGATGGTGGGTTCGAATCCCCGCTAGGCCGCTCGTCGGCCGTGTGCCTTTGGGCAAGTCACGTCACCGTGCCTCAGTGACCTCATCTGGAAAATGGGGATGAAGACTGCAAGCCCCAAGTGGGACAACCTGATCACCTCGTATCCTCCCCAGCGCTTAGTACGGTGCTTGGCACAGAATAAGCGCTTAACAAATGCCATCGTTTTTATTATTACTCTCCCACTGAATCTCAACTCGCTCTTTTTTCCTCCCAAACTAGCCTCCCAGGTGTACCCTGCTCTTAGCTTTTCCGCTTCCACCCCACTGCTTTAGCCCTCCCCGACACACTCAACTCCCTTCTCCCTTAAATCTGCCTTCACGTCCCTCCCCCTCCTCGCCTTCAAAACCACCTCAAACAAGCCCTTCTCCCCAAGAAGGGTCCCTTCTTGAACCCTCACCTCCCTATTTAGGTTCTTGCATTAACCACCCTTATTCCTCCAGAGTAACTACATTTTTTTAAATGGCATTCGTTCAGCACTTAATATATGGCACCGTACAAAGCCCTGGGGTCGATACGAGATCGTCAGGTTGGACAGAGTCCCTGCATCGCAGCCTTAATCCCCATTTTACAGATGAGGTGACTGAGGCCCAGAGAAATGAAGTGGCTTGCCCAAGGCCACAGAGCAGACGAGTGGCGAAGCCGGAATTAGAACCCAGGTCCTTCTGACTCCCAGGCCCGTGCGCTATCCACTAGGTCAGGCTGCTTCTCGATTTAGTCCACTTATTCATTTTTTGTTTACTTTGTTATACCCCTGTTTTCCTTCTCGTTCCCGTTAAATTTAGAGAATCGGGGTCTTTCCCGTCTCCACCGTCAGATTGTGTCTTAATAATAATAACTGATAATCATGATATCTGTTAAGCGCTTACTATGTGTCAGGCACAGTGACTCGCTCCCACGTCGAATATTAGCCCCAAGCACCTAAAGCGGTGGTGTTCAAAGACCGACGATGACACATTTGTGCCAGCCGAGTTAACAGAACTAGTAAGAGGAATAAATAAGTGTTCAAGCAAGACCATTTATTACTAAATTTCTAACACGTATTTTCAGACAGACGAGTCCCTTTACAGCATACAAAATAAATACGGGGGTTGGTTATGTGACTTTTAGGGTGGAGATGCCGGTTCTCAGGAGAATTACAAGCGAATTAAGTAGACAGGAAGGCGGAAAATCTCCGGCGTCTTTGAAAGCAGAAAACAGAAACAGAAAACCAGTTCCACAGTTTTTACCACCGTCTCCCTGTTCACTGGTCATCCACCGCGGAATCCTTCCTCGCCGATAATGCTTCAAACACCGCCCTGCAGCCTCGTTCTAGAAACTCAGTCACGGAGCCGGGGAATAAGGCGGGAAAGATTTGCTTTAAATTAGCGCGAGCGCCAACTGTACGTCAGTGCACTTTAATCCACTACGTCCCTCGGAGTAAACGACCCTTCCCGGCGCGTCCGCCTCCAGTTCAACTGCGCTCATCTTAAAGGAAAGCGGCCCCGGGGCGGAAACGGGCCCGCCGGGAGGAAGAAAGCCGGTGTGGGATGGCGGGGCGTTTCCCGACATGGGCAGACGGGGACTTTAGGTGAAAGGGGTCAGCTTGGCTCTGAGTCTCTCCATCCTGGTGGGAAGGAGGCCGACCATCTCCCGGCTGAGCTCCAGCTCCGTCTCCACGGCCGGGACGGCCTCCGGGTGCTTCTCGCAGTAGTCGACGAGGGCCGTGTAGTAGGCCAGGGACGTCTGCATGTTCTCCAGCTCCTTCCGGCCCTCGCCGGGGATGAGCTTGCCGTAGAGGCGGGCGATGTGGAACTTGGCCACCATGGCGGGGCGGAGGACGTCCTCCTCCAGCTGCTCGGGGAAAGCCCGGTCGGGGCCCCTCAGGGAGTCGAGGAAGAGCCGGTAGTACTTGATGGCCGCCTGGGCGAGGGAATTGATCTTCTTCACCGTGTGGGGGTCCAGCTCCTCCAGCTTGTTGGCCAGCGCCACTTTCAGATCCATCATCTCGTAGAAGGTCTCGGCCAGCTCGAACTGAAGCTGCCTGTTGATCAGGAGGTAATACTGGGGGTTCAGGTCGGCGCTGAGGGGCTCCAGCATGTCGATTCTACGCTTGTGCATCTTGCACCGCCGCTCGTAGTCGTCTTCGAAGAACGCCAGCGCCTTAAATAAGGCGCTGTGGTCCTGGACGATTTCGATGTGATCGGTCACGTGCCCGTCGACCTGGAAGTACTCTTTCGCCTCCGAGACGTAGTTCTGACCCACTAAAAACACCTCCCGGGCTTCTTGGAAATCTAAAGGGCTCGTGCAGCTCACTTTCTCTTCCAGGGCCAAAATAGAGTCACGCATGTCACTGGTTCCGAACAGGACGGCTTTCTTCCTGCCGTTCTCTTTCTCGTCCTCTTCGCTTTTCCTTCGGGCCTTAAGCTCGCCCTGTTTATCGGGATCGAGTTCCCCGATGTTATCCTGAAACAAAAGGGCCACGTGAAACGAAGGAAGTCCAACACTTAAGAGAGAAGCAGACCGTTCCCTAAATGAAAAGTAAAACAAAACACACCAGACCTCAGCCTCGGGAGGTGTTGAACACAAAACCTTCCTTACACACCAGCTTAAAAACGATAAGCACGTTTCGATAACGGATGGCAAAACGGACCCGCCTGGATGAACCCAGGAAGTAGCGATCGATCAGGGGTATTTATGGAACACTTACTCTCCGCCAGAGCACCGTTCTAAGCGTGTGGGAGAGTACGACACAACAGATTTAGCGGGCACATTCCCTGACCGTGCGTTTATAGGCTAGAGGGAGAGACAGACATTAATATGAATAATTTGCAATAAATAATTTTAAAATATACACATTAGTCCTACGGGGTTGGGTGGGGAGGGGGATGACTATCCAATGTCTGAAAGTCACAGATCCAAGTGTGTGTCTGCTAAGTCGGTTTTAGTGTACGCTCCCACGCGCTTGGGACAGTGCTCTGCACACAGTAAGTGCTCAGCAAATACTGATAGGAATATGTGGTTATAAAAAATGGACTCTATTGAGTCAGGCATTTGAGGCGCGTGACAAAAGCCAAAAAAAACCAAAACCTGACAAAAATCTTTGTTAGCAGAGGCCCCAGCTTCTAATCCCAGCCCTACGGCTCTCCTGCTGTGTGACCCCGGGCAACTCAATAGGCAGTTGGCTAAATCCAGCAGTTGAGGTACCGAAATACACAATGCCAACTTCCGTGATTCGGTCAAGAAGTGGAAAGTGAAACTCGCTTTCATGAGGCTCTTTCTAGTGGCCCTTTCATTTTCCAAATCAGTGTCTTTTAAGAGTACTGTACACATTCTGCTCAACGGGCAGAGGTTTGGCCCAACTGCCCTTAGAAGGTGCTTGGTAAACGCCGTCCGTTGATGACGACTACGCAGCCAGGTCGAATAGCGCAGAACCCGACATGCCGACTGCGCTAAGGGTGAGCCAGAGCAGCACAGGAGTTGCATTTTTAACTGCCTGTCCACCCGTGTAGCTTTCTTTTTTTCCAGTCCTTAGTATCTCTACTCACTCCTGCATTAGTGGAAAAAAAAAAACTGTGGTCTTTTCAGCTATTCCAAAAGGTCTTCTTAGCAGTTAAGTTGGATTTTACCCAATTCAGGCCACAGTTGTGTGGAACTTTGTGAAACTGAAATGGAAGAAACATCTGATCATTTCAGGGCTCCACGTCCTGAATTTTAAGCAGCTGTCACTGGTGAAGAAAAACAAGAATTTCCCCAATTTTATGTTGTCATCCATTCTGTACTCTTACAGGAAAAGGGTAGCCATCTCTATTACCTCTAGAGATTTCCGAGCGTTCTGCAGGAGATTCAAGCAGTACTTAATCCAGCACCTTGCGATTTCAGCTTTTCTCTGGTGAAGATCCTGCTGATCTTGTTCGGCTTGGGCTGTCAACGCATACAAAACGGCACATCTTTTAGCACGAAACGACAGCTAAAATTGAAGGCGTTCTTCATTTTCAGACTTCTACAATTCAATTCTAGAATCTGGTGGAATTACTTCCTTCTATTGAACGGGAAAGACGATCCGTTTTTAGCCGCAAACCCAAGTTTCCCTGACTTCAAAAATCAAGGCTCTTCCCACCTTCAGATGGAATTATTATTTCTAGAGTGACAATGGGAAAGACATTTAATTAAGACACCAGTCCAAGGGAACTGAACAAACCACACAAAATTAGCATCCCGCCATCTGACCAGAGCCTAAAAACCTAAATCTGCCCATTATATCAAATATTGGACAAGAATGAACTCCAAGTTACAGCGTCACAAGGTCTCTGTGGGTCACTAAAGTTTGGCTGCAAGTAAATGATTGCATTCTCTCAGCCTACCGATATAAATAGCTAGGGAAGGAAAAGCAAGTGTGGCTTCGTTATTTTCTTAACGCACTTTACGGATATTCGATTTCCTCTTTTCTAAAGCTGTTCTTTTTGGGTGCTTGTGTCCTTAGAGATCAAGTAGCTCATAGGTTCCTCAGAGCTACATAATATGGGATCGATTAGCCTAAATTATAGAATTTAAATGAGTTTATATGCTTTTACAAAACGTACCAAGGCAATTTAAGCAACTTACAATATTGTTTCTCTTTAAATTCTTCATTCATAATTTTTTGGGGGTATTTGTTAAGCGATTTATGACAGGCACTATACCAAGCACTGGGGGGAGATACCAGCTAATCAGGTATCTATATGCCCCACATGGGGCTCACAGTCTTAATCCCCATTTTACAGCTGAGGGAACCGAGGCACAGAGAAATTAAGTGACTTGCCCAAGGTCACAGAGCAGACACGTGGCGGCGCCGGGATCAGAACTCAAGTCCACCCAGGCGCAGGCTCTAACCACTAGGCCACGCTCCTTCAGAGGCACGCTCACAAAATTTTGAAACCTCAAGAGGATGTGTAAAGAAACCATGAAATGTGTGAGGTTTGAAACTCTAAATGAGTAGGAACTAACCAAACAAGGGAGACTCACAGAACTAAATACAGGCCTTAAGGAAAAGAAGCGCTTACCCCTGAAGTTACCATGGATTCACACTCACTTTGAAGGCCAAAAGATGTTTTTAAACTAACACCGCAGATCCATTCATTTAAAACCTTTAGTTTTTTGTTTGTTTTTTTAAAAAAGCCCTATCGACTCACGGCTTTCCGCAGATGAAATCTGTTCAGTTTGACTAAAGATGACACTGGCAGCTGACAGGCAGTGCCTGGACTCCATAAAGCATTGCTGTGGAAAGAGGACACAGGAGTCAGGCACCTAATATCGCCGCTTCAGCATCACGCGGGCATGATAAAATCAGAGATGCCAGAAAATGAATATAAAACACTGGTAAGGGGGTTCACCCAAACGCCCTCCCAATCTCAAGAATGCGGGCCAACTTCAGTATGGCCGATCGATCTATTAGTCGTGCTTCCTGAGCACTTACCGTGCGCGGAGCGCTGTACTGAGCGCTTGGGAGAGACCAACGACGGCAAAATGACAGACACATCCCCTGCCCACAGTGAGCTCTACAGTGAAGAGATCCTACAGTTCCCAAAACGTTACTCTAAGAGCTCACTGAAGGCCAGTTTTATCAGGGGTTGAATCAAGCGATCTTGTTTACCGAGCACCTGCAGGACGCCGAACGTCTAGGTGAGCGCAAGAGGATTAGTATATAGGCTCCCTGTCTTCGGAGACTTTACGGTCTAGCACGGGAGCGGACGCTGAAATAAATTACAGGCGGGAGGAAGTAAGAGAGTAATAAGTGTACAGCTGAGGCGTGCATAAGGGCTACAGGAAGTTGGGAGTACTTTAAGTGCTTATGAGGCAGAGAAGTGTTGAAGCGGCAGCGGCGATTGGGGGGAGGGGAGGTTTATGGTGGGGGAGATCTGAAATTAACTGGGGGAAGTGATTGCTGAAGGGTTTTAGAGGTGTGATCTGTCAGCTAGGAAGGGGGAGGGCCCCTCCCTCTGTTCCAGGCAGGCCACGAGAAGAGGCTGGGGGCTGGAAATGTCATGGAGGAGAAACAAAACAAAAAAACAACAACAGGACTTATTCACCACCCCAGCAAAGAATGTGTGATTAAGGGAAAAATCAGAGGGGGAAAAAAAACAAAAACCTTTTTAATTTCAACAGTGGTTCGTTTCTCCTTAATGGAGCCAACAAGAGAAAATAGTGCACCGCGCTCTGAAAGTTGACAAAAAAGAGGGAAAAGAGTAAGGGATTTCACTGGTTAAGGGAGAAGAGAAAAAGCCCTCTCCTTCTTTCCTTGAGATTCAAATCTGGGCACTGGGCAGGAAAAGTTTGGCTGATTTGAATCATCTGAAAGACGCGAAAGACGCATAAGAAGCGCTCTAATAAGAGGGCTTCAATTTGATTGAATTTACTGTGCACCTGGGAACAAACGGGTGCCTCCCGCCGCTGTGAAGCTTAAGTGCGATGTCCGGCCACACAGCCAATGACACCCCTTAATTGGGGAGGGGTAAATTAACGAGATCACAGGTGAACTTTCCAATGGATCTTCAAAAATGGTCAAAGGTACAGAGAGCGATAACCTGGGCTGGAACGGCACCTCACCGTGGAAATGAATGGTTCTGAAATGAACCCTTCTGGCGGGAACCCTGGATTTCTGGGCAAATGAAGGCAGGCGGGAGGGCAAACACCCACCCCAATCGCAGCTGCCGGCCGTAACCGGGAGCGGCTAGCTTAGGGGATGCCAGATGAGACTTTTCCTAAAGACTGCTGAAGTGCCCTATCATCTCCAGATGCTTCCCATCCACGTCAACTTTGCTTTACCAAGGTTTACAGCCAGTCCTTCAGAGGGAGTAAAAGTCCCCCGTGAAGAAACACTTGCATTATTATTATAATATTATTATATCTCTATGATACTAACGGCAGGTCTGACATTGCATCTGTGGGACATGACCGACTCTCCCCCTACTTCACCATTCATTCATTCAATCGTTTTACTGAGCGCTTACTGTGCGCAGAGCACCGTACTAAGTGTTCGGAAAGTACAATTCGGCAACAGATGGAGACGATCCCTGTCCAATGACGGGCTCACAGTCTAGAAGGGGGAGACAGACAATAAAACAAAACAAGTAGACAGGCATCACTACCATCAAAATAAAGAGAATTATAGATATATACACATCAATAAAATAATTAGAATAATAAATATGTACAAGTATACACAAGTGCTGTAGGGCGAGGGAGGGGGTAGAGCAGAGGGAGGGAACAGGGGCGTGGGGAGGAGACGAGGAGCCGGGGGAAAGGAGGGCTCAGTCTGGGAAGGCCTCTTGGAGGAGGTGAGCTCTCAGGAGGGCTCTGAAGAGGGAAAGAGAGTTAGTTGGGCGGAGGTGAGGAGGGAGGGCGTTCCAGGACGGCGGGAGGACGTGGCCCAGGGGTCGACGGCGGGATAGGCGAGAACGGGCGACGGTGAGGAGGTGGGCGGCGGAGGAGCGGAACGTGCGGGGTGGACTGTAGGAGGAGAGAAGGGAGGTGAGGTAGGAGGGGGCAAGGGGATGGACAGCTTGGAAGCCAAGGGTGAGGAGTTTCTGTTTCGTGTGAAGACGGATAGGCAACCACGGGAGATTTCTGAGGAGGGGGGTGACGTGCATAGAGCATTCCTGTAGAAAGAGAATCCAGGCAGGAGAGTGAAGTACGGACTGAAGCGGGGAGAACTCTATCCACAAGCAAATGAGAAGCGGCATGGCCTAGTGGAGAGAGCCCGGGCCTGGGAGTCGGAAGGACCTGGGTTCTAATCCCAGCTTCACCACTTGTCTGCTGTGGGACCTTGGGCAACTCACTTCACTTTCTCTGTGCCTCAGTTCCCTCATCTGTAAAATGGGGTTTGAGACCGTGAGCCCCACATGGGACAGGGACTGTGTCCTATCTGATGAGCTTGCCTATCTGATGAGTTTGTAAGTACCCCAGCACCTAGTACAGTGCCTGGCACATAAGCGCTTTAAAAAAAAAAAATGTTCCCTAACTCTTGCGACCCAGGCCTAATGCATAGTGAAAATATGCACTCTGGATATATTTAGAATAGTGTCCCAGCATACTGGAGATGGAATTGCACGAGTGAAGGTTAATAGAGAAAACCATCAGGAACCGGTTAAATAGGGAAACTGCACCTTAGGAGTTAGAAGAAAACGGGAGACGGTTTAGTAGCGATTCTAGTGATGATTCTTCAGCTCGTTGTGCTCACCGATTATTGTAATCTGCTCCTTCTCTGGGCCTAAATGATAGCCTAACCTTCCGGCATCGTAATGAGAGGCTCTGCTGAAATGCCACGGGAAACAAGGGCTCGCTGACGATGCTCAACTTCGCATTTAACTATTTAATATCGAACGAACACCAGAGCTTGTACTCTCCCGAGCGCTCGGCGCCAGGGCCTGCACACAGCAAATTCTCAATCAATACGACCGAAGGAATGAACTGTCACCGCCAAGCGGGACAGTTTTAAACAGAAACCTTCGAGAGCGTCAGGTTTAACAACTAAGTGGCACGAATTCGAAGGGTAAAATGCAAAAGGGCCATTATATAACCAATTTATGAAAACAGATGGTGAGCAGGAGTCTAATTCCCAATTCAGTTCTGTTGGGAGCTCAGATATCTGCAGCAAAGTTGTGTGAGATACAGAGATACAAAACGTGAGACCGCGGTTGTGAAACGGTCACTGGGTTGCAAAGCGACACCCAGAACATCCCTTGGTTATACGGAGAGCACCCTACAGCTTGAAAGTATTAAAGACTGGGAATGTGAGTAGACAGAGGCAGCTGGGGATCGAATAACCGAGGGGGGGAGTAGCACAAATAGAAAAGAGGACGCTGAGTTTACAGGAAAAGAAATAAGCCACGTAGGAGTACATCAAAAGATCAGAAAACGCACGCTCAAAGAATGGAAGGGAGACCACAAGAGGTGCCTCGATTAAAAGCTGAGCCGCTCAGAAAGAAAATAACTGAAACATCACATGAGGACATTTATCGGACAGCCTTCTGTTATGAAAGTTCTGATAAAAGTTATTATACTGCTGTCACCTAGAGAACATTACGGGACTACGGAGAGATAAGAAGTCTTATCTCCAGCTGAGATTATCCCGCATCTTTCGAACCCCCACCGGACGGATACGAAGCCTCCGCAGTTGCAAAACGCGCTTAAAAACTCTTCAGAATCTGCCCTCCGAACTTACAATCTTCACCTCCGATTTACGATTCGGGTGGGGAAGTGGCATCCGGTTAACAGTTTAGGGCACTGAAGCAGAGGCGATGCAATCCCCCCAGCTCTGTCAGAACACGGGCGAGGTGACGCCACGGCTTTGAAAGGCCTAACAGTGACGCGCAAATTCTGGATTCCCGTCGCAACTCTCCAACGGTCCGGGTCCGAGAGCGGAGATGCGTACCTCGTTGAGATAATACTGCGATAAAGTAGCCGCATTGATAGCCCACTCCACCGGATGGTAGCCATCGAACTCGAGCTGGCGCTTCAGGGTGGTGTGACAATACTGCGCGGCCTTCTCGGTCATATTCAAGTGCTGGTAGACCTGGGCTAGGTAGTACAGGGTATGGGTGTAGGCCTTCTCAAATCTGCAAAGACATCATCTCTCGATTTAACCGGCCCACTCCCCCCCACTCCTCGACCACGCGCGTCAACCAACGCGGCCCACTAGCCGACGGCTACCTTTTCGATCTCTCCTGTTCGGAAAGCTTCTCTTCTTCGGGCAGAAAGTGCTCACAGGGATCAAGGGGAGGGTTTCCGATCTACAACAGAACAAAGTCCGTTGGCTCTGCGGCGGAGATTCTGCTCCTTCTGCTGGAGGGACGGGGAAACACAACCTCGGCATGTTCTGAAGTTAACGCGGGGCGCGTTTGTTTGGAGGAAAGAGATAGACAGTCGTTTCCTTTTTGAATCACGAACACCACTCCCTGCAATTTCACCTCATCGCGACTTGATCCGTCGGCGACGGTCAACCACCACAAATGGGTTTCGCTTTCCCGAGATCGGCTAGCGCTCGCGAGAAGCGGCGTGGCCTCCTGGAGAGAGCCCGGGCCTGGGGGTCAGAGCTCTGATTCCGGCTCCGCCACCTGCCTGCTGTGTAACCTTGGCCAAGTCACTTGCCTGCTCTGTGCCTCGGTTTTCTCATCTGTAAAACGGGGGGGCCGGGGGGGGGGGTTCATTGCCTGTTCTCCCTCCTGCCGGGACCGTGTCTGACCTGTCTTTTATCTACCCCAGCATTCAGTACAGGGCTTGGCCTACAGAAAGAGCTTACACAAGACCACATTTGCACCAGAGGCGGCTATTCCTAAGTGTCGACACCTAGGATTGGAAAAGTGAAGAGTATCCATATTTCTGAATTCAGAGAAAGAAGCAGTCTGCCCCTAAGGCAGATCTCCACCGAGACCCTGCTGGGGCGTAACCCTGCTGGGGCACTTTTATTCCACAGCCCAGTCGACATTATCCAACTTATCTAAGCGATGAGGATGTTTAAAGCACTGCTTTGTAAGCAGTAAAAACAAATAAATGGCCTTTCCCTCTAAACTGTAAGCTCACCGTGGGCAGGGCATTTAGACTGACAAGCCCGTTTTGGGGCAGGGAATGTCTCTATCTGTTGCCGAATTATACACTCCAGAGCTTAGCACAGTGCTCTTCTCATAGTAAGAGCTCAATAAATACTACTGAACGAACAAATGTGTCTATTGACTCCGTCAGATTGTACTCTCCGTCAATCGATCAAATTTCTTGAGTGCTTGCTGCGTGCAGCGCACTCTACTAGACGCTTGGGAGAGTAGGCCGTTGCAATAGAATACGAATACGATTGATTGTTTCGAAGAAAGCTCCGCCCACTTAGTTCTACTGTCTTTTGCTGCATTTTCATGGACACGGTGTGCGAAAGACACGCTCACTCAGAGGTACAATCTCACGGTCAGCACCTGTCTTCTAATCAAGGGCCAGCTCTCCTAAGTATTACCCTAAAACAGTTCCGCGTTCAACCCAAAAAGTTTTACTTCAAGAATCTTCGGTCTCATTTTGCCAATCGATACCACAATATTAGCAATAGGTTACCTGATCAGGGAGCCCGTAAATACAACAGTACAGAAAATTGCAGCAAAAGATTTCACCAAAACAGTCTCAGTGGGAAACTCTTCCCTCTTCCCTCCCTCCCTCGGTTGTCCCTTCTGCTGAGAGGTAAATGTAATAGATTCCCTGTCGAAACCAACCTGACCTTTGAAACCTTAAAAATCTTCTGGATCTCTTCGTGACGCAACACTTAAAAAGCTGCATGTTCACACTGTCAACACTTCTTACTACCAAGGAGACCAACCCCAAACTTTAGTCTCAAAATGAAGCATCCTACCTCTTTCATGTATTGGTTGTATAACGCCTCGGCTGATTCTAGGTAGGTCTGGGCCGTTTCAATTTCGCTTCTTTCAGACCAAAGGATTCCCAGGTTGTTCTACGAGGCAAAAAGGAGAAATTGATATTATTCATTCATTCAATAGTATTTACTGAGCGCTTACTATGTGCAGAGCACCGTACTAAGCGCTTGGAACGGACAATTCGGCAACAGATAGAGACGATCCCTGCCCACTGACGGGCTCACAGTCTAATCGGGGGAGACGGGCGGACAAGAGGATTCGGATTAGGGGGAAAGTTTACCGTTGTTCACGTCACGTTAGTTTTACGAATGAAAAAAGTAGTACCCCTGTACTCTATATTTTAGCCTATGGATAATAATAATCACATCGGTATTTGTTAAGCGCTTACTCTGTGCAAAGCACCGTTCTAAGCGCTGGGGGGGGGATGCAAGGTGATCATGTCATCCCAGGTGGGGCTCACAGTCTTCCTCCCCATTTCCCAGATGAGGTCGTTAAGGCCCAGAGAAGTGAAGTGACTTGCCCAAAGTCACACAGCTGACGAGCAGTGGAGCCGGGAGCCTCCTCTCAAAATCCCCCCCCCCCCGCTCCTGTGCCTCCAACCACATCCCTTCGCACCTTGTCAAAACACCTGACCCCCCTCCCCAACCACTTCACCTACTCACTTGCCAACGGCTTCTTCGCCACTGCTCTCACACATGCTCAAATCTCCCCATCCTAAAAATAATAATAAAAAAAACCCTCCCTGGACTCCACCTGCCACTCCTCTCTCTACTCCTCCAGTGAGCCGTCCCCCTTCACTCCACATACACGGCCCTCTCTGGGGTCACCCAGGAGAAAGCAGCAGCCAACACCACTCCCTGCAGCGTGAGAAGCATCGTGGCTCAGTGGAAAGAGCCCGGGCTTTGGAGTCGGAGGTCATGGGTTCGAATCCCGGCTCTGCCACTTGTCAGCTGTGTGACTGTGGGTGAGTCACTTCACTTCTCTGGGCCTCGGTTCCCTCACCTGTAAAATGGGGATTAAGACGGTGAGCCCCACGTGGGACAACCCGATTCCCCTGTGTCTACCCCAGCGCTTAGAACAGTGCGCGGCACATAGGAAGCGCTTAACAAATACCAACATTATTATTATTATCTCCATCTTGCCAAATCCGACGGCCTCGACTCCGCCCTAATATTCCTCGACCTCTCACCTGCCTTCAGCACCGTCGACCAGCCCCTTCTCGTGGAACCATTATCCAACTTCGGCTTCGCTGACGGGTATCCTCTCCCCCTTCTCCTCCTCTCTCTCTGGCCGCTCATTCTCCGTCTCCTTCGCAAATTCTTCCTCTGCCTCCCATCCCCTGTCGGAGTTCCTCAAAGGTCAGCTCTGGGTGCCCTTCTGGTCTCCATCTACCCTCTGGTCCCCACTCCCTTGGGGAAATCATTCGCTCCCATGGCTTCAACTGCCGCGTCTACGCAGAGGATTCCCAAATCCACCTCTCCGGCCCAGACCTCTTTCCTTCTCCGGAGCCTCACCTTCCCTCCTGCCTTCAGGACCGCTCTTCTTGGATGCCCCGCCGATCCCTCCCCCTTCACGTGTCCAAAACAGAACTCCGTATCTTCCCGGTCCTCCCCGCCGCCTTTCCCCCTGCTGCAGACAAGACCGCTGCCCTTCCTATCTCACGAGACCCTGACCTTGTCGACCCCCATATATGACCTTTCAGTTCAACCGTCACAACAACGCTAAAATCCACGCTCTCCTCTCCATCCAATCTGCTACCACATAGTCAGGGAAGCAGCGTGGCTCAGTGGAAAAGAGCCCGGGCTTTGGGAGCCAGCGGTCGTGGGTTCGAACCTCACCTCTGCCCCTTGTCAGCTGGGTGACTGTGGGCGAGTCACTTCACTTCTCTGGGCCTCGGTTCCCTCATCTGTAAAATGGGGATGAAGACTGTGAGCCCCTCGTGGGACAGCCTGATCACCCTGTCTCTACCCCAGTGCTTAGAACAGTGCTCGGCGCATAGTAAGCGCTTCACAAATACCAACAGTATCATTAGTCCAAGCCCTTATCCTATCCTGCCCTTCATTACCGTATCAGCCTCCTCGCCGACCTCCCCGCCTCCTGTCTCTCCCCACTCCAGTCCACATTTCACTCTGCTGCCCGGATCATTTTTCTAAGGAAACCATTCAGTCCACATCTCCCCTCTCCTCGAGAACCCCCAGGGGTTGCCCATCCACCTCCACATCAAACAGAAGCTCCTTACCAGCGCTTAGAACAGTGCTCTGCACACAGGAAGCCCTTAAATACCCACTTTTTTTTTTTTTTAAAGCGCCCAAATCACCTCACCCCATCCTACCTCCTTGATTTCTCACCGCAACCCAGCTGGCACATTTCCCTCCCCTAACTGCCACCCTACTCGCTGCACCTCATTCTCATCTCTCTCAACCCTCGCCCACCTTCGGCCTCTGGCCCTCTTCGTATCCCACAAACTTTCCCTCTCCCCCACTTCAATGCCTTATTTTAAAAAAATCACACCTCCTCCAAGAAGCCCTCCCCGACTACCCATTTCCTCTTCTCCCACTCCCTTCTCCGTCGCCCTCGGCTTCGGCCCCTTTATCCCCCCGCCCGACAGCGCTTATATCCATACCCATAATTAATATATTTATATTAATGTCTGTCTCCCCCCCATAGGCTGAAAACTGACCATTGGCAAGGAGCACATCTACTAGCTCTATGATAGCGTGCTCTCCCAAGTGCTTAGTACAGTGCTCTGCACACTGTAAGCACTCAGTAAATATGACCGATTGAGGGATTCTGCCACTCAACCCGACACACATCCATAGCTGGTATATTTATAGGAACGTCTGTCTCTCCCTCTAGATTGTAAATAGATGATTCACTCATTCAGACGTACTTACTAAGCGCTTGCTGTGTGCAGAGCACTGTGCTAAGTGCTTGGGAAAGCACAATAGAGCAATAAAGAGAGACAATCCCTGCCCACAGTCTTGCGGGGGACAGACATCCATACAAATAAACAGACATCAACGCTAAGAGAAGCAGCGTGGCCTAGTGGCAAGAGCACGGCCTTGGGAGTCAGAGGACGTGGGTTCTAATCCCGGCTCCATTTGTCAGCTGGGTGACTTTGGGCAAGTCACTTCACTTCTCTGCGCCTCGGTGACCTCATCTGTGAAATGGGGATGAAGACCGCGAGCCCCACGTGGGACAACCTGATGACCAGGTATCTCCCCCAGTGCTTACAACAGTGCTGGGCACATAATAAGTGCTTAATAAATACCATTATTATCGCTACAAAGAAATAAAATGACTGATGTCTGTTCACCCCTCCTCACCCCCCACCCCAGACTGTGAGCCCACTGTGGGCAGGGATTGTTTCTATCTAATAATAATAATAATGTTGGTATTTGTTAAGCGCTTACTATGTGCCGAGCACTGTTCTAAGCGCTGGGGTAGACATAGGGGAATCAGGTTGTCCCACGTGGGGCTCACAGTCTTAATCCCCATTTTACAGATGAGGGAACTGAGGCACAGAGAAGTTAAGTGACTTGCCCACAGTCACACAGCCGACAAGTGGCAGAGCTGGGATTCGAACTCATGAGCCCTGACTCCAAAGCCCGTGCTCTTTCCACTGAGCCACGCTGCTTCTCTAATTGTCCATTCCAAGCGCTTAGTACAGTGCTCTGCCCATAGCAAGTGCTCAATAAATATTACTGAATGAATAAAATGACAGATGTCTCTCCCTGCTCCCAGACTGTGAGCCTGTTGTGGGCAGGGATAACACGGCAGATGTCTGTTGTCGTCCCCTCCGCCCTCCCAAGACTGTGAGCCCGTCATTGGGCAGGGATTGTTTCTATCTGTTGCCCAATCGTACGTTCCAAGCGCTTAGTACAGTGCTCTGCCCATAGCGAGTGCTCAATAAATACGATTGAATGAATGAACAAAATGACAGATGTCTCTCCCCCCCACTCACCCCAGCCTCTGAGCCCGTTGTGGGCAGGGATAAAACGACAGATGCCTGTGTGGCCCCTAGACTGTAAGCCCACTGTGGGCAGGAATAAAAATACATATAAAAATACCAAAATAAAAATACAGTTGTCTTTCCCCGCCGCAGACTGTGCGCCCTATGTGGCCAGGAATAAGAGGACAGATGTCTGTCCCTCCCATCAAACTGTGTGCCCACTGTGGGCAAGGATAAAAGGACAGATGTCCGTTCCTGTCCACCCCAGACTGTGAGCCTGCTGTGTGCAGGGTTAAAAGGACAATTGTCTGTCTGTCCCTTAGACTGTAAGCCTGCTATGGGCAGGGATAAAAGGACCGTTGTCTGTCTGCCCCTTACACTATAAGCCTGCCGTGGGCAGGGATAAAAGGACCGTTGTCTGTCCGTCCCTTAGACTGTGGGCAGGGATAAAAGGACAGATGTCTGTCTGTCCCTTAGAGTGTAAGCCTGCCGTGGGCAGGGATAAAAGGACAGTTGTCTGTCCATCCCTTAGACTGTAAGCCTGCTGTGGGCAGGGATAAAAGGACAGTTGTCTGTCTGTCCCTTTGACTGTAAGCCTGCCGTGGGCAAGGATAAAAGGACAGTTGTCTGTCCATCCCTTAGACTGTAAGCCTGCCGTGGGCAGGGATAAAAGGACAGTTGTCTGTCCGTCCCTTTGACTGTAAGCCTGCTGTGGGCAAGGATAAAAGGACAGTTGTCTGTCCATCCCTTAGACTGTAAGCCTGCCGTGGGCAGGGATAAAAGGACAGTTGTCTGTCCGTCCCTTAGACTGTGGGCAGGGATAAAAGGACAGACGTCTGTCTGTCCCTTAGAGTGTAAGCCTGCCGTGGGCAGGGATAAAAGGACAGACGTCTGTCTGTCCCTTAGAGTGTAAGCCTGCTGTGAGCAGGGATAAAAGGACCGTTGTCTGTCCGTCCCTTAGACTGTACGCCTGCCGTGGGCAGGGATAAAAGGACAGTTGTCTGTCCGTCCCTTAGACTGTGGGCAGGGATAAAAGGACAGTTGTCTGTCTGTCCCTTAGACCGTGGGCAGGGATAAAAGGACAGATGTCTGTCTGTCCCTTAGAATGTAAGCCTGCCGTGGGCAGGGATAAAAGGACAGTTGTCTGTCCATCCCTTAGACTGTAAGCCTGCCGTGGGCAGGGATAAAAGGACAGTTGTCTGTCCGTCCCTTTGACTGCAAGCCTGCTGTGGGCAAGGATAAAAGGACAGTTGTCTGTCCATCCCTTAGACTGTAAGCCTGCTGTGGACAGGGATAAAAGGACAGTTGTCTGTCTGTCCCTTAGACTGTGGGCAGGGATAAAAGGACAGATGTCTGTCTGTCCCTTAGAGTGTAAGCCTGCCGCGGGCAGGGATAAAAGGACAGACGTCTGTCTGTCCCTTAGAGTGTAAGCCTGCTGTGAGCAGGGATAAAAGGACCGTTGTCTGTCCGTCCCTTAGACTGTACGCCTGCCGTGGGCAGGGATAAAAGGACAGTTGTCTGTCCGTCCCTTAGACTGTGGGCAGGGATAAAAGGACAGATGTCTGTCTGTCCCTTAGAGTGTAAGCCTGCCGTGGGCAGGGATAAAAGGACAGTTGTCTGTCCATCCCTTAGACTGTAAGCCTGCTGTGGGCAGGGATAAAAGGACAGTTGTCTGTCTGTCCCTTTGACTGTAAGCCTGCTGTGGGCAAGGATAAAAGGACAGTTGTCTGTCCATCCCTTAGACTGTAAGCCTGCCGTGGGCAGGGATAAAAGGACAGTTGTCTGTCCGTCCCTTAGACTGTGGGCAGGGATAAAAGGACAGACGTCTGTCTGTCCCTTAGAGTGTAAGCCTGCCGTGGGCAGGGATAAAAGGACAGACGTCTGTCTGTCCCTTAGAGTGTAAGCCTGCTGTGAGCAGGGATAAAAGGACTGTTGTCTGTCCGTCCCTTAGACTGTACGCCTGCCGTGGGCAGGGATAAAAGGACAGTTGTCTGTCCGTCCCTTAGACTGTGGGCAGGGATAAAAGGACAGTTGTCTGTCTGTCCCTTAGAGTGTAAGCCTGCCGTGGGCAGGGATAAAAGGACAGACGTCTGTCTGTCCCTTAGAGTGTAAGCCTGCTGTGAGCAGGGATAAAAGGACTGTTGTCTGTCCGTCCCTTAGACTGTACGCCTGCCGTGGGCAGGGATAAAAGGACAGTTGTCTGTCCGTCCCTTAGACTGTGGGCAGGGATAAAAGGACAGATGTCTGTCTGTCCCTTAGAGTGTAAGCCTGCCGTGGGCAGGGATAAAAGGACAGACGTCTGTCTGTCCCTTAGAGTGTAAGCCTGCTGTGAGCAGGGATAAAAGGACCGTTGTCTGTCCGTCCCTTAGACTGTACGCCTGCCGTGGGCAGGGATAAAAGGACAGTTGTCTGTCCATCCCTTAGACTGTAAGCCTGCCGTGGGCAGGGATAAAAGGACAGTTGTCTGTCCGTCCCTTAGACTGTGGGCAGGGATAAAAGGACAGATGTCTGTCTGTCCCTTAGAGTGTAAGCCTGCCGTGGGCAGGGATAAAAGGACAGACGTCTGTCTGTCCCTTAGAGTGTAAGCCTGCTGTGAGCAGGGATAAAAGGACCGTTGTCTGTCCGTCCCTTAGACTGTGGGCAGGGACAAAAGGACAGATGTCTGTCCGTCCCTTGGAGTGTAAGCCTGCTGTGGTCGGGGATAAAAGTCCCGTTGTCCGCCCGTGCCTGCCCCCAGCCCGGTGAAGCCGCGGGTGCGTGCGCCGGGCTCCCTCCAGACGTGGCTGTGCCCAGCGGCCCGCGCAGGGTGGGATCGGAGGCCCGGGCCCCCGGGATTCCCACCTGGGCCTGGATGACGAGGGCCACGCAGGGCGGGCGCAGGCGGTGCGGGCGCAGCAGACGGAGACAGCGGAGGAGATGCTCCTCGCCGGCCGCCGGCTCCTCCGTGTCGGTGTGGTTGAGGCCCAGCTGGTACTCCACGGCCGCCAGGCGCGCCGCCCGCAGCAGGCCGGGGCCGGGGCCGGGGCGGCGGCGAGGGGGAGGCTCGGGGGTCTCGTCAGGGAGCCCGTCGTCGCGGCCGCCATGATGGCGGGGGCGGTCCTGGGGGGGGCGGTCGTCGTCGTCCTCCTCGTCCTCCTCGTCCTCCTCGTCGTCGTCGCGCGGGCCCAGCAGCGCCTTGACTTCCTCCAGCAGCTCCCGGGCGCGGTACTTGGAGCGGTAAGGGTCGTTCTCCGGGTCCCGCCGCGACTCCACCTGCGACAGGGACAGCGACGCGCCGAACTTGAGGCGGGCGGCCGCCCACTCCGCCTCGCCCGCCATGGCCCCGCTCCCGCGCCGGGCCCGGCCCCGCTGCGCGCATGCGCCGGCGCCTCGGAGCCCGACCTCTCGCCTCAGAGCCCGTCACCGCGCAGGCGCCGGCACCTCGAAGTCCGTCCTCCGTCTCGTCGCTCGCGCATGCGCCGGCGCCTCGGAGCCCGTCCCCGCGCCCCTCGCTTGCGCATGCGCCAGGGCCTCGGCGCCCGTCCCCTCGCCTCAGAGCCCGTCTCCGCGCATGCGCCGGTGCCTGGTAGCCCATCTTCGCGCTCGCGCATGCGCCGGCACCCCGGAGCCCGTCCTCTCGCCTCGGAGCCCGTCTCCGCGCATGCGCCAGCCCCTCAGAGCCCATCGCCGCGCCCGCGCATGCGCCGACAACCGATGGGCAGGGAGGCACTCCCCTCCCTCGCGACGAAGAGGAACGCGGCTCACCCTAGCAACCGTTGCCATGGGCCCCGGAGTGGCTCTTCGCTAGGACCTGCAGCTGGGGTTCACCGCCTTTCCGTCGAATTTATTGAGCGCTTACAGTGTGCACGGCCCTGGACTAAGCGCTTGGAAAGTGCAATTGGGCAACAGAGGGCGCCCATCCCTGCCCAACGACGGGCTCACAGTCTGGAAGGGGGGGAGACAGACAACAAGATAAAACTAAACAAATAGGCGTCGATACCATCAATACCTTTTAGACTGTGAGCCCGTTTTGGGACAACGATGGTCCCTCTCTGTTGCCAAACTGTACCTTCCCCACGCAGGTTCTAAACCCAGGTCTACCCCGTCTGCAGTGTGACCTTGGGCAAGCCACTTCAGGTCTCTGAGCTCAGTTAGCTCATCTGTAAAATGGGGGTGAGGACCGTGGGCCCCACGAGGGAAAGGGACCGCGTCCAGCCTCATTAGCTTGTACCTACCCCAGCGCTTAGTACAGTGTCCAGCACAGAGGAAGCGTGTCACAAATGCAATAAAACAGGTCAATCGGCACTGGTTTTTTTTTTTTTTTTTTTTTTAAAGAAGGAACCGTAAAACGCAATATACATTTCCTTAATTTGAACCTTTTTCAACTGAAAACTTTTACAGAAATTCTGGAGCACCAGGTTCTACGAAGAGTGGTCGAATCTAGGATCGACTGAGCTGCGGGAACCATCTGGCGGGTCGAGTTCTTTTCCTCTGGCAGGTTGAGGACACCGAAGAGGAAGGCGAGGGATTAAGGCCACTGGGAGGGGTGAAGAGCCTCTCCAGAGATGGGTCTGAAGCGCCGTGCCTTCGATCCGAAGCTGGGGATCTTCGGCCCAGCCTCGGGGCCTTTCTTGATAGATTTCTCTTTCAACTCCACAAGTCTCTGATTATATCAAATGCTAGGCTTACATATTCTCTTCAGGAGGAACACAGTATTTAAGAGAAGCATCCTCACGTTTTGGGATGCAGACATACATAATTCGCAGAGCATCTAAATTCGGGGGTAGAGAAAAGTGAGTTTGAAAAGTGAAAACATACGGGCAATTCTTTTAGCATTAAACTCACGTGTATGTACATTTGGATACTTTGGCCCCAAAAAGTAACGTCGTCTAGAAGCGGTATTTAGTTACGGCTGTCGTTTTACCATCTTGTAACTGTAGGTAGTCTCATTTCAGCAATGCGTTTTGCCGATGGCTGCCTTGAGCTGCAGCGACTCGCCAGGCAAAAAGAAAAGCGGGAGAAATAAAAGCAGAAGAAATGGCAACTTTTTTAAAAAATATATATAAAAACCAGTTTTAAAACGGTTCTGCTTCTCCAAATTTACTCAGTCTTCCCAAATCCCATCGTTAATCAAACACTCTATGAAAACTCCGCTTCTGGCCTCTGTTTTGGAATCTGTCGTTTCTGTTGAAGCCGCCGGCTTCCGATCTCCGATTTCTGAAGTTATTGGAGAAGCCTCCCCGGCCCCTGCCTCCGCCGCGGCCTCTGCCTCCTCTGCCTGCGTCACGATAGGGTTCTTCCAATTCGGGTAATTCGGTTGCCACCGACAGCTGCCAGCGCCTTGTGTCCTTCCACTGGTCCTGGGGAAGAGAAGTTTCATCCGGGATCAGAAAGAGGCCGGGAAAGGGCGAGCCCCAACGACTGAGAAAATCCAGCAAGATGTGTGGAAATAAAGTATTAGCTATTCGATTTCAACCAATGCCGGGGAGGCGACAACACTTGGGGGATGCTGAGATAAACAGGCACAGATCAAAGGTCATAAGAAAGGGGCGGGAGGGGGAGACAGGGCAAGAGAAAAGAAATTTCAATAACTTTTGGAGAAGTAATACATTTGGCTCCATACATTTATTCTATATTTAATCAAGGGGGTATTTATTAATAATAATGATGTTGGCATTTGTTAAGCGCTATGTGCACAGCACTATTCTAAGCGCTGGGGAGGATACAAGGCGATCAGATTGTCCCACGTGGGGCTCACAGCCTTCATCCATTTTACATATGGGGTAACTGAGGCTCAGGGAAGCAAAGTGACTTGCCCAAAGTCACACAGCTGACAAGTGGCTGAGCCGGGATTAGAACCCATGACCTCTGACTCCCAAGCCCGGGCTCTTTCCACTGAGCCACGCCGCTTCCTGTATTGAGCGCGGACTATATGCAGACCATTGATAGGTACCCGTAGGTAAAAAGAAGCTGGTTTTAATTTAAAGTCCAAGATATAAAATCCAAGGTAACAATACCTGAATTAACTCCACCGTTGCTTTAGGGACGTCAAAGCAAACACCCTACAGAGAAAAGGAAGTCCTCTCTATCAGTTTTCCACAGACACATCACCAGAACACATTTCAGTCACGGACGGATTGATGACGGCATTTCTCTGAGCCCTCCCTAACCAACCTTTCACGTAATTTCATAAACCTGCGCACTCGGTAAACTGTACGCTGAGATACCGGTCGCCTAACCGGACCGAAAGCCCCTCGCATCCACCCCAGGCAAGGGACTCTAGGGGAAAAAGAATCGCACAACTGCCAACAAAAGGACGCGAGGCGATTCAATACAAAGCTTATCACCATTTACTGAATAACTAACGGGATCCGACTTGGTCACTCAACTGAAATCTGACCACGTAAAGGCCGAATCGAAGTTTGGGATTAGAAAGTGTCAAAAAAAAATCCATAATTCATCCAGTGAACATCAAGTCACACATTATCGTTACAGGCCGAATAAAGGAAGCCTAAAATCTGCCCATTTGAAAAGTTACTGCTATAGTATCTGTTTAGCGCTTGCTAATAATAATAATAATAATGTTGGTATTTGTTAAGCGCTTACTATGTGCAGAGCACTGTTCTAAGCGCTGGGGTAGACACAGGGGAATCAGGTTGCCCCACGCGGGGCTCACAGTCTTAATCCCCATTTTACAGATGAGGGAACTGAGGCACAGAGAAGTTAAGTGATTGCTAGGTGTCAAGCACTGTTCTGAACGCTACGGTAGAAACCAGCTAATCAGGTTGGACCGTCCCTGTCTCCCACCGTGTCCCCAGCCCAAGTAGGAGGGAGGACAGGTTTTGAATCCCCATTTCCCAATTGAGAAAACTGAGGCCCAAAGAAGTGACTTCAACATCGAATTGAATATATCCAGGGTCATACGTAGCAGACGAGTGCCAGAGCTGAGATTAGAACTCGGGTCCCCTGACTTCCAGGCCCGGGCTCTTCCCCCTGCTGCTTCCCGCTTATTTTTCCGTCCAAATATGCTTTCGAATGAAACCGAGAACAAGAGAGGTCAAATACAGTTAAGCTATTACCATCTTTCCCTTGAGTAAACACATGTGGTTCACTTTGCCTTCAATTTCTTCGCCGAGTTGCTCTTTCAGGCTTCGCCAAGCATAGCTCAAGGTGTGCATCTCCACGGAGCACTGCAAGGTCATGGTCACGAACCCCTGGTGAAGGAAACGTGGCCAGATAAACCAGAAGCAGATCCACTCAGAGAACAGGAGGTAGGAGGGGTAAGTTTAAAAAATAAACACAAACTTAAAAGTAAAAAAGGTAGGTAAATAAATAAATAAACATTAAAATTTAAAAAAATTTAAAAAATAAAATTTAAAATTAAATGTCTTTCTATAGTTATTGCCAAAACCCCTTTACAGCTAAATTCCATTCATCTCGGGCATCTATACTTGAGGCCCCGAAAATTCGCCGAATTGTAAAGGCCCCATTTTTCTATACCCCACACTCGGTCGTAGTTACTGAACGCTTCCGGGCGCACAGCACTGTACTAAGCACCTGGCAAGGGAATAATGATAACCGTAGTATTTATTAAGCGTTTACTACACGGTAGGCATGCTAAGCGCTGGGGGGGACACAACGAAATCAGGTTGGACACAGTTCCCTGCCCCACGTGGGGCTCACAGTCTTGATCCCCATTTTACAGATGAGGTCGCTGAGGCGCAGAGAAGGAAAGCCATTTGGCCCAAGGCCACGCAGGAGACTCGTGGCGGAGCCGGGATTAGAACCCATGACCTCCTGACTCCCGGGCCCAAGCTGTTTCCACCGACCTAAAACGCAGTATAACACAATGAACGAACCTACTCCCTGCCCACAACAAGCTTACAGTCTAGAGTGCAGGTGATTAACGGACGCCCAAGGGTCTATCCGGTTATCTGGACCCGGATAAAACGCGACAGCCGACCCTCGGACCAGCACGAGAGAATTCGAATAACGTCGGTATCTGTTAAGCGCTTACTGGGTGCCGGGCACTGAGCGGAGGAAGGGAGAGGCGGAAGGCGGGGGGAAATCTTACCACGGCCGAGTTGATCAGGGAGCGCTGCTCGACGGACGTGACGCCTGAAATGACGGCTATCGCTGCAGCCAGAGCATCCACTGCCCCTTTTTCCTCTATCAGCTCCCGGGCGGGCTGCTTGAAGTAATTGATGGCATGGAGCGGGATGGAATCCAGAGACCTACGGTTTGAGAACATTCACCTTTACGGGAGGGAATCACGGTGGACGGTGGCTCCAAATTTCTCCTTCAGTTACCACGACCGATCCTCGTTGCCAAGCGGCTTGGCTGAGCGGAAACGGCCCGGGCTGGGGAGTCAGGTCGTGGGGTCTGACCCCGGCTCCGCCGCCTGTCGGCTTTGGACGCCGCTTTTCTGTGCCTCAGTGGAGCTGTGAGCCCCACGTGCGACGACCTGATAACCTCCTCTCTGCCCCGGCGCTTAGAACAGTGCTTTGGCTCTATTTATGCTGTTGTCGTCTGTCCGTCTCCCCCGATTAGACCGTAAGCCCGTCAAAGGGCAGGGACTGTCTCTGTTACCGATTTGTCCATTAGTACAGTGCTCTGCACATAGTAAGCGCTCAATAAATACTATCGAATGAATGAATAAGCGCTTTACGAATACCCTAACAGTGATGATCTCCAGCAAATCACAATAACAATATTAACTGTGGTCTCCATTAAGTACTACGTGGCAAGCGCCGTTCTAGTCGCTGGGGCGGATTCAGGTTAGTCGGCACGGACCCGGGGCCCGGCGCGCAAAGGGGCTCGCCGTCTCAATCCCCATTTTACAGAGGAGGCGGAGAGAGGTCAGGTTGACTCGCCCAAGGTCATACATGGCAAGCGGCTGGGAGAGCGGGATTAGAACCCAGGTGGTCTGACTGTATATATTTTCATTACCCTATTCATTTTGTTAAATGTACATCGCCTTAATTCTATTTATTTGCCATCGTTTTTAATATGTTCATCCCCTAGATTCTATTTATTGCTATTGTTCTTGTCTGACCGTCTCCCCCGATCAGACCGTGAGCCCGTCAAAGGGCAGGGACTTGTCTCTGTTACCGATCTGTCCATTCCAAGCGCTTAGTCCGGTGCTCTGCACATAGTAAGCGCTCAATAAATACTACTGAATGAATCATTCCCTGTCCCGTGGTCTTTCCACTAGGCCGCCCTGCTTCACGCTCCCAAGACCTTCGGGGCCAACAGGGGACGAGGGTCTGTCTTGGAGCCAAGTCGACCCGCGGTAAAACTGGCACCCCTCTGAGGTGGCAGGAATCCTCTCGGGTTTCCCGACGACTCGCCCGCACCTGATGCGCCATCGAAAGCTGGTGAGTTACCGGCTTCGACCTGATCCCCTAATTCAGTCGGTCGGATTGATGGAGCGCTTACTGTGTGCGGGACACGGTACTTAGCACTTGGGAGACTATAACGGAACAAGGAACGGACACATTCCCCGCCCACGGCACGTTCACGGCCTAGAGGACCGTACCATCCATCGGTGGTCTTATATGAGCGCTTGCTGGGTGCAGAGGACTGTACCGAGCGCTTGGAAACCAGATCTTATATTCCCCTAACTGCGGTTCGATACTGCAATCAGAGAGGGCAACCTCGTGAACCAGGTGTGCCGTAGTGAGGACCTACCTGCTGCTATAAGAACGGTGTTGATATTTGTTAAACGCTGTGCTATAGTGAGGACCTACCTGCTGCTATAAGAATAATGTTGGTATTAGTTAAGCGCTTACTATGTGCAGAGCACCGTTCTAAGCGCTGGGGGAGATACAGGGTCATCAGGCTGTCCCGCTTGGGGCTCACGGTCTCAATCCCCATTTTCCAGACGAGGGAACTGAGGCACCGAGACGTGAAGTGACTCGCCTACCCTCACACAGCGGCAGATCCTGGATTCGAATCCATGACCTGTGACTCCCAAGCCCGGGCTCTTTCCACTGAGCCACTTATGTCTAAGCACGTCCCATCCCCACAGACTTGGGGGAGGAGCGAGGTTCGGCTCTGCCCACGAAATAGTCATCACGTTTAGATGTGCGCCCCACCAAAACGGCTTGGGTACCACTGGTTAAATGCCCTCTGCTTCTGGGTGTGTGCCCCCTGATGACCCAGGGAGATCCTGCCCTTAAAGATACCCGAGAATCAACCCGTGCTATTTATCGAGCGCTTACCGTGTGCAGGGCACTACCCCGAGCGCTTGGCTGAGGACAATACGCGTCCGCCCTCTGCCAGCGATGAGCTTACGATCAAAGAGGGGGCGACGCTACCAAAAAAGCAATTTATAACGTACGACGTATAGGCCGACGTGTACCTAAGTGCCGCGGGGTTGAGGGCGGGGTGAATGCCGAAGGCCCAGAGGTCGCAGATCTCCGTTCATGGATGATGGAGAAGGGAGAGGGCCTAATCGGGGAAGGGCTGCTGGAAGAGATGTGATCTTAATTAGGTGGGAAGAGCGGTGGTCTGGAGGGGGAGGGAGCTCCAGGTCAGAGGGAGGATGTGGGAAAGGGGTTGGCGGCGACACAGACGAGACGGGGGCACAGTGAGTAAGTCGGGGCCAGAGGAGTGGAGTGTGCGAGTTGAGCTGTAGTAGGAGATCGGTGAGAGGGGAAGCCTGAGTGCTTTCAAGCCCACGGGAAGGAGATTTTATAATAATAATAATGTTGGTATTCGTTAAGCGCTTACAATGTGCACTGGTCTAAAGGCTGGGGAGGATATAAGGTGATCAGGTTGCCCCACCTGGGGCTCACGGTCTTAATCCCCATTTGACAGATGAGGTCACTGAGGCCCAGGGAAGTGAAGTGACTTGCCCAAAGTCACACAGCTGACAAGCGGCGGGGGCCGGGATTTGAACCCACTCCCCAGGCCGTGCTCTTTCCACTGAGCCACGCTGCTTCTTCTTACACCTCAAGAGTAAACCTTCTCTTTTCCTTAGGAATAACCCCTAATTATATGCGGGAGTGGATGGGCAGCGGCTGGAGGTTCTCGAGATTTTGCAGAAAAATGATCCGGCCAGCGGAGTGAACTCATGGAAGCTCGCTGTGGGCAGGGAATGTGCCGGTTAATTGCCCTACTGTAGTCTCCCAAGCGCTCAGTACAGTGCTCTGCACACGGTAAGCACTCCATAAATACGACTGACTGCGGTGGGGAGAGAGACGAAGCGGGGGGAGTCAGCGAGGAGGCAGGTGCGGTAGTCGAGACGGAATGGGATTACATCCCTCAACCATATTCTAATCCCGCCTCTGCCACTTGTCAGCTGTGTGACTGTGGGCAAGTCACTTCTCTGTGCCTCAGTTACCTCCCCTGTAAAATGGGCATTTAGATTGTGAGCCGCACGCGGGACAACCTGACTACCCTGTATCTACCCCAGTGCTCAGAACGGTGCTCTGCACATAGTAAGCGCTTAGCAAATACCAACATTGTTATTGTTATATTCCCACCCCGCAAGGGAGCTGTACCAACCCTCGACCTCGCATTCACTGCAACACGGAACGAGACCAAATCCCAACTTTTCCCCGACAGAAAGCAAACAACTGACCTGAGGACATCTTTGCTGGAGGCTTTGACTACCTCCGAGGTAGTTGGAACACCTATCCGCTTGAACGTGATGCCCTGGAACAACAGATCAACCGGCAGAATATCAGCCCTGGAAACGCTCCCTAGCTTCGTTCAGTGGAAAGTAAAAATGGACAGTTTTCCAAGTACCCATTCCGTCTCTGCCTGTAAGCCGCCCGGAAGCCTTGATAAACTCCGCTGCCTAAAAAAACCCCCGTGCAGAAACACTATCTATTCCTTCCTCCTGAAATCATGGAAGGGTAATTGTGAATACCAACAAAGTTTTCAAAATTCATTCATTTAAAGGTATTTATTGAACGCTTACGATGTGCAGAGCACTGGACTAAGCGCTTGGAATGTCCAATGCGGCAACAGATGGAGACAATCCCTGCCCATTGACGGGCTCACAGTCTAATCGGGGGAGACAGACGGACAAAAACAAGACAACTTAATCACGAGAAATAGAATCAAAGGGATGGACACCTCACTAACAAAATAAATAGGGTAATAAAAATATATGCAGAACAGGAGCTGCATATCAAATGAATGCTCTCTTGCCTGAAATCCTTTACAGACAAGTTTAAGAGACTGAATCAAAGGGACCGAGTTCAGAGATCTGAACGGCGGCCTGCGTGGAGTCGTCTCAGATGCTCTCTGTTATCAGAAACACCCGAATAGCCTTACCGCTTTTTGTTCCACTTGCGACAGCTGATACTCCTCCTTGGCCTGATAAAAGCAGACACAGATCCCCGTTCGACCAGCTCGACCAGTCCGTCCAGAACGATGGATATACGATTCCACATCCTGTTAAAGAAAAATGAAAACAGGAGATGGATTTTCAACAACCAGAAAGGGGGCAGGTAAAATAGAAATGTGGCTATCATCTCATACTGTACCCTCCCAAATGCTCTGCAAACACTAAGCGCTCAATAAATACGATCGACAGAGTGACTAGTATTTCACAGGTCAGAAAACTGGCAAATGTAGCAAACAACCCTAATGAGGGGACTAGTCTTAGACTACCGACCATTTAGAAAGGGAGATAAACACAATGTTTTATGAGGCTTTGAAAAAGGTTATCAGATAGAGCAGATATTGACAAGGCAACACCTTAGCTTTCAATAATACACGATCTTGATCAAACTCATTTATTGAGCTCTTAGCATGTGCAGAGCCCTGTACTAAGCACCTGGGAGAAAGTAAAGTAAGACAGAGTTGGTGGACACTTTCCCTGCCCACAAAAATGAGCCAAAAAGGCAACAGCCTATCGTTCTAAGGCTCGAGTCATGTTATTGGGGTTATAACAACATAGATACCCCATTTCTAATCCCAGCATGAACTTAGATGGAAAACTTCACACGTCTTTTTGTTTTTCAGAGAGGGAAAAAAAATGTCAGGTCACTTACCTCCGGGGGTGAACTCTGAACTACCAGATCAACCTCAGGGATATCTAATCCACGGGCAGCTACATTAGTGGCCACCAGAACGCCAAAGGCACCACTCCTGAAACCTTTCAATGTAATTTCTCTTTGCTTCTGAGGGATGTCACCGTGCAACGATTGAGCGTCCTGCCAAAATGTCAAATTATGAACCATGAATACAATAGAGGCACTTGGGTTGCTCAACTTCTTCCAAAAAAAAAAAAAAAAAAAATCAAGACCCAATAGTAATTGGATTAATATCGGAAAGAGCAGCAGGACTTGTGTATTTCGGTCCCCGAAAGGCAAAGGGGAAGAGGTGAAAGTTGAAATTATACATGTTTATTAACGGTTCTAATGATAGGGAAGCACTCGAAGGACTCAGTCTCCAGGAAATAAAACGGTAAAGAAAAGGCAAGCTACTGGCGGAGGCCACAAGCCTTTAGCCACTTCCAATTATGACAGAGTCATTTCTATTATGGTACATATTTTCATTACTTGATTTGGATACAGCATGACATTAGTAGGAGGAAATGGTCTTTCCACAGCCTGAGTACGTCTGGTGTAATGTGATGAGCAAACGCGCTGGGTAGGAACTGTTGTGTGTGTGTGTGTGGTCCAGAATGAGGTGTGATCACTTCCCACTCCTGCCTCAGACTGTCCATTACTTTTCGAGATTTAATACAATATAATAACCACGAGTGGCCAGGGGGCACAGCAATCCCCTTTCACAACAGTAGGTCTGTTATTGGACACAAAAATAATATAGGAATATATTACATTATATAATATTATTCCTAATACTAATATAGGAATTTTGTGTCCGGTAATGGCCCGTTCTGGTTTCCTTGGACCACCGAGCCCTAACTTACACTGAATCAGTGGCAACTATGAAACGACTTCCCCCGTAATGAGGTTTTTTTTTCTTCCAAGAGTACAACTTCCCCGTTCCAGCAGACACGACTCCACCGGAGACCACTGGGTGGGTTATCTGGCCCCGTATGGTTCTGCAAATCCCAAACGTTACAACGAAACCCTAGAGATAAGGAGTAAATGGCCTCATCTCTCCCCGTCACAAATCTCTCAGATGACCTTTGGGGATTCTTAACTCATTTTCAAAGCCCCAGGAAAACCCCCCACCTGTTTGATTGCAGGGCTGAGGGACAGTTCGGTGGCTTCCTTCTTTGTCCGACAAAAGACGATGGTCCGCCCGTGAGTGCCGCTGTAAACCTGGATGACGGTCCCGATGACGGCTGCTCTCTGAGCCCAGTGGCACTTGATAGCCAAATGCTTTAGAGGGAAAAGAAAACTCCGTTTATCCCCTGGTGCGAACTCACCATCAAATCCTGGGGATTTTTAGGCATGACAACAGAGCACCCAGGAAAAGAGCAATAAATACCATCGACTGTGTCTCACTCTAGGCTTCAAGGCTGTCCATCACCTTGCCCCATCCTACCTCTCCTCCCTTCTCTCTTTCCACCGCCCACCCCGCACGCTCCGCTCCTCTGCCGCCCACCTCCTCGCCGTCCCTCGATCTCGCCCATCCCGCCGTCGACCCCCGGGCCACGTCCTCCCGCGGTCCCGGAACGCCCTCCCTCCTCACCTCCGCCAAACTGATTCTCTTCCCCTCTTCAAAGCCCTACTTAGAGCTCATCTCCTCCAAGAGGCCTTCCCAGACTGAGCTCCCCTTTTCCTTCTGCTCCCTCTACCCCCCCCCTTCACCTCTGCGCAGCTAAACCCTCTTCTCCCCTTTTTCCCTCTGCTCCTCCCCCTCTCCCTTCCCCTCCCCTCAGCACCGTACTCGTCCGCTTAACTGTATATATCTTCATCACCCTATTTATTTTGTTAATGAGATGTACATCCCCTTGTTTCTATTTATTGCTACTGTTCTTGTCTGTCTTCCCCGATTAGACTGTAAGCCCGTCAAACGGCAGGGACCGTCTCTATCTGTTGCCGATCTGTCCATTCCAAGCGCTTAGTACAGTGCTCTGCACATAGTAAGCGCTCAGTAAATACTACTGAATGACTGTGTATTGAGCCATGGGGCAGAACCAATGGCTGCTCCCGAAGTTTGGCCATGGAATCCAAAGAGTCTATCGTGGTGGACGGTCGCCACAGTTAACCACGACTCATTCTTCCCTATATCCCTTCAACTGTTTCGTCTAATACGTGACCTGAGGAGGGAGATCATCATGACCAATGGTATTTATGGAGCGCTTACTGTGTGCAGAGCATCGTACTGCTTGGGCGAACACAATACAGCCGAGTTGGCAGACCTGTTCCCTGCCCAAAGACGAGCTTACGGTCTAAGAGGGTGGCAAGAGAGTAGCTGGGGAGCGATGAAGTCACTGCCTCTGACTCCTCCTAGGAGTTTTTCAGATGAGGATCGCAGTGCTTAAGGGGCACCCAGTCAAGCACACCGGAGACGCCGGGGGGAGGGAGAGTAAGGGAAATGAGGAGGGCTCCTTGGTGGAGATGGGATTTTAGGAGGGTTTTGAAAGTGGGGAGAGTGGTGGACTGTTGGATGCAAAGGGGGGAGGGAGTTCCGAGCCAGAGGGAGGACGTGGGCAAGGGGTGGGCGGCGGGATAGACGAGATGGAGGTACGGAGAATAGGTTGGAGCTGGAGGGGCAGAGAACGAAGGCCGGACGGTAGCGGGACATCGGCAGGTGCGAGGAAGCTGACCGAGGGCCTTAAGGCCACTGACAAAGAATCACACACCTCCACAGTCATTGCGGTCTTCTGCGTCTTCTTTCCGATAAGGTCAACTTGCTCGTATTTCACTTTCATGTATTTCTTAGCAACGTCATAGACCCAATGTGGGCAGGTGGCAGAAAAGAGCAAGGTCTGGGGATTGTCTTCTGAGTCTTTCCAAAAAAAAAAAAAAAAAAAGAGTCAACAGGCAATGTCACGGCTCAATACCTCTAACGACATCAACAGAGTTTGTGCATTAAACTATTCCGCTCCTAGGAAAATCCTGCCTCTAAATAAACTGTCCATGAATCCAAAAAATCTCACATTCTGAAAATGGTTGAGATTTAGTTTCGAGTCAGAACAAAAAATATCGTTAATTATTGAGATGGCAGGGGTCTCCCGATAGCTGAAGTGTGACAAACATTAAGTCATCCACAGACTTTCTGTTCTTGTTTTAAATAGTCCAGCTGATTTACTGGTTAACCTGATTAACCTGTGTCTACCCCAGTGCTTAGAATAGTGCTTGACACATAATAAGCACTTGATACATAATAGGCATAATAATATTATCACCATGATTCAGGGACAAGACCTTGATTAAGATTCCACCCCAGCCCCATGTCAATTGATCACATTCATTGCTGGTAGTGAGCAGGGGTTGTCTCTATTGCTGGACTGTACTTTCCCAAGCGCTTAGTACAGTGCTCTGCACACAGTAAGTGTTCAATAAATACGACTGAATGAATTGAGCACTTGAGTGCAAAGCACTGAACAAAGCACTTGGTAGAGCACACTATAAAGAGAGGATAGAGACATTCCCTCATCACCAAGAGCATATGGTCTGGAGGGGGAGACACCCATTAATGTCTCCATATATAATTATATATATCTATCATTTATATTATATCAATTATATCATCCTATAAGGATAAATTATGGAGGTGAACATAAGTGCTGCGGGGCTGAAAATCCAAATGCACGGGTGATGCACAAAGTAAAAAGGTAAAGTGCTTGCTGGAGGAATAATGCCCTTGGTGTCTATATATTCCACATCTCCTAGCCAAACATTGCCATTTCCTAGCATTTATCCAATTTCTGTCATTTTTTACACTTTTTAAAAGGTATTTATTAAGCGTTATGTGACGAGCATTGTTTGAAGCGTGGGGTAGATACAAGCCAGTCAGGCCCAATACGGTCCTTGTCCCAGATGGGGCTCAGAGTCTAAGTAGGAGGGACGACGGGTACTGAATCCCCATTTTGTATCCGAGGAAACCGAGGCAGGGAGGTTAATAATGGTGGTATTTGTTAAGCGCTTACTATGTGCAAAGCACTGTTCTAAGAGCTGGAGGGAAACAAGGCGATCAGGTTGTCCCACGTGGGGCTCACAGTTTTTAATCCCCATTTTACAGAGGAGGTAACCGAGGCCCAGAGAAGTGAAGTGACTTGCCCAAAGTCACACAGCCGGCAAGCGGCGGATCCGGGATTAGAACCCATGACCTCTGACTCCCAAGCCCGGGCTCTTTCCACTGAGCCACACAGTTTCTCTAAGTTAAGTGACTAGTTCAAGGTCACGCAGCAGGCAAGCGGTGGAGCCAGGATTAGAACCTAGATCCTTCGACTCCATGTCCCTTGCTTTATCCAGTAGGTCACACTGTTTTCTATCATTTCCTCACCAGTGCTTAATGGACTAGAGCCCGCTTTATCTCCTTTTTACTCCTTTTTCAATACCTTTCTTGTAAGCCACGCTTAAAATTTCTTCTACTTGCTCGGCAAACCCCATATCCAGCATCTGATCAACTTCATCCAAGACAACGTGCTGCAGACTGGTCAGGTTCAGTCGGCCGCTCTGAATGTGGTCTCTGATTCGCCCCGGCGTCCCGACTAAGATGTCGATTCCGTTTCTGATGTGATTGACTGCGAAGTAAACAAAAGACCAGGCGGTTACTGGAGTGAACTGACAGGTCGGAGTTTTGATATTTGAGGAAGGAAACCTGGCCACAGATAAACTGAAACTTCATGCTATCGATTTTTCCCGTTCGGTTTTTCATGAATTGGATGCCCCGGCTTGGGAGTCAAGCTGGGCATACGTCCGGATCGGGAGACAACTCAGAGCCATTGGGAATAGGTGCGGACAAAAGAAAAATCACATCTATCTTGCAGGCCTTTTCATTCCATCAGCGGTACGTATTGAGCTCTTATTGTGTGCAGAGCACTGTATTAAGCGCTCGGGAGAGCACAAAAGAACAGCTGGTAGTCACGTTCCCTGCCCACTGGACTTACTCTGCCCATTATATGCGGTTCCGCCATAAAAACAAGCCACAGTCAGCTTCTTGGTGATGTCACTGAAGTCTCTGCCAACCTGGATCGCCAACTCCCTCGTGGGAGTAAGAACTAGCACCTGGATGGGAAGAGAAAAGAGCGCAAGAGTGACAATCGGAGGACCCACTGGGTGATAGACCCCTCAAATGAGGTTGAGGGGTTGGGTGCAGTGAGGGGAGTAGAGAACAGAGTAGAGAATGAGACCATAATAACAATGTTGGTATTTGCCTTTCTATGTGCTAAGCACTGGGGTAGATCCAGGGTAATCAGGTTGTCCCACGTGAGGCTCAGTCTTCATCCCCATTTTACGGATGAGGGAACTGAGGCCCCCGAGGAGTGAAGTGACTTGCCCAAAGTCACACAGCTGACATGTGGCGGAGCCGGGATGAGAACCCATGACCTCTGACTCCTAAACCCGTGCTCTTTCCACTGAGCCACGCTGCTTCTCCATAAAGGGGGCATCCCTTCGAGGCCAAGGCTCGAATCCTGGCTCTGCCACTCATCCTCTGTGTGGTCTTGGGCAAGTCGCTTCGCTTCTCTGTGCCTCAGCTGCCTCATCTGTCAAATGGGGATAGCGACGGCGAGCCCCATGTGGGACACGGACTGTGTCCAACCTGGTTAGCTTGTATCTACCCCAGCATTTAGAACGGTGCCTGCAGATAGTAAGTGCTTACAAATAACACAGGGAAACAAAAAAAGAGAGTCCAACAACTTCTTCCTGTCCTAGAGTCACTTTCCCCACACCGCTCGCTCCCAGAGCCACCTACCTACACCAGTCCCACCATCCTTCTTCCAAACGCACGATCCGACACCCCAAACTATCTCAACCAACTAAGTGAGGTCTGGGCTTCCGCTCAAGTAGCAACTCTAATTCCCAAGAGTTAGGATATCTAATGTTCTCTGTTGTTCTTTTTGGTGTTTGTTAGGCGCTTACACTGTGCTGTCCCACATGGCGCTCACAATCTCAATCCCCATTTTACAGATGAAGGAACTAAGGCCCAGAGGAGTTAAGTGACAAAGCCCCACAGCGGACAAGCGGAGGAAGTGGGACTAGAATCCAGACCCTTCTGACTCCCGGGCCTGTGCTCTATTCACTAGGCCACGCTGCTGGGGACAGTGTCTCGCCAACGTTTAAGTCTGTGATAGCTCTGTTAAATAAAGAATCAAGATTAAATGGTCCAAAATGCTAAGGGTGATTAAGTGTTCATTTGGGAGGGTAATCGCCCCTCCTTGGAAACTGGGCTTGATATCCACAGCAACCTTTCTCCAATTCTGGCTTTCCTACTGAAACTGCGATTGAAAATTTTGTGTATAAGTCGTGAAACACTTGAAATAAGTCTATCTCCCAGGTTCACTGCTGAAAACCCAGGAAACTGACTCCCATATTCTGTAATTTGGGCAGGTGCTGGATTTCCAGCAACAGACTGAAATTTTAGAATTAAAGTGTGATACTTTTTTTTTAAACATTGGTATTTGTTAAGCGCTTACTACGTGCAGAGCACTGTTCTAAGCGCTGGGGGAGATACAGGGTAATCAGGTTGTCCCACATGGGGCTCACAGTCTTAATCCCCATTTTACAGATGAGGGAACTGGGGCCCAGAGAAGTGAAGTGACTTGCCCACAGTCACACAGCTGACAAGTGGCAGAGCCAGAATTCGAACCCATGACCCCTGACTCCCAAACCCGGGCTCTTTCCACGGAGCCAGGCTTTCACGCCTAACAAAATCTGAAAAGTGTCACCCGCACATTAATTGCTCTACCTCTGCCAGATGCGTATGCAAAACCACCAAAGCTTCTCTCTGGGTTTACCTTTGGAAGACGACCTCTCTTTTGGTCCTTCAGATCCCTCTGGAGTTTTTCGATCAAAGGGATGGCGAAAGAGAAGGTCTTCCCCGTTCCGGTGCGGGCTTGAGCAATCACATCTTTCCCACTGGACACGTGGCCAAAGGTCTTTGCTTGTATGGGAAACAGGTAGGTCACCCCGCGAGCTGGAAAAAAGCCCAATTACACTCTGGTTAGAAAACGACGCAACTCCATGATGACCTAGGGGAGGCCTAAGGCAAAAGCGGAACTTCAGAGTCCCCCAATCCAGCCCCGCAACTTGGACGTGATGCCTTATCGCTCCGTGGATCCAAGACTTCACATTACCAAAGACCTTTATTCACATCCAACACTTCACCTTACCACGGGGCTCTATTAAGATGCATTTACCTTAATAGATTTATCTTTATGTGCCTTTCTGGCACATTCTAAGGTTTTTAGGAATGACGGGCACTTGTTATTTAAAGGGTCCTCGCGGTTTCCTCCCGTTTCACACTCTCTGGTGTGATTTTAATCATTTTATTACATTAGAAATGCATGCTTAAACATTCCTAACAAAAACCGACGTTGGATAAAACAGATAGGACTTACACCTAGGTAAATGACCGCTTTCTATGAAAATTACCTTTAAGAAGCTGGATAGTCTCCTTCGAGATAGAAAAATTAGAGAAGGCTCCTTCTTTTTGCTCAGCAGTTAGGTGCTGCCAAATCATGAGAAAAACACACCATATTAGAGGCATAGAGGAACAAACCTTTTTTTTTCCACCCCAGCTGTATAAAACTGCTCTTATAGAATTCTAAAAGTAGGAAGGATCTACACGGGTCACCTGAGAACCTTTATGGTTGCCCTGCTGAACCACAAGATGTGGAATGGGGGAAGAGAGAGAGAAGAAATCTGAAAGTCTATGGACGGGCTCCCGGGGAAAGTCTCAGCAGCAGACTTTGCGGGTCTGGGGGTCTTGGGGTCTGAGTTCTGGGATCCCCTACAGTGACCTGACCCATCCGAAGAGTGGGAAAATTAAAGGTGAAGGGGGTGGAGGTCCCTGTTGGCTCCGTGGGCCGCCGGAAGAGGAGGCACAGGGGCACAGAGTGGGGCAGATTGTTCTTTTTCATTTTCTCAGGCTTGTAATAATAATAATAATGATGGTGGTATTTGTTAAGCACTTACTATGTGCCAGGCACTGTTCTGAGTGCTAGGGTAGATACAAGAGAGTTAGGTCGGGCAGAGGGCGTGTCCCATCTGGGGCTCACAGTCTTATTCCCTGTTTTATAGATGAGGGAACTGTGGCCCAGAGAAGTTAAAGTGACTTGCTCAACATCACACGGCAGAGCTGGGACTAGAACCCATGACCTTCTGATTCTCAGGCCCGTGATCTATCCACTAGGCCATGCTACTTCCCTGGTGAAAGATGGTCAAACGGGTACAAATGCTGGATTAATTTTTACTATCTAGCATCCATTAAGCACCTACAATGTACAGTCCTCTCGACTGTAAGCTCGCCGTGGGCAGGGAATTGTCCGTTCATTGTTATATTGTATTCTCCCAGATGCTTAGAAAGGTGCTCTACACACAGTAAGCGCTCAATAAATACAACTGACAGTTTCAGGCACAAAACAACAAGGTGGCCAATGACTATCTCCTTTTAGGCTTCATTTAAGTCCTTCTAGATATTTGGTGGTTTTACCAAACATTCCCACTCCTTAAGATTTTGTTTACAGCTCTACAGGACTCTAGAAGAATGGTGATCAGGAAGAAATTCCTAATAAAAGTGAAGAGAAAATAAAAAGATCTGAAGTCTGGGGAAGACACTGCACCGAGCAAGTGTTAACTGGAATTGGTGTGATTTCAGTGGACTTTTGAAGAACATGGCAGCGGCCAAATTGTTTTTATTGTATAGATAACTCAGACTCCAACCTCTCATCAGCCATCTAATTCTCACCTCCCTCCCTCCTCCCCTCTAGCTCTCTCTCCCCTTCTCCCCAATTATTTTCACCTGAAATCTGAACTATCCAAGTAACACTATTTGGGGCCGTGCTATTCAGATGGTTTTCTTGCTGAGACTCATCAGTGCACACTTTGGTCGAGCTGAATTGCTATCCGGCTCACAGGATCTGATGTTTAATTGCAGGAAAAATCAGGCTGCCTCATCAGCCCGGCCAACGCAGTCCACGTCATCTCTTTGAAGTCACGCTGCATGAAGCGTAATTACGAAACTGGGACACCGATACTTTTTTTCTAGAAAGGCAACCCTCTAGTTGAAGGAACCCTGGATATTCACTCTGCCCATGAAATATCGCCACTTCTTCCCTACCGGGTTTGCGAGATGCATTTAACGGAGCAGAGTGGAAAGGTCTACGCTCTGCACGCTGGAGTTTGCACTTTACCTGTTGTGGTTCATCTGCCGCTTTGGGTTCCTGAGACACGGGGCTGGAGGGAGCGACCCCATTGCTTGTTGACCATGTCTGCTTTGGGCTCTTCTCTTCCAAATCTTTCCCCTTTTGGGGGGCTTTTTTCGGTTTAGGAGAACCGAGTTCATTTTCAGAAGCCTCATCTTTCTCTTTTGCCTTTTTCGATTTGGGCGGGCTGAGTTCGTCTTCTGAAGGCTTCTCCTTCTTTTTTGCTTTTTTCGATTTAGGGGGGCTGAGTGCATCTTCAGAAGCCTTCTCCTTCTTTTTTGCCTTTTTCGACTTTGGAGGACTACAGTCACTGTCGGAGAGCTCTTCTTTCTTTTTCCCCTTTTTGAGGGTGGGTGGAGAAAGTTCTTCAGATTCCTCAGTTTCGGGCTGGGATTTTTTCCGTTTATTTTGTTTGTGCTTCTTCTCCTTTTTATCTTTCTGTTAAAAATCAATTCCAAGAACATTTTAAAAACAAAGCATTTCTGCAATTCTCCGGCTCACTACTACCGGTCGTTTTCAGGTAAATTACCCAATAAGAAAAAGTGCTCGGGGCTCACAACTTAGTTTTTGCCTCGGTGAGTATTCTTAAACTGCTAATTAAAGCAGTTTTCAGCTTGTCCAGGACCTTTCTCGCAATCCCTTACACACTCCCAACCCCTTCACACCTTTCCCCCTCTTCCAAATCCCATTCCCTCCAGGAAACCTTTCCTGACATGTCTCCACCCTGATTCCATCCCCGCTAAGCACTTAGGTACCTCCACCCACCCCCAACCCTCACAGCACTTATATACATATCCACCCACTTGATTACTTCTGCTACCTGTACTTTATTTTAATGTCTGTCTCCCTTGCTACACTGTAAACTCCACGAAGGGAAGGGTCACTTAGTAAACTGCTGTGCACACAAAAGAGCTCAATAAATAATAAGAAGAAGAAGAAGAATGTTGGTATTTGTTAAGCGCTTACTACGCGCCGAGCACTGTTCTAAGCGCTGGGGTAGACACAGGGGAATCAGGTTGTCCCACGTGGGGCTCACAGTCTTCATCCCCATTTTACAGAGGAGGTAACCGAGGCACCGAGAAGTGAAGTGACTTGCCCAAAGTCACCCAGCTGACAAGTGGCCGAGCCGGGATTCGAACCCATGACCTCTGACTCCAAAGCCCGTGCTCTTTCCCCTGAACCACGCAAATAACTCGCTGACTTGATTTCTTTAGTCCACTACCTCATGTTGTCCATTTTTTGAGCACTCTGGACGGGGGATGAAACTCGAATCTACTGATTTTGCTATCGGCTCTGCTGAAAGACTAGCGACGGCCATTAGTGAAAACAAAAGAGAGTTTCCAAAATTATAGGTGGACTCTTTTATGCAGCTTCTCCTGAGCCCGATTCCAACAGACACTTGGAAAGGCTGAAATCTGAAACTCAAAAAGCTTTCTGAAATTAAACTTGGAAAGTAACTACTACTATTCTTACTATTGTTCCTCTACATAATAATAATAATGTTGGTATTTAAGCGCTTACTACGTGCAGAGCACTGTTCTAAGCGCTGGGGTAGACACAGGGGAATCAAGTTGTCCCATGCGAGGCTCACAGTCTTCATCCCCATTTTACAGATGAGGGAACTAAGGCACAGAGAAGTAGTGAAGTGACTTGCCCACAGTCACACAGCTGACAAGTGGCGGAGCCGGGATACGAACCCATGACCTCTGACTCCCATGCCCGGGCTCTTTCCACTGAGCCACGCTGCTTCCCTGAATGTCACAGGTTCTAATCCTGGCTCGGCCACTCGCCTGCTGTATGACCTCGGGAAAGTGACTTGATTTCTCTGTGTCATCTGTAAAATGGGGAATGGGACTGTGAGCCTCACGTGGGCCAACCTGATGACTTACTTAAAGCTCCCCTCCTCCAAGAGGCCTTCCCAGACTGAGCTCCCCTTTTCCCTCTGCTCCCTCTACCCCTTCCTTCACCTCTCCGCAGCTAAACCCTCTTCTCCCCCCATCTCCCTCTGCTCCTCCCCCTCTCCCTTCCCCTCCCCTCAGCACTGTACTCGTCCGCTCGACTGTATATATTTTCATTACCCTATTTATTTTGTTAATGAATTGTACATCGCCTCGATTCTATTTAGTCGCCATCGGTTTTTACGAGATGTTCTTCCCCTCGACTCTATTTATTGCCATCGTTCTCGCCTGTCCGTCTCCCCCGATCAGACCGTGAGCCCGTCAAACGGCAGGGACCGTCTCTATCTGTTGCCGACTTGTTCATCCCAAGCGCTTAGTCCAGTGCTCTGCACATAGTAAGCGCTCAATAAATACTACTGAATGAATGACCTGCCTCCCCCAGCGTTTAGAACAGTGCTGGGCACAGAGTAAGCGCTTGACCCATACCATCATCATTACCATGATTATTATTATGAGGGGATCAGGCCGTCCCACGTGGGGGAGGCCCCCAGGTCTTCATCCCCATTTTCCAGATGAGGTCGCCGAGGCCTGGAGAAGCGACATGCCCAAGGCCACCCGACAGAGAAGGGGGGGGATGGGGGATTAGAAGAGCAGTGTGGCTCAGTGGAAAGAGCCCAGGCTTGGGAGTCGGAGGTCGTGGGTTCCAATCCGGGATCTACCACTTGCCTGCTGTGTGACTGGGCAAGTCACGTCTCTGGGCCTCAGTGACCTCATCTGTCAAATGGGGATGGAGACTGTGATCCCCACGTGGGACAACCTGATGCCCCCCTCTCTCCCCCAGCGCTTAGCACAGTGCTCTGCCCATAGTAAGTGCTTAACAAATAACAACATTATTATTCTCTGTGCCTCAGTTCCCTCATCTGCAAAATGGGGATGCAGACCGTGAGCCCCACGTGGGACCACCTGATTCCCCTATGTCTCCCCCAGCGCTTAGAACAGTGCGCGGCACCTAGTGAGCGCTTAAATACCAACATCATTATTCTTCTTCTCTGGGCCTCAGTTTACCTCCTCTGTAAAATGGGGGTTCGCCGTGAGCCTCACGGGGGGCCCCCTGATGACCCTGTCTCTCCCCCAGCGCTTAGCACGGTGCTCGGCACATAGTAAGCGCTTAACGAATACCAACAACATTATCATTCTCGGTGCCTCAGTTCCCTCATCTGCAAAATGGGGATGAAGAATGGGAGCCCTACGTGGGACAACCCGATGACCCCGTGTCTCCCCCAGCGCTTAGAACAGGGCTCGGCACGTATTAAGTGCTTCACCACCACCACCACCATGATTACTCATTCATTCCACCGTATTTTACTGAGCGGTTACTGAGTGCAGAGCAGCGGGCTCGGCGCCACGACCTGGGACCGCCGAGAGAGTCGGGGGGGAGGCGGGGGGGGGGCCAAGCCACGCTGCAGGGAAGAAGATGGAGGGGGGGTGGGGGAGGGGCGGGGGGTTTCCCCGGGCCGCGTCCCCGCCGCCCTCCCGCCCGCGCCCCGCACCTTCCGCTCCTCCTTCGGCGGGTCCTGCGGCTCGGCCATGGCGGCCCGCGCCCGGGCTGCGGAGCGGAGCTCGCCGGGCATCGCGCGCCTCCCGCCCTCCTCCTCCTCCTCCTTCTCTCTCCTCACACGCCGGCCTCGCCGCCGCCGCCGCCGCCGCTGCCGGAAGACGGTCCCCGCGTCACTTCCGGCCCGCGCACCGCCCCCTCGCGTCACTTCCGGCCCGCGCCCCGCCCGCCCCGCGCAGGCGCCCTCCCCGCTCAGCCCCTCGGTCCATCGGGTTGAGGCAGGCTGCGCGTGCGCGTGCGCCTGCGCGCTCGCCGCCCGCAGCCTCAGTCATTCATTCAATCATTCATTCATTCGATCATTCATTCATTCGTTCATTCATTCATTCCTTCGATCATTCATTCATTCGATCATTCATTCGATCATTCATTCATTTAATCATTCATTCATTCGATCATTCATTCGATCATTCATTCATTTAATCATTCATTCATTCAATCATTCATTCATTCAATCATTCATTCATTCAATCGGATAGATGGAGCGCTGGCTGTGGGCGGGGCGGAGAAGGCTCGCTCGCCCCCCAACCCCCAACATCAACGGGGTCATGCGCGCTCCTGCGCATGCGCACGCAGGCTCGCTCCTTCAGTCATTCATTCATTCATTCAATCGGATGGACGGAGCGCTCGCTGTGGACGGAGCGGAAGAGGCTCGGTCCCCCCCCCCCCCCACACCAGGGTCGTGCGCGCTCCTGCGCATGCGCACATAGGCTCGCGCATTCATTCGTTTATTCATTCAGTCGGATTGATGGAGCGCTTCCTGTGCGCGGAGCGGAAGAGGTTCGCGCTCCTGCGCATGCGCACACAGCCTCATTCATTCAAGCGGATTGATGGAGCGCTTGCTGTGGGCAGAGCGGAAGAGGCTCGCGCCCCTTGCACCACCAGGGGCGAGCGCGCTCCTGCGCATGTGCACACAGCCTTGTTCATTCATTCATTCATTCATTAGATTTATGGAGCGCTTGCTGGGGACGGGGGGCAAGAGGCTCGTCCCTCCCCCCCCCCGGGACGAGCGCGCTCCTGCGCATGCGCACAAAACCTTATTCATTCATTCATTGGATTTATGGAGCGCTTGCTGGGGACGGAGAGGAAGAGGCTCGCGCACCCTCCCCAACCAGGGTCGAGCGCGCTCCTGCGCATGCGCACATAGGCCCATTCATTCATTCATTCATTCATTCATTCATTCATTCAATCGGATTTATGGAGCCCTCGCCGGGCGCGGGGCGGAAGAGGCTCGCTCCCGAACAGGGACGAGCGCGTTCCTGCGCATGCGCACACAAGCTCATTCAGTCAGTCATTCAATCATTTAATCGGATTTGTGGAGCGCTTGCCGGGAACGGGGAGAAAGAGGGTAACACCCACCCCCCACCCCCAACCAGGGTCGAGCGCGCTCCTGCGCATGCGCAAACAGGCTCGTCTCATTCGTTCGTAAAGAGCTCTAGCTGTGGGCGGGGCGGAAAAGGCTCGCGCGCGCCCCCTCCCCCCCCCCACCAGGGTCGAGCGCGCTCCCGCGCATGCGCGCCCAGCCCCTCGCTCATGCGTTCGTATTTAAAGAGCCCTAGCGGCGGGCGGGGCGGAAGAGGCTCGCGCACCGCCCCCCCAGCAGGGTCGAGCGCGCTCCTGCGCATGCGCACAGGCTTTCATTCATTCATTCATTCGTAATTATGGAGCCCTTGCGGGGTGCAGAGCACTGTCCTAAGCGCTCGGGAGAGTGCAATTCGGCAGCAGAGAGAGACAACGGAGCCGAAGAGGAGGCTGGCGACCCCCCCCGCCCCCACCCCGAACCGAGCGAGCTCGTGCGCATGCGCACAGGCCCCTCCCCCATAGACTCATTCATCCATTCATTCAATCAATCGATCGTATTCTTGGAGCACTTACTCTGTGCAGAGCACTGTCCTAAGCGCTCGGGAGAGTACACTTCGGCAGCAGATGGAGACAACGGAGCGGAAGAGGAGGCTGGCGATCCCCCCGCCCCCACCCAGGACCGAGCGAGCTCGTGCGCATGCGCACAGGCCCCTCCCCCATAGATTCATTCATTTATTCATTCATTCATTCATTCATTCAATTTGATTCTTGGAGCGCTTACTCTGTGCAGAGCACTGTAGTGCTCCAGGTGAGCAGCGGGGCTCAGGGGATAGAGCCCGGGCTGGGGAGTCAGAGGTCATGGGTTCGAATCCCAGCTCTGCCCGCTGTGTGACGGTGGGCAAGTCACTTCGGCGTGGCTCAGTGGAAAGAGCCCGGGCTTTGGAGTCAGGACTCATGAGTTCGAATCCCGGCTCTGCCACCTGTCAGCTGGGTGACGGTGGGCGAGTCACTTCACTTCTCTGGGCCTCAGTGACCTCATCTGTCAAATGGGGATGAAGACTGGGAGCCCCACGTGGGACAACCTGATTCCCCTGTGTCTACCCCAGCGCTTAGAACAGTGCTCGGCCCATAGTAAGCGCTTAACGAATACCAATATTATTACTTCACTGGGCCTCCGTGACCTCATCTGTCAAATGGGGGTGAAGCCTGTGAGCCCCACGTGGGACAACCTGATGACCTGGTATCTATCCCAGCGCTTGGATCAGTGCTTCACACATAGTAAGCGCTTAACAAATGCTAACGTTCCTATCGTTATTCTCTGGGCCTCAAGTTCCCGCATCTGTAAAGTGGGGATTGAGAAGCAGCCTGGCGTAGTGGAAGGAGACCGGGCTCGGGACTCAGACGGTCATGGGTTCTAATCCTAGCTCTGTCACTTGTCCGCTGGGTGACCCTGGGCAAGTCACTTCACTTCCCTGGGCCTCGGATACCTCATCTGTAAAATGGGGATGAAGACTGGGAGCCCCCACGTGGGACAACCTGATGACCTTGTATCTCCCCCAGCGCTTAGGACAGTGCTGGGCACATAGTAAGCGCTTAACAAATACCAACATTATCAGTTACCTCATCTGTAAAATGGGAATGAAGACTGGGAGCCCCCACGTGGGACAACCTGATGACCTTGTATCTCCCCCAGCGCTTAGGACAGTGCTGGGCACATAGTAAGCGCTTAACAAATACCAACATTATCAGTTACCTCATCTGTAAAATGGGGCTGAAGACTGTGAGCCCCACGTGGGACAACCTGATTCCCTTGTCTACCCCAGCGCGTAGAACAGTGCTCTGCACATAGTAAGCGCTTAACAAATACCCACATTATTATTATTATTCAAGGGGGGGAGACAGACTCCTCTCCTCCGGTCTCGGGTCGGTCACCAGGTTCCCAGACCACCTGCCAGCGTGGCTTAGTGGAAAGAGCCCGGGCTTGGGAGTCAGAGGACGTGGGGTCCTAATCCCGGCGCTGCCACTTGTCTGCTGTGTGACTTTGGGCAAGTCACTTCACTTTTTTATGCCTCAGCCTTACCCTGCACCCACTCCAGTGCTTAGAACAGTGCTTTGCACATATTAAGTGCTTAACAAATACCATAAATACGATTATTATGACATTACCCCTTACAGTGTGAACACACCGTGCACCGTGTGGCCCCTCGGGTTGTGAACGGGCAAGCTGCCCGTTAGTTTTGTCCCTTGGTCTATTTCCGCTCTGCTTTGCGTGCAGGAGGACGACGACGGTTCAAGGGAGCCAACTGATCCTGCTTCTTTAGGCCCCATCCTGTTGCAGCAGGGAGGGAAATAATCAAATGTTGGTATTTAAGCGCTTACTATGTGCCGAGCACTGTTCTAAGCGCTGGGGTAGATACAGGGGCATCAGGTTGTCCCACGTGAGGCTCACAGTTAATCCCCATTTTACAGATGAGGGAACTGAGGCACAGAGAAGTTAAGCCGGGGAGTCTATCGCTGGCGAGGGGGAGCCAGAACCCCCAGATCGGAGCCTGCCCGGGACCAGTCTCACTTTCCACAAGCGCCCAGGAGGCCGTTTGGATTTCACTGCAGCAGAATGACCACGCCAACTGCTTGATTCTCTGGATACAGCTTTTTATGACGACAGTGATGAGAATAAAACTCCCCCCTGGAGACAGTATTATGACGTGAATTTCCTTACAGCCATTCACCTGCAGTTGTGTAAGAACAAACGTTTGGCCAACCACACCTACTAGGATGACCTTCCTTTGTGGGTTCACCCCAGCTTTGGCCATCGCCCGCCGGCGGTGTTAATCAAATATTTGGTGAAAATTCCTCTTCTGGCCCCCGTTTTGGAATCCATTTCTATTACCGCCTCTGTTGAAGCCGCCTCTGTTGAAGCCGCCTCTGTTGAAGCCGCCTCTCGGGTGATTCCCCATCCGGTTCCCTTGCCGGTTCCCTTGCCGGTTGCCACGGAAAGCGCCCAGCCGGTTCCCGTGCTGAACTCTTTGCCTGAAGTTGGAGAACCTGCCTCCGTCGTCGTAGTCTCTCTCCAACTCGGGCAATTGCTGGGGCAGTGAGAGCTTCCACTTTTCTGAATCTTTCCACTCGGCCTAGTAGATGAATTTTTAAGATTAATCCACAGCACAGGAACTTTATCATTAGCACGCATGCACAGAAACCTTTTTTTTAAAAAAAGAAAGGCCCAAAATTCACATTTTATGCCACTGCAGAGATTAAAGAATTACCAACCCAGAAGTGCTCTTGTAAGACAAATACCGTTTAGTTTTGCTTCCACAGAGCAAGAGCTGGTAGCTTGTCTACATGACCAAGTGCAGTGCTCTGCACAGAGTAGGCGCTCAATAAATACCACCGATTGACCAGAAAGTGTATTTCAAAGCCCCACGTGGGACAACCTGATTACTGTGTATCCTCCCCAGCGCTTAGAACAGGCTTTGCACATAGTAAGCGCTTAGCAAATGCCATTATTATTAATATTCTGAAATCAACTCATTGTGGGCAGGGAACGTGTCGGTCAACTGTTGAACTGCACTCTTCCAAGTATTTAGTACAGTGCCCTGCACACAGTAAGTGCTCGATAAAAACCACTGATGATAAAATGGAGTACCTTTATCTGATCCACCTGTGCGCTGGGAACATCAAAGCAAACACCCTAAACACAAAAAAATAGAAGTTTCATGAACTTGGGAAGCTACTGCAGACAACTACTGAACGAACACAATATCCGAAAAGCTTTTCACCCGGGATTTGCTGAAATCTATCAGGCCCGCGGCGAGAACCACAGCGGCAGAAGGAATTCCCTGCTCTGTGGAGCCCCGAAACAAACGTGAAATGAGGATAAAGGGGGGAATCGAGTGGCTGGAAAGGATGGACAGGCTTGCCTCGCAGGTTTCAAGGCTACGGGCCAAATACACACAGATCCTCTCCAGCGGGGAGGGGCGGGAATGGGAAGGACTCCCCAGCGTAGAGCACGAGGCTGGGAGTCAGAAGGACCTGGGTTCTAAACCCGGCTCTCCCCACGTCTGCTGTGTGGCCTCGGGCAAGTCGCTTCCCTCCTCCGAGTCAGTTCCCTCACCTGTGAAAATGGGGATTAAGAGCGTGAACGAACCCCATGTGGGACGGGGACCGTGTCTAATTCCCTCCTGGGTACTCTCCCCCCGCGTTCAGAACAGTGCTCTGCACGGTAAACCCTTCATAACACTTCTAGTCCCATTTAAAACTGTGAGTCCCACAGTCAGGACTGTGTCTAATTATATTATCTCGGATCTACGCCAGTGCTTCGTATCTAGCAAGCCCTTAGGTACGATTATCCCGAGGCAGAACTTCAAAAGCAAAACCTCGAAGAGAGGAGCGTGGATCTCGTGACTCATGACAAACCCTGAAAAACCCAGGGACAGAAGCCAGGAGTAGCTCGAGTCCTAGTCTCCTCCCCCTCCGCCTACCCTCGTACCCCAAATCTGACAGACCACAGCACTCCCCGCATTCACTGCCCTCCTAAACGCCTTTCCCGGTTAATTCCCAGGAAGCCATCAACATTTCCTTATGCCTAACCCAAGCGCTTTTGAATATGAACTATTTAATTACTTGCTTTGACTGTTCTATTTGTAAATGCTGAATTTACCTTCAAAAGAGTGCCTTGACCCATTTCCCCTCTGCCCCTCGATTTAAGGAGGGAAGAAAGTGTAAGAAGTGTCCTCGTACCTTTCCCTTCCTTCCCCTCTTTTCTCCCCAAGCCCTTACTACAGAGTAGTGGGCGCTCAATAAATACTACTTCTACGAGACTGCCCCACTTCCAAGGGTGAATACTTTCACTACCAGAGGTACTCAGTGTCAGCACTCTCAACAGGGACCCTCAGATTAGATACATTTAATACTAGAGATACTATTTTGTTTTAGAAATCAAAGACCCTTAATTTCGGGACCATTTTTATCCACGTCACCTCCTAATCAGTTGGCTTTTCCGCATGGTTAAGTGTTCGCTCCTTAGTGGTGGCCATCAGGTAGTCAGAACCCTGGTCCTAGGGTGCTGAGTGAGAGCATTGGGCAAGCACCCAACTGACAGTGGGGCCTCGTGGAGCGAGCGAGGTCCTAGGAGCCAAAACCGGGTTCTAAATCCTGGCTCTGCCAATGCCCGTTGGGTGATCTCGGGAGAGTCTCTTTAACTTCTCTGCACCTCAGTTTCCTCATCTGCAAAATGGGCCTTCAACCGGTTCTCCTTCCCTCAGACTGCGAGTCCCCCTGTGGGATAGGGAAGCGGCGTGGCTCCAGCCCAGGCTTGGAGCTCAGAGGTCATGGGTTCTAATTCCTGCCCCGCCGCTTGTCAGCGACGTGGCTTGGAGCAAGTCGTTTAACTTCTCTGTGACTCAGTTGCCTCATCTGGAAAATGGGGATAAAGACCGCGAGCCCATCCCAGTGCTTGGCACACGGTAAGCGCTTAACAGGACTATCACAGGGACTGTGGCCGATCGATCTAATGCTCGCGGCTCACAGTAAGCACTGAAATATCGCAATTAATCGACATCCCTTCGGTGCCTGGCCTCCTCCCTCTGGCTACCGTGCTTGAAATGGGGCCGACACACCCACCACAAGCAGCGGAATACCGCGCTAGCTACGAGACGCTTAGGGAGACTTACTCTTTTTCCTTTCAGGAGACACATTCTGGTTACTTGGGCTGCAAGATCAGCAGTCAGTTTCGCTCTGAGTTCTGTCTGGGCGGCGCTAGTATGCTTCAACTCTTCTGAACATTTCAAGGCCACAGTCACAAATCCCTTCAGAACATTCACACGAAACAAGCGTTAGAAGCGCGTTTTGTCAGTTCACGCAGAAGGGCGATTTTTCACTTACTCGGGATAACGGGAGGGGGAGGACAGGATAGAAGCAGCCAAGGCTTGAGGTGTCGGATCGGCTCGACGTACAAGTTACCCTTTAAAACGGAAGACAACTATTCATAATGATCAGTCTTACTGGCTCAGTGGAAAGAGCCTGGGCTTCGGAGTCAGAGGTCATGGGTTCGACTCCCGGCTCTGCCACTTGGCAGCTGTGTGACTGTGGGCGAGTCACTTCACTTCTCTGGGCCTCAGTTACCTCATCTGTAAAATGGGGATTCACTGTGAGCCTCACGAGGGACGACCTGATGACCCTGTATCTCCCCCAGCGCTGAGAACAGCGCTCTGCACATAGTAAGCGCTTAACAAGTACGAATATTATTATTTAAAAAAAGTGCTTGAGGATTTCCACTTTTTTTTTTTTTTTTTTTTTTAAGTAAATATCCAATGAAGGGCTCAGCTGGCCGGCACACAGAAATCAACATTAAAGGAGGTGTGACTTCTGGGGAGGGAGAAGACGTGGCTATTTCAACCCTCGGGAACTTGCCGGGGTTACGTTTGCTACTGACCCACCCAAACCCCAAAGGTACGGGGCTCGTGGATTTCACTAGTCACACAAGAGGCTTCATTTCTTGAGAAGCAGCGTGGCGCAGTGGAAAGAGCACGGGCTTTGGAGTCAGGGCTCATGAGTTCGAATCCCAGCTCTGCCACTTGTCAGCTGTGTGACTGTGGGCGAGTCACTTAACTTCTCTGTGCCTCAGTTCCCTCATCTGTAAAGTGGGGATTCAGACTGTGAGCCCCACGTGGGACAACCTGATTCCCCTGTGTCTACCCCCGCGCTTACAACAGTGCTCGGCACATAGTAAGCGCTTAACAAATACCAACATTATTATTATTATTATTATTATTTCTACTAGACTATAAGATCCATGATAGTAATTTTTAGAGTACAAGCCACCCCTCCGCTTTTATATATATAGCTGTAACATTTATATCAATGTCTGTTTCCCCCTCTGGAGTAACTTGGCAATGGGTGGGAAATGCATCCATCGCCTGTGCTGTAGTGTACGCCCCCAACCACTTAGTACAGTGCTCAACAAGTATCATTAATTGATCATGGGGATTGATTTTCTTATACTCATCTGAGAGTGGTACATTGAAGATAGATTAGAAAAGAAGCGTGGCCTAGTGGAAAAAGCAGGGTGGAGGATCTGGGTTGTAATCCCGGCTCTACCACTTGTCGGCTCTGGCCTCAGTTTCCTCAATTGTAAAATGGGGATTGAATCCTACTCCCTCCTACATAGACACGGAGCCTTATGTGAGGCAGGGACTGTGCGCACCCCGATAAAACCCGTATCTACTCCGGCACTTATAACAGCGCTTGCTGCACAGTAAGTGCGTAAATACCACCAAAAAAGGTGAAAGATTAAAGTATTGATAACCGGTGAATTCTTCCGCATTGATAGACGTGTCTGCCTTATCTTTTTGAATCCCAGGACCATTCTCATATAAAAGCAGGCTTTACTTTCAGAAAAAGGAGAAAAGCGCTTTGGTGGGGGAGAAGAGAAAAGGGGGGCACTGCGAGGAGAGATAGATGGCAAGGCTGGTTCTTTTGGGGCACGGGTTATTCTCCAAGGACGTAGCTACCTTGTCGGAACTGATGAGGGAGCGCTGCTGGAAGCTGGAGGCACCTGCAATGTGGGCTAAAGCTGCGGCCAAGGCCTCGACCGCTCCCTTCTCCTCGATCAGCGTCTTGGCGTACGTACGGAATTTTTCCAGGGCTTCCAAGGGCACAGATGCCAGGGAGCTACGCCGACAAAGAGTCACGTGATTACACCTCAGGAAATGTTTTGAGAGCCAAGGGGTGCTTGGGCTTTTTTGCATTAAAGCAGGCTAACATAGGCTAATAATTGACCTTCGGTCCCCTCTCTCCAGAAAGACAGGCCAAAGGAAAAACCTTCATGACGACACAGAACTAATTTGGGGGGTTTCTGCTAAATGGGGATTCTCGTATCTTTGAAAAACAAACACACGACGGATTGCTGAGAGCAAAGAGTAAACTTTGTCCTACGGAAGGTTTTTATAATATCATAAGACATCCTAGACTAGGTCAGGTTAATGGTTTATCTGTCCCAATATTCTGCAAAAGGACGCTCAGAGAAATAGAGCAATTGATGGAGTCAATAATACATTCTGAGCCTACTAGTGATATTTTAACAACTTTACCCTCCAATAACCCATCATGGACCAATCATGTATGGCTTATTTTAAAAACACACGCAACTTGTACCGTCTTAAAAAGTGGACTCAGATCATACCTGATAGCATCTTTGCTGGAGGCTTGAATTATATCTACTAAAGATGGAATATTTACATGTTTAAAGGTAATTCCCTAGGAATGGAGAGAATGGAGAAAGTCTTTGAAATTATGTGCATGTAGTAAACGCTCAAAAAATAATACCATACAATAAATGCCATTGATTAAGTTATTTGATGCAGTCAAATGCTACGTTTTAACCGAAGGGAGTTTAACAAGAAAATGCCGTAGCGACACGGTTTTTACCATGGGGATGTCAGACATAGATCCGGAAACCCATTGTTTGGCCCTGCACCCGCATGTGGTGAAGGTACATATCAATAATTTAACTATTAATTTGTATTAACGTCTGTCACCCCATAGAGACAGTGAGCTCGTTGTGGGCAGCGAATGTGTCTGTCTGTTGCTTTAGTGTACCCTCTCCAGTGCTTTGCACCCAGTAAGCGCTCAATAAATACGACTGAATGAATAACCCTGACCTCGCCAATGTAACCCCACCAACTTCTGGGCCACCCCAGTAGCTTCACTGCAGGGCTTTTCGTTCCAAAGTTTACAAGGTTTACGGGTTTTGGGATCCACACTAAAAACCACATTCACACGTGCATTTATTCAATCGTATTTATTGAACGCTAAGCTCATAACAGTAAAGCGACACACTAGTACAACGCTTTGCGTGCAGTCAGCGCTCAATAAATACGATTGAATGAACACTCTCTACCCACAACGAGCTAGAGAGGGAGACCGATAATATAAATAAATTACACATATGTGCACGTGCTGTGTATAACTTCCTGCCGCGGGGCTTCGAGAATTGTCCTTCCATCAACTAACTCTACTCACCGATTTTTGTTCCACGTATCTGAGCTGACACCTCTCCCTCGGCTGAAAAAAGCAAATGCAGATCCCCGTACGTCCAGCTCGACCTGTGCGTCCGGAACGATGGATGTAAGACTCGACGTCCTAAGTCACAACGGACAGAGAAAGTGAGGACAGCACTATCAGCCTATTTACGGCACGAAAACAGAAGCAGAATAAAACTGGAGAGCAGAAAGGAGAGAGGGAATACGGACGTATTTCCAGATCCTCCTCTCCTCAAATGTGGGAGCGGTTTCCCCATCCCCAACTCTCCTGGCAGCGGTTTCAGGACCAATAGCTTCCCTTCACAGTTTTGAGATCTTTCCCCACTGACGTCTGCTAGCAGTTAACCCGCCTCCAGGCCCAGAGAGCTGTTTGAGTCCTCAGGGGCTCACTCAGGCCCAACATCTAATGAAGGACGATCATTTCTAAATTCCCACAGAAAACACCACCACCTTACGTACTCTATAACTTCTTCCTACCCATTCATTTACTTCGGTGCCTGTCTTCCCCTCTCCTGGAGGTCTCCCAATTCTCTTGGACTCGCTCGATTCTCTAGCCAGAGGCGGCATTCAATAAATACTACAGATTACTAGCGCAAAACTGTGAGAGTACAGTCTGCCCTTTCAAACTACAGTCCTTTAGATGCGGCAAGAATAATGATATAAAAACAGATTCTTCCAGTTCCTCATTTCAGAATGAGGTGGTATGCATGGGAAGAAAAATAAAAAGCTTTTGGGGCCAAAAGGACATGGATAAATTCCCAGGGAGCGCCTCTAACGTTCAGCATGATGACTAGAGGGAAAAGTTAGTGATGTTTGACTGAAGGTACATTCATACCATAAGGATGGACATCAAAGAGGGGAACTTTTGATATTCCTTCAGTAATACTTTTGGAGAAAGACTAGTTTCCTCAAACCAACCAGCCACCCAAAACCCCCCAACACTGCTCATTTCCTACCTTTGGAGGTGAACTCTGAATCACTAGATCAACCTCTGGAATGTCCAAACCACGAGCAGCCACATTGGTTGCCACCAGAACTTTAAAGACACCGTTTCTGAAGCCCTTCAGTGTAATTTCCCTTTGGCTCTGAGCAATATCACCATGCAGAGCCTGGGCCTCCTATTGACCGAAGACAAAAACAAATCAGAAGCAAAGTTCTTTTGTACCAGCGATCAAATATCTCCAGAATTTCACTGGTTGGCGCTGGAAAAATTTACATCTACACGGGTATAAGAACGATTCTCACTTGAAAGAGAATTCGCTTCTTCAGAATGCTGCTTCGTTAGATCAATGCTACCTGGGGCTCTTGACAGAGTTGTCTAAACCCCGGATATCTTAATGTTCTACACCATTCATCCTAAAATTTAGCATCGTTCTGGAAGTTGTAAATTTATGTAGCGCGTTAACTGACGTTCCAACAGATCTCTCGAAGCGTCTCTTAAGCAAACGCGTTCTCTGCTGTAATACAAACTACAGTCTAATACCTAGGACAGGCTTGTCCTTTCAAAATGTTGTCTTGTTGCCGAATTGTACTTTCCAAGCGCTTAGTACAGTGCTCTGAACATAGTAAGTGCTCAGTAAATGCGACTGAATGAATAAAAACACAGCATAGTCTTTTCACTTCTATCACCACCCACAATGGTGACCAATATTTCAGCCTAAAGAACGCTTCCCTCGGCCCATCCCAAACGTGCCAAACACTTGAACCTAAATTCACTCATCCAACTGTACTTATTGAGCACTCACTCTGTAGCCCATGGTAGAGTACAAGACAACAATGGAACAGACACATTTCCTGCCCACAGCGACCTTAGAGTCTAGAGGGGGAGACAGACATCAAAAGAAATAAATTAGAGCTATGTACATAAATACTCTGAGGCTGAAACGGGGGGGGGGGGATGAATAAAGGGAGGAAGTCAGGGCGACGCAGAAGGGAGTGGGCGAAGAGGAAAGGAGGGCTTAGTCAGGGAAGGCTTCTTGGAGAAGATGTATCTGCAGGAAGGCCTTGAAATTTGAAAACAGATAATTAAGCACCAGAACTGTAAAGGTCACTCAAGCTAGCCAGAAAGCGATAGGGATGGCTCAGTGATGAAATAGAGGAGGGGGAGAGCCAATTCATTCATTCAATCGCATTTACTGAGAGCACAGCGCTGTACTAAGCGCTTAGAAAGAAATAAAGAGACAATCCCTGCCTAGAATAGGCTTAAAGCCTAGAAGGATTGTAGGGCTGACCCGGGGAATAAGCCCCAGCTGGCTCCCAATTGAGGGTTTTACCCACTTCTCTCTGCAATTTTAGGTCAGAGTCGCTTGAGTGTTCTAAAGCCAAAGTAAGGACTTTGATGTGGAGATGGAGTACCTGGTCAGTACTTGGAGGGGGTCCACCTGACTATTCTGGGCGAACCTAGCCCTCTTGAGGTTTCTGCGAGCAAGCTATGATCTCCACTGGGATAAGAGCCGTTCACGGCTCTACCCCCTGCCAACAGGGTGCTGCCATTATCCCGTTCGCTGGGCTCAGGGACAAGGCCAAAGGTCCCATCTTCTCATCCTTGGGGGATTCCTGAAGCTCAGGAGCCACCGCAGAGCCAGTCTTAAGTCGGTGGCACCGCAGTCTCCAGCCTCTGCAGCTCCACGGCCAAACGTGGCAGGCAGGGGCCGGGGGGGTGTGATTCCATCCGCTTCAGACCGGCACGGCAGCAGCCCTAGAGCTGAGGCGGGCCGACGGTGATCCTTACTGGGCTCTAAAACCTAGCGAGGGTCACCATCACTGTGGACCTTCCTCGTCCCTCTTTCCTCTCCCTCTGTGCCTCGGCCCAAGTGGGCACCGTATCCCTAATTAGAAAAATGCATACCTGTTTTATGTTGGAATTCAAGGCCATTTCTGTCGCATCTTTCTTTGTCTCACAAAAGACAATGGCCCGCCCTTGATTTCCACTGTAGACCTGGATGACGTCTCCAATCACGGCAGCTCTTTGGTTCTCTCGGCACTGGATAGCCAAATGCTACGGGAGAAAGAGAGTAAATGTTTGTCAAGGAAATCCTTTCCTATCAAACCACTGTAACTGACCTATTGCCTTTCAGAAGCCCAGCCTTAGGAGGGGCCGGTGAGCTGACCCCAAGCCGCTGCACAAGGTCATATTTAAAAACCAAATAAAGGCGAGAAATAACACGACGGCAGGTGCCACAATAACTTTAGATGAGTGTCACCTCTGCCATGTCAAAAATTTGGATTTTGCCACGAAAGGTATTGGGGGGCGGGGGGGGGATTTAGTTTGGATCCCATCTTCCCTGTGGACAAGATCCCACTACCAAGACTGTGCCCGCATCCTCCAATAGAACTTACTCCCGGCTTCACCGCCACCGGACACTATAAATTGTCACCGGTAAACCGAGACCTGAATGATTCCTTACCTCCACGGTGGTTGCGGCCTTTTGAGTCAACTTCCCGATGAGGTCTACCTGTTCGTATTTGGCTTTCATGTATTTTTTTGCCACTTTGTACACCCACTGTGGACAAGTTGCAGAAAACAGCAGGGTCTGAGGATTGTCTTCTGACTCTTAGGTAAATAAAAACAAAATCAATTGACACGGCTGAGGGGAACTATTTCAAGGTAATACCAGATCTCTCCAAGTCCCCCCCGCCGCCCAACCCTGGAATGGCCATCTTTAAAAAGTGAAGAATCTCGAGAAGTCTACCCAGTTCGTTCTGGATTTAGCTTTGGGGGCTACAAAGGAAAGCAAGCGGTTAAAATCCACTCATCAGAAATCGAACACATATAGGATTTTAGATTTCAGAAGTCTCCTACCGGGAATGAAGACTTACCTCTATTATATGCTCCACTTATAATCTTTTCCACATCCTCAGCGAAGCCCATATCTAACATCTGATCGACTTCATCGAGCACGACGTGATACAGTTTAGTAAGATCTAACCGGCCGCTCTCCAGATGGTCCTTAATACGACCCGGGGTCCCCACCAAAATGTCGATTCCCTTGCGGATGAGGTCGACTGAAATTAAAGAAACAGGATCAGAGGGGAATCTACGGATTAGAAGCACCCTCTTTATCATCTCCACGTTTGAGGCGTCTACTTACTCTGGCCGTTATAGGGTGTGCCGCCATAAAAGCAAGCCACCGTGAGGGTTCTGGTGATGTCTTTGAAGTCCTTGGCTACTTGGTTTGCAAGTTCTCTGGTTGGAGTCAACACAAGCACCTGGTGGGAAAAGAAAAAAAAAATCAAGCCAAACATTCTTAAGGTTTGATTTTACCGTGAAAGGTGTTTTGGGGATTTTGAACACAAACCAGAGTTCAATACTCCGAGCCACAGAACTTTAGGACAAAGTAAAAGTGCCCCCAATCTCTCTACAGGTTGGAGTGCAGCAAGCACGCTTTTGGGACTTGGAAAGGTCTTCCAATTAATAACAATAATAAGAGTATTTGTTAAGTGCTTACTATGTGTCAAGCACTGTTCTAAGCGCTGGGGTAGATATAAGCTAATCAGGTTGGACACGGTCCCTGTCCCTCAGGGGCTCAGTCTTTATCCCTATTTTACAGATGAGGTAACTGAGGCACAGAAGTGACTTGCTCAAGGTCACCCAGCAGGCAAGCGGCGGAGCCAGAATTAGAACCCAGGCCTCTGCTCTATCCATTAGGCCATGCCGTTTCCCAAGCTACCAATATCAAAAGTATGGATTTTTTAAGTTAAAAAAATTGGAGAGATAGGGGAATTTTTTTGACAAAAAATTTAGCTCGAATGTCTATATTTCATATTTTAGCTTTGGTTTACATAGACCAGTTGCTAGTTAATGAACAGTTTAGCCATTTACAAGTGCCAAAAAGAACACACCAAAGCAGCTGCTGAAAGACTCCTTTAAATTTAAACTTAGATTTATGGTACTTATTAAGCGCTTACTGTGTGCCAAGCACTGGGCTAGATATAAAGTAGGTGAAATCAAGTAGCATTTCGATGTAGCCACATGGATCTGCAAGCCGGTCACTTGAGTCCACAGATGGAGCCATGTTGAGGCGAGGGCAATAGCACCCATATCGTGACGAGGAGAAAGCTTCAGTTTGTCAGACAGTGGTATTTACTGAGTGCTGACTGTGTGCAGGGAACTGTACTAAGACCCCTTGGGCGAGTACAATATAACAGACACGTTCCCTGCCCACGACAAATTTACAGTCTGGAGGGGGAAACAGATATCAATATAAAATCTTCCTCCGGTGATTCCTTCCCTCTCCAGAAAGGGACCACCGCAGCTAAAGGCAGTTGCTCAAACAGCTACAATAATGATAATGACGGAACCTGTTAAGCGCTGCAGGATATAAGAGAAATCCGGTAAGAGCCGATCATTCAACGGTATATTCTGGGCGCATACTGTGATCCAACCTCTGTACTAAATGCTTATGGGGCTGGGATCCAGAACGAGCACTTAATCCCCATTTTACAGATGAGGAAACCGGGAAATTCCCTGTTTTGACGAGTGGCGGAGCCGGGACTAGAACCCAGCTTTTCAGAGTCCCGGGCTCCCGTTCTTTCCACCAGTCCCCTGTACCGCAACATGATTTCACACATCCATTCACTGCAAGTCAGGGCTACATTTAAAGCCAACGAGGCCTCAGATGGTCACCTTGGGGGGGTAGCCTCGCTTCTGTTCCTCTCGCTTCCTCTGAAGTTTCTCGGTCAAGGGGATCGCGAAGGAGAAGGTCTTTCCGGTTCCCGTCCGAGCTTGGGCGACCACATCCCGGCCTTCGTACACGTGATGAAACGTCTTGACTTGTATGGGAAACAGGTAGGTCACCCCTCGATCTGTAAAACAGCATCATGACATTTCCCTGGAGTTTTTGGGCGGATGTGACAGATTTGCTCACAAAAGGCGGGTGATTTAATGAACACATGCATTGCAGGGACTGATGAGGTAAATGTCCCACATTTTCCACTGCAGATTCTCACATGGGTCCATTTCTTTGAAAGCCGCCTGGCTTGCCACGCTACAAAAGAATCTACAGTCACTACTCAAATGAAGATACAAGCCAACAATTAATGGACGATACAACGGAGGTGAGAGGGACAGGCCAGTTTTACACTGTGACGGACCACCAGGAAGTTTTAAACAGACACCAGATTCTGTAGGAGTGGATGAGAATATACTATTTTAAAACCTAGAAAGGGGATTACTTCCTGAAAAAGCACCGCATCGCCAGAGGGCATGAATGCCTTCCTATGATTCAGTCACAAAGGTTAGGCAGCAGAGCCCGGGGCTCTTTAGAAGAAAATATCCAAACTGAAAAGCAGTCCCCTCTGCATGCAGAATCCTCAGCCAACTCAATCAAGCAATCGTATTTACTGAGCGCTTACTGTGTCAGAGAATTTAACTGAGCAGTTGGGAGAGTACAATAATAGTAATAATAATTGTGATATTTTTTAAGCACTTCCTATGTGCCGGGCGCTGTACTAAGCGCTTGGGGTGGATACAAGCAAATCAGTCCCTGTCCCACTTGGGGCTCACCGGCTCAAATCGCCATTTTACAGATGAGGGAACTGAGGCACAGAGTGAAGTGAATTGTCCACGGCCACACGGCAGACACGTGTAGCAGAGGTGATAGGACTGCGTTCCCCTGCCCACACTTATAGTCTGAAGGATGAGCTGAGTGGTCGGAATATTTGCTGAGGGAGAAAACACCCGGCTTCCTATCACCCCTATGCTAATCTTAGGATTTCAGAAAAGCCCTCGGTTGGCCAGGAAAAGATAGCAGATTCGAGCGCAGATGAGGACGCTGCAGAATTCTGGGGGTTAGCATCGGAAACAAAATACCGTTACGGCCGTCCAAGGGCTTTACAAAATGAAATTCCAGCGATGACATACTATCGAACGTAACTTATCGTTACCTTTCAGAAGCCGTATGGTCTGCTCCGAGATGGGGAAATTGGAGAAGGCACCTTCTTTCTGTTCGGGCGTTAGGACCTACGCAATGGGAAGGAAAAAAACACTCAAAAAAGAGTCTGATCTGGGCCCAGTGGGAGTTACCAGGCAATATGATTTATTTCGCGTTTACTCTGTGCGGCGCACTGGGCTCCAGCCCCGCTCGGGCCCCAGGGTGAGGAGTCGGCTGTTGCACCACTTCTACCCAGAGTTACAGTGGACCTTTCCCTCTCGACTATTATCCCTCCCCTCTGCTTGGGATGATCTGGATTACGGTTGGAGGGGCAGGGGGGACGTCCTAAACCCACACTCCTTATCACCCCAACACCTCTTTGAGGAAAGAGGACACGGCCCTTCGTATACAGTAAGCGTTTAATAAATAGCACGACTACTAAACCTAATCAGATGCGTGCTCCCAAAGTCTCATTATAACCGACACGTTCTTAGTCTAAAAACAAGCTAGACAAATCAAAGAGCTGTATCTATTAGACACGGACTCTTCCACACTAAGACTTGTAACAACATGTACGAAAGATGCTGAAAACCGGGAGAGTAGAGAAGCAGTCACTATACCTGCTCGGGCTCGTCGTCCGTTGAGGCTGGGGACGATAATCCATTGACCAGGTATGAATCATTCTTGGGTGTTTTCCTAGTCTCGTTAATGCTTCCATTGGGCAGCTTGTTCTTTTTCCCTTTCGTGGGCTTGGAGGAAATCTGGAGCTCCTCTGCCTTGCCAAAAATCTCATTTGGCTTTTCCTTTTTCACTTTTTTGGGTTGGGGGGGGCCAAATTCATCGAAAATCCCATTTTGCTCTTTAGCCTGCCCATGTGCTTTCTTTTTGGATGTTTTGGATTTGGAGGGATTAATTCCATCTAAAATCCCGTTTTGCTCTTCAGCCGGCCAATTTAGAATCGTTTTCAGTTTTAACTTTTTGGGGGTCGGGGAACTGTCTTCATCCAATGATTCATTCTCAACTGCATCAGATTTCTTCTTAATTTCTAGGGAAGTAGTTTTGTTTCTATCACTCTGTTGGCAAAAAAAACAAACAGTGGCACAAACTCAAAAAAGATGCCAATTTTGAAGGATTTGGAGTAAAAGAAGTTTAAACGTATTGACATTTTCAGCACATCAGCATTTCCTGCCACAGGTTTCAGAGTAAAAAGCACACGTTAAAAAAAAAAAAAAACCTGAGCCTCCTCCCTGAAAACTTCTGGGGAAAATCCCAACTGTTATATAAACTTTCACTATAGCACCCTCCCAAATGCCTCAACCGAAGGTTAAAAGAATATTTACAAGTCAAATATGTCCTGAAATAAGGATTTTGCTTCCGATAAAAATTCCGCTGAAAAGGAATAGGCCCCGGGAAAGCAGTCATGTAATTCTCGAATTGACAGCGGTGAAGATTTGTCATTCCAAATTATAACACACATTGTAAATCATTTAATGTCCACCTCCTCCCCTAGACTGTAAGCTCACTGTGGGCAGCAAACACGTCTGCAAACTTTGTTGTTACCGTACGCTCCCAAACACTTAGTACAATGCTCGACAACACGGTTCAGTGCTCGATAAATGTTTGTTGTAACTGGCTTTGTTAAGAGCCGGTGTTGGAATGACGACGATGTTGGTATTTGTTAAGCGCTTCCTATGTGCTGAGCACTGTTCTAAGCGCTGGGGGAGATACAGGGTCATCAGGTTGTCCCACGTGGGGCTCACAGTCTTCACCCCCATTTTCCAGATGAGGTAACTGAGGCCCAGAGAAGTGAAGTGACTTGCCCACAGTCACACGGCTGACGAGTGGCGGAGCCGGCATTCGAACCCATGACCTCTGACTCCTAAGGCCGGGCTCTTTCCACTGAGCCACGCGGCTTCTCCACAATAATTGTGGCATTTTTAAGCACTTACTGTGTTCATTCATTCAATAGTATTTATTGAGCGCTTACTATGTGCCGAGCACTGTACTAAGCGCTTGGAACGAACAAGTCGGCAACAGATAGAGACGGTCCCTGCCCTTTGACGGGCTCACGGTCTGATCGGGGGGAGACGGACAGACGAGAACGATGGCGATAAATAGAGTCGAGGGGAAGAACCTCTCGTAAAAACAATGGCGACTAAATAGAATCGAGGCGATGTACATTTCATTAACAAAATGTGTGATAAGCCGTGTTCTAAGCCCTGGGGTAAATACAAGGTAATCAGGTCGGACACAGTTCGGCAACAGTTAGAGACAATCCCTGCCCAATGACGGGCTCCGTGCTTTGCACATGGTAAGCGCTCAACGCAAATGACCGATTGGTTGCTAAATAATAATAATAATAATGTTGGTATTTGTTAAGCGCTTACTATGTGCCGAGCACTGTTGTAAGCGCTGGGGTAGACACAGGGGAATCAGGTTGTCCCACGTGGGGCTCACAGTCTTCATCCCCATTTTACAGATGAGGGAACTGAGGCCCAGAGAAGTGAAGTGACTTGCCCACAGTCACACAGCCGACAAGTGGCAGAGCCGGGATTCGAACTCATGAGCCCTGACTCCAAAGCCCGTGCTCTTTCCACTGAGCCACGCTGCTTCTCCTAAAGCCCAAGGAAGTAAAGTTAAAGGGTCAGGAGCGGCTACGGCCGGTTAAGGTCCCCGGCTCCGTGGTAGGGCAAGGGCCTGGGAGCCACAAAGGCCTGGGTTCTAATCCTGCTCCCTCTCTCTTGTCTGCTGTGGGACCTTGGGCAAACCACTTCTCTGGGCCTCAGTTCCCTCATCTGTCAAACGGGGATTAAGACTGTGAGCCCCATGTGGGACAGGGCCTGTGTCACTCATCCAATTGTATTTATTGAGCACCTACTATGTGCGCAGCACTGTACTAAGCGCTTGGAAAGAACAATTCGGGCAACGGAGAGGGATGATCGCTACCCAACATCGGGCTCGGTCTAGAAGGGGGAGACAGACAGCAAAACAAGTAGACAGGCATTAAGAGCATCAAAATAAATAACAGAATTGCAGATTCTGATTTGCTCGCACCTATCCCGGGTTCTAATCCTGCTCCCTCCCACTCGTCTGCTGTGTGACCTGGGGCAAACCGCTTCGCTTCTCTGTGCCTCAGTTGCCTCATCTGTAAAGTGGGGCTTGAGCCTGTGTTGGCCACGGGGGACTCGGTGTCCAGCCCCATTAGCCTCTCTCTACCCCAGCGTTCAGAACAGTGCTTGGCACGTACTAAGCGCTTAACGGGTACCATAATTATTAAATAACCACGTGCCAGCGAAGAAGGGGGGCGAAGCGGAAGGCTATGGGCCGGCTGACAGCAGAAGAGCGGCGAGGCTCAGTGGAAAGAGCCCGGGCTTGGGAGTCAGAGGTTGTGGGTTCTAATCCGTCGATGGACAGGGATGGTCTCTATCTGTTGCTGAACTGTCCATTCCAAGGGCTTAGTACAGTGCTCTGCACAGAGTAAGCGCTCAATAAATACTATTGAATGAATGAATCCTGGCTCTGCCACCTGTCAGCTGGGTGACTGTGGGCAAGTCACTTCACTTCTCTGTGCCTCAGTTCCCTCATCTGTCAAATGGGGATGAAAACTGTGAGCCCCACGTGGGACAACCTGATCACCTTGTATCCCCCAGCGCTTAGAACAGTGCTGGGCACATAGTAAGCGCTTAACAAATACCAACATTATTATTATTAATAATCATCCCAGCTCTGCCGCTTGTCAGCTGGGTGACTTTGGGCAGGTCACTTGTCTGGGCCTCAGTTCCCTCATCTGTCAAATGGGGTTGGAGACTGTGAGCCCCACGTGGGACCACCTCATCACCTTGTATCCTTCCCAGCGCTCAGAACAGTGCTTGGCACATAGTAAGCGCTTCACAAATACCAACATGATTATTATTCTCTGGGCCTCAGTGACCTCATCTGTCAAATGGGGATGAAGACTGGGAGCCCCACGGGGGAACCCCCTGATGACCCTGTCTCTCCCCCAGCGCTCAGAACAGTGCTTGGCACATAGTAAGCGCCTAACAAATGCCAACATTATTATTATTATTATTACTCTCTGGGCCTCAGTTCCCTCATCTGTAAAATGGGGATGAAGACTGGGAGCCCCACGTGGGACCCCCTGATGACCCTGTCTCTCCCCCAGCGCTTAGAACAGTGCTCGGCACGTAGTCAGCGCTTAACAAATACCAACATTATTATGATTATTATTAAGGCCGGCGAGGCGCTGAGCCACCAGCACCTTCTGGGGGGGGGGGCTGCAGCTGGAGGGATTGTGGGCAGACTGGTCGGAGGGGGAGGGGCAAGATGGCGGGGGAGGGAAGGGCCCGGCGGCGGCGGCGGCTTCTTCCCCGTGAACGTCACCTGAGCCTTGGCCTTCCTCGCGGTCCGCGGCTCCTCGGCGCCGCCCCAGCCCATTCCCACCGCCATGTCCGCCACGCTGAGGAGACGGCGCCCAAAAGGCCGAGGTGCCGGGCCCGGCCTCCGCGTCACTTCCGGCCGACGTCACTTCCCCCCCCCCCGCCGGCCAATGGGAGCGAGCGACACTCCGGGCCGCCGCCCTGCCGGCCAATAGGAGGGGCTGACGCACTCCGGGCCGCGCGGGGGCGGGGGGAGGGGGGCCGATTAGCATAAAGAGCCGGCCGGCGCGCGCCACGAGGTTGGGGTTCCTTTCGCATGCCGAAGGGCTGCGGGGGGGGGGGGGGGAGAAGGGGCGTTTTCCCAGCAGGCACCGGGTTTTGTGGCGGGAAATGTCCGCCGCGGCTTCCGTAGCACGTGGCGGGCGCGTGGGCGGCCCCTGCTGGCGGCCCGGGAAACCCCGCGCGAGGCCTTCCCCCCTCCCCCGCCCCCTTCCCCCTTCCCCTGCCAGTCTGGGAAGGACAGTTCACAATAAGAATAATAAATAAAAACACTAATAATAAAAATTATAACATTTTAAATAATAATAACGATGGTGTCGGTTAAAAGTTAAAGTTGCCAAGCACTGTTCCAAGCTTTGGGGGTGGGGGGATAGAAGGTCATCAGGTGGTCCCACGTGGATAATAATGATAATGATGGTGTTTGGTAAGCGCTTACTATGTGCCAAGCATTGTGCTAAGCGCTGGAGTAGATGGTCATCAGGTTGCCCCACGTGGATAATAACGATAATGATGGCGTTTGGTAAGCGCTTACTATGTGCCAAGCACTGTGCTAAGCCCTGGGGTAGATAGAAGCAGCATGGCTCAGTGGAAGGAGCCTGGGCTTTAGGGTCAGAGGTCATGAGTTCGACTCCCGGCTCTGCCACTTGTCAGCTGTGTGACTGTGGGCAAGTCACTTCACTTCTCTGTGCCTCGGTTCCCTCATCTGTAAAATGGGGATTAACTGTGAGCCTCACGTGGGACAACCTGATTACCCTCTATCTACCCCAGCGCTTAGAACAGTGCTCGGCACATAGTAAGCGCTTAACAAATACCAACATTATTATTAGTATAGAAGGTCATCAGGTGGTCCCACGTGGATAATAATGATGATGGCATTTGTTAAGCGCTTACTATGTGCCAAGCACTGTGCTAAGCACTGGGGGAGATAGAAGGTCATCAGGTGGTCCCATGTGGATAACAGTGATAATGATGGCATTTGTTAAGCACTTACTATGTGACAAGCACTGTGCTAAGCGCTGGGGGAGATGGTCATCCGGTTGTCCCACGTGGATAATAATGATAATGATGGAATTAGTGAAGTGCTTACTATGTGCCAAACACTGTTCCAAGCGCTGGGGGGGGAGGGGATACAAGGTCATCAGGTGTCCCACGTGGATAATAACGATAATGTTGGTATCTGTTAAACACTTACTATGTGCCAAACGCTATGCTAAGCACTGGGGGGATACAAGGTCAACAGGTTGTCCCACGTGGATAAGAATGATAATGTTGGTCTCTGTTAAACACCTACTATGTGCCAAGTGCTGTGCTAAGCACTTTGGGGGATACAAGGTCATCAAGTTGTCCCACATGGATAATAATGATGATGATGGCATTTGTTAAGCGCTTACTAAGTGCCAAGCACTGTTCTAAGCACGGTGAGGGGGGAGCAATTATCTCTGTTGCAGAATTGTCCATTCCAAGCGCTTAGTACAGTGCTCTGCACAGAGTAAGCGCTCAATAAATACTATTGAATGAATACAAGGTCACCAGGATGTCCCACGTGGAAAATAATGATAATGATGGCATTTGTTAAGCACTTACTATGGGCCAAGCACTGTTGTAAGCACTGGGGGGGATACAAGGTCATCAGCTTGTCTCACGTGGATAATAATGATAATAATGGCATTTGTTAAGCACTTACTATGGGCCAAGCACTGTTGTAAGCACTGGGGGGGATACAAGGTCATCAGCTTGTCTCACGTGGATAATAATGATAATAATGGCATTTGTTAAGCACTTACTATGTGCCAAGCACTGTTCTAAGCGCTGGGGTAGATACAAGGTCTTCGGGTTGTCCCCCATGGGGCTCACATTTTTAATCCCCATTTTACAGATGAGGTCACTGAGGCCCAGAGAAGTGAATTGACTTGCCCAAAGTCAGACAGCTGATAAGTGTCGGAGCCGGGGTTAGAACCCACGACCTCTGACTCCTAAGCCCGGGCTTGGGAGTGCCCCGCACTCCATTCATTCAGTCGTATTTATTGTAATTAATTGTGGTGTTCGTGAAGAATATTGAGAAGCTGCGTGGTTTAGTGGAACAAGCTCGAGCTTGGGAGTCATAGGTTGTGGGTTCTAATCCCTGTTCTGCCACTTGTCTGCTGTGTGACCTTGGACAAGTTACTTCACTCCTCTGGGCCTCCGTGACCTCATCTGGAAAATGGAGATGAAGACTGTGAGTCCCACGGGGGCAACGCGATTACCTCGTGTCTACCCCAGCTCTTAGATCAGTGCTTTGCATGTAGTAAGCGCTTCAAAAATACCATTATTATTATTATTAAGTGCTTACTAAGTGCCAAGATACAAGGTAATCAGATGTTCCATGTGGGGCTCACAGGCTTAATCCCCCATTTTACAGATGAGGGAACTGAGACACAGAGAAGTGAAGTGACTTACCCAAGTTCATTCATTCATTCAATAGTATCTATTGAGCGCTTACTATGTGCAGAGCACTGTACTAAGCGCTTGGAATGTACAAATCGGCAACAGATAGGGACAATCTCTGCCCATTGACGGGCTTACAGTCTAATCGGGGGAAACAGACAGATAAAAACAATAGCAATAAATAGAATCAAGGGGATTTACACAGCAGATAAGTGACAGAGCTAGGATTAGAACCCATGTCCTCTATTGTAATAGTAATAATGTTGGTATTTGTTAAGCGCTTACTATGTGCAAAGCACTGTTCTAAGCGCTGCGGCATACAAGGTGATCAGGTTGTCCCATGTGGGGCTCATAGTTTTAATCCCCATTTTACAGATGAGGGAACTGAGGCACAGAGAAGCTAAGTGACTTGCCCAAGGTCACACAGCTGACTAGCGGTGGAGCTGGGATTAGAACCTGTGACCTCTGACTCCCAAGCGCGCGCTCCTTCCACTGAGCCATGCTGCTTCTCCCAAGCGCTTAGTACAGTGCTCTGCCCACAGTGAGCCCTCAGTAAATATGATTGAATGAATCGTCATTCATTCAATCATATTTACTACCAAATACCTAGCGTGCTCTTGCCGCTAGGCCATGCTGCTTCTATTTGTTGAGCTTACTGTGTGCAGAGCACTCTACTAAGCACTTGGCAGAGTACACTATAACTACAGGGGGAGATAGACATCAATAGAAATAAATTACAGCTCTGTACATAAATGCTGTGGGCCTGGGAGGGGAGAGGAATAAAGGGAGCAAGTCAGGATGATGCAAAATGGAGTGAGAGAAGAGGAATAATAATAATTATGGTATTTGTTAGACACTTACTGTGCAACGCACTGTACTAAGCACTGGGATGGATACATGAAAATCAGGTTGGACCCAATCCCCGTCCTGCTTGGGCCTCACAGTCTCTATGCCGATGACACCCAAATCTACATCTCTGCCCCTGTCCTCTGCCCCTCCCTTCAGGCTGGTATCTCCTCCTGCCTCCGGGACGTCTCCACCTGGATGTCGGCCCGCCACCTAAAACTCAACACGGCCAAAACTGAGCTCCTCATCTTCCCTCCCAAACCCGGTCCTCTCCCAGACTTCCCTATCACCGTGGATGGCACGACCCTCCTTCCCGTCTCTCGGGCCCGCGACCTCGGTGTCATCTTTGACTCGTCTCATTCACCCCACGCATCCGATCCGTCACCGAGACCTGCCGGTCTCACCTTTACGATATCGCCGAGATCCGCCCTTTCCTCTCCACCCAAACGGCTACCTTACCGCTACGGGCTCTCGTTATATCCTGGCTAGACTACCGTGTCAGCCTTCTCTCTGACCTCCCTTCCTCCTCTCTCGCCCCGCTCCGGTCTATTCTTCACTCCGCTGCCCGGCTCATCTTCCTGCAGAAACGATCTGGGCCTGTCACTCCCCTTCTTAAACACCTCCAGTGGTTGCCTATCGGACCTTCGCAGGAAACAAAAACTCCTCACTCTTGGCTTCAAAGCTCTCATTCGCTCCCACAGCTTCACTTACCATCTCTATGCAGATGATTCCCAAATCTACATCTCCAGTCCTTCCCTGCAGTTTCCTCCTGCCTTCAGGACATCTCTACATGGATGTCCCACAGACACTTCACACTTAACATGTCCAAAACAGAACTCTTTATATTCCCACCCAAACGCTCTCCTCCCTCTTTCCTATCACCGTAGACCAAACCACTATCCTCTGTGTCATACGATTAGACTATAAGCCCGTCAATGGGCAGGGACTGTCTCCATCTGTTGCCGATTTGTACATTCCAAGCGCTTAGTACAGTGCTCTGCACATAGTAAGCGCTCAATAAATACTATTGAATGAATGAATGAATACAAGCCTTTGACTTTCGCATTATCCTCCACTCATCCCTCTTATTCAATGCACTTCATTGATTAGTTACGAAATCCCATCGCTTCTTCTTTCACAACACTTGTAAAATCCACCCTTTTCTCTCCGTTCAAATTGCTGCTACACTAATCTAAGCACTTAAGATGCTTTGAAGGGGGGGAGAATAGTATCCTGGCACATCTGGAGGGAAAGGGGATCCCAGGCCAGAGGGAGGATGTGGGCAAGGGGTCGGCAGCGAGGTAGATGAGGTCGGGCACAGTGAGTGAGCTGGTGTTAGAGGAGTGAAGTGTGGGGCCTGTGTTTTAGTCGATTAGACTGTAAGCCTGTAATTGGGCAGGGATTGTCTCTATCTGTTGCCGAATTGTATATTCCAAGCGCTTAGTACAGTGTTGTAAGCATTCAATAAATACTATTGAATGAATGGATGGTAAATCAGCAAAGCAAGATAGGAAGGGGTGAGCTAATTGAGTGCTTTAAAGCAGATGGTAAGGAGCTTCTGTTTGATAATAATAATCATTTTAATTATTATTTTAATTTTATTTTATTATTATGTGCCAGGCACTTTAATGAGCGCTAGGGTGGATACAAACAATTTGGGTCGGACCCAATCCCTGTCCCATGTGGGGCTCACAGTCTCAATCCCCACTTTTACAGATGAGCTCATTGAAGCCCAGAGAAGTGAAGCGGCTTGTCCAAGGTCACACAGCAAGACAAGTGGCGGGGTCGGGATTAGAACCCACGACCTCTGACTCCCAAGCCCGGCATCTTTCCACTAAACCACGCGCATTCCCCCACCCCACAAGGCAGACTTTATTCCCTGGACGGTTGTAACATGCTTCGAAACAGCAGCTCTAAAAGTGGAAAAAATCCACCAGAGGCCGCTACTATTCCAGAAATGAGAAAGAAGTGTTTAAGTAATAATAACAATAATAACGTTGGTATTTGTTAAGCGCTTACTATGTGCAAAGCACTGTTCTAAGCGCTGGGGGGATACAAGGTAATCAGGTTGTCTCACCTGGGACTCACAGTTTTAATCCCCATTTTCCAGCTGAGGTCACTGAGGCCCAGAGAAGTGAAGTGACTTGCCCAAAGTCACACAGCTGGCAAGCAGCAGATCCGGGATTCGAACCCATGACCCCTGACTCCCAAGCCCGGACTCTTTATACTGAGCCATGCTGTATTCGTTAAGCGCTTACTAAGGTGCAAAGCACTGTTCTGAGCGCTGGGGGGGGATGCAAGGTGATCAGGTTGTCCCACGTGGGGCTCACAGTCTTCATCCCCATTTGAATAATAATGCTGGTATTTGTTAAGCGCTTATTATGTGCAGAGTACTGTTGTAAGCGCTGGGGTAGATATAGGGTCATCAGGTTGTCCCACGTGAGGCTCACAGTCTTCATCCCCATTTTCCAGATGAGGTCACTGAGGCCCAGAGAAGTGAAGCGACTTGCCCAAAGTCACACAGCTGACAAGAGGCGGAGCCGGGGATTAGAACCCGTGACCTCTGACTCCCAAGCCCGGGCTCTTTCCACTGAGCCACGCTGCTTCTCTAGCAGCAGTAGGTGCTGAAGGTGCAGAAGAAGTAGGTGCAGAAGGGAGAATCGGTCGGTCAAAATGGTATTTATTGAGCGGCTACTGTGTGCTGAGCACTCTATTAAGCACATAGGAGAGAACGGTGCTATTCCAGAAATGAGTCCCCAAAGCGTAAAGTCTGCCTCAGAGTGAAGAGCAGCCCAGTAGGTGCAGAATGGAGAATCAGTCGGCCAGTGGTATTTATTGAGCGCCTACTGTGTGCTGAGCACTGTACTAAGCACATGGAGAGTACCTTACCACAACTTTAGCGTTCATTATCCTCGACTCCTCTCATATATTCAATCTGTCACTAACCCCAGTCAGTCCCCCCTTCCCAACATCCCTAAAATCGGCCCTTTCCTCTCTATCCAAACGGCTACCACGTTAGGACAGTGGGCTCATCCTCTCCCGCCTAGATGACTGCATCAGCCTCCTTGCTGACCTCCCAACCTCCTGCCTCTCCCCACTTCAGTCCATACTTCACTACGTTGCCCGGATTATCTTTCTACAGAAACACTGTGGGCATGTCACGCTTCTCCTCAAAAACCTCCCGGGGTTGCCCATCAAACTTCGCATGAAACAAAAACTCCTCACTCTTGGCTTCCAAGGCGTCCATCCCCTGGCCCCCTCCTCCCTCACCTCCCTTCTCTCCATCTCCAGCCCAGCCCGCACGCTCCGCTCCTCCACCGCCGCTCCCCTCCTCACTGGGCCTCGATCCCGCCCGTCCCGCCGTCCACCCCTGGCCCACGTCCTACCTCTGGCCTGGAACGTCCTCCCTCCTCACATCCACCAGATAATGACTCTCCCCACCTTCAAAACCTTACTGAAGGCACATCTCCTCCAAGAGGCCTTCCCAGACTAGATCCCACTTTTCCTCATCTCTCATTCCCTTCTGCATCTCCCCGACTTGCTCCTTTTGCTCCCCCCCCCCGGGTCCCACAGCACTTATGTAGATATCTGTATTTATTTATATTGATGTCTGTTTATTTGTCTGTGTATATCTGTAACTTAATTTATTTAAGTTAGCGCTTAGAACAGTGCTCTGCACATAATAAGCACTTAACAAATACCAGCATTATTATTCAAATGGGGATGAAGACTGTGAGCCCCACGTGGGACAACATCATCACCTTGCATCCCCCCAGCGCTTAGAACAGTGCTTTGCACATTAGTAAGCGCTTAACGAATACAGCATGGGTCAGTATAAAGAGCCCGGGCTTGGGAGTCAGGGGTAACTTAATAATTTATTTATTATTATGTCTGCTTGTATGCATATATCTGTAACTTTATTTATATTGATATTTGTTTATTTGTATTGATGTCTGTCTCCCCCTCCTCCCCCCTCCCTCCAGACTGTGAGCTCACTGTGGGTAGGGATTGTCACTTTTTATTGCCATATAGTACTGCCCAAACGCTTAGTACAGTGCTCCGCAGGCAGTAAGCGCTCAAATACAATTGAATGAACGAAGAATTCTCCGAAAGATGAGCGGTAAAAGTTAAAATATCCAACAGAGGCCGCTCCTATTCCAGAAATGGGTCAACTAAGTGGCAAGTAGGTGCAGAAGGGACGATCAATCTGTCAGGGGTATTTACGGAGCACTCGCTCTGTACTGTGGGCTTTTCCAGAAATGAGTCAGTGAAGTGTCAGAGTGAAGAGCAGCACAGTAGGTGAAGAAGACAGAAAATTGCTCTCCTCCACTGCAAAAGCCTATTGAAAGCACACCTCCTCCCGGAAGCCTTCCCTGACTAGGCCCTCCTCTCCTCTCTCCCATTCCCTTCTGCCCCGCTCTTACTTGCTCCTTTATTCATTCTCCCTCCCATCCCACAGCACATATGTATTTATCTATTTATTTATTTATAATAATCATTATTACGGTATTTAAGCGCTTACTATGTGCCAAGCACTGTACTAAGAGCTGTATTAATGTTTGTCTCCCTCTCTAGACTGTGAACTCATTGTGGGCAGGGAATGTTCCTGTTGCTCTATTGTCTCCCAAGCGCTTAGTTCAGTGCTTTGCACATGGTAAGCGCTCAATAAATACAACAATGAATGAAAGAAGGGAGAATCAATCGGTCAGTGGTATTTATTGAGCACTTAGTCTGTGCTGAGCGCTGTACTAAGCACATGGGAGAGTACAATATAATAGGGTTGATAGACCCGTTCACATCAATATAAATCTTATTCAACCAATAGTCATATTGAGTGCTGGATGTACTAGGCGCTCGGGAGAATAGAATACAACAATATAACAGACAGATTTCCTATCCACAACAAGCTTAGTCTAGAGGCGGGAAACAGACTATAAATAGAAATGAATAAATTATGGATATGGACATGAGTGCTGTGGGGCTGACAGAAGGGTGAATAAAGGGAGCAACAATCTGTTCTCAAAGACAAGACAAATACAAACAGACATTATTATTATTATTATTAATGATAAGAATTATGATGTTTATTAAGTGCCTACTATGTGCTAGGCACAATGGGGTAGATGCAAGCAAATCAGGTTGGATCCAGTCTCTGTCCCATATGGGGCTCCCAGTCTCAATCCTCATTTTACAAATGAGGGATCTGAGGCACAGAGAATAATAACAATAATAATAATAATAACAGTAATAATAATTCTTGTGCCAGGCATGGAGAAGCAGCGTGGCTCAATGGAAAGAGCACGGGCTTTGGAGTCAGGGCTCATGAGTTCGAATCCCAGCTCTGCCACTTGTCGGCTGTGTGACTGTGGGCGAGTCACTTCACTTCTCTGTGCCTCAGTTCCCTCATCTGTAAAATGGGGATTAAGACTGTGAGCCCCACGTGGGACAACCTGATTCCCCTATGTCTACCCCAGTGCTTAGAACAGTGCTCGGCACATAGTAAGCGCTTAACAAATACCAACATTATTATTATTATACTAAGCATAGCACCTACAGGCATAGTACCTACTATGTGCCAGGCATTGTACTAAGCAGTGGGGTAGATACAAGCGAATCAGGTTGGATACAGCCCCTGTTCCACGTGGGGCTCACAGTCTCAATCCTCATTTTCCAGATGAGGTAACTGAGGCCCAGAGAAGTGAAGCGACTTGTCTGAGGTCACACAGCAGACAAATGACAGAGGTGGAATTAGAACCCATGACCTTCTGACTCCCAGGTCCTTGTTCTATCCACTAGGCCATGCTGGAGCAACTTCCTCCGAGTCCCACCTCAAAATTTGCCAGAATAACCAAGGACTCAGTCTCTCTGTGATCCCTCTTTGTCCTCTAAGGGAGGGACTGGTCTTCATTAATCAGCCAGGAAAATGCTGGACAGTCATCTGGATTGAAAAACTGTCGAGGCCTAGAAGGAAAACCCTAAAACCGTTGGGCTAAAATCTCAAAAAGCAACCTCACGAATTTCTGGGTTTGTTGTTTTTTTAAATGGTATTTCTTAAGCGCTTACTATGCATCAAACACCATTCTAAGCGCAGGGGTAGGTACAAGTTAATTAGGTCAGACGTACTCCCTGCCCTACATGGGGCTCATGGTCTAAAGAGGAGGGAGAATGGATATCCCCGTTTTACAGCTGAGGACACTGAGGCACAGAGAAGTGAAATGACTTGCCCAAGATCACAGAGCAAGCAATTGGCAGAGATGGGATTAGAACCCAGATCGTTCTGACTCCCAGGCCCGTCCTCTCTGCACTAGATCACACTACTTCCATATTTTGACAATATGAGGTGATTTATTCGCAGCATGCCCTGCTTTCTTTATGTTCTTTTAGAATAAAGTTTGACCAAAAAAAAAATCGAAAAAGAAAGTTTATTTTACCACATAAACGGAGCACAAAATCGCTTTAAACGGAAAACAAAATTTCAGGTTCTCAAAATTCGGGGTCCCTCTACCCCTCCCTTTTCAATGGTACCTGAGGGTTTCCTATTTTCGTGGGGAAGTTTTCTTTTCAGGCCTGGATCTGCATGAGGCAAAATCGTTGGTTCAAGCCGATGTTAATAGGTCCCACCCTGCAGCCCTACCAACACTTCTGAAGTTGTGAAGTACGGTCCCGCCTTTGAGCTGGCTCTAGACATTTGGAAGTGGGCACATCCCCCAGCCTCGGAGTTCCCTCTTCTTCACTTCACCTTCTTACGTATTTTGGGCGGGGAGGGTCATAAGGACAGTCCTCAGATCCTTGGGGTCCAGAAGAGGAGTTCGGTTGAACAGCTCAGACGTCTCTACGTCCAGACAGTCTGAAACAGAAGCAACTCAGAACTTTCGACTCCCCAGGGCACAACCATCACATCCATTCCTGGACCAGTTGGGAGCCACATATGACTGTAAGCCCATCAATGGGCAGCGATCGTCTCTATCTGTTGCCGAATTGTCCATTCCAAGCGCTTAGTACAGTGCTCTGCATATAGTAAGCGCTCAATAAATACTACTGAATGAACGAATATGACATGAGAAGCAGGGTGGTTCAGTGGATGGTGCCTGGGTCTGAGGGTCAGAGGCCTTGGGTTCTAGTTCCGGCTCTGTCACGTACCTTGGGCTCTGTCATGTACCTTTTTATTACCCTATTAATTTTGTTAATGAGGTGTCCATTCCCTTGATTCTATTTATCGTGATTATGTTGTCTTGCTTTCGTTAGTCCGTCTCCCCCGATTAGACTGTGAGCCCGTCACTGCGCAGGGATTGTCTCTATCTGTTGCCGAATTGTACATTCCAAGCGCTTAGTAATAATAATAATGTTGGTATTTGTTTAGCGCTTACTATGTGCAGAGCACTGTTCTAAGCGCTGGGGTAAACACAGGGGAATCAGGTTGTCCCACGTGGGGCTCACAGTCTTAATCCCCATTTTACAGATGAGGGAACTGAGGCACAGAGAAGTTAAGTGACTCGCCCACAGTCACACAGCTGACAAGTGGCGGAGCTGGGATTCGAACTCATGAGCCCTGACTCCAAAGCCCGTGCTCTTTCCACTGCGCCACGCTTAGTACATTGCTCTGCACCTAGTAAGCACTCAACAAATACTATTGAATGAATTGGGCAAGTCACTTTACTTCTCTGTGGCCTCAGTTTCCTCATCTGCAAAATGGAGATTCTATGCTCGCTTGCCTTCCTAATTAGAATGTGGGCCCCAAGTGGGACCTGATTATTTTGTATCGAGCTCTTGGCATATGGAAGTGCTTAAATACCACAATTATTACTATTATTGTCATTATTTTGACAACCAATCTCACGGGGAAAGATATCTTTAAAAAAAATGGTATTAAGTGCTTACTATGTGTCAAGCGCTTTTCTAAGCGCTGGGTAGACGGAAGTTATTCAGGTGGACACAGACCCTGTCCCACATGGGGCTCACAGTCTAAATCCCCATTTTCCAGATGAGGTTACTGGGGTACAGTGAAGTGAAGCCATTTGCTCAGGTCACACAGCAGACAGTGTCAGAGTCAGGATTAGAACCCAGGTCCTTCTAACTTCCAGGCCCGTGCTCTAGCCACTAGGCCTCGCTGCTCCCCTTGTCTACTGATGGGTCTTCGGTGGCAACAGGATAAGGGGGTAGGGGGTGAGCAGCAACTGTGGGGATAAGAAGCAGCATGGCTCAGTGGAAAGAGCCCGGGCTTGAGAGTCAGAGGTCATGAGTTCAAATCCCGGCTCTGCCACTCGTCAGCTGTGTGACTGTGGGCAACTCACTTCACTTCTCTGGGCCTCAGTTACCTCATCTGTAAAATGGGGATTGACTGTGAGCCTCACGTGGGACAACCTGATCACCCTGTATCTGCCCCAGCGCTTAGAACAGTGCTCTGCACATAGTAAGCGCTTAACAAATACCAACATTATTATTATTATGAGGGGGAGAGGTAGCTCAAGGAAGGGGATCCAAGGGGGAGTCTAGAGGAAGGGAAGGCAGGAGGACTGGGGAAAGTCCTGGTTGTTGGCCTACCGGTTTTTCCCAGCCCCACTGTTGCTCCTCCACAGTGCTCTCCTGGGCCACCTCTCCCCTTGGCCCTTTTGTGCTCCTTGGCAAGAGCAGAAAGGAGGCTGCTGAAAAGTCCGAAATTCTGACCCGCACACCGGAATCGACCTCTTCCAGCTCTGTGTTTTGCGGTTGCCCATAGGGTTTGTTCAGTGGTCAGATAAAATAGCCATTTTCACAATGGATCCATCTTCTCTTAAGAGACCCGTTAGGCCACGATAGCGCGATATTCAATGGTTGCAGATAAATCCAGTTGGTTTGGGGGGGGGGGGAATTGTGGGACGTGTCAAAGAAAATGTCACAGACTCTGCGTTGTGTTCAAAAGGGTATGTCAGAGAGAAGTTTATTACAACTAGCACTGTTTTTTTAGCACTAGTAGGGAGTGGTGATTGACATTTTTTGTTGGTATTTGTTAAGCATTTACTATGTGCAGAGCACTGTTCTAAGCGCTGGGGGAGGTACAGGGTAATCAGGTTGTCCCACGTGAAGCTCACAGTTAATCCCCATTTTACAGATGAGGTCACTGAGGCCCAGAGAAGTGAAGTGACTTGCCCACAGTCACCCAGCTGACAAGTGGCAGAGCCGGGAGTCGAACCCATGACCTCTGACTCCAAAGCCCAGGTTCTTTCCCCTGAGCCACGGATGGCTTATAAAAGCCACCCTCCCTCCTCATATCAATTACTCTGCCCCCCCACCCCTGCTTCAAAGCCTTATGGGGGGCACACCTCCTCCAAGAGGCCTTCCCTGACTAAGCCCTCCTTTCCTCTTCTCCCACTCCCTGCTGCATCCCCCCGACTTGCTCCTTTTATTCATCGCCCCCTTCCAGCCCCACAGCACTTATGGACCTATCTGCAATTTATTTCTTTATATTGTCTGTCTCCCCTTCTAGTCCGCAAGCTCATCGTGGGCAGGGACTGTGTTCCGTTGTACTCTCTGGAGAGCTTAGTAAAGTGCTCTGCACACAGTAAGCGCTTAATACGATTGAATGATTTATTTATTTTAATGTCTGTCTTCCTCTCTAGACTCTAAGCTCCTTGTGGACAGGGACTGTGTCTGTTAAGCAGCGTGGCTTAGTGGAAAGAGCTCGGGCTTGAGAGTCAGAGGTTTTGGGTTCTAATCCTAGCTCTGCCACTGGTCAGCTGTGTGACTTTGGGCAAGTCATTTAACTTCTCTGTGCCTCAGTTACCTCATTTGTAAAATGGGGATTAAGACTGTGAGCCCCATATGGGACAACTTGATCACCTTGTATCCTCCCCAGCGCTTAGAACAGTTCTTTGAAGCAGCGTGGCTCAGTGGAAAGAGCACGGGCTTTGGAGTCAGAGGTCATGAGTTCAAATCCCGACTCTGCCACTTGTCAGCTGTGTGACTGAGGGCAAGTCACTTAACTTCTCTGTGCCTCAGTTCCCTCATCTGTAAAATGGGGATGAAGACTGTGAGCCCCACATGGGACAACCTGATTCCCCTGTGTCTACCCCAGTGCTTAGAACAGTGCTCTGCACATAGTAAGCGCTTATCAAATACCAACATTATTATTATTCTTTGCATACAATAAATGCTTAACAAATGCCATCAATATTATTATTATTAAAATGGGATTAAGACTGTGAGCCCCACGTGGGACAACCTGATTACCGTGTATCTACCCCAATGCTTAGAACAGTGCCCAACACGTAGTAAGTGCTTAACGAACACCATCATTATTTTTATTACATTTTACTCTCTCAAGCACTTAGTAAAGTGTTCTGCCCACAGTAAACGCTCAATAAATACAACCGACTGATTGCTTACCACAGAACCTCAGGCCTTCCAAATGCCGGACATCCATAAGGCTCCAGAGTTCTTTCCCCCAAACTAAGCCTCTCTCTTCTCTCTAATAGAGAAGCAGCTTGGCTCAGTGGAAAGAGGCTGGGCTTAGGAGTCAGAGGTAGTGGGTTCTAATCCCAGCTCTGCCACTTGTCAGCTGTGTGACTCTGGGCAAGTCACTCACTTAACTTCTCTGTGCCTCAGTAATCTCATCTGCAAAATGGGGATTAAGACTGTGAGCCTCACGTGGGACAATCTGATGACCCTGTACCTACCCCAGCACTTAGAACAGTGCTCTGCACATAGTAAGCACTTAACAAATGCCAACATTATTATTATTAATATCAATCTCCCCTCACCCATCCTGTAACGATCAAAAGGGAAGCAAGGAGCTCACCGAGCCTCAGGCTTTAAGAGTAGGAAACCAGGTATTTTGGGGCCTAGAACACAGCCCAGCAGAGGAGGATGTCCTTATCAGCCCAACTATTGTCTTTGAAAATCATGATGGGAATAGGAGGCCATTAAAAAAATAAAATCCATTATTAATAATAAGGTTGGTATTTGTTAAATGCTTACTATGTGCAGAGCACTGTTCTAAGCTCTGGGGTAGATACAGGGCAATCAGGTTGTCCCACGTGAGGCTCCCAGTTAATCCTCATTTTACAGATGAGGGAACTGAGCCCCAGAGAAGTGAAGTGACTCGTCCACAGTCACACAGCTGACAAGTGGCAGAGCCGGGAGTCGAACCCATGACCCCTGACTCCGAAGCCCAGGCTCTTTCCACTGAGCCACGCTGCTTCCCCTGATTACTCCCTGATAAGAAAAGCTTATCTCGGAAAAATCCCTACACATATTATCTCCTGAGGGAATGCACTGTACTAGCCCAGAGATTCAACGTAAGGGGTGGAGCTGGGTTGCTATTTTCGCTCAGCATCGCAGAACCAGAGATGAACGTAAATAGCATTTCATTCATTTAAAAGGTCGTGAGTCCCTCCTCCAAAAATCCGATCTGACCATATCTTTCACTGGATAAAGAACCAGAACTCTGGCTGTTTTTCTCTAGGTATTTTTATTGCAAACATGTTCCTAATAACGCTACAGGAAGATTAATTGCTTTGTGTTTTAAAAAAGTCAGAAGAGAAAAATCAGTCTCTAGAGCCAATATTCATGAGGTTTGAAAGTGTATACAACGACGTGGATGAACCTTGTGTATTCAGCTGATTAAACATTTATAGAAATACTGTACATTTGTACAAAATCTTTTTTTAAAAAAAACAAACAAACCTCAGGAAGTTAGCCAAAGACCCCAAAAGGAAAACAAGAATTAAACATTCATGACTGGAGTCAGTTGTAATAAGGGACGAGATGAAAGTGCCGACCTCTGCCTTTGGCTCGTTGCGCCTTCGAAGTTTTGCACAAAACTCCGTCGCCGTTTCAGTGCGTCCAAATCGACGGATTTATTAGATGCCAGACTCTGGGTTCTAAAAATATGAAAAGGAACAGTTACCGGTTTTGTAGAGGATGTTCTTGAGGTTTCTCTTTAGCTCAATTAATAACAAAAATATTTGCGGGTGATGAATTTTCTCTGAAAATACTCCCTGCCACACAACATGGCTGGGTATCATTAAAGAGGGTAAACATCTAAATCTAAAGTTCTCTTTATATTTAAAAATTCACTGGTAGAACAACTTCGCTCACTAATATAAGCTCGTGTGCTCAGAAGATCATATCTGTATCACTTTTAGATAACGCCGTCCGACCAGTCAGTCTGAAATGGAAATCAAAATAGATTAGGGTCTGAGGAAATCAAAAATTACAATTCAAATGATCAACATCATCCCACCTGGCTTGGTATTTTTAAAAAGGGATATTTATTGAAAAAGCTTTAAATGACACCTTTGTTTTCCTTTTTTTTTTCAACAGAGATGGAGAAATTATCAGCTCGGAAAGTTAGCTAGAGAAAAGACATTGTGGAACAATGTATCCATATTTCCTCCTCTTCATAATTCATTCATTCAGTCGTATTTATTGGGCACTTAATGTGTGCAGAGCACTGTACTGAGCGCTTGGGAGTACAATTTGGCAACAAATCCAGACAACCCCTACCCAACAATGGGCTCTGGTAAATTTTGTAATAATTTTTTTTCCCAAAATGTACTTTATTACCTAAGCTCTAAAATCATTTTATTCCTATATATCAAAGTCAGTTTGAACACAAACCGATACCATCATTTGGAGATCTATAACCTTATTGTGATTCTTTAAATAAAATCAGGGGATCTCGAAAGGAAGCAGCATGGCCTAGTGGAAAGAGCATGGACCTGGGAACCAGGGGTCCCGGGTTCTAATCCTGGCTCTGCCACTTACTCGCTATGTGACCTCAGGCAAGACGCTTCACTTATCTGTGCCTTAGTTTCCTCAACTGCAAAATGGGGATTCAATGTCTGTTCTCTCTCCTACTTAAGCTGTGATTCCTATGTGGAGCAGGGATTGTGTCCGACCTGATTAACTTGTATTTACCCCAATGCTTAGAACAGTAAGCACTTAACGGATACTTAAAAAAATAAATTGTCATTTCTTAGAGTTGGAAACCCATTTTGTTCTCATGGAAAAAACTTCTTAGTTTTGGGGTAAAGGGGCTTAAACAGACTGATCTTCTGTTACGTCATCCATCTTTTTTCGGTTTGACGCCAATACTTTGTTCATTTTCAAGGACCGCATCGTTCGAGTCTCTTCCAACATTTTGTTCCAATTAGACGTTTCCAAAAGAAAAGATTTTGCGGGTGTGCAAATCTGTTCTGTCATCAAGTGGAAATTAGGCTAAAAATAAATGGGAGTCCAAGGATTTCTGGGAGAGGATTTTCAAAAGATGGCCTCCGATTTCTCTATGCCAGTTAATGGAGGCACAGGAAGGATTTTGATTAGTTCACGGAAGATCAGGGGCCTATTAGAAGGCAAGATGAGAGAGGTTGGATGGCCTACTAATCATGAGGACTGATGTCAAGGAGAAACACCAACGACACCATCCTTACCTGCATCCTTTGGTGCCGCTATCTGAGTTAGAGCCCGAGACGGATGGTCCCTTGACCTCACTCAGCCTAGCATTTCTTGGTCCCTTGGAAAACGGATTGAATTTTGAGCATTCCTGATTTACACCTGCCTAAGAAAAGTCATCCCCCGGTTTGCAGGGTCCAGGATGCAAAATGTGAGGCACTGCTGCCGAACTCTAAAACCAGGCGCCTTTCAGAACGAACTAGGATTTCACTTGGCTTCAGGTCCAACTGAGTCGCCATCCTAACTCTGGTGCTTGTATAAATGAGTTATACACAGCTGTTTGAAGAGGTTATAAGTATTAAGATGGCCTCTTCTGATGTTTACTCAGCAAGCATGAAGGAGATCTTCCCGTTTGTTATTGCTCTACGGGTCTTTAAAGGGAGGAGGTAAAACCTTTAGCCAGGAAAATAGGCGACAGTGACCCATCACATAATTAATATCTGCAGGCGGGTCGGGGGGAGGATAAAAGCTTAGGCAACACACTTTTTAAACAACCCTAGAACAGAGTCAGTGGTCTTCACAGTAACTTGTAATTGCTCATCAATGCCACAGTGCCAAAGCGAGGGCTAATGTGATTCTACCTAGATGGTGATTGAGGTAACGAAGCGAGATAAATTAGGTACATGATCCAGAAGGCCCAGCCAGAAGCGGCAGGTCCGTTCCCTAACGATCGGTTCTCAAAATCGGCCCTGTCCATCGAGCTTCAAGTTTATTTTGGACAAAAGAGGATTTCAGTTTGAGAGGCTTTGAAAAACATGTGTCCATAATTGACTGATGATTAATAATAATGTCGGCATTTGTTAAGAGCTTACTATGTGCAGAGCACTGTTCTAAGCGCTGGGGGATACGAGGTGATCAGGTTGTCCCACGTGGGGCTCACAGTTTTAATCCCCATTTTACAGATGAGGTAACTGAGGCACAGAGAAGTGAAGTGACTGGCCCACAGTCACACAGCTGACAAGTGGCAGAGTCGGGATTCGAACCCACCACCTCTGACTCCCCAGCCCAGGCTCTTTCCACTGAGCCACGCTGCTTATGCAGTCTCAGTTACCAATAATAGTAATAATTATTGTATTTGTTAAGCGCTTACTTTGTGTCAGGCGCTGTACTAAGCGCCGGGGTGGATACAAGATAATTGGGTTGGACACGGTCCCTGTCCCACACGGGGCTCAGAGTCTTGTTCCCCACTGTACAGATGAGATAACTGAGTCACAGAGCAGTGAGGTGACTTGCCCAAGTTCACAAAGCAGAGTTGAAGAGGAGTGTGTAGGGTCTATTTTTGGGTGTGGTTTTTTTGGGGTGCTTTTTTTTATGGCATTTTTTATGCGCTTTATTATTTGTCAAGCACCGTTCTAAGCACTGGGGTAGATACAAGTTAATCAGGCCGGATACAATTCCTGTCCCACATGGGGCTCATACTCTAAGTGGGCAGGAGAATAGGTATGGGATCCCCTTTTCGCAGTTGAAGAAAGTGAGGCATAGAGAAGTGAACTGACTTGCCCAAGGTTACACGGCAGGTAAAGACCTGGGTTCTAAACCCGATTCCACCACTTGTCTGCCATGGGAATTTAGGCAAGTCACTTAATTTCTCTGTAGCTCAGTTACTTCATCTGTAAAATAGGGAATTAAGACCGTGAGCCCCACGTGGGACAAGGACATGCCCAACCTGATTAGCTCGAATCTATCCCGGCGCTTAGCACAGTGCTTGACACATAACAAAGCACTTAAAAAATACCATCATTGTCAAATGGCGGAGCTGGAATTAGAATCCAGGTCCTCTGGCTCCCAGACCCGCGCTTTATCCACTAGGTCATGCTGCTTTTTCATTCGAGCCCAGGCTTGGGAGTCAGAGGTCATGGGTTCGAATTCTGGCTCTGCCACTTGTCAGCTGTGTGACTGTGGGCAAGTCACTTCACTTCTCTGTGCCTCAGTTACCTCATCTGTAAAATGGGGATTAACTGTGAGCCTCACGTGGGACAACCTGATGACCGTCTCTACCCCAGCGCTTAGAACAGTGCTCTGCACACAGTAAGCGCTGAATAAATACCAACATTATTATTCAAAAATGGAAATCTGAATGATATAAGGTATTTCATTAGGCCAAATCGTGCTGTCCTTTCAAAAACTCCTGCAATAAGGGCTGGTTGGAACATAAAACAGCTAGGAGTTGGCGGGGAGGGTCACCCACATGACAGCACGGGTCGATTTTTAAAATCCCAACAGCGCGACACCGATTTTTCGTTCTTCCGACGAACAGTTTACATCCTTACCGAGGAGAGTCTATTCCGCTGTCTCCAGTGATGCTGTGGTTTTCGGTTCCTTCCAAGTGGTTCTGTTCCCTCCGGATGCTCTGCACCAAAATCGGGGAATGCGCCGTGTCGAAAAGCTCCAATTTTTGTGTGAAGTGTTTTCTCGTTTCCTCATCCGGGGGGCTCGCGCTCCAGCAAGCTGATTTCTCACCCACGTCACTGGCAGACGTCTGCAGAGCCTCGGTGTCCGCCTCACTCGTGTTATAGTAATCAAATCTGCCGCCGCCCGCGATCCCGGAAGCCTGAACGCGTTCGGCCGTGCCAGCTTCCCCTCCGCAGTTGTTAAAACCGAGCTGAGGCTTTGGATGGAGGCCACGGTTCTCCCCCGCGAGCCCTGCTTTCTGGCCTCCATCTGGGTTAATAAGTGACCCTGCAGGTCCGAGGCCTCCGTTTCCTTCACGCAGGCGAGACTCCAAACCGAACCTGACTGGATTGAAGTTGGCCAGGCTCCTACCGTTGCTCCAGGGACCCGGAGATGCCCCAGCCCCATGTCTTGATGCTGCCTGATTCCACTGGCTGGCGTCGGCCAGGGAGAACGGAATGTGACCGGTCAGCATCCGACACAGTTCATTGTTCTCAGAAGAGCCCTCCTCCTCCTCCTCTTCCTCCTCCAGATACAAGGAACTGCAGACATCATCATTATCTTCCACGTCTTGCTGATATAGAGTCTGGTCGTCGTCATCCTCGTCGGTCAATCCTTCATTTTCTAGGCCGGCGGCCTCGGGACAATTGGCCGGAGTCTTCCCCCTTAGTTCGTTTTCCACATCCCTAAGGGGTCTCGCGTGGACAGGACCCCCCGGGCCATCCCCGAGGCCGAGGTTTTGGAGCTGGCGGGTTGTTTTCTCCACGAGCCTCTGGGCGCTGGCGGCTTGGTCCCAGGACTGGCTGCCTTGGGGATCTAGCAGTTGGCGCTGGGCTTCCCCTCCGACCTCCCCTGTTGAGTCAGCGCGTGAGAGGGTTTCCCTCTGGATGCCGGCGAGGGTTTTTTGGCTTCGGCCAGGATACGGAGCACGCTCAGATGGGCCTTCTCCACAGAGTCGGCATCTATCTCCCGCTCTCCGACTGCCACGCGGCGGAGGGTCTGGAGGGCCGACATCGAAACCATCGCCGGCGGGTTGGACGGGAGATTTCTGAGCGTACGGGGATTCCTTCGACTTGGTTTTGCCTCGGCGCTGTTTAGGACCGAGCTGTTGGGCGGCGCCGCCGAAGGTTCTTGGGGAATCCAGAGACCCGGACCTCTGGCAAGTTCTTTCTCGCTTTCCGAGCCGACCCGACTTGGAGTGAGGGGCCCTCTCTCCAGGAAGCCTTTTGGGGAAAGTGTTCCCTGAGGGTGGGAGGCTCCAGAAGGGATGGTCGATCTGCTTCTTGCGGATGACGGGGGATCGGGGCCCCGGACAGTCCTCCCAGAGCGGCTTTGCCGCCGTCGCTCCGTGTGGCGTGCCGGGTCCGGCCCGGGCGGCGAGGGGCTGTGGGTCCTTGGCCCGGCCGAGCCTCGGCTCGCTGCCCGGAGACCCCCGCCGGCTTCCGTTGGCGCGTCTCTCTCTGCCGGTCTGCCCCCTCCTGTGAAGCTTCGCCGGCCTGCTCTGCCTCTTTCCGCCGCCGCCCTTGGAGACGTGCTTGTGCCGGGTTGCCAACAGTTCCGTGGAGGTGCCCTGGCTCAGGTATTTCTTCCTCTCCTCGTATTTCTGCATCAGCACGGTGTGTCTGATTAAGTTGTCCACAGTCAGCACGGGGTTGATGCGCCTGATGATCTCGTGTTCGACGTCCCGGGGAATGTTGTCTAAGTTCTCCTCGTCCCGGACCGGCCATTCCTCCGGGGGAAACTGAGCCGAGAAAGTGCCGTACTCCTTTTTGGGCTTCTCTTTCCGGGACATGTTCCGCCAGAGGAGACGCAGGCCAAACTTCCTGCCTTTTTCTTTTTCTTTTTCCTTTGTGGGGGGCAAGGATTTGGGCACCTCAGCCAGAGGGCTCTCCTCAGATGTAGAGACGGCCTGATTCCGGACGGAAGGCTTGGAATCCCCGATGCCCTTCTGACCCCTCCCGTGTCCTTCTCCGGGAGACGGCTGTCCTTGGGTGCCCGGTGAACCCAGACCGGAGAAGCAATGGCAGAACTTACAGTGGGTCATCGGGGCAGTGTTTCCCTTAGTTAGCTCGGCGGGACTCTCCATGCTGACCAGGTAAGTGACCGGAGGTGACAGGGAGGGATGGTCTTCGAGGAGAACGCTCCGATTCTCTCGGTGGGCGGTTTTGGCGACGAAGTACGTCTGAGGGGTGACGACGAAGTATCCTTCTCCCGTGTGATAGATTTTCCTCTCTTTAATCAGAGTCCCCAGAGTGGTATAGAGAATGTCCGGGGAAGGAGTGGCTAGGCCTAAAGCGGACAAAAATGGTGTATAAAATTGACTTTGAATCGGCTAGCTTATAGAGTAAATTTCTATAACATCGGAAACGACCCCTCGCGGGATGAATTCGAGTTGCTGACGCATTACATGTATGTAAAATATCAACGAAACAGTCGGCTGAAATTTTTCCCGTTATTAATGACAGACACAGCTCCCTGATGCGGACACATAAGGCGGAATGAGGAGAGAGTCTGGTCCCAATCAAACATGAGACGTCGGCCAATTTGGCATGGGGCAAAACAAACACCTTGTCGGGGGAAAAAAGAAACAAGCCCCCAAAACTGTAGAATCCATGTGTGTTTTAAATGGCACGAAGCTCTGCAGTCTCGTTTTCCATCAAACAAAAGGGAGATTTGTAGCTAGTGGGTTTTGGTGCAAGTTAGCAAGGAACAGATGAAATCCATTTAGTTGCGGTCCTACTGAGGGGCTTTTTTTGTTTGTTTTCCCCTTGGGAGGCTGCATCCTTGGATGTGGCTCCTGACCGATCCGCGAGGCTGCCTCACTGAAAATCGCCGATTTTGAAAACCTTACCCATCCGTAAATTAGTTACGTGACTGTCTCCCCGCTCTAGTCTAGCGCAAGCTCGCTGCGGGCAGGGAGCGTGCCTACCGACTCTGTCGTGTTGTACCCTCCCCGGCGCTTAGCACAGTGCTCTGTACACAGTAAGCGCTCAATAAATCCCACCGACTGACTGATTCCGTTCCTCTTACGTGTTCGGAATCTGTAGAGAATTGCCAACGAGCTAACATCCCTGTTGGCCTCGGTCACCGAGTGCTAAGTAAGAAAAGATGAACCGACAAGCTGCTTTATTCCCCTCTCTGGGATGCTTTCTCTTTCCCGTGGTGTAATCGATCGGTTTCTGCAATGGAAGACAGGCAGCCTTTGTAATAAGGTCATTCACGAAACAGCTCTCTCTGTAACCCTTTCCCCCTACATATGGCCTTATCGATTCTCTGGGGCCAATTTTTGCCTTGTTCTAGTGAACGAAAATTATGTAGCATCAAGAAATGCATCTGCGGGCTCTCTCAACCACTGGAGCATGGCTAGGAATCTTGGCTGAATACCACACACTGAGATGAGCAAGTTTTCTATTCTGACACTGTGTAAGTCAACACGCAGGCAGCCTGCTTCCCGCGTTACTCCCTTTTGCTCGCATTTATCTCCCTGCAGCAGACTTTGCAGGTTCTCCCCCTCCTCCCCTTCAGATCTCTCCACTCTTTCCCTCTCAGTCGTCCAGACACTGTGACGGAAGAACAGAAGGCAAGAGGGGAGGGAAGCGGGGGAAGGAAAATATTTAAGAACGAGAGCCCCCCCAGGAGCAGAGAGGGCAAGGGCCTGGGAGTCAAGGTTCTGCGTTCTAATCCTGGCTCTTCCACTTGTCTGCTCTGTGACCTTGGCGAGTCACTTCACTTCTCTGGACCTCAGTTCCCTCATCTGTAAAATGGGGACTGAGACTGTGAGCCCCACGTGGGACAGGGACTGCGTCCACCTGATTTGCTAGTATCCACCCCAGTACTCAGTTCAGTGCCTGGCACACGGTAAGCGCTTAACTCATTCATTCATTCAATCGTATTTATTGAGCGCTTACTGTGTGCAGAGCACTGTACTAAGTGCTTAGAATGCATAATTCGGCAACAGAGACAATCCCTGCCCAACGACGGGCTCACGGTCTAAAAGGGGGAGCAGACAGCAAAACTAATACCACAATCATTACTATTAATATTATTATTCATAATAAAACTGGCTACAGGAATGGGAACAACATCAATCAAGCAATCCATCAGTCAACTTTAAAAAATCTTAATTAAATGCTTATTATGTGCCAGGCACTGTACTGAACGCTGAGGTAGATACAAGATAATGGGGTTGGACAGTCTCTGCCCAAATAGGGCTCACGGTCTTAATCCTCATTTTACAGATGAGGAAACTGAGGCCCAGAGACGTTAAGCGGCTTGCCCGAGATCACACAGCAGACAGGTGGTGGAGCCGGGATTAGAACCAGATCCTCCGTCTCCCAGGCCCCTGCTCTTTCCGCTAGTCCAAGATGCTTTTCTGTGGCATTTAATCATTGGCCTTTACTGAACGAGTACTGCACTGAATGCTCGGGAGAGTATAATACAGTAGAGTTGGTAGAGCCGATCCCAGCCCAGGAGCTCAGGGAAGAACAAGGAACCTGGCCACAAATTGGCTGAGGTCAGGGTGCGGGGATGGCACGTGGAACCCCACGGCAAAGAGGCTACTGATCTGCACAACACGATCACTGCCAATGGCTGATTCCCAAAATATATCCCAAGTTATGTCTCCCCTGGGCCGACACGGTCAGTAATGCAAATGCTGCACAAGCTTAAATACGCTCTGGAAGTGGCTCCGACACTTGATAGGCAGCCAAGAGATTCTTAAAACGTTGGCTTCCTGGCTTTCAACTTGGCAAACATTTAAAAAGGGAACAGAAATTGGTCAGTATGAAACTTTAGACCGCCTCTGGGCAGTAAACACTCCTTATGGGGAAGAGAGTTCAATTTTCTTACTACCAGAAAGGACCCTTTCAAGTGAAGGAATGGCGGCCCAGTGGCAAGAGCACGGGCTTGGGAGTCCCAGGACGTGGGTTCTAATCTCATCATCGTCATTATTATTACTATTATGATTATACGCTAAGCCAGCAGCTCTACCATGACCTGGGCCTTCTTTGCAGGGAAGCAGATCGGTCACGGTGCCCGTAAGAGGAAGTCAGAACTCCTGCTCGCTGGATGTCAGCGATATAAGAGAAACGAGGAGTATCTGAGTTTCGTCGGTCCTGCCGAGAGTCAAGGACAGAGCTGGGCCGGGGGAACTCTGGAAAAGAGTGGCCATGAGGGTTGCGAGAGAGAGGGAGAGCCAGTCTGGGGGAGTCAGGTGGGAAGCTTTCTCAGAGCCAGGAATTAATGATGCTATTTGCTAAGCCCTCACTATGTGCCGGGCACTGTTCTGAGAGCTGGGATAGCTCCCAGAGAAGCAGCGTAGCTCAGTGGAAAGAGCCCGGGCTAGGGAATCAGAGATCATGGGTTCAAATCCCGGCTCCGCCGCTTTGGGCAAGTCACTTCACTTCTCTGGGCCTCGGTTACCTCATCTGCAAAATGGAGATGAAGACTGTGAGCCCCAGGTGGGACAAACTGATCACCTTGTATCCCCCCAGCGCTTAGAACAGTGCTTGGCACATGGTAAGCGCTTAACAAATGCCAACTTTATTATTATTATTATTACCAGCTAATCGGGTTGGACACGGTCCCTGTCCCACTTGGGGCTCACAGTCGTAATCCCTATTTTCCAGATGAGGTAACTGAGGCACAGAGAAGTTGAGTGACTCGCCCAAGGTCACCCAGCAGAGAAGCTCAATGGCCTAGTGGAGAGAGCAAGGGCCTGGGAGTCAGAAGGTCATGGGTTCTAATCCTGGCCCCGCCACCTGTCAGCTGGGTGACCTTGGGCAAGTCACTTAACTTGTTTATGCCTCAGTTCCCCCATCTGGAAAATGGAGATTAAAAGTGTGAGCCCCGCTATTATTATGTGGAACAGGGACTGTGTCCAACCTGGTTAACTTGTATCTACCCCAGCGCTTAGAACAGTGCCTGGCACATAGTAAGCGCTTAACAAATGGGCACATAGCTGCTTGAGAAGCAGCGTGGCTCAGTGGAAAGAGCCCAGGCTTGGGAGTCAGAGGTCATGGGTTCGATTCCCGGCTCTGCCACTTGTCAGCTGTGTGACTGTGGGCAAGTCACTTAACTTCTCTGTGCCTCAGTTACCTCATCTGTAAAATGGGGATTAACTGTGAACCTCACGTGGGGCAACCTGATGACCCTGTATCTATCCCAGCACTTAGAACAGTGCTCTGCACATTGTAAGTGCTTAACAACTACCAACATTATTATTATTAACAAATACCAACAATTATTATTATTACAGTACAACAGAGTAGGCAGACTGTGAGCCTCACTTGGGACAGCCTGATTACCCTGTATCTACCCCAGCGCTTAGAACAGTGCTCTGCACATAGTAAGCACTTAACAAATACCAACATATATATATGTTTCCCTGCCCACCACGAGCTTATAGCCTCACTGCTGCATCTCCCTCTTCTCTCGCTCTCCCTCCCTCCAGCCTCCCACCCCGTTATTTAATGGGGGTCTTTAGCCTACTTACAATTCAACTTGCCCCCACTGACTGCAAGACTCAGACGACAAGACTTACCTTGCTTGCTATTTAAAATCCCCGACTGCCCTCGGTACAGAGCGAGGCCGGGCAAAAAGAACAAACCTCCTTTAACGACAGGGCCCGATTTACCGGAAAGTCATCGAATCCCATTTTTTTTCCAGAGGAATTCCTTTTTCTAAACACTCGGACGCAGGCGCCGTTCCAGCTTCGACGGTTGGGTTAACAACGTGTGAGCCGACGAGCCGAACAAAGAGTCAGACCGAGCCTCGGCCCACTGGGGTGCTATTAAAAGCCGTTTCTACGTATCGTTAGCAGCCCGAGATGCGATGTATTATTCCTCTAGGAAGAGGAAAGACTTGCAAAGAATTACCTGGATAGTGTTTCCCCAACTGTTCCATTAAGGATTCCTGGGTAACGAGCTCGTGGGCCGTGTTCATGTCGGCAATGACGCAGCAGAGAACCTCAGCCAGAGGTATGAACTGGTATCGAGTAATTGGATTCATCTGTCCTGGGACATCACCTAAAAGGAAAGAGAGAGGGAAAAAAAAAGGGAAGGACTGAGGAGTCGGCAGGAGTTTCGACAGGGCTACGGGCTCCCCCGGAAAAGATGCCAATTCCCATCGCGTCACTGTCAATCCGACAGCACCTCTTCCCACTGACGGGTTTTCTTGGCGTCATCCACTCCATTTCCTCCGAGAGCCTGGGCTGGAATAGACCTGCTCTATATTAATAATGACAGTATCTCTAATAATAATAATAATGACAGTATTTGTTAAGCGCTTACTATGTGCCAAGCACTGTTCTAAGCGCTAGGGGGAATACAAGGTAATCGGGTTGTCCCATGTGGGGCTCACAGTCTTAATCCCCATTTTACAGATGAGAAGAGAAGCAGTGTGGCCTAGCGGATAGAGCCCAGGCCTGGGAGTCAGAGGACTTGGGTTCTAATCACTCGCCTGCTGCGGGAACTTGGGCAAGTCGATTTACTTCTCTGTGCCTTAGTTTCTTAAATTCAGTACCTGTTCTGCCTCCTACATAGACTGTGAGCCCCATGCGAGATCTATCTTGTATTCATTCAATAGTAGTATTTATTGAGCGCTTACTATGTGCAGAGCACTGTACTAAGTGCTTGGAATGTACAATTCGGCAACAGATAGAGACAATCCCTGCCCATTGATGGGCTTACAGTCCGTATCTACCCCTGCACTTAGTATGCAGTTTGGGCATGAAAAGCACTTTACAACTATCCTTTAGACGATAAGCTTGTTGTGGCTGGGGAACGAATCTATCAACTCTGTTATAATAATGTTGGCATTTGTTAAGCGCTTACTATGTGCCGAACACTGTTCTAAACGCTGGGGTAGATACAGGGTAATCAGGATGTCCCACATGAGGCTCACAGACTTAATCCCCATTTTACAGGAGGTAAATGAGGCACCGAGAAGTTAAGTGACTCGCCCAAAGTCACACAGCTGACAGGAGGCGGAGCCGGGAATAGAACCCGTGACCTCTGACTCCTAAGCCCGGGCTCTTTCCACTGAGCCACGCTGTTCTGTTCGACTGATCGGGAGAGTACATCATCAATCGTATTTATTGAGCACTTACTGTGTGCAAAGCCCTGTACTAAGCACTTGGGAGAGTACAATACAACAGAGTTCGTAGACGCATTCCTTGCCCACAGTGAGCTCACAAGAGCTTAGTATAGTGTTCTGCACACAGTAAATGCTCAATAAATACAATTGATCGATCGACTGAAAGTGCTCTGAGGAGCAGCATCACCTAGTGGAAAGAGCCAGGCCTGGGAGTCAGACAATCTGGGTTCTTTTTAAAAATTATTATTCCGGTATTTAAGTGTTTAAAATGTGCCAGGCACTGTGCTAAACTCTGAGGTACATAAAAATTTTTCAGGTTGGACATAATCCATGTTCCCCATGGGGCTCACAGTCTTAATTCCCATTTCACAGGTGAGGTAACTGAGGCAGAGACAAGTTAAGTGACCTGTTCAAGGTCACGGAGTTGACAAGTGGTAACGCCGGGATTAGAACCCAGGTCCTTCAGGCCTCCAGGCCCTTGCTCTAGCCACTAAGCCACGCTGCTTCTAATTCTGGCTCTGCCGTGTGTCTGTCGAGTGACCTTGTTCTACTATGATATGTTGGGAGGGTGGGTACGGGGACACTTAACTCGGATTATAATGTGTGAAAATTCTACATGGACTGTCAATTATCAAAGTTACGTGTCCCTGTGCCTAATAACCCAGCATAATAATAACAATAATAATGTTGGTATTTGTTAAGCGTTTACTATGTGCGGAGCACTGTTCTAAGTGCTGGGGTAGACGCAGGGTAATCAGGTTGTTCCACGTGAGGCTCACAGTTAATCCCCATTTTACAGATGAGGTAACCGAGGCACCGAGAAGTTAAGTGACTCGCCCACAGTCACACAGCTGACAAGTGGCAGAGCCAGGATTCGAACCCATAACACCTGACTCCCAAGCCCGGGCTCTTTCCACTGAGCCACCCTGCAGCATCTCAAGTTCTTGCTTGTATCCACCCCCGCGCTTAGTACAGTGCCTGAGACATAGTCATTATTAATAATAATAATACCATTTTTATCTCATAGTGTGTCTCAAAAGTGAAGATGGCTCAGCCTCATCCAGAAGGAGGAATTTATTTATTTAAATTAACGTCGGTCTCCCCCTCTAGACTGCAAGCTCATTGTGGGCAGGGAACGTGTCTACCAACTCTGTTGTACTGAACTGTACTTGGGCCTCAGTTACCTCATCTGTAAAATGGGGATTAAGACAGTGAGCCTCATGTGGGACAACCTGATTACCCTGTATATCCCAGCGCTTAGAACAGTGCTCTGCACATAGTAAGCGCTTAATAAATACCAACATTATTAACTCTCCTAAGCACTTAGTACACAGCTCTGCACACAGTAAGCGCTCAAAAAAAGTACCATTGATTGGTGGACTGATTGAGGACACCCTGAAGGGACGGTAACAGCATCTCGCTATTCTCCTAAATATGTTTTCTACACGTGAAAAGGAGGCCTGTCAAGCCCTGCTTGAAAACATAGTAAGCACTCAACAAATACCATAATCTTTATCCAGACAGATGGAGGTTGCCAAGAGACTGTTTCCTAATTGCCTACCAGCGTTCTAGCCAAAAGTCAGAGTGAAGGCATGTGTTAACGGAAAACTGACAACGAAGGAGTGCGAGAGTCAGAGGGGCAGAGAGGGAGACCTAGTTATTAACCTAGTGGCATCAAAAGTTTCAGCCAGAGGTCAGAATATGCATTTCAATATTCATTTAAGCTTGCCCAAAACAATCCCCCTCACGCAAGCACACAAAGTCCCATTTTACTCTTTGAAAATACCAAAGCCGGACATAAATCACGCCCTGCAAACCTTATTCAATTTCTCTTTGACCTTTGTTCTGCGGCTTCTTGTTCTGAGTACGATCCTCAGTGCTCTTTCCCCAGGGTTGTTGCTAAGATGCTTAGTCTTTTGTTAGCGAGAAAACTGTTCGTCAAGGCGTATGTGAAAATCCGTGAAAATCCAGGAATCAGTCCCACTGGCTATTCCTTAGCTACTCGACTTTCTTTCGCACTAGTCGAAAAGTTGAGAAGCAGTGTGCCCAGTGAGAGCCAGGAAATCTAATTTAATCTAAATTTAATCTAATTTAAATTTAGGTTTTATTCCTGGCTCCACCTCTTACCTGCTGGGTGTCCCTGGGCAGGTTATTTAACATCTCTGAACCTTGTTTTCCTCATCTGTAAAATAGAGATTCAGTACCTACCTTCCCTCCCTCCCCTTTGGGGGCTCTGATCAGATTCTATTGCACCCCAGCGCTTATTAGAACAGTGCTTGGCACACATGGAACAAATATCACTAATTCCGTTCTTTAGAAAGTCTTCAGTTTGGTGGCAAAATTATCTTTTTGGACAACAAACAGATGTATGGAGTGTGGCGATCATTAAAGGAGAGACCGTGGAACCCCAAGGTTCTCTGAACCCCCTAAATAAGAGAGGAGAAAGTAGAAAGGCTGAAGTTAGAAAGAAAGAAGACAAAGCCTTTTGGCGCAGTAGAGGGAAAAGTCAAAGTGAGCTAGAAGGTCGCAGAGGGTAGGTAAATCGTCAAAACAAACCATTCAGGTGGGGACACCATTCATTTATTTTAGAGAAGCAGCGTGGCTCAGTGGAAAGAGGCCGGGCTTGGGAGCCAGAGGTCATGGGTTCGTATCCCAGCTCCGCCACTTGTCTCCTGTGTGACTTTGGACAAGTCACTTTACTTCTCTGTGCCTCGGTTTCCTCATCTGTAAAATGGGAATGAAGACTGTGAGCCTCAGGTGGGACAACCTGATTACCCTGTATCTACCCCAGCGCTTAGAACAGTGCTCCGCACACAGTAAGTGCTTAACAAATACCAACATTAAGTAATTAATTTATAAAATTAGAGGCTTTGCTCCAATAATTCGAGGGTGAAGTTTTTGAGTTCTGTAGCCTCGCTGTGGGCAGGGAACGTGTCTACCAACTAAAATAACCGTTACACTTATTTAACGAGCCCTAATGGTTTTTACAAATGGAGCAGAACTCAACATTCCCTTCAAAATAAGCCTCAGTGTTTTATCATTCGATCCCCCGATTGAAAACAAGGTCTCCATCAATCCGTGCTATTCTCCCAAACTCTTACTACAGTGCTCTGCACACAGTGACAGCTCAGTAGGTAGGATGATTGATTGAGGAACCCCGCATCAAAAGAAACTTGTTACAGTAATCACACCTTGACTGACACTCTCACGTATGCACACGATCGCTTCTTCCCACATTGTGTTCCATCTAAGGAGCCAAACATTCTAGTGAAGAACATTTTCTAATCGTCCCAGCTGTGTTCTATCCAAAAGACTCGGTGGAAACATACCTCTAGGGGAATAGACTGTTAAGAGCTGAACAACTCACGTGTACGGGGCCGCAGCACTTTTATAAATATCCTCAATCGATCAGTGGTATTTATAGAGCGCTTACTACACGAAGAGCACTGTACTGAGTGCTTGGGAGAGTACAGTACAATAGAATTAGCAGGCACGTTCCCTGCCTAAAACCAGTTTACAGGGTACACTACTATTTCTCCTATTACTAGTAATTTATTTTAGTCTGTCTCTCCTCTTGTGGGCTGTAAATTCCTTGAGGGCAAGGATTGCTTCTATCAAGTCTGCTTAATGTACTTTCCCCAAGTACAGTGCTCTGCACACGGTAAGCACTCAGTAAAGCTGCCCACGGTAAGCAATCGATAAATACCACTGATTAACTGAATACCGTATAAGAAAATTAATCCAGCTTTAAAGTTTGGGCCCTTTCAGTCAGTCAGTTGTATTTATTGAGCGCTTATTGTGTGCAGAGCACTGTATTGAGTGTTTGGGAGAGTACAATACAACAATATAACAGACACTTTCCCTGCCCACAGTGAGCTTACAAGCTTGGGAGTCAGAGGACGTGGGTTCTAATCTCAGTTCCGCCACTCGTCCGCTCCATGACCTTGGGTAAGTCAGTTAACTTCTCCGGGCCTCTGTCACCTCTCCTGTAAAATGGGGATTAAGGCTGTGAGCCCCATGTGCGGCAGGGATTGTGTCCAACCTGACTACCTTGTATCTACCCCAGAGCTAGGCACATAGTAAGCGCTCAACAAGTACCATTATTATCATAAGAGGAGACAGACATCAGGCCCTTTCCTGAGCTCATCCATATTAGTACAGTGCTTTGCACACAGTAAGCGCTCAATAAATACAATTGAATGAATTTAAAAAACGCTCCTATTTTAAAAGAGTAGTAAGAAACAAATTATGACTGCAGGTGCACTGAAGTACTAAAGTATCCAGAGTGTTATATTTTGAGGGTGTGGTTGCCAGCTAGTGAAAGGATCATTTCCATTCTAGAGGAGAGAAGCCAGACGCGGAGTAGGTAAAATGACCTAAAGTCACAGAGCGATCCAAGCGGAGACGAAAATCAAGCCTTACCTTCCCTAGAGTCAGTTTAGGACTTATGCCCCCGGACCACACCTCTCCCTAAATGAGCTGGATTTCATTTTTCGTGAGCCCTGGATTCTTTAAAAGTGAATTTTAAAACAGAATAGTTTTCTCAGTAAAGGGAAACATCCCTACTGCTTTTCTGCTACAGCGGCTATATTTATTTAACAAGCCCTAATGGTTTTTACAAATGGAGCAGAACTCAAAATTCCAGTGGATCCCCCTCAAATTAAGTCTCGGGTTTTTTATTATTTAATCCCCTAAATGAATGTCAGGTTCCCATCAGTCCACGCTAACAAATACCACACCGAGCGACTAACCTTTCCCATTCTCTGGAAAGTGGACGCTTCAGGATGCTTTTGTACGGCATTTAAATGTTTTCTTCGGGCTGGATTCAGACCCTAATCAAGCCAGGTAAAATCTGAATGCTAATGGCTTTCTACATAAGGCAGGATTTCTATATTATAAAAAGTTCAACTAATTCAGAAGTGTGTTTATTTATTCTGGGCTAGGCAGCCTGCCAGTAATTCAAGCATTATTGACCTTCGAATGATTTCACCGAGTCACTCCAACTTAGCTAATTACCCGAACCCATGAAATCGGAGAAGTCCTTTCTGGGAGCCAGCATTGAACTGTACTGTGGGAACGGTATCTTGTACGTGCATTATAGATGACAATGCGGAAGGGACGAAATGGCCCGCAGACACGCTAGTGACTGATATAAAAGGCTGTTTTGTTCTATGTAACTCGAAGACGTTTTCTGGTTTTTCCTTCATCTTATGCAATACAAAACTCCCAACGATCGTTTAAGCATTAGAAGCCCCACGTGGGGCAGGGACCGGGTCCAACCTGATAACCTCGTAACTGTTTCAATGTTTAGAACAGCGCTTGGCACATAGTACCAAAATAATAATAGATAATAGCGGACTTTTAAAATCCAACGCCTTTTGGGTAACAAGGGGGTCCTTCATCCACGACAAAGGTAAAACTCTAAGCGGGAATAAGAGTAACGAGTCTCCGACTTTTGGAAATCACCTCAAAAATGCCAGGAAAAAAAGAAGCTAATAATAATAATGTTGGTATTTGTTAAGCGCTTACTATGTGCAGAGCACTGTTCTAAGCGCTGGGGTAGATACAGGGTAGTTGGGTTGTCCCACGTGAGGCTCCCAGTCTTCATCCCCATTTTCCAGATGAGGTAACTGAGGCACAGAGAAGTGAAGTGACTTGCCCACAGTCACACAGCTGCCAAGTGGCAGAGCTGAGATTCGAACCCATGACCTCGGACTCCCAAGCCCGGGCTCTTTCCACTGAGCCACGCTGCTAATCCCTTCCTCTCCCCTCTCCTCCACCCCCAGGTCAGGTTCCTTCTCTGCCCCCCTGATCCGTTGGGAAAACAAGACGCCATGAATTCGTTCATTCATTCAGTCGTATTTACTGAGCGCTTTCCGTGTGCAGAACACTGTACTATATTTCTGTATTTTAAAAAGTTCAACTAATTCAGAAGTGTGTTTATTCTGGGCTAGGCAGCCTGCCAGTAATTCAAGTATTATTGACTTTCAAATGATTTCACTGAGCCACTCCAACTTAATTACCCGAACCCATGAAATCGGAAAGCGTCCGAGCACACTGGAAATGTAGCTGCTTCGTTCAGATCCCATAGTGGGGTTAGCTGAGCCTGTTTAGTGAACTCAGTACAAAATATTCATAAAATCCCAACTACTTTCAAACCTCAGCTCACTTCTGGATCAAATCCCTCTTCATACAGAGAATTTTTTTACGGTATTTGATAAGTGCTTACTATGTGCCAGGCACTGTACTAAATCAAAGCAAATCGGATTGGACACAGTCCCTGTCCCACATGGGGTTCGACGTCTTAATTCCCATTTTACAGAGGAGGTGACTGAGGTCCAGAGAAGTGATTTGCCCAAGGTCACACAGCAGACAGGTGGCAGAGCAGGGATTAGAACCCAGGTCCTTCTGACTCCCTGGCCGGTGCTCTAGCCCTTTCCTCTCCATGCAAACTACCACGTTAGTACAATCACTCATCCTCTCCCGCCTAGATGACTGCATCAGCCTCCTTGCTGACCTCCCAACCTCCTGCCTCTCCCCACTTTGGTCCATACTTTGCTCCGCTGCTCGGATTATCTTTCTACAGAAACGTTCAGGGCGTGTCACCCCCCTCCTCAAAAACCTCCAGGGGTTGCCTATCCACCTCCCTCTCAAACAAAAACTCCTCCCCATTGGCTCTAAAGCTCTCCATCACCTTGCCCCTTCTTACCTCACCTCCCTTCTCTCCTACAACCCAAACCACACACTCCGCTCCTCTGTCGCTAACCTTCTCTCTGTGCCTCCTTCTCACCTGTCCCGCCACTGACCCCTGGTTCACGTCCTACCTCTGGCCTGGAACACCCTCCCTCCTCAAATCCGCCAATTACTCTCCTCCCCGTCAAAGCCTTACTAAAGACACACCTGCTCCAGGAGGCCTTCCCAGACTAACCCCCACTTTTCCTCATAATAATAATAATAATAATGTTGGTATTTGTTAAGCGCTTACTATGTGCCGAGCACTGTTCTAAGCGCTGGGGTAATCACAGGGCAATCACCTTGCCCCACGTGGGGCTCACAGTCTTAATCCCCATTTTACAGATGAGGGAACTGAGGCCCAGAGAAGTTAAGTGACTTGCCCAAAGTCACACAGCTGACAAGTGGCAGAGCTGGGATTCGAACCCATGACCTCTGACTCCAAAGCCCATGCTCTTCCCACTGAGCCACGCTGCTTCTCCCGCTCCCTCCGGCTTCACCCTTACTCCTTTTGCTCTTCTCCCCCTCGCTGCCCCACAGCACTGTATCTGTCATTTTATTTATCTTGGTGTCTGTATACTTGTACTGATGTATGTCTCCCCCACCCTAGACTGTGAGCTCGATGTGGGCAGGGATTGTCCCTCTTTATTACTGTATTTTACTTTCATTCATTCATTCAGTAGTATTTATTGAGCGCTTACTATGTGCGGAGCACTGTACTAAGCCCTTGGAATGTACAATTCGGCAACAGATAGAGACAATCCCTGCCCATTGACGGGCTTTTCCCAAGTGCTTAGTACCATGCTGTGCACACAGCAAGCGCTCAATAAATTTCATTGAATGAATGAATGAGTGGGAGAGAGGAAATGAGGGCTTAGTCAGGGAAGGCCTCTTGGAGGAGACGTGCTTTCAATAAGGCTTTGAAGGTAGGAAGAGTGATCTCTGTTGGATACGAAAAGGGAGGACATTTCAGGCCAAAAGCCTGATTTCCTTGAGTCTCTTCCCAGACAAAATGACCATAACAAATGCTCCCATTGGCACATGTAGATACAATGACACAATCACAATTAATCACAATTAAGCGCTTAGTACAGTGCTTTGCACTCAGTAAGCCCTCAATAAATGCCACTGAATGAATGAATCTGCAGCCTCTTCTCACATTATATTCCCTCTGTCTGGAAAAAAACAAACAGACGTTTCAAGTCGCAACGACTTCAGCATCTTAATTTTATGATAGCACAAGGGGACAAAGGGCATCTGCTGTGAAAACAACTAGGATTATTCTTCCCCCTCAAATCCCAAACCGGAAGGATGCCGATGATGTATCTGGGCAAGGGTATTGTGCATGGGGACTTCATCCCTTTGACCGTCCAGTAAACCAGAACAGGGCTTCTAATGACCTCTCTCTCTCTCTCCCTTAAAATCTCGCCAGAGTCTGCAGGCAATGAGGCTGCCCTCTTTCCTCCAGGAGATATAATCCCTTCTGTCCCTTCTTCTGCCTCATTGGTTTCTCCCTTCCCATATTTATTAAAATACTGCCACTAAATACTGAGGGCTGGAGTTGGCCCAAACCAACTGCATTCCTCTAGAGGAACTCTGAGGGCCATTTAATAATAATAATAATAATAATGTTGGTATGTTCTAAGCGCTGGGGTAGATACAGGGTAATCAGGTTGTCCCACGTGAGGCTCACAGTTAATCCCCATTTTACAGATGAGGCAACTGAGGCACAGAGAACTGAAGTGACTTGCCACTGTGAGCCCATCACTGGGCAGAGATTGTCTCTATCTGTTGCCGAACTGTACATTCCAAATGCTTAGTACAGTGTTCTGCACATAGTAAGTGCTCAATAAATACAATTGAATGAATGAATGGGTTGATGGGGGTGGCAGGTGGCAGGTGACAGGGGGTGGCAGGGGGCAGTGGAGGCTACCAGCGTTTGGAAATGTTGACTTTCAGCACTGATTAGCTTTTTTGTTAAATTGATTGTAAGCTCCCTGAAGGCAGGAATAATTAATTAATTCATTCAATAGTATTTATTGAGTGCTTACTATGTGCAGAGCACTGTACTAAGTGCTTGGACTAATGTTCAGCAGCATGGCTTAGTGGACAGAGCACGGGCCTGGCAGTCAGAAGGACCTGGGTTCTAATGCTGGCTCTGACCCTTGTCTGCTGTGAGAACTTGGTATGTCCCTTCACTCCTCTGCGCCTCAGTTACCTCATCTGTAAAATGAGGATTAAGACTGTGAGCCCCATGTGGGACATGGATTGGGTCTAACCTGTCTCTACCCCAGCGCTCAGTACAGTGCCTGTCGCATAGTAAGTGCTTAACAAATGCCATTTAAAAAAAAGTCACTTCACTTCTCTGGGTCATTCATTCATTCAGTAGTATTTTTTGAGCACTTACTATGGGCAGAGCACTGTACTAAGCACTTGGAATGGACAATTCGGCAACAGATAGAGACAATCCCTGCCCATTGATGGGCTTACAGTCTAATCGGGGGAGACAGACAAAAACAATAGCAATAAATAGAATCGAGGGGATGTACATCTCATTAACAAAATAAAAAGGGAAATAAAAATATATACAAGTGAATGGATGAGCACAGTGCTGAGGGGAAGGGGGGGGGAGGAGCAGAGGGAAAGGGGGGGAAAGGGGTCTTAGCTGAGGGGAGGTGAAGGGGGGGCAGAGAGGCAGCAGAGGGAGCAGAGGAGAAGGGGAAGCTCAGTCTGGGAAGGCCTCTTGGAGGAGGTGAGCTCTCAGTAGGGCTTTGAAGAGGGGAAGAGAATTAGTTTGGCAGAGGTGAGGAGGGAGGGCATTCCAGGACCGCGGGAGGACGTGGGCCAGGGGTCGACGGCGGGATAGGCGAGAACGGGGGACGGTGAGGAGGTGGGCGGCGGAGGAGCGGAGCCTGCGGGGTGGGCAGTGGAAAGAGAGAAGGGAGGAGAGGTAGGAGGGGGCAAGGGGATGGACAGCCTTGAAGCCTAGAGGGAGAAGTTTTTGTTTCATGCGGAGGTTGATGGGCAACCACTGGAGGTTTTTAAGAAGGGGAGCGACAGGCCCAGAGCGTTTCTGCGGGAAGATGAGCCGGGCAGCGGAATGAAGAATAGACTGGAGTGGGGAGAGACAGGAGGAAGGGAGATCAGAGAGAAGGCTGACACAGTAATCTAGCCGGGATATTACTAGAGCCCGTAGCAGTAAGGTAGCCGTTTGGGTGGAGAGGAAAGGGCGGATCTTGGCGATATTGCAAAAGTGAAACCGGCAGGTCTCGGTAACGGATAGGATGTGTGGGGTGAACGAGAGACGAGTCAAGGATGACACTGAGATTGCGGGCCCGAGAGACGGGAAGGATAGTCGTGCCATCCACGGTGATAGGGAAGTCTGGGAGAGGACCGGGTTTGGGAGGGAAGATGAGGAGCTCAGTCTTGCTCATGTTGAGTTTTAGGTGGCTGGCAGACAACCAGGTAGAGACGTCCCAAAGCAGGAGGAGATACGAGCCTGAAGAGAGGGGGAGAGGACAAGGGCGGAGATGTAGATCTGTGTGTCATCCGCACAGAGATGACAGTTGAAGCCGTGAGAGCGGATGAGTTCACCGAGGGAGTGAGTGTAGATGGAGAACAGAAGAGGGCCGAGAACTGACCCTTGAGGAACCCCAACAGTTAGAGGATGGGAGGGGGAGGAGGAACCCGCGAAGAAGACCGAGAATGACCGGCCAGAGAGATAAGAGGAGAACCGGGAGAGGGCAGAGTCCGCGAAGCCAAGGTGAGATAAGGTGTGGAGGAGAGGGGATGGTGGACAGTGTCAAAGGCAGCTGAGAGGTCGAGGAGGAATAAGATAGAGTAGGAGCTATCGGATTTGGCAAGGAGGAGGTCGTGGGTGACCTTTGAGAGAGCAGTCTCGGTAGAGTGGAGGGGACGGAAGCCAGATTGGAGGGGGTCCAGGAGAGAATTGGAGTCTCAGTTCCCTCATCTGGAAAATAGAGATTAAGACTGTGAGCCCCATGTGGGACTGGGACTGTGTCCAACCCGATAAGCATGTCTCTACCCCAGCATTTAGTACAGCACTTAAGCACTTAACACAATGCCATTAAAAAAAAACAAACAAAAAAAAACCCAAAACGGCTCTTACATCCCTCTTTTCTCCTAAGAGATCCCTGGGGGCCAGACACTGGGAGATCTGCATTATTATCCTTGTACTTTTTCCAGCATTGAGCACAGAACCCAGCACACAAGAGTGAAATTCCCAATAATGAGATGAATTTATTCTCCAACCAAAGCACTGACTGTAGATCTTGCTGACCTATGAACGAGGCGGGAGGGGGAGGGGAGCCGGGGAGGGGAGGCAGGATAAACTAAAATCCAAAACCAGAAGAGGATTAGTCTGCAGTTAAACCCAGATTTCTGCCTTAAAATCTCCAACGCCTACTTACCGTTGCTACGAGTTTACACACTCCCCTCTAAGGGAGGCTTAAGGCTCTGACTTGGATCGCTTTGTGCATGTAGTAAATACTTTTCTGTTTCTTTTCTATAAAGAGAGGTGTCTGTGAAGTCTGTCCACGTGTGAACCCCACTGCCCTTGGGGAAACAGACCACACTATTGCTTTGGTGAGGAAGCAGAAGCATCTGAAACTGCTGGGTGCAAGCCCCCCAAAGGTTTCCTAATAATAATTATGGTATTTATGTACTTATTGTAGGCCAGGCACTGTACTAAACGCTGGGGTATTAGCAGCATGGTGTAGTGGATGGAGCCCCGGCCTGGGAATCAGAGGACCTGGTTTAATAATAACAATAATAATAATGTTAGTATTTGTTAAGCACTTACTACGTGCCGAACACCGTTCTAAGCACTGGGGTAGACACAGGGGAATCAGGTTATCCCACATGGGGCTCACAGTCTTAATCCCCATTTAACAGATGAGGTAACTGAGGCACCGAGAAGTGAAGTGACTTGCCCAAAGTCACACAGCTGACAAGTGGCAGAGCCAGGGTTCAAACCCATGACCTCTGACTCCAAAGCCCGTGCTCTTTCCAGTGAGCCACGCTGGTTTCTAATCCCAGCTCCAACACTTGTCGGCTATGTGACCTTGGGTAAGTCGCTTTACTTCTCTGTGCCTCAGTTACCCCATCTGTAAAATGGGGATGAAGACCGTGAGCCCCGTGTGAAACTGGGACTGTGTCCAACCTGATTATCTGGTATCTACCCCAGAGCTTAGCACAGTGCCTGGAACATAGTAAGTGCTTACCAAATACCAATCAATCTCTATCATTTATTTCTTTATATTAATGTCTGCCTCCCCCTCTAGATTGTAAGCTCTCTGTGGGCAGGAAACGTTTCCACCAGCTCTGTTGCACTGTACTCTTCCAAATGCTCAGCACGACAAGCGCTCAATAAATACCACTGATTGATTGGAATGCGTCTAGCAGTTCAGTAGCACTGTACACTCCCAAGGGCTTAGTACAGCGCTCTGCACACAGTAAGCGCTCAGTACATACCATTGTCTGATGGATGGATTGAGGGTGGCGGCCATTACCTGGGTGTTACTGCGCTCGCTGAAGTCATTTCCTCTAACAATTAACTTGTATGAATTCATCTTTTGCTAGAAGAGGTCTCCTGAACAAGTATTGATCTATTGATTGAAATGATGAAAACAAGTTTCTTCCTAAAGGGGCCCCAGAGCCTGCCAATACTTCAAGAAGGCCTGGGGGGGCGGCCCTCAGGATAATACCGATTCCAGAATATACCCTCCCAGGTTGGAGCTGGGCTCTAACGGGGATTAGGAAGGGCTCCATGTTCCACAGAAATACTCACAAGACAGTCCCTGAGTAACCACTGGTCTATCCTTCCCAGCATCTTTTTTTTTTTTAAAAAAAGGCATTTTTTAAGCACTTACTATGTGCCGGACGTCGTACTAAGTGCTGGGGTAGATACAAGCTTATCAGGTTGGACACAGTCCCAGTCACACATGGAACTCACAGTCTTAATCCCCATTTTACAGATGAGGGAAATGAGGCCCAGAGAAGTGAAGTGACTTGCTCATGGTCACACAGCAGGTAAGTGGCAGAGCCAGGATTAGAACCCAGGTCCTTCTGACTCCCAGACTCGTCCTCTATCCACTGGACCACACTGCTTCTCAGAGTGATAACTGCTCACGTAGACCACATTGAGCACGGCGGCAACAGCAAGACTGGGGACCCGATGAGACCGGCTGGAACTTCAGGCCAGATGGCGGCCCCCAAGGCTGGGGCTTGGATCGGAGGGTCCAGCACCAGGTTTGGGCCCAAGAGGGCTCTGATTCCCAAAGCCCTGGCTTCCCATACCCACCAGCACCCGAGATTTGCCCCACGGGCATCCGGGACCACGCTCTTCCCCTCCCTGGCCTTCACAACCGCCTTGGCCTCCTCCACTGGGAAGCAGCTGTGGCCTAGAGGACAGAGCCCGGCCCTGGGAGTCAGCAGGACCTGGGTTCTAATGCCACTTGTCTGCTGTGTGACCTTGGGCAAGTCACTTCTCTGTGCCTCAGTTACCTCATCTGTACAATGGGAATTCCCACTGGGACAGGGACTGTTTCCAACCTGATTAGCTTGGACCTACTCCAGTGTTAGAACTGCGCTTGGCACTTAGTAAGCGCTTAACCAATACCATCCTCATCACCATCATCAACACTGGGGTGGTTGAGTCCCCTGCAGATGGCCCGGCTGATTCTCTTTTTCTGACGCAGCAAGGACCCCGAGAGCCCACCCCTTTCTCCCACCTACCAGGAATTAGGGAAATCTCCTACAGAGACCTTTATCAGGGGAGTCCTCGCCCCTCCTTCTCTTCCCCTCCCTCACCCCCAGACTCCTGCTCAGTCTTGCTTTTTCCACTCTGGTCGACACAGGGGGTGAAGCAGCATAGCTTGGTGGATAAAGCACGGGGCCTGGGAGTCAAAAAGACCTGAGTTCTAATCTCAGCTTCACCACTCATCTGTTCTGTGATCTTGGGCAAGTCACTCAGCTTCTCTGTGCCTCAGTTTCCTCCACTGTAAAATGGGGATACCTGTTCTCCCTCCTACTTGGACTTCGAGCCCCTTCGGGGACAGGGACTGTGTCCGATCTAATTAGCTTGTACCGACCCCAGCGCTTAGAATAGTATTTGACATATAGTAAGCACTTAATACCTTAAGAAAAGGGAGGGTGGAAAGAGACCAGTTGAAGGCACAGCTGGGGGAGTAAAGAGCCAACTGGTAATGGTTCAGAACTGAGGCCTGGAAATTCTTTTTTATTTAACCCATTAGACCAAAGTACAGAACACCATATGCCTCTAGTAACCTGTAAAAATAGCGCTCGAACACCTTGCAGAATATAACATCGATCCCAATTTACAGCACTCAGGTTTTCAAGCCCCAAGATATTTTGAGCCGCTTATTCAGGGTCCTTTTTTTGTCTTTTTGGTCTCCCCCATTAGCCTTCAAGCTCTTTAGGGGCAGGGAATATACGCCTTGTTTCTGTTGAGGTCTCCTAAGTGCTCCCTACAGCGCTTTGCCCTCAGTAGGTCAATCAATCAATCATATTTATTGAGCCCTTACTGCATGCAGAGCAGTAAGGAGAGTGTGATATACAGTTCAATAGGTGCTTAAGTAAATATCACTGATTGGTGGAGCATTGCTAGAATCATCTGTTCCCATCAGTTTCCTGGACGTTTAGGACTTCTACAAATAAAAGGATATAAAGTTCCACACATGCTTTCCCTTAGAAGGAAAACCACTCAAAAAACTAGCATAAAGATCGACTTTGCAGACTCGGTCCTTGTGAGTTGAGGAATCAGCATTCCCGGGAATACTTCCAACTTGATTCCATTCTCCACCACCCCTAGGGAGTCAAAGTCTCAGTTCTAATATTAATAAAAATATCGGGGCATTTGTTAAGCACTTACCCTGTGCCAAGCACTATACTAAGCACTGGGGTAGCTTAGCGTCCAATATAAGCAAATTCGATACGGTCTCGGTCCCACAGGGGCTCACAGGCTAAAGGGGAGGGAGAACAGGTATCTTATCCCCATTCGTTCAGAAGAGGAAATTGAGACCCAGAAGTGACTCGCCCAAGGTCTCACAGCAGGCAAGTGGCAGAGTCAGGATTAGAATCCAGGTCTCCTGACTCCCAAGCCTGTGCTCTTTCCACTAGGACCTGCTGCTTCTTTATGTTTCTTGTCTGCAATCAGTGGCAGCCCAGGAGCTTTCCCTCTAGACTGTGAGCTCTCTGTGGGCAGGAATAGTGTCCTTTCCCAAGTGCTTAGTACAGTGCTCTGCACACAGTAAGCACTCAATAAATACGACTGCATGAATGAATGAATGAATGATTGGTATTTTTTGAGCACTTTCATTCAATAGTATTTATTGAGCTCTTACTATGTGCAGAGCACTGTACTAAACGCTTGGAATGAACACGTTGGCAACAGATAGAGATGGTCCCTGCCGTTTAACGGGCTTACAGTCTAATCGATAATGTTGGTATTTGTTAAGCGCTTACTATGCGCAGAGCACTGTTCTAAGCGCTGGGGTAGGCCCAGGGGAATCAGGTTGTCCCACTTGGGGGTCGCAGTCTTAATCCCCATTTTACAGATGAGGTCAATGAGGCACAGGGAAGTGAAGTGACTTGCCCACAGTCACACAGCTGACAAGTGGCAGAGCGGGGATTCGAACCCGCGACCTCCGACTCCAAAGCCCGTGCTCTTTCCACTGAGCCACGCTGCTTCTCACGTACCGTGTGCAGGGGTGTGAGTGATAGGGGCCCCGGAGCGTCTGGGAAAGAAAGTGAAATCGACCAAAGGACGGGGCTAGGCTGGCCCTCTCCACTGCCCAAATCAAAGCCCGCCTCTCCTCCAGGCCCCAGCACCATCAATCGATCGATCGCATAAGGGAGCTGAGTGAATGGGGTTGAACACTGCAGTTGACACCACAGCGTGGCTCAGTGAAAAGAGCACGGGCTTGGGAGTCAGAGGTCATGGGTTCTAATCCCGACTCCGCCGCTTATCAGCTGTGTAACTCTGGGCAAGTCACTTCTCTGTGCCTCAGTCACCTCATCTGTAAAATGGGGATTAAGACGGTGAGCCCCACGTGAGACAACCTGATCACCTTGTATCCGCCCCCGCGCTTAGAACAGTGCTTAGCACATAGTAAGCGCTTAAATGCCATCATCATCATCACCAGCACTCTGACCACCCCACTTCCTGAGCATTCATTCATTCATCCATCCATCCATTCATAGTATTTATCAAATGCAGAGCACTTAAAAAGGTACTAGGAAAAGGTTCAAGGGTGATCATTGTGACATGGTCCCTAGCCCATGTTCCTGTAGGAGCGGCATGGCCTAGTGGCTAGAGCACAGGCCTGGGAGCCAGAAGGACCTGGGTTCTAATCCCGATTCCGCCACTTGTGTGCTGTGTGACTTCGGGCAAGTCACTTCCCTTCTCTGTGCCTCAGTTACCTCATTGGTAAAGTAGGGATTAAGCCTGTGACTCCCACATGGGGCATTGATTGCATCCAACCTCATAACCTTGCATAGACCCCTGTGCTTAGAAGAGTGCTTGGCACATAGTAAGCGTTTAACAAATGCTATCATTATCTTAGAATAAGGAGGAGGAGGAGGACACATCAGGAGCCCTGGATTCGAAGTCCCGCTCTGTCACTGGTCTGCTGGGTGACTTGGGACAAGTCAGTGTGGCTCAGTGGAAAGAGCACGGGCTTTGGAGTCAGAGGTCATGGGTTCGAATCCCGACTCGGCCACTTGTCAGCTGTGTGACTTTGGGCAAGTCACTTAACTTCTCTGTGCCTAAGTTACCTCATCTGTAAAATGGGGATTAAGACTGTGAGCCCCACGTGGGACAACCTGATTCCCCTGTGTCTACCCCAGCGCTTAGAACAGTGCTCGGCACATAGTAAGCGCTTAACAAATACCAACATTATTAAGTCACTTAACTTCTCGCTCCCTGTTCCCTCATTTTGTAAAATGGAGGTGAAATACTTGCTCCCCTCCCCTTTTAGCTTGTGAGCCCCTTGTGTGACAGACACTCTTTCTGATCTGATTATTTTGCAGAACACATCAGGAGCCCTGGATTCAAAGTCCCGCTCTGCCACTGGACTGCTGGGTGACTTTGGACAAGTCACTCAACTTCTCTGTCCCTGTTCCCTCATTTTGTAAAATGGAGATGAAATACTTGCTCCCCTCCCCTTGTAGACTGTGAGCCCCTTGTGTGACAGACACTCTTTCCGATCTGATTATTTTGCAACTCCCCCAGAGGTTAGCACATGGTAAACCCTTAACCAACGCCACAATGAAATCAGTTCCCCCCGCCCCCGGGCAGGATGTCAGGGTTGAGGTTGGCAATGATGAGCCGTCTTGGCGGGAGTCTTCATCACTGCTAACCTCATCCCTGGCAGAAGGCTAAAAATTTACAGTTTCTTACTAGTTCGAAAAGCTGCCTTTCCTCAGCCTCTTAACAGCTGTGAAACTGTAAGCTGGAGAAAAGCATCCATGGCAACCACCCCCTTCCGTCCCACCAGTCAGTCATATTTATTGAGCGCTTACTGCGTACAGAGTACTGTGTTAAGAGAGGCAGTGTGGCTCAGTGGAAAGAGCCCGGCCTTGGGAGTCAGAGGTCATGGGTTCGAATCCCGCCTCGGCCACTTGTCAGCTGTGTGACTGTGGGCAAGTCACTTCACTTCTCGGTGCCTCAGTGACCTCATCTGTGAAATGGGGATGAAAACTGTGAGCCCCATGTGGGACAACCTGATCACCTTGTATTCCCCCCTGCGCTTAGAACAGTGCTTTGCACATAGTAAGCGCTTAACAAATACCACCATTATTATTAAGCGCTTGGGAGAATACAACGTAACAACAGAACATTCTCTGCCCACAGTGAGTTTACAGTCCTAAAGAGATGGTTGACGCTGAGAGTCTTTGCCCCCAAAATGCTCTGTGCCTGCCAAGCCGGGGATTAAAGAAGAAGCAGCGTGGTTTGGTGGAAAGAGCCCGGGCTTGGGAGTCAGAGGTCATGGGTTCTAATCTCGGCTCCGCCACGTGTCTGCTGTGTAACCTTGGTCACGTCTCTGTGCTTCAGTTACCTCATCTGTAAATATGGAGATTAAAAAATGTGAGTCCCACATGGGACAATCTGATTACCCTGTATCTACCCCAGCGTTCAGAACAGTGCTCAGTGCATAGTAAGCGCGTAACAAGTACCATAATTATTATTAAAGCTGCTCCCCGACACATCCACAGCGTGAGGTCTCCACAAAACCTCGGGAAGACTTGAGGCTGTGGGCGTACCCCAAACTCTGAGCCCCCAGGAGCCTCAAATTCTGCTCCTCTAGACACTCTGTCTTTATTTTGTGTATTTGTCTGTGTTCCCATTTAATTTCTCATCACTTCTGATGTGTCTGACTCCAGTCCCTTCTCTCCACTAATACTCTCAATAATAATAACTGTGGTATTTGTTAAGTGCTTACTCTGTGCCAGGCACTGTTCTAAGCACTGGGGTAGATATAAACAAATCGGGTCGGACATAGTCCCCGCCCTCTATGGGACTCGGTCTTCACGCCCATTTTACAGATGAGTGAACTGAGGAACAGAGAAGTGAAGCGACTTGCCCAAGGCCACACAACAGACAAATGGCAGAGCCGGGATTAGAACTCAGGTAGGAAGACCGTGTTCAAATAGCCTGGATTTAAATATGAGCTAGAACATATTTTTAATTATTACAAGGTTAAAAATAGTTGTAGTGTTTTTTAATCACTTATCACGCATGAAGCACCGGGATAGATACAAGATAATCACGTCAGGCACAATCCGTGTCCCTCATGGGATTCACAGTCTAAGTGGGAGGGAGAACGGGTAGGGAATAGACATTTATCAGATGAGGAAACAAAGGCCCAGAGAAGTTGAGTGACTTGCCCAAGGACACACAATAGGCAAGTAGCAGGGCTGAAGAATTTCCAGTCCTCTACCAGTCTCAGTTATGGGTGGGAGAGTCAAGCAGAGGCCTGTCCCTTCCATTCCTAGCTTGGGCAGTGGCTAGCGAGTGGCAGGCAACCTGCTACAAGTCAAAACTCCCCCGTGCTGGGAAGCGGAGGCACGGAGAGAGTCGAGGGCAGAGACTCAGGTTTACTGTGAGGAAGAAGGCCATGATAAACCGCTTCTGTATTTTTACCAAGAAAACTCCCTGGATCCACTAGCAGAACGACTGCAGGTGGAGGTGGGGCGTTGTGGGAGAGATGTGGCCATGGCGTCGCCATGGGTCGGAGACGACCCAACGGCATAAGACAAGACAAGATGAGGATTGAGATTAGAACGCAGGCTCCCTGAATCTCAGGCCGGTGCTCTTTTCCCTAAACTGCTTTTCTTGTCACGCTCCCCCCGCCACCCCCCCATACACACACCTTCTCTCTCTCATACTTTCCCTCTGCCTCCCTCCTTCATACGATACTTATCTCAAAATTTTGTTACAGTCTACATATAAAGCCAGAATGGCTCCAGTATCTTAATCACAGTGCAAACCGCAGCAGAGTGGCTGAAATCTTTTCATGCTTTTTCATTCCCATTATCTTTTTAGAAGTAGAAGGGAACAACTTTGTAACTCAGATGTCACCTTCATAACGCACTTGAATGTTGCACCGCCCTCCTTGTACAGTATATTTTATGTCATCGGCTTTAGAGGAAAAGATCAGTCTGTGCACGTTTCGTTTTCAAGTGTGATAAATACTCCAACAGGTTCTGGGGAGCTTATGGTACTAGTAGTAGTATTTATTTAGAGTTTATTGTGTGCAGAGCACTGTGGGAAGCATTGGGAGAGAATACAACGTGGGAAGGGTCCCTTTCCCTCAGGGGATTCATAAGAGAAGCAACCTGGCCTAGTTGATAGGCAGGGGCCTGGGAGTCAGACGCTACCTAGTAACTATGCTACTTCTTAAGCGCTTTTTAAGTGCTAAGCAAATGGGATTGGACACAGTCCATGTTCCACATGAAGCTCACACTCTTAATCCCCATTTTTTACAGATGAGGTAACTGAGGCCCAGAGAAGTGAAGTGACTTGGCCAAGGTCACACAGAAGACATGTGGTGGAGCTGGGGTTAGAACCCAGGTCCTTCTGTCTCCCAGGCCCACGCTCTCTCCACTAAACCACGCTGTTTCTCACTTCTTCACGTCGGCAGCTACAGTAGCATCTCCCAAAGTGGAAATCCAGCTGCCGTAGGGCCAGGAAAACTCTGCCGAGGAGGACGGGGCAGGCTTGTTAGCTGTGAGCCCTGTAACAGATAGCAATGGTAAAATAGGGGTGAAATATCAGTCTCCCTCCCGCTAAAACTCTGAGTCAAGCGTCCGATATGATTATCTTATATCTACATGGCAAGGCCCTAAAAATACCACAGTTATTATCAAGCAGCGCGGCTCAGTGGAAAGAGCCCGGGCTTGGGAGTCAGAGGTCGTGGGTTTGAATCCCTGCTCTGCCACTTCTCAGCTGTGCGACTTTGGGCAAGTCACTTAACTTCTCTGTGCCTCAGTTGCCTCACCTGTAAAATGGGGATTAAGACTGTGAACCTTATGTGGGACAACCTGATTACCCTGTATCTACCCCAGCGCTTAGAACAGTGCTCTGCACATAGTAAGCACTTAACAAATACAAACATTATATTATGATTATTATTATCAGGCCTGGGTTGCCAAAAGCATATGGATCATTTGTGATTGAAGCTGAATTTCTTTTGAAACAGAACAGCTGTTTGGCTTTATCGACCTCAAATCCTCCTTGCGTTTGCTTGTGTCGTTGTGATAGTGCCACCACCGGGACCCGTGATTTCTAAGCAATTTCTCCTCACGGTTCCTTTGTCATGGTCCTGACCTTGACTTGTGAAGACACTTCCACTGAGACCCTGCAGACCATGAAGGAAATGACCTTGGGAGTCAAGATCAGAAGTGGCAATGGCTGAAAGGTGGGGAGAGCTATTGATGCCTATTTGCTTTCTTTTGTTTTCTGTCTCCCCCCTTCTGGACTGTGTGCCCGTTGTTGGGTAGGGATTGTCTCTATTGCCGAATTGAACTTTCCAAGCGCTTAGTACGGTGCTCTGCACACAGTAGGCGCTCAATAAATATGAATGAACTCCTATCCCAGTTTTCCCTCCTGATTCCATGACTGCTGCCACTCTGGCTTATTAGCCACCTCAGGGACAGGGACAAAGCTCTGTGCCATAATAATAATGACTTTGGACAAGTCACTTAACTTCTCTGTGCCTCAGTGACCTCATCTGTAAAATGGGGATTAAGACTGTGAGCCCCACGTCAGACAACCTGATTACCTTGTATCTACCCCAGCGCTTAGAGCAGTGCTTGGCAGAGTAAGTGCTTAACAAATACCATCATTATTAATAGTAGTAATAATAATAATAGTATTTGTTAAGCGCTTACTATTGACATTAACATCAGTTTTGGATTAGGGTAGGAATTGAGGTGGAAAAAGCCCAACAACTGTTCTGTTTCAAAAGAAATTCAGTTTCAATCACAAATGATCCACATGCTCTTGGCAACCCAGGCTTGATAATAATAATAATGATGGCATTTATTAAGTGCTTACTATGTGCAAAGCACTGTTCTAAGCACTGGGGTGTATACAAGGTAATTAGATTGTCCCACATGGGGCTCACAGTTTTCATCCCCATTTTACAGATGAGGCAACAGAGGCACAGGGAAGTTAAGTGACTTGTCCAAAATCACACACCTGATAAGCGGCAGAGCCGGGATTAGAACCCATGACCTCTGACTCCCAAACCCGTGCTCTTTCCACTGAGCCAGACTGCTTGATAATAACTGTGGTATTTTTTCGGGCCTTGCCATGTAGATACAAGATAATCATATCGGACACAAGCCCTGACCCATACGTGACTCAGAGTTTTAGGGGGAAGGAGACAGATATTTCACCCCTATTTCACTGTTCCTGTCTGTTACAAGGCTCACAGTTTAAGTAGGAGGGAGAATAGACTAAAATAGATGAGAAAACTGGAGTCATCTAGAAGTTAAGTTCAAATAGGGAGAAAAATAGGTGAGAAAACTGAGGGATAAATTAATTAAATGACTTGCCCAAGGTCACACATTAGTCAAACAGCGGAACTAGGATTAGAACCCAGCATAATAATAATAATAATGTTGGTATTTGTTAAGCGCTTACTAGGTGCCGAGCACTGTTCTAAGCGCTGGGGGAGATACAGGGTAATCAGGTTGTCCCACATGGGGCTCACACACTTTTAATCCCTATTTTACAGATGAGGGAACTGAGGCACAGAGAAGTTAAGTGACTTGCCCACAGTCACACAGCTGACAAGTGGCAGAGCTGGGAGTCGAACTCATGACCTCTGACTCCGAAGCCCAGGGTCTTTCCACTGAGCCACGCTGCGCTGCACATAATAAACGCTTGATAAATATCATTGATTGAGTACTTACTATGTGGAGAGCACTGTACTAACCGCTTGGGAGAGTTCAATACAACAGAGTTGGTAGCCACGTTCCCTGCCCACAGCCAACCCTGCATTTCACTCTCTTCACCTTGGAAAATTTATATGTGCCCACCACCCTCACCTGCAATATATTTAAATGTCTGTCCCCCTCCCTAGTTTGTAATAACAATTGTGGGATTTGGTCATCGCTTATTATTTGCCAAGCTCTGTTGAAGCGCTGTGATAAATACAAATCAATCATGTCAGACACAGTCCCTGTCTGTTACGGGGCTCACAGTTTAAGTAGGAGAGAGAATAGGCATCAAATCTCCATTATACAGATGAGGAAAACTGAGGCATGTAGAAGTTAAGTTTGATCGCATTTATTGGGCGCTTCCTGTGTGCAGAACCCTGTACTAAATGCTCGGAAAAGTACAATATAACAATAAATAGAAATATTCCCTGGGACTCATTCCCTGCCCACGATGAGTTTACAGTCTGGAGGAAGTGAAGTGAGTTCCCCAAAGGCACACAGCAGGCAAGAAGCAGAGGTGAGATTAGAACCCAGGTCTTCAGACTCCCAGGCCCAAACTCTTTCCACTAGGCCACATGGTTTCTCTTATCTCAGAGAAGCAGCGTGGCTCGGTGGAAAGAGCCCGGGCTTGGCAGTCAGAGGTCATGGGTTCAAATTCCGGCTCTGCCACTTGTCAGCTGTGTGACTGTGGGCAAGTCACTTCACTTCTCTGTGCCTCAGTTACCTCATCTGTAAAATGGGGATTAACTGTGAGCCCCACATGGGACAACCTGATTACCCTGTATCTACCCCAGCACTTAGAATAGTACTCTGCACATAGTAAGCGCTTAACAAATACCAACATTATTATATTATTATTATTTTATTATAAACTCCTTGAGGGTAGGGATCGTGTCTACTTTCTTGTAATTCTCCCAAGGGCTTAGTACAGTGTTCTGTACATAGTAAGCACTCAGTAAGTGCCACTGACTGATTGCATCAATACCCTGGGCTGCAGGACCAATAGCACCTTTCAGGCCTTCCACAATTTCTCCTACATGGTTTCATGTCAATTATAGATTAAAATGTTTTGATCACCTGAAATCCTAACTTCTTAAGAAGTAAATCCCAGCTGGAATTTTGGAGCGCTCCATGTAAACGCATTTTTCCCAGAAAGCATGCATCAGGGCTGAAGAGTGCAAAGCCTCGAGGATTTCATCTCAAATCACTAGGACCTTCCCTTTTTTAGAGCAAAAGTCCAACGGCGATTGAAGTCCAGAGTCTATCTAAGGTGTTTCTATAAATTAATATTTAGAAATAGGATGTCAAATCAGTTTCCTCTGAAGGGTTTAGCATCACAAGCAGCGTGGCCTAGTGGGTAGAGCTTGGGCTTGGGAGTCAGAAAGACCAGGGTTCTAATCCCGGCCCTACCACGTGACTGTTTGACCTTGGGCAAGTCACTTCACTTCTCTGTGCCTCAATTAACTCATCTGTAAAATGAGGATTAACATTATGAGCCCCATGTGGGACACAGACTGTGTCCAAATTGATTAGCTTGTATCTACCCCAGCACTTAGTACAGTGCCTGGCACATAGTAAGCGCTTAACAAACACCATTACAAAATAAAAAACGAGTTTCTGCTTGAGATCAACTACTTGGGCCTTAACAGATAAAGGTCACCAGGTCACCTGTCCAAGGAGCTAAGCCCACCGGCTTTCCACTAATCCATCCATTATTGTCACCTCTGACCTCAGGCCAGCCATGAAGTTTCCTCAGATTACACTAATGTAAGGAAGAGAGAGGAAGGTTACATTTCCACCGTGTTGTTAATGAGGCCAGCCACAACAAGGTGCCCATCTGGAAAAGCTCTTGGGCCTCCCTGCTTGCTTTTAACAAATGTTTACACTTAACACTGGCGTAATGGCTTCCCTTCAGCTCTCCATTTAACTGCGTATCCAGGGCAGAGAAGGGGTTTAAAAAAAGGAGCTCTTTTCTTTCCGTTCTCACCTAACCCCGTGTACCACTTTTTTTTTCAACAAAGACCCTTGGTAACCTCTCTCCAACACTCCCTTCACAACCTTCCCATTTGGAGACAAAAATTTTCCTCTTTACTTCACAAATTCTTAAATCTCGCTCTCTCCCTGTCTCCCTCTCCTTCCTCCCTGCCCCCTAACAAAGGGTTCAGCATTGCTCCAGCTTCTGCCCCACAACCCCAAGCTCTGGTTTATCTTTCATCCCCCATTCTTGGGGTAACACACGGAAGCAGTGTGCCCTAATGGCTACAGCCCGGGCCTGGGAGTCAGAGGATGTGGATTCTAATCTCGGCTCCTCCACTTGTCTGCCGTGTGGCCTCGAACAAGTCGCTACACTTCTTTGTGTCTCAGTTACCTCATTTGTAAAATGGGGATTAAGACTGTCAATACTATGTGGGACAGGGATTTTGTCCAATCCAATGATCTTTTATCTATTTCAGTGCTTAGTACAGTGCCTGGTACATAGTAAGCACTTAGCACATACCATAAAAAGAAATTGGGACCCAGGAGTTCTCTGTTGGAGCTCCATGAGACCTCCTGGGGCTCTAGCTATCACTTTTAGAGTACGCTGGTGAGAGGGAAAGCCATTCTGAAGGTCAAATGAACACCACCAGTTGCTGCCGTGTTAGGATAATCACTCACTTCTGGGTTCCTGAAGTCACTGAAGTCAGCTGTCCACACAACAAAGTAGGAAAAAGACCAAAAATATTAGCTCAAACTGGATTTGGGGGCTAAGATTAGTACCATTACTTTTTTTCCACCTGTATATGCCTTATCTCGTCTATCCCAAACTGGAAAGATTGGCGGCTAAATATAAGCCAGAATCTGTACATTCTTTTATCCTCTAGACTGTAAACTCATTGTCGGCAGGGACTGTTTCTAATGACTCCGTTGTATGGTACTCTCCCAAGCGTTTAGTACAGTGCTCTGTGCTCGCTGATTGATCTGTTCTTTTGTTTGCTTTCCAGGAAATGAAACTCTGTAGATGTCGTCCCACTCTATTTGACCAGAGACACGTGGTTATACCAAGATATTTATCACCTCGACCCTCACCGTTTCCCCCTCTTTACAACTTTCAGCTCCCGGCAATGAAGAGAAATCCCCCAAAATTTCAATCCCCATTTTGAATGGAGTTTTCTGCAGCTCAATGTCCGCTTCTAAGAATATCTAAGTGTGATATTCAAAAGGCAGAAAAACCCACAAAAAAAATAGACATTTTCCATGAGGCAGCAAAAACAAACAGTGAGTGCTTAAATAGCATAAAAAAAGACAAATTCCTTTTTTTAATAAATCATTGTCCAAGGAATGGAATTAATGCATCTCAAGCGTTTGAAAACACGGAAATTGCAATCCTAGGAAACTTAAATACTATCTGGCTTAAGTTTCCTTCTCCCAGTGAGACTCAAGTTACTTTAGTGGACACTGAATTAAGACCAACTGTAGGGAATAAAGGTCTTTATTAATAAGCGATATTTTAGCAGAAGGTAAAGCCTCCTGCCTGTTCTTCCCAAGTTTAAGAGTGTGTGTGTGTTTACTGAGAGTTTTTCCCTTTGGGTTAGTATGGTGAAGAGAATTCCAACGACTCTTTGCCTCATTTTCTCGACCTGGATAGAGCAGTTTGGAGGGCAACATCAATGATGCCGTAATTTAATCTCAACTGGCCCAACCGTGCCAGGCAAAACAATTTCACTGTTATTTCTTCTGACCGCCGAGACTCTGTACAAACTCTACACACAACCACAAAACCCTTCCTAACTCAGAATAAATACGATGTCATCGGATGTCAGCTATCCACAAGGTGTCACGTTAAAATGAATGCTTCTCCACACAGTATTCAACCCGGGAAAGACTTTTTGTGATACAAGATCATCTCTCTCTCTCATTGTAATGAAGGCAGCAGATCAGAAAGTAAGTGGTAGAGCTTCATTTACAAAGCTATCAGAGCTGATTCACAAAAAGGCCTTTTTCCCTGAATAACATTTAGACTTTCTTCCTGAGCTTTATGCGCTTTAAATGATCACTGCCGCCTAAATAGCTCTGATGGAGTTGCAACAAAATGTTTAAAAAAATTCCTGATTTATAACCATCGCCTTCAACAAGTTCATACAACCATGAGGCCACAGCAGGTCTAGGGCTACGAACAATTAAGCTGGGATTAAAACAAAAGCAGGGAATTTTCTGAAAACAATTTTTCACTTAATACCCTATGTCGCCCGAGAGGCCGGCTGTTTCCTGTTACCACCAATCAGGATTTAAGTGCATTCTACATTAAAACTCCCTCATAGGGTTTTGCAGGAGAAAAAAAGGAGTCTAGTAATCTAAGAGTAAAGAATGACAGCTGTAGAATGTGAAAAGCAAAACTGCCTTCAATTGCTTGCACTAAATCAAGTTTAATTTTGAAATTTTAAAAAAATGGCCACTGTTAAGTGCTTACTATGTGCTAGGCACTCTAAGAGCCTGGGCTTGGGAGTCAGAGGTCATGGGTTTGAATCCCGATCTGCCCCTTGTCAGCTGTGTGACTGTGGGCAAGTCACTTAACTTCTCTGTGCCTCAGTTACCTCATCTGTAAAATGGGGATTAAGACTGTGAGCCTCAAGAGGGACAGCTTGATTACCTTGCATCTACCCCAGCGCTTAGAACAGTGCTCTGCACATAGTAAGCGCTTACTAAATACCAACATTATTATTATTATTACTAAGTGCTGGGGTAGATACAAGCTAATCAGATGGGGCACAGTCCATATGGGGCTGACAGTCTTAATCCCCGTATTACAGATAAGATAACTGAGGCCCAGAGAAGGGACATGACATGGCAGACAAGTGGTGGAGCCAGAATTAGAACCCAGGTCCTTCTAACTCCCAGGCCTGTGCTCTATCCACTAGACCGTGCTGCTTCAACTTCTACTCCTGTTCACCAGAAGGGACCAAAATCAGAAAGAGAGGAAAGACACACAATGTCAGTCACTTAGTCAATTGTATTTGAGTGCTTACTGTGTGCAGAGCACTCTACTAAGCACTTGAGAGGGTACAACAATTAAACAGACACATTCCCTGCCCACAGTGAGCTTACAGTCTACAGTCTAGAGAAGCAGCATGTTATAGTGGACAGAGCACAAGGCTGGGAGTCAGAAGGACCTGGGTTCTAATCCTGGCTCCACCAGCTGTCCGCTGTGTGACCTTGGGCAAATCGCTTCACTACTCTGGGCCTCAGTTATTGCCTCTATAAAATGGGGATTAAGACTGTGAGCCCCATGTGGGACAGGGAATGTGTCCAACCTGATTAGTTTCTATCTTAACGCCAGAGCTTTATACAGTGCCTAGAACATAGTTAGCGCTTAACAGATACCATAAAAAAACAACAACAACCTAGCACCCTTCAAATGACTTGGGGACTACATAACAGAAAACAAATCACTGAAGGGAAAAAAAAGCTCCCCAAAGTAGTTTTTTCTTGGTTCTGAGCAACCGCTCTGAATGATCTTTGGAGAAAAATAAGGCCAAAAGGAGTGTCTTGAATTTGCTCTGAAAGGTTCAACTCTTTAAAAATTACATGTCCAGCAGAGTAGCAATTTCACCCTCCATAAAGCTAAGTATGTGGTCAAATGATAGGTTCCTGTATTACAAAGCCTTTTTATCAACTAGATGGGAGTGCCTGAAGAACAGTTTGTGTTCGATGCCAGACACTGATATAGCTTGTGACCTGTGTCAATCAGATGGCATTTCTTAAATACCAGCACCTCCATCTGGGTCACCATCACCTACACAAACAAGAAACAGCTAAGGGTTTCACTCCCTCAAATTCTGATTTTGCCAATGGAATTTTATCGTCTTCAGACGCTAGTTTTGGTTTCAATTTTTTTTTTGTCTGTCTCCCCCTCTAGGCTTTAAGCTTAATAAATACCTTTGATCGACTGATAGATTGATGCATGTTTGTGCATTTAGATATTCCTAATTATGGAATCGCCGAGCTGGAAGGGATAATTTATGGCATTTGCATACGCAGTCCTGTTTAAGAAGGCTGGTATACGCCAGCATGGCTCTGGCTAAAATCCTTTCTCCTCCAATAACCCTTACCTCTCAATATCCAACACCCCAGAACATATGAACCCCACAGTTACCTCTGGTATTTAGTGTGTTTAATTTTTATTCTCCCACTACAAGTTTGATTTCCAGAAAATGTGTTAACTATACCCTCATCTTCATCTCTCAATAAATACGATTAAATGAATTAATGAATCTCCTAAAGAAATAAATAGCATTAACTTTTTTCCTACGAAGTCCCCATCTCACTCTGCGAGCCTAAACAGCAGAATGCCTGAAGGTAGCCTTATTGGTCTCCTGGTTGGCTTTGATGAGAGGCCTGGACAAAACTAGAGTTTTCCCAGGAGTGGTTCTTAAACATCAGCACCTTCTCGGCTTCAAACTTTAATTTCAACACAGAGTACACGCTTGCACACTGTAAGCGCTCAAAAAATACCAGTGGTTGTTACCTATAAATACTTCCAATTTTGCCCTGATACGGAAACTGATGGGATGTTGAAAAATAGAATCAAATGGTGTGCCCGCACGTAGATCATCAGCGATTATGTAAAAAGCTATCTACATCAAATCAGTCTCCATCTCTTCTCCCAGTGGATTTTCTTTCCCCGCTACAGGTGTGTTTTCCAGAAACATCCTTAACTAGGCCCTCATCTTCAACCCCTAAAGAAATAAATAGCATGCTAACTTGTGTCAAGCTCAATCAGTGGTATTTATTAAGCAGTGACTGTGTGTAGAACTCTGTACTAAGCGCTTGGGGAAGTACGACACAACAGAGAGGGAGGTAAAGAACCAAGTCCAAACTCAGTTTAAAGTATTAAAGCTTGACCTACCATCAAGTCAGGGGTTCACTACATGGTGTAATAATAATGTTGGTATTTCTTAAGTGCTTACTATGTGCAGAGCACTGTTCTAAGCACTGGGGTAGATACAGGGTAATCAGGTTGTCCCACGTGAGGCTCACAGTTAATCCCCATTTTACAGATGAGGTAACTGAGGCACAGAGAAGTTAAGTGACTTACCCACAGTCACACAGCTGATAAATGGTAGAGCCGGGATTCAAACCCATGACCTCTGACTCCCAAGCCCGGGCTCTTTCCACTGTGTCATGCTGCTTCTCTAGTGGATCGAGCCTGGGCCTGGGAGTCAGAAAGTCATGGGTTCTAATCCCAGTTCTGTCACTTGTCGGCTGTGTGACTTTGGGCATGTCACTTCACTTCTCTGGGCCTCAGTTACCTCATCTGAAAACGAGGATTGAGGCTGTGAGCCCCAAATGGGACAGGGACTGTGTCCATCTTGATTTTCTTTTATCCACCCCAGTGCTTAGTACAGTGCCTGGCACATAGAAAGCACTTAATAAACACCATCATTATTACTGAAATATTTCACATGATTGAATATTTACCTCATGATTAATTTCTCACATTTACATCAGCTCTAGGCTATAGCACAATACTATAGGCTCAGTACAGTTCATTCAATAGTATTTATTGAGCGCTTACTATGTGCAGAGCACTGTACTAAGCGCTTGGGATGAACAAGTCGGCAACAGATAGAGACAGTCCCTGCCGTTTGACGGGCTTACAGTCTAATCACGGGCTTACAGTCGGCATAGAGTAAGCGCTCAATAGATACGATGGATTGATTATAAAAAATGCTGTCTTTAACATGAAAAAAGCATTCAGTGAAACTTCGTCCAATTATATCACGTTCATTTTTTTTTAAAGGCTTTGCCAAACAGTTTTCCAGGTTGCTCTGTGGCTTCCCCACTGAACCAAGGGTGAATTTCCCGGCCCCTTTAGAGTGCCTACAGTGCGGGAGGGCCCTGGTGGGGTTTCCGTTTTCTCACTCTGCTTTGTGCACCTGCAGTATCTAACCTTTAGAACCCAGATTCGGTGTCAAAGGCAGAGAATCTCCGAGTTGAGAGCTGCAACTCTCAGAGTTGCAGGGAATCCACAAGTCAAATGTTGAAGTTCACACTTCGTTTCAGCAAGTTGAAGCGTTTCATGATTCACAAGTACCTCCAATTATGCAAGCAACACTTACAAAGGGACTTAGCCTTCCACAGAAACGTGTGAAAAAACCCATTTCACTTCCACAACACTGTGTGAAAAGAACCAGCTTCTCCCATCTCCGCTTTTCCCTTTCCTCTTTCCCCTACCATCCTCCCCTCTCCAATCCTCTTCCCTCGCCCCCTCCTCCCCTTTCCTTTTCCCCATCCCCTCTTCTGATTCTCTCTTACCCTTTCTCCCCTTCTGCCTCCCTTCCTCCAAACCCCCCTCCCTCAACCTTCTCATTCATTCATGCGTTCATTCGTATTTATTGAGCGCTTAATGTGTGCAGAGCTCTGTAATAAGCGCTTGGAAAGTACAATTGGGCGGCAGAGACAACCCAACAACACACAATTTAGAAGGGATTGAGAGGCAGACGACAAAACAAAACAAGTTGACAGGCATCAATAGCAGCAATATAAAGAAAATTATAGACATATACACATCATTAATAAAATAAATACCCCACTCCTCTATCCTATCTCCTATCTTATAATGACTGGATTACTGCATCAGCCTCCTTTCTAACTTCCCAACCTTCTACCTCCCACTTCGGTCAGTCCATACTTCACTCCACTGCCCAGATCATCTTACTGAAGGGACACCTCCTCCAAGAGGCCTTCCCAGACTAAGACTCGCTTTTCCTCAGCTCCCCCTCCCTTCTGCAACACCACGACCCCCTCCCTTTGCTCTTCCCCCTTCTCCTCGCCCCATAGCACTTTTCCATAGATGTATATGCCTATAATTCTATTTATTTATTTTGATGCCTGTTTAACTGGTATTGATGTCTGACTCCCCCTCAGGCTATCGGCCTATTGTGGCTAGAGATTTTCCCTCTCTATTGCTGTATTGTACTTTCTGAGCGCTTAGTACAATGCTCTGCACACAGTAAGCGCTCAGTAAATACCACTGGATGAAATGAATGAATGGATCCTCTCTCTTCTCTCTCCCTAAAAATGTTAAGGCAGAGAAACAGCAGCTATAGGAATCACATCTAATTGTAAGGGGGTGATAGATGGTAGGGGTATTTGAAGAGCATTATTTTGTTCTGTTGTTGATCATTATCAACTGATATTTAAGGAGCACCTATTCTGTGCAGTGAGATGAGCATTACATCCGCCAAACTAATTCTCTTCCCCTCTTCAAAGCCCTCCTGAGAGCCCACCTCCTCCAGGAGGCCTTCCCAGACTGAGCCCTCCCGCTGCTCCTCCTCTCCTCCCCATTTCCCCTTTCTCTCTCCCTCTGCTCTTCCCCCTTCCCCTCCCCACCGCACTTGTGTATATTTGTACATATTATTTCTCTATTTTATTAATGATAAGCAGCGTGGCTCAGCGGAAAGAGCACGGGCTTTGGAGTCAGAGATCATGGGTTCGAATCCCGGCTCGGCCACTTGTCAGCTGGGTGACTTTGGGCAAGTCACTTCACTTCTCGGTGCCTCAGTTCCCTCATCTGTAAAATGGGGATGAAGACTGTGAGCCCCACGTGGGACAACCTGATCCCCCTGTGTCTACCCCAGCGCTTAGAACAGTGCTCGGCATATAGTAAGCGCTTAACAAATACCAACATTATTATGTATGATTCTATTTATCTTGATGGTACTGATGCCCCTCTACCTGTTTTGCTTTGTTTTCTGTCTCCCCCGTTTAGACTGTGAGCCTGTTGTTGGGCAGGGATTGTTGTTGGGCAGGGATCTGTTGATGAATTGTACATTCCAAGTGCTTAGTACAGTGCTCGGTACACAATAGAGGCTCAGTAAATATGATTGAATATGGTGATTTAGGTGAAATAAAGATAAGGAATCTGTCTAGAGATTGCACTTTAAAGGGAAAGATGACACAGACTAATATAAACAAAAGTGTATATCTATATTTGCACACCTATAATGGTCTTTGAAATCCCTGTAGAAATTCTGCTTTCTGGTATTTGTTCATTCATTCATTCAACTGTATTTATTGAGTGCTTATTGTGTGCAGAGCACTGTTCTTAGGGCTTGGGAGAGTAAAATGCAACAATAAACAGACACATTCACTGCCCACAACGAGCTTACAGAGTTTATCTGTAAAATGGGGATTAACTGTGAGCCTCACGTGAGACAACCGGATGACCCTGTATCTACCCCACTGCTTAGTATAGTGTCTGGCATATATAGTAATAATAATAATAATAATGTTGGTATTTGTTAAGCGCTTACTATGTGCCGAGCACTGTTCTAAGCATTGGGGTAGATACAAGCTAATCAAGTTGGACAATGTCCCTGTCCCACATGGTGTTCACAGTCATAATCCCCAATTCATTGTATTGTACTTACCCAGGCGCTTAGTACAGTGCTCTGCATCCACTGAGGATTCAATAAATACGTCTGAATGAATTAATTTTCACAGATGAGGTAAGTGAAGCACAAAGAAGGGAAGTGACTTGCCCAAGGTCACTCAGCAGACAAGGGTGGAGCTGGGATTAGAACCCAGGTCCTTCTGACGCCCAGGCCTGTCCTCTATTCCCCAGACCACACTGCTTAGGTCAGGACTGTGGGCAGAGAATGTGTCTGTTTATTGTTCTATTGTAATAATAATAACAATTATGATTATGATATTGGTTAAGCGCTTACTATAGTGCCAGATATTGTATTGAACTCTGGGTGGACACAAGCAAATTGCTTTGGACAAAGTCCCTGTCCCACGTGGGGCTCACAGTCTCAATCCCCATTTCAGAGAGGAGGTCACTGAGGCCCAGAGAGGTCAAGTGGCTTCCCCAAGGTCACACAGAAGACAAGTGAGAAGCACTTGAGAAGCAGCGTGGCTTAGTGGAAAGAACCCGGGGTTGGGAGTCGGCAGGTTCTAATCCCAGCTCCGCCACTTGTCAGCTGCGACTTTGGGCAAGTCACTGAACTTCTCTGTGTCTCAGTTCCAGCATCTGTAAAATGGGGATGAAGCCTGTGAGCCCCACGTGGGACAACCTGATGACCTTGTATCTACCCCAGCGCTTAGAAAAGTGCTTGACACACAGTAAGCGCTTAACAAACGCCATCCTTAGTATTATTATTAAGTGACAGAGCCGGGATTAGAACCCCCCAAGTACTTAGTAAACTGCTTTGCACATAGTAAGTGCTCAATAAGTAGGACTGAATGAATGTCTGCGAGGGTAATGGATCTGCGTGTTCAGAGTAGGAGGGAGGAGGGGCTCTAGAGACGTCCTTGATGTCCAGATGTCCTTGTTCTTTAGGTAATAATAATAATGTCGGTATTTGTTAAACGTTTACTATGTGCAGAGCACTGTTCTAAGCGCTGGGGTAGGTACAGGGTAATCAGGTTGTCCCACGTGAGGCTTACAGTTAATTCTCATTTTACAGATGGGGTAACTGAGGCCCAGAGAAGTGAAGTGACTTGCCCACAGTCACACAGCTGATAAGTGGCAGAGCCGGGATTCAAACCCATGACCTCTGACTCCCAAGCCCGGGCTCTTTCCACTGAGCCACGCTGCTTCTCTAGGAAGGATGACTTTAACCCCGTTCCCTCCCAGTGTCTAGGGCCGCCTGGGTCCCGGTCAGATTATCCTGCAGCACTGGGCTTCCAAGCAGTACTCGCAGTAGCAGCAATAACAGCAAGCCGGGGCCTGGGAGTCAGAAGGTCGTGGGTTCTAATTCCGGCTCCGTCACTTGTCCGCTGGGTGACCTTGGGCAAGTCACTTTACTTCTCTGGGCCTCAGTGACCTCATCTGGAAAATGGGGATTGAGACTGTGAGCCCCACGTGGGGCAGGGACTGTGTCCAACCTGATTTGTTTGTTTCCACCCCAGGGCTAAGTACAGCGCCTAGCACAGAGTAAGCGCTTCACAAATACCACAGTTAGTATTATTACCCCTCTTGATTGTAAGCTCATGTGGGCAGGGAACATCTCTACCAACTCTGCTGTCTCGTATTCTCCCAAGCGCTTAGTACCATGCTCTACACACAGAAAGTGCTCAATAAATACCACTGATTGACTGATCTGGCACTTACACTCTAGGCAGATTTAAAAATATTTACAAGCAGTGGGATCAGAGTAAATAATTGAACTCACAGTTAAAAATACTTATATGGACAAGTCCCGAAGAAGAGTATAAACATGCTAAATACTAGAGGCGCAGTGGATACAGCACAGTCCTAGGAGTCAGAAGGAGCTGGGTTCTAATCCCATCTCTGCCAAATGCCTGCTCTGTGACCTTCACCAAGTCATCTCTGTTCTTCATAATAATGTTGGTATTTGTTAAGCGCTTACTATGTGCAGAGCACTGTTCTAAGCACTGGGAGAGATACAGGGTAATCAGGTTGTCCCACGTGAGGCTCACGGTCTTAATCCCCATTTTACAGATGAGGTAACTGAGGTACAGAGAAGTTAAGTGATTTTGCCCACAGTCACACAGCTGACAAGTGGCAGATTCGGGAATCGAATCCATGACCTCTGACTCCCAAACCCGGGCTCTTTCCACTGAGCCACGCTGCATCTCTTAAATGAGGATACAATATCCATTCTCTCTCCTATTTAGCTGAGAAGAAGAGTGGGCTTGTGGACACAGCTTGGGCCTGGGAGTCAGATGGACCTGGGTTCTAATCCCAGCTCTGCCACCTGTCTGCTTTGAGACCTTGGGCAAGTCTCTGGGCCTTCTCTGGGCCTCAGTTCCCTCATCCGTAAAACGGGGATTAAGACAGTGAGCCCCATGTGAATCCCGACACTTAATACAGTGTCTGGTGTACAGTAAGCACTTAATAAAATACCATTAAAGAAAAAAGAAAAGGTGACTGTTGAGTTCACTTGTTTTGGGGTGTTGGGAAGCAGCAGTACGGCCTAGTGGATACAGTACAGGCCTGGGTGTCAGAAGGACTTGGGTTCTAATTCTGGCTCCACCCCTTGTCTGCTCTGTCACCTTGGACAAGTCACTTCACTCCTCTGGGCCTCACTTACCTCATCTGTAAAACGGGGATCAAGACTGTGAGCCCCAAGTGGGACAAGGACTGCGTCCAACCCGATTAGGTTGTATCTATCCCAGCCCTTAGAACAGTGTCCGACATATAGTAAGCATTTAACAAAATACCCTTAAAAGAAGGTGATGTGGATTCAGATGTTTTGGGGTGTTGGGAATTAGTGAGGGGAAGGCTTACTGGAGGAAAATGGTTTTTGGCTAGAGCCATGCCAGTGAATACCAGTGTATGCCCAGCCTTCTGAAACAGGACTTTGAATGCTAGTAATAATAATAATGTTGATATTTGTTAAGCGCTTACTATGTGCAGAGCACTGTTCTAACCACTGGGGTAGATACAGAGTAATCAGGTTGTACCACATAAGCCTCGCAGTTGATCCCCATTTTACAGATGCGGTAACAGGCACAGAGAAGTTAAGTGACTTGCCCATAGTCACACAGCTGACAAGTGACTGAGCCGGGATTTGAACCCATGACCTCTGACTCCCAAGCCCGGGATCTTTCCTCTGAGCCACGCTGCTAGTACCACAGACACATCCTTCCCAGGTCCATAACTCTGCCAATGCATAATTAGGCACATCTAAATGCACAAACTTACATCAATCAATCAAAGGCACTTATTGAGCACTGTATGCGGAGTACTGTCCCAAGTGCTTGGGAGAGTACAATCCCAAAGAGTTGGTAGACACCATCCGTACCTGCCAGGAGCTTACAGTCTAGAGGGGTAAACAACGAAGCAGCGTGGCTTGGGATTCAGAAGACGTGGGTTCTAATCCCGGCTCTGCCACTCGTCTGCTCTGTGACCTTGGGCCTGTGCCTCCATTCCCTCATCTGTAAAATGGGGATTAACACTGTGAGCCCCATGTGGGGCAACCCGATTACCTTGGATCTACCCCAGTGCTTAGAACAGTGCTTGGGACATAGTAAGCACCTAAAAATACCATAATTATTAAAATAAATTACAGATAGGGGAAAGGTAGAGCGTGAGGTTACGTACATAAGCGCCGTGGGGCCGAGGGAAGGCGCTCAGTAAATACGATTGAACGAATGAATCGAATGAAGTGCTTAAGGGGTACAGATCCAAGTGTGTAGTCGAGCCAGAAGGGAGAGGGAGAAGGAAAAACGAGGGAAGGCCTCTGGTTTTAGGAAAGCTTGGAAGGAGGGAAGAGTGGTGGCCTTTCGGCGACGAAGGGGGAGGAAGCGTCAGGGTGGATGGGAACAGAGTTACATCAAGCCTGGGAGGGTGAGGGACGAGTTGGGATCAAGTCCTCTTTAGTTCCGTGAATCATTTCCTTAAAGATGAAAGGAACATTGGGCGGAGTGTGTATGTCAGTGCTGTACACGTGCTGTAGTTTGTGTATACCAGCAGTGACCAGGCCTCACAAACCAGAGAGCGGGAAGGCAAATAAATTACACGGTCGAGAGCCGCAAAAAAAAAAAAATCCCTTTAACGGGGGTGGTTGATGTCTGCCTCTCCTCTAGACTGTGCGCTCATTGTGGGCAGGGAACGAGTCTGCCAACCCTGTTGTTCTGTACTCTCCTGAGCGCTCGGTACAGTGCTCTGCACATAGGAAGCGCTCAATAAATACCGCTGTTGAGGACGCCGAATGGCGAGCAGGTGTTCCGGGACGCGGTGGGTGGTGGCGGGTTGGTTCTGCCCGTAGTAAACGCTCAATAAACGCTATTGACTGATTGACTGAGTTCATTCATTGATTCAGTGGTATTTATTGAGCGCTTACTGGGTGCAGAGCACTGTACTAAGCACTTGGAAAGTACAATACGGCAACAGATGGAGACAATCCCTATCCAACAACGGGCTCCCAGTTTAGAAGTTGGCATGAGAGCTGTGGTCGTGGTGAGAGGCTGTGGGGAAGAGGGGTGTCAAGTCTCCCCAGCTCAGCCTTCTCCCCTGCCAAAAATGCCGCAGGGGTGCTCACTACAGCCCGCCACTGCCGCTGCAGGAAACAATACACAACAACGCGTGTGTTCCTGAGCTTTCCGTGGTGAGCCATACGGCACGTGAAGAAAAGCTGCTGTGGCTCGCACCTGTTAGCTGGGCCACACCAGTTTTAGTCAGTTGGTCAATTCTATTTATTTATAATTTATTTTATCCTTATTTATTTAATATTTATTTGTCTATTTGTATTATATATTTATATAAATATATTATATATGTAGTGCACTATATAATATATTGTTTATTATCATTCATTTGCATTTTATTTTATATTCACATTTATTGAGCGCTTACTGTGTGGAGAGCACGAAACTAAGCACTTGGGAGCCGTCAATGAAATAATAAAACAGACACATTCCCCGCCCACAATGAGCTTACAGTCTACGTGGCTCAGTGGAAAGAGCCCGCGTTTACGAGTCAGAGGTCATGGGTTCTAATCCCGGCTCTGCCACCTGTCAGCTGTGTGACTTTGGGCAAGTCACTTCACTTCTCTGGGCCTCTGGGCCTGTAAAATAGAGATTAAGATTGTGAGCCCCATGTGGGACAACCCGATTACCCTGTATCTACCCCAGTGCTTAGAACAGTGCTCGTCACATAGTAAACACTTAACAAATACCAACATTATTATTATTAACTCTGTTGTGTTGCCCTCTCCCAGGCGCTTAGTATGGTGCTCTGCACACAGGAAGTGCTCAATAAATAGCCCTGATGAGGTTATTGATGCCTCTCTACTTGTTTTGTTTTGTTGTCTGTCTTCCCCTTCTAGACTGAGAGCCCATTGTTGGGCAGGGATTGTCTCTCCTGCCGAATTGTATTTTCCAGTGCTAAGTACAGTGCTCTGCACACAGTAAGCGCTCAATAAATATGACAATGAATGAATGAGTGAAAGTTGGCTGGAACCCACAGCAACACCGACCAGTAGAAAACCAAGTGCGGGTATGGGTGTTCCACATAAATCACCTCAAAGTGGATGGGGTTTTTTTGGCCTTTCCTTGGGCAGTAAGCCCCCTCCCCTGGAGCCCAGAGGGAGGGTGGGCTTCTCTGATTGTGGTGAGGGGGCCCAGCTGGGACTCTTCATTGATTTGCTGACCCTTTAAAGCCCTCAACCCCCTTACCCCCTCCTACCTCACCTCACTACTCTCCTCCTACAGCCCAGCCCGCATGCTTCGCTCCTCTAATAATAATGTTGGTATTTGTTAAGTGCTTACTATGTGCAGAGCACTGTTCTAAGCGCTGGGGGGAGATACAGGGTCATCAGGTTGTCCCACGTGAGGCTCACAGTTAATCCCCATTTTACAGATGAGGTAACTGAGGCACCAAGAAGCGAAGTGACTTGCCCACGGTCACACAGCTGACAAGTGGCAGAGCGGGGATTCGAACCTATGACTTCTGACTCCAAAGCCCGGGCTCTTTCCACTGAGCCACGCTGCTTCTCAGCCTCCTCACTCTACCTCCATCTCATCTATCTCCCCGCCAACCCTCGCCCCCGTCCTTTCTCTGGCCTGGAACGCCCTCCCTCCTCAAATCCCACAGACAATGACTCTCCCCCACTTCAAAGCCTTAGTGAGGGCCCACCTCTTCCAAGAGGCTTTCCCTGACTACACCCTCCTTTCCTCTTCTCCCACTCCCTTCTCTCTTGCCCTGATTTGCTCCTTTTATTCCTCCCCCCTTTTAGCCCCTTGGCAGTTATGTACAGATCTGTAATTTATTTCTATTAATGTCTGTCTCCCCCTCTTGACTGTAAACTGGTTGTGGGCAGGGAATGTCTTCCTTTATAATAATAATAATGTTGGTATTTGTTAAGCGCTTACTATGTGCAGAGCACTGTTCTAAGCGCTGGGGGAGACACAGGGGAATCAGGTGGTCCCACGTGGGGCTCACAGTCTTAATCCCCATTTTACAGATGAGGAAACTGAGGCCCAGAGAAGTGAAGTGACTTGCCCACGATTCAAACCCATGACCTCTGACTCCAAAGTCCATGCTCTTTCCACTGAGCCACGCTGCTTATTGCTATGCTGCACTCTCCCAAGCGCTTAGTACAATGCTGTGCACATAGTAAGCGCTCAATAAATACAATTGGTTGACTGGTTGGGAAACTCTTAAAGGAACAGAGTAAGTCAGATTCTGCAGAGCGGAGCCACGCTGCAGCAGATTCATTCATTCAGTCGTATTTATTGAGCGCTTTACTGTGTGCAGAGCACTGTACTAAGCACCTGATCTGGGAGCCTGTGGGCCACCAGTGGCTTCCTCCACAATTCATTCTTCAGTTGTATTTATTGAGTGCTTACTACGTGCAGAACACTGTACTAAGCACTTGCTGGCTGAGCACTAGTAATAATAATAATGTACTTGTTAAGCACTTCCTATATGCCAAGCACTGTTTTAAGCGCTGGGGTAGATACAAGTTAATCAGGTTGGACACAGTCCCTGTCCCAACTGGGGCTCACACTCTTAATCCCCATTTTACAGATGAGGGAACTGAGGCCCGGGGAAGCTATATGGTTTGCTCAAGGCCAAACAACAGACATGCGGAGGAGCCAGGATTAGAACCCATGACCTTCTGACTTCCTGACCTGTGCTCTATCCACTAATGATGTTGATATTTGTTAAGCGCTTACTCTGTGCAGAGCACTGTTCTAAGCGCTGGGGTAGACACAGGGGAATCAGGTGGTCCCACATGGGGCTCACAGTCTTAATCCCCATTTTACAGATGAGGGAACTGAGGCACAGAGAATAATAATAATAATGTTGGTATTTGTTAAGCGCTTACTATGTGCAGAGCACTGTTCTAAGTGCTGGGGTAGACACAGGGGAATCAGGTGGTCCCACATAGGGCTCACAGTCTTAATCCCCATTTTACAGATGAGGTCACTGAGGCACAGAGAAGTTAAGTAACTTGCCCACAGTCACACAGCTGACAAGTGGCAGATCTGGGATTCGAACCCATGACTCTGACTCCAAAGCCCGGGCTCTTTCCACTGAGCCATGCTGCTTCTCTTAAACTACACTCTACAAGCCACCGAGGCCCCTGGCGGGGCAAGGGAAGGTGGGGCCTGTCCCGAGGCCGGGGGGACAGGAGGCAAGCCGACCTGCGGCTCCCCATTTCCCCAGATCCTCTGGCCGAAGGGCAGGACCCGGCCCCAGACTGGGGCCCGGTGGGGCTCTCGGGCTCTGCGCCGTACTAATAAAAATGGTATTTGTTAAGTACTTACTATCTGTCAAGAACTGTTCTAAGCGCTGGGTTAGACACAAGCTAAGCAGGTAGGACACAGTCCCTGTCCCACATGGGGCTCACGGTCTTCATCCCCATTTTACAGGTGACGGACCTGAGGCACTGAGAATAATAACAACAATGACTTTTGTTAGGCGCTTACTAGGTGCCGGGTATTGTACTAATACCTGGCTTAGGAGTCTGAGGTCATGGGTTCTAATCCCGACTCTGCCACCTGTCTGCTGTGTGACTTTGGGCAAGTCACTTGACTTCTCGGTGTCTCAGTGACCTCATCTGTAAAATGGGGATTAAGACCGTGAGCCCCATGTGGGATAACCTGATGACCCTGTATCTAATAATAATAATAATGTTGGTATTTGTTAAGTGCTTACTATGTGCCGAGCACTGTTCTAAGTGCTGGGGGAGACACAGGGGAATCAGGTGGTCCCACGTGGGGCTCACAGTCTTAATCCCCATTTTACAGATGAGGGAACTGAGGCCCAGAGAAGTTAAGTGACTCGCCCACAGTCACACAGCTGACAAGTGGCAGAGCTGGGATTCAAACTCATGACCTCTGACTCCAAAGCCCGTGCTCTTTCCACTGTGCCACACCAGCATTTAGAACAGTGCTTGGCACATAGTAAGTGCTTAACAAACACCAACATTATCATTATTATTATTATTATTATTATTAAGCATTGGGGTAGATACAAACAAATCGGGTTGAACACAGTCCCTGTCCCACATGGGGCTCAAAGTCTCAATCCCTATTTTATAGATGAAGTAACTGAGGTACAGAGAAATGAAGTGACTTGTCCAAGGTGACACAGAAGACAAGTAGCAGAGCTGGGCTAAGAACCCATGACCTTCTGACTCCCAGGCCTGTGCTCTATCTACTACATCATACTGCTTCTCAATAACTTGTATTTGACAAGCGCTTAACTATGTGCTAGGCACTGTACTAAACTCTGGGGTAGGTACAAGATAATCGGGTTGGACTCAGTCCCTGTCCCACATGGGGCTCACAGTCTTAATCCCTATTTTATAGATGAGGTAACTGAGGCTCAGAGAGACGAAGTGACTTGCCCAAGGTCACGCAGCAGAAAAGTGGTTGGGTTGGGATTAGAACCCATTCATTCATTCATTCATTCAATAGTATTTATTGAGCGCTATGGGCAGAGCACTTTACTAAGCGCTTGGAATGAACCCATGACCTTCTGACTCCCAGGCCCTTGCTCTATCCACTAGGCCAGGCTGTTTTGTCCAAGGTCACGCAGCGGACAGGGAGCGGAGCCAGGAATAGAACTCAGATTAGAACTCGATTAGACTGTAAACCCGTCAAAGGGCAGGAACTGTCTCTGTTACCAATTTGTACATTCCAACCGCTTAGTACAGTGCTCTGCACAGAGTAAGTGCTCAATAAATACTATTGAATGAACTCAGGTCTGCAGGAGGGCAGAGGGAGTGGGAGCTCTGTCCCAACCCACAGTTCAACAATCCTCCACCCTGGGACGGCCAGCCAGAAGCAGCGGGGCCTAGTGGAAGGAGCACAGGCTTGGGAGTTTCTCTCTAGACTGTAAACTCATTGCGGGCAGGGAATTTGTCTGCTATACTGTTAGACTGTACTCTCCCAAGCGGTTAGTACAGTGCTCTGCACACAGTAAGCGCTCAATAAACAGAGAAGCAGCATGGCTCAGTGGAAAGAGCCCGGGCTGGGGAGCCAGAGCTCATGGTTTCAAATCCCAGCTCTGCCGCTTGTCAGCTGGGTGACTGTGGGCAAGTCACCTCACTTCTCTGTGCTTCACTTCCCTCATCTGTCAAATGGGCATGAAGACTGTGAGCCCCATGTGGGCCAACCCGATGACCCTGTATCCTCCCCAGCGCTTAGAACAGTGCTTTGCACAGTAAACACTTAACAAATGCCATCACTATTATTCATACTTACGACTGAGTCCGGAGATGCCGCTTCTAATCCAGCGCTTGGAACGGTGCTTGGCACATAGTACGTGCTTAGCAAATACGATAATTATTATACTGTAAGCCCGTCAAACGGCAGGGACTGTATCTGTTGCCGACTTGTTCATTCCAAGCGCTAGTACAGTGCTCTGCACATAGTAAGCGCTCAATAAATACTATTGAATGAATATTATTATTAATTCCAGCTTTTGTCTTTTGAGTGCTGGGTGACCTCAGACAGATCGCTTCGCTTTTCTAGGCTTTGGTTCCCTCTGCAAAATGGGGATTCAATTCCTGTTCCCTCTCCCGCTTGGACTGTGAGTCCCCCGTGGGACGGGAACCGTGTCTGACCTGATCATCTTGTATCTAAATCAACGCTCGGTACACAGTAAGCACTTGACAATTACCCTCATCGTCATCAGCATCCACAACTGCTTCCACGGCAGCTTGGAATTCCTTGGCTGCCCTCTACAACCACAACACCCGACCACACCTGTTTCTCATTTTTTTTTAATGGTGCTTTTAAGCGCTTCCTAGGTACGAGGCACTGGATTAAGCATCGGGGTGGATGCAAGACGATTGGACACGGTCCCTGTCCCACGTCTTAATCTCCATTTTACGGTTGAGGGAACTGAGGTCCAGACACGCCAAGCGACTTGCCCAAGGTCACACAGCAGACCAGTGGCAGAGCCGGGATGAGAGCCCAGGCGCTCCTGACTCCCGGGCCTGTGCCTAATCCCACTAGGCCAAGCTGTCCTAGTTAAGTGTCCTAGTTCCCCCCACACCCTCCCTTCTCCCCCCTCCCCCTCTCCTCGGCACTGTGCTCATTTGTATATATTATTTATTACCCTCATTATTTTGTTAATGAGGTGTCCATCCCCTTGATTCTATTTATCTCGATGATGTTGTTTCGTTCTGTTTTGCTTTGCTGTCTCCCCCGCTTAGACTGTGAGCCTGTCGTTGGGCAGGGGTCGTCTCTATCTGTTGCCGAATTATACATTCCAAGCGCTCAGTCCAGTGCTCTGCACATAGTAAGCGCTCAATAAATACGACTGAATGAATGAATAGGTGTTTTAGTTTCACCCCCGTCTAGGTTCCAAGCTGAAATGGCGATCTCAGGGTTCCCGTCCCTGAAACCGTTCAGTACAATCACTCATCGCCACAGTGCCTACAAACTGGTGTCTTCCCACCCCTTCCTCTACCTCTTCCCTCCAAAATTTGGATAGAGGGGTCAGGGGTGGGACCAAAAGAATGCAGAAAAGCAGCCTAGCGTAATAACAATGATAATGTTGGTATTTGTTTAGTGCTTACTATAATAATGTTGGTATTTGTTAAGCGCTCACTATGTGCAGAGCACTGTCCTAAGCGCTGGGGGAGATACAGGGTCATCAGGTTGTCCCACGTGAGGCTCACAGTTAATCCCCATTTTCCAGATGAGGTAACTAAGGCACAGAGAAGTGAAATGACTTGTCCACAGTCACACAGCTGCCAACTGGCAGAGCCGGAATTTGAACCCATGACCTCTGACTCCCAAGTCCGGGCTCTTTCCACTGAGCCACACTGCTTCTCGACTGAGCACTGTTGTAAGCGCTGGGGGAGATACAGGGTAATCAGGTTGTCCCACGTGGTGCTCACAGTCTTCATCCTCATTTTACAGATGAGGGAACTGAGGCACAGAGAAGTGATATGACTTGCCCAAGTTCACACAGCTGACAAGTGGCGGAGCCAGCATTAGAACCCATGACCTCTGACTCCCAAGCCCGGGCCCTTTCCACTGAACCATGCTGCGTAGTGGATAGAGCCCATCCCTGGGAGTCAGAAGGCCATGGGTTCTAATTCCAGCTTCTACCCGTCTGCTGGGTGACCTTGGGCAAGCCACTTCACTTCTCTGGGCCTCAGTGACCTCATCCATCAAATGGGAATTGAAACTGTGAGCCCCACGTGGGACAGGGACGTGTCCAACCCCATTTGCTTGCATCCACCCCAGCAGTTAGTACAGTGCTTGGCATATAATAAGTGCTTAACCAATACCATTATTGTTATTATTACTAGTATTATGAAGAGTTTCATCTCACCAGGCGGATTTATTTATTGTTGAAATGGGAATCTAAAATGTTAACCCGTTTTTCTGTTTGACCTCTCCTGGGCCTTGAGCCTTGAGGACCACGACTGTCTTTAATCCATTTTACTTTTTTCACCCCCAGGGCCTGGTGCAGCGTTCTGGGCAACGCTGCCCTTCCACAAGTAACCTGAAGGATGATCAACCGATCGATTAGCCAAAGGAATCTATTGGGAGAGTATTAATTCATTCGGTCGTATTTATTGAGCGCTTACTGTGTGCAGAGCACTGTATTAAGCGCTTGGCAAGTACAATTCAGCAAGAGAGAGAGACGATCCCTGCCCACAGCGGGCTTACGGTCTAGAAGGGGGGAGGCAAAACAAGTAAAAAGGTATCAACACAAATAAATAGAATGATATGTACACATCGAAACAAGTAAACAGGCATTAATAGAAATAAATAGAATTATAGATATATACCTATATTTGCAAGTGCTGTGGGGTGGGGAGATGGGAGTAGAGCAAAGGGAGCGAGTCGGGGCGACACGGAGGGGAGGAGGAGTTGAGGAAGGGGGGGGGGCTTAGCCTGGGAAGGCCTCTTGGAGGAGGTGAGCCTTCAGTAGGGCTTTGAAAGGAAGAACAGTACGACCGAGTTGGTAGACATGCACTCTGCCCACAGGAAGCTTACTGTCTAAAGGGGAGATTACAGTCTAGAGGTGGAGAATTAAGAAATAAGGGTCAGAAACTACCCTGATATTCCTAGAAGCATTTTGGGATGGTGGCTAATTTTACGTGGGCAAGGAATAGGAACAAGCGTAAGGCTATCAACCCCAGTCAGCGGTGGGAAGCCCAGTGGAAAGGGTACAGCCAGGAGAATCGGGGACCTGAGTTCTAATCCCGGCTCTGACAATTGCTTGCTGTGTGACCTTAGGTAAGTCCCTTCACTTCTCTGGGCCTCAGTTTCCTCAACTGAAAATGGGGATTAAATAAATACCTGTTCTCTCTCCTACTTAGACTGTGAGCCCCATGCGGGACAGGGACTGTGTCTGACGTAATTAGCCTGTACTTTACCCAGTGCTCTAGGCCTCAGTTTCCTCAACTGTAAAATGGGGATTAAATACCTGTTCTCCCTCCTACTTAGACTGTGAGCTCCATATGGGACAGGGACTGTGTCTGACCTAATTAGCCTGTACTTAACCCAGTGCTTAGAACAGTGTTTGATACACAGTAAATGCTTAACAAATAGCTTTAAAAGAAAAAATCAGGCTGGGCCTGATTAGTAAAATGCTCTGGGACTGAACAAGCTGTTAGCTTAATGATCAGGGAGGGGAGGCAAACAACTCCATCCATCAATCAGTCAATCATACTTACTGAGCGCTGTGTGCAGATCACTGTACCGCTTGGGAGAGTACAATATAGTGACAGAGTTGGTAGACAACCTGCCAGCCCACAAGGATCTCACGGTATAGAGGGGGAGACAGACATTTCTATAAATAAGTTTCCGAAATGTACATAAATGCTGTGGGTCTGGGAGGGAGGATGAACAAAGGGAGCAAGTCGGGGCGATGCAGAAGGGAGTAGGAGAAGGGGAAAGGAGAGCTTTAGTCAGGGAAGGCCTCTTGGAAGAGATGTGCCTTGGATAAGGCTTTGATGTAGAGGCTGGGGGGAGTAATTGTCTGTTAGATATGAGGGAGGGAGGGCATTTCAGGCCAGTCACAGGACGGGGGGAGAGGGGTGGACAGTGAGATAGACAAGACTGAGGTACGGTGAGCAGGTTGGCATTAGAGGAGCGAAGCGTGTGGGCTGCGTTGTGTAGGAGAGCAGCGAGGTGAGATAGGAGGAGGCAAGGGGATTGGCTGATTTCAAGCCGACAGTGAGCTTTCTTCTGTGAGTCTCTTTCTACCTCCCTTCCCCAGAAAGCCTCCCTACCTTCTCCAGGAACAAAGCCCCATTCCACCTTTGGTTGTAAACGTTTCTTCTGGGAAGTTTCAAGTTCTTAAAGACTGGCAACAGGCACACAATGAGTTTTCCCCTTGTTGCTTCCCTTTCGTGGTACAGGATAATAATGATGATGATGGTATTTGTTACTATGTGCCAAGCGTGCTTCTAAGCGCTGGGATACAAGGTAATCAGGTTGTCCTACATGGGGCTCACGGTTCTTAATTCCCATTTTACAGATGAAGTAACTGAGGCAAGTGAAGTGACTTGTCCATGGTCATACAGCAGACAAGTGGCAGAGCGGAGATACCTTGGTCATACAGCTGGGCCCTCTTCTCTCCTAATTCCTGCAACAGTCATACCTAGAGAGCAGTCAATAATCACAATAGCTGCATTTGGGAAGTGCTCATCTGTAAAATGGGGATTAAGACTGTGAGCCCCACTGGGACAACCCAATTCCCCTGTGTCTACCCCAGCGCTTAGAACAGTGCTTGGCACAGAGTAAGCGCTTAACAAATACCAACATTATTATTATTATTACTATGTGCTAAGCACTGGGGTAGCTCACTGTGGGCAGGGAATGTGTCTGTTTATTATATTGTACTCTCCCTAGTGCTTAGTACAGTGCTCTACACACAGTAAGTGCTCAGTATTGACTATTGACTAACCTAAACAGGTCAGACCCAATCCCTGTGTCCCACAGGGCTCACAGGTTTTTGGGTTTTTTGTTTTTTTTTTACTGTATTTTGTAAAGCATTCATGTAATAATAATAATGTTGGTATTTGTTAAGCGCTTACTATGTGCAAAGTTCTAAGCACTGGGGGGGGATACAAAGTGATCAGGTTGTCTCACATGGGGCTCAAAGTCTGAATCCCCATTTTATAGATGAGGTAACTGAGGCCCAGAGAAGTGAAGTGACTTGCCCAAAGTCATACAGCTGACAAGCGGCAGAGCCGGGATTAGAACCCATGACCCCTGACTCCCAAGCCCGGGCTCTTTCCAATGAGCCACGCTAAGCACTGGGGTAGATACAAGCTAATCAGGTCAGACGCAGTCCCCGTCCCCCGTGGGGCTCACAGTCTTAACCCCCGTTTTACAGATGAGGTAACTGAGGCACAGAAAAGTGAAGTGACTTGCCTAAAGTCACACAGCAGACAAGTGGCATTAGAACCCAGGTCTCCTGACTCCAAGTGCCGTGCTCTACTAGACCACACTGCTTTTGGAGTGGATATGGCCCCCCCTTTTACCCATTGAGGAAACTGAGGCAAAGAGCACCTAAGTGACCTGCTCGAGGTCACAGAGCCGACAAGTGGCAGATCCCCTGACTCCCAGGCCTACGCTGGGAATCGAAAGCTTGCTACCTCCTCGGCTGGAACCGGTCTCGAGTAATCCGGCCCAAGAGAAGTCGGGGCGCGATCCCTCTCCTCTGGGATACGTTCTCCGCCTGGCACTCCAGGTTCTCCTGGGCTCGATCCCGAGCGAGCAGTTTCAGAGGAAAGGCGGTGGAGCGGCCGCGGTTACCCGAGGTAAGAGAACAAAAGCAGAAACGCAGGAAGCCTTTGGGCAGGGGAGGTGGATGGATTAGAAGCAGCTGCTCCTGCCGTTTCCATCGCCACAGGACCTGGAGACGGATCCACAGAACTCTGTGGGCAGTGTTTACCGCTGTACCATATTCTCCCAAATGCTCAGTACAGCGCTCACTGCCTATCTGGCCCCGCCGACGGTTGTGAGCGGCGTTTATGGATGCAGCGTACTCTCCCGAGCGCTTAGTACAGCAGCTTCCTGCCTCGCCCCACTCCGGGCCACGCTTCACTCTGCTGCCCGGGACAATTTTCTACAAAAACGTTTGGGACATGTTTCCCCACTCCTCAAGAAAGTCCCCGGCATCGAACAAAAACTCTTCACCATTGGCTTTAAAGCAGTCCATCACCTTGCCCCCTCCCACTTGACCTCACTACTCTCCTACTCCAGCCTGCACGCTTCGCTCCTTTCATTCAATCGTATTTATTGAACGCTTACTATGTGCACAGCAATGTACTAAGCATTTGGAATGGACAATTCGGCAACAGACAGAGACCATCCCTGCCCAATGACGGGCTCAGGGTCTAATCTAATGCCAACCTTCTCGCTGGGCCTCCATCTCGCCTATCTCACTGCCGACCCTCACCCATGTCCTGCCCCTGGCCTGGAACGCCCTCCCTCCTCAAATCTGACAGACAATTACTCTCTCCCACACCTTCAAAGCCTTACTGAGGGCACACCTCCTCCAAGAGGCCTTCCCCAACTAAACCCTCCTTTCCTATTCTCCTACCCCCTTCTGCGTCGCCCTGACTTGCTCCCTTGTTCATCCCCCCCTCAGCCCCGCAGCACTTAGGTACAGATCTGTCATTTATTTAGTTATATTAATGTCTGTCGCCCCTCTAGACCGTAAGCTTGCTGTGGGCAGGGAATGTGTCTGTTTATTGTTGTAGCTTGCTGTGGGCAGGGAATGTGTCTGTTTATTGTTGTATTTGCACTCTCCCAAGCGCTTAGAACAGTGCTCTGCACACTGTAAGCGCTCAATGAACACGGTTGAATGAATTAATTCATTCAATAGTATTTATTGAGCGCTTACTATGTGCAGAGCTCTGTACTAAGCGCTTGGAATGGACAAATCGGTAACAGATAGAGACAGTCCCTGCCCTTTGACGGGCTTACGGTCTAATCGGGGGAGACGGACAGACAAGAACAATGGCAATAAATAGAGTCAAGGGGAAGAATTAATGAATGAATAAACTGTAAGCTCACTGGGGGCAGAGAACGTGTCTACCAACTCTGATACATTGTACACTCCCAAGCGTTTAGTACTGTGCTTTCTACACAGTAGGTGCTTACTAGGCTCCCTCTAGACTGTCAGCTCAGCATGGGCAAGGAACGTGCCTACCAAATCGGTTATATTCTCCCAAGCAGTTAATTCAGTGCTCTGCACATTTTATTCATTCATTCATTCATTCAATAGTATTTATTGAGCGCTTACTATGTGCAGAGCAGTGTACTAAGCGCTTGGAATGGACAAATCGGTAACAGATAGAGACAGTCCCTGCCCTTTGACGGGCTTACAGTCTAAGCGCTCAATACACAGGGCTGATCGATAGTAAATACGATTGACATTGATCGAAAAGCACCGTTCTAAGGGCAAGGGTAGATAAGCCCGTCAATGGGCAGGGATTGTCTCTATCTGTTGCCAAATTGTCCATGCCAAGCGCTTAGTACAGTGCTCTGCACATAGTAAGCGCTCAATAAATACTATTGAATGAATGAATACGAGATAATCCAGTTGGAAACAGTCCCTGTCCAACGTGGGGCTCCCAGAAACTGAGGGACAGAGAAGTGAAGTGACTTGAAAAGGACAGAAAGGTGGGGGAGCCAGGTTTAGAACCCAGATCCTCTGACCCAAAGGCCTTTCCACTGTAATTTCCACGAGGCCACTCTGCTTCACTTCCTCTCTCTAATCATCTTCCTCCACCTCTGAAAACCCACCGGCCAGTAATCAATCAGTGGTATTTACTGAGCACTTATAGGGTGCAGAGCACTATACTAAGCGCTTGGGAGAGTATAATTCAGCAGAATTGGCAGACACGAGCAGAATTAGCTGCCCCTAACGAGCTTAGCGTGTGGAGACAAGCTTACAGGTGAGAGAGCAGAGCTATAATGGTGCTTTGGGTCCTTGAATTAAGACGCCGTAGAGACACAAGCTGAATTATTTTTCTATACTCCTGGGGATCGTGGCCTAGTGTGTAGAGCACGGCCCCGGGAGTCGGCAGGACCTGGATCCTAATCCTATCTCTGCCGCATGTCTGCTGGGTGACCTTGGGCAAGTCCCTTAACTTCTCAGTGCCTCAGTCACCTCATCTGTAAAATGGGCATTAAGACTGTGAGCCCCATGTGAGGCATGGACTGTGTTCAACCCTATTACCTTGTATCCACCCCAGGGCTTAGTAGAGCGTTTGGCACATAGTAAGGGCCTAACAAATACCTTGGGGAAAAAAAAGATGACTATGAAAGGAGAAAGTCCAGGGGTTGGGGCCGAGAGGGTATCCAGCCTACCTCAGGCCCCAACCTGAGAAGTCTCCCAAGGCTCCATACAAGTTGGGCCCAAGTTTCAAACGTAGCATCTCAGGGACTGGACGGGAGGTCATGGGTTCTAATTCTGATGCCACCAGTTGTCTGCTGTGTGACCCTGGGCAAGTCACTTCACTTCTCTGGCCCTCAGTTCCCTCATCTGCAAAATGGGGATCGAGACCGTGAGCCCCACGTGGGACAGGGACTGTGTCCAATCTGATTTGCTTGCATCCACCCCAACACTTAGAATAATGCCTGGCACATAGTAAGCACTGAAGAAACACCACAGTTATTATTATTAGGAGACCACAGAATTCTTGCACTCAGGTGGGGTATCGAGCAAGGAGCGGGGGCCCTTTCGGTGAAATGCTCAGTAATTCCTGCCGCTTCATGGCCGCCCCCACGAGCATCCAGCCGTTGCCACGTTTGGGGTCTGGAGCGGGATTCCTGCTGGGCCAAGGGAGAAATTTATTTATTTATATAAATGCCCGTCTCCCCCCTCTAGACTGTGAGCTCGCGGTGGGCAAGGAATCTGTCTGTTCATCGTTGTATTGTGCTCTCCCAACCGCTTAGTAGAGTGCTTTGCACGCAGTAAGCGCCCAGTAAATGCGACTGAATGAACGAATGAAAGAAAGGGGCCAAGTAGTTCATTTCAAAGGTCTCCAAAGGGACTTTTATGGATTCCTAAATTAGCGTCCGCTTTCTCCCATTCGCAAGGGCACGGAAACGGGCACGGAAACAGACACGACTTTTCAGGGGCAAGTTCCTCTAGGGACAAAGCCACACGGCCCTTGTGGACATTTCTTTAACCTCTGCCATTTCCCCTATCTAATAATAATGGTATTTGTTAAGCGCTTACTATGTGCCAAGCACTGTTCTAAGCACTGGGGTAGATACAAGGTAATCAGGTTGTCCCACGTGGGGCTCACAGACTGAGTCCCCATTTTACAGATGAGGGAACTGAGGCACAGAGAAGTGAAGTGATTTGCCTAAAGTCACACAGCTGATAAATGGCGGAGCCGGGATTAGAACCCACGACCTCGGACACCCAAGCCTGGGCTCTTTCCATTGAGCCACGCTAATTTACTTGAACATCTGTCCCATCTTGTAGGCTGTAAGCAACCTGTGAGCAGCAATCCTGTCTACCGGTGTAAATTTATTCTCCTGAGACCTTAGGAAAGCAGTGTGGCCTACAGGATAGAGCAGCAGCCTGCGAGTCGGAGGACCTGGGTTCTAATCCGGACTCCGTCTCTCGTCTGCTGTGTGACCTTGGGCAAGTCACTTCCCTGGGCCTCAGCTTCCTCATCTGTCATATCGACGATTCAGAAGCCCCTGAGAAAGTGGGCCACACAGCAGCTAAAATCAACCCAACCAAATGTGCTTCTGTGGAGAAAAAGGGAAAACAAAACAAACCCCCAGAACACCGCAGTTTCCAAAGCAGCTCAAAGCAGTGTGGCCTAGTGGATAGAGCCCGGATACGATCGACTCCGCCACTTGTCTGCTGCATGATCTTGGGCAAGTCACTTCACTGTGCCTCAGTTACCTCATCTGTAGAATGGGAATTAAGACTGAGAGCCCCATGTGGGATACTCATTCATTCAATCATATTTATTGAGTGCTTACTATGTGCAGAGCACTGTACTAAGCACTTGGGAAAGTACAACACAACAAAAACAGTGACATGCCCTGCCCACAGCGAGGGACAGGGATTGTGTCCAACCCAATTACCCTGTATCTACCCCAGCACTTAGAACAGTGCCTGGCACAGAGGAGGCATTTAAATACTACAATTATTACTATTATTAAAAAGACAACATACTCAAGGACTCTAGGCTGGACGGAAACAAAAAGTATCCATTTTTTACAGGTCCAATCCTGCCATCGAACAAGCCAAGTTATATAGACAATGACTCTCAACTTGTTGGCAGTCCCCGCTGTAAGATATTTTATGCTCACTCTCTCCCCCAGCCTTTTCTCCTCGCCCCTCAGCTTTTCGGAAAACTGAAAGAACGGGATCAGAAGCTAGCCTTGAACTCTGTCTGCCTACGTCACCTTTCGGCAGGAAGGGCAGCTTCATCCTCCAGGGATCTGTTGTGTGGAAAAACAAGATTATTGCAGATTCAACTCCAAACCCAATTTCCTCTGGGCCTAGTGTGCTTGTGGAATAAATGGCAAACTAGAGCCGCTGGGGTACGAGTTGTAGCAATGAGTTCTACAGACTCCCAGACATTTTAACGGCGCGAGAGAAGACTGGAAGACGAAAACCAAGGAAGGGGTTGGGGGGAACCTGGAACACCTCAGCAATAAATTTCAGGGGACAAGGGCGGAGAAGAAGAAGCTTGTTTGACCAAGGAGGTTTCTCTGCATGCCTCTTTTGCAATCCACCTTTCCCCTCCTCCCCAGTAACAGGGACAAGGACTTCCAAAAACCTGAATTAAATGAGGCCAGGCACACACGAAAACAACGACCAAGTCAACACTGGATCCCCTACCATAAGCCTGTGAACACTCAGTAGATCATATGTACTGATCGCCTGCCTGTTTATTTTCATTCATTCATTCATTCAATCGTATTTATTGAGCGCTACTATGTACAGAGCACTGTACTAAGCGCTTGGAATGTACAACTCATTTTATCGTTAGAGAAGCAGCGTGGCTCGGTGGAAAGAGCACGGGCTTGGGAGTCAGAGGCGGTCGGTCCACGCCGGCGTGGCAACATCTCCGCCCCAGAGCCAGATTCGTTTCCTATCCGGCTGGGACCAGGGATGACGCCGGGCCGGCTCAGGCCTCGGGTTTCAGGTCCTTGTAGGGCCCGGCTGCATCAGTTCCCTCATCTGTAAAATGGGGATTAAGACCGTGAGCCCCACGTGGGACAACCTGATCACCTTGTATCCCCCCGCTGCGCTTAGAACAGTGCTTGGCACATAGTAAGCGCTCAACAAATACCATCATCATCACCCCCATCCATCCCGGTAGGAAAGAGAACACCTGCAGCTCGAGGCCTCGTAGAACCTCAGGAAAGCTAATAGTTTCCTGTCTGTCCGTCTCCCCCGATTAGACCGTAAGCCCGTCAAAGGGCAGGGACTGTATCTGTTACCGATTTGTCCATTCCAAGTGCTTAGTACAGTGCTCTGCACATAGTAAGCGCTCAATAAATACTATTGAATGAATGAACGAGTTCGATTCACGGCTCTGCCACTTGTCAGCTGGGTGACGGTGGGCAAGTCACAATTTCTCTGTGCCTCAGTTTTATCGTTCTATTGGATCAAGCACATGGTAAGCACTAAAGAGACACCACCAGTATTATTATTAGAAGCTGAGAACATCTCCCCCTCTAGACTGTAAGCTCACCGTGGGCGGGGAACGTATCTACCAGCTCTACTATATTGTACTCTCCCAAACACTTAGTACAGTGCTCTGCACACATTAAGCGCTCAATAAACACAGTAGACTGGTCCTTCAGCTTGTTTTCTCTGCAGCTCTCAAAGTTTTGCTTCTAAAGTGTTGCTTGAAGCCTCTTCTCCCTTGGATTGAGCCCCCATCTTGGCGATGGACTTCTTCCCCTACCATTCACTCAATCGTATTTATTGAGCGTTTGCTCTGTACAGAGCAGTGGACTAAGCGCTCAAACCTGTGTTTCTAGGAGGTGCTTTTATTACCAAAGCCTTACATAATAATAATAATGTTGGTATTTGTTAAGTGCTTACTATGTGCCGAGCACTGTTCTAAGCTCTGGGGTAGACACAAGAGAATCAGGTTGTCCCACGTGGGGCTCACGGTCTTAATCCCCATTTTACAGATGAGGGAACTGAGGCACCGAGAAGTTAAGTGACTTGCCCAAAGTCACACAGCTGACAAATGGCCGAGCCGGGATTTGAACCCAAGACCTCTGACTCCAAAGCCCGTGCTCTTTTCACTGAGCCACACTGCTCACATCATTTAGGTATTTACTCCTTGCACCACCCCTGCGAGGCAGGGTTCAGGGATCACTACCTCCATTTACAGCTGGGGAAACTGAGGCATGGGGCGGTGAAGTGACTTGCCCAAAGCCACACAGGGACCGGGTGCCAGAGCGGAGCTGGGACTCGAACCCGGGTCTCGGGCTTTCCATCGTGCCACAATCTTTATGGGGCCGGTCCTCATTTGTATTTGCTGCTGTCATCCAACGACATCCTTTATCTTCAAGGTCGATCACTCCATCGATCTTATTTAGTGAGCGCTTACTGTGTGCAGAGCGCTGTACTAGGCGCTTGGGAGAGTACGATACAATAAAGTCGGTAGACACGCTCCCTGTCCACAACGAACTTACAGTCCACCAGTCAATGGCATTTATTGAGCACTTACTATGTGCAGAGCACTGTACTAAGCATGTGGGGGAGTACAATACGATGGAGTTAGTAGACACGTCCCTGCCCACAATGAGCTTACAGTTTAATAATAATGTTGGTATTTGTTAGGCACTATGTGCAGAGCACTGTTCTAAGCACTGGGGTAGATACAGGGTAATCAGGTTGTCCCACGTGAGGCTCACAGTTAATCCCCATTTTACAGATGAGGGAACTGAGGCCCAGAGAAGTTAAGTGACTTGCCCACCGTCACCCAGCTGACAAGTGGCAGAGCCGGGAATCGAACCCATGACCTCTGACTCCGAAGTCCAGCCTCTTTCCACTGAGCCACGCTGCTTCCCTAGTTTAGAGGAGGAGATGTTCTCAGCTTCTAATAATAATACTGGTGGGATTTGTTAAGCACTTACTAGGTGCCAGGTGCTGTACTAAGCACCAGGGTGGATCCAGGCAAATCGGGTTGGACCCAGTCCCTGTCCCACGTGGGGCTCACAGTCTCAATTCCCATCTGGCAGATGAGGAAACTGAGGCCAGTGAAGTGACTTGCCCAAGGTCACACAGCAGACAAGTGTTAGAGAAGCAGCGTGGCTCAGTGGAAGAGCCCGGACTTAGAAGTCAGAGGTCACGGGTTCTAATCCCGGCTCCGCCACCTGTCAGCAGTGTGACTTTGGGCAAGTCACTTGACATCTCGGTGCCTCAGTTACCTCATCTGTAAAATGGGGACTGTGAGCCCCAAGTGGGACAACCTGACTACCTTGTATCTACCCCAGCGCTTAGAACAGTGCTCGGCACACAGTAAGTGCTTAACAAATACCAACATTATAATTAGTGGAGCTGGGATTAGAACCCATGACCTCGTGACTCCCAGGCCTGCGCTCTACCACTTGGCCTTGCTGCTTCCCATGATGTGTATATATCTATAATTCTATTTCTTTATATTGATGCTATTGATGACTGTCTACTTGCTTCGTTTTGCTGTCTGTCTCCCCCCTTCTAGACTGTGGGCCCGTCGTTGGGTAGGGATTATCTCTCTTGCCGAACTGTACTTTCCAAATGCTTGGCACAGTGCTCTGCACCCGGTAAGCACTCAATAAATACGATCGAATGAAGGCTTGCACTCTCTCAAGCACTTAGTACAGTGCTTTGCACACAGTAAGCGCTCAATACCTACGATTGAATGAATGAAAGACCACTGCTGTGCAGCTTCACCCGGGATTTCGCCCTGTTGAGTGAACTGCAGTGGAGTTGAGGGCTCTGTGCCTTTGGGCACCCTACTCGATCGATGGTATTTACTGAGCGCTTACTGTCCAGGGGCATTAGTTAAGCACCTACTATGTGCCAGGCACTGTAACAAGTACTAGGGTGGATACGAGCAAATCGGGTTGGACACAGTCCCTGTCCCGCATGGGGCTCACAGTCTCAATCCCCATTTTACAGACGAGGTAACTGAGGCCCAGAGAAGTGAAGTGACTCACCCAAGGTCACCCAGCAGACAAGTGACGGGACGAGGATTAGAACCCATGATCTTCACGGTGTGTTCTCTCCCAGTGCTTAGTTTAGTGTTCTGCACAGTAAGCGCTTACTAAATAATGTTATTACTGCTACTGTTTTCAAACCAGCTAGTCACGGGCAGGGAATGGTTCCGTTTATTGCTGTATCGTACTCTCCCAAGTGCTGAGCACAGTGCTCCGCAAACCATAAGCACTCAATAAATACGAATGAATGAAACCAGAAAACAAGCTCAGAGAATAAGCAAAGGGTCCTCCTTTCCTCCTCCAGTCAAGTCTGCCTGCAAGCCCTTTTACCTTGGGGATGGAGACTGGGTTTGGCTAATTTGCTCGTCCTGCTCCAAGCCATCAGACCCATTCTTACCACAATCTCTCGAGGCAAGAAAAAGCGCGAGAAAATGTACCGATGGGTAATTAACTCCCTTTGCTCCCGAAAGAGATGGGTGAAGGAGCATGTGAGAAAAACAGAAAAACGGATAGGAAGAGGAAAGAAGGGAGGATGGAAAACAGGAATTACAGCTTCAGGCTTAATGTGGTCTAGGGAAGGAGAAGAATTGTAAACAGCCATGCCCCATCCTATCGCTTAATAAACGAATTTTGTCCGTTTGAGCTGGGAGACCCGACCACCAGGGACCGGTCCCAGTTCAGCTTCCCACACGGCCGGTACGATGCCGGCGGACTTACTGGCGGAGTCGGAGAAACAAATCTCTACGACCCAAATCCGCTCATCCAAATGCAGGTTGCCGTTGAAGCGAACTGATGAAACAAGCTCTCTGGAAGGGCTCGGGCACAATCTCAAGGGCTCTGTTGTCCTTCGTCGACTGAAACTCAAGTCAGTGCCGTATTTCTATCTGTGGTTCCTCCTCACTGGGCCGGAACAAGACAGCCCTCTGGTTCCACCCCTCTGGTTCGCTTCAACCAGGGCGATTTATGGAGAGCTCAGGGAGGATAGAAGAGGGGAACCCTATAAACCCCAGAACCGGTTCAATCAGAGGCTCGTCAATAGCCTGCTCGCAACCACCCTGTCAAAACGCCACACGATGAACCGTATAAAGCCATTTTCCTCGAAACTTTGAAATTTTTTGGGAGGAATGCAGCAGCCGGTCCTTAACTCTCCCCCCACCAAATCGGAAGGCCCTGTTTAGTCCTGGGAGTCAACTGGGGCTCTTTCTCCAGCAAGGAGCAACTTTTCAGTACGTGGTCTCCTTTGAAAGCAGGCCCTATGCCCCAGCGCTTTCTCTGACCTAACAAAGCACAAACAAATCCAAGAAAAGCAAAACGGGCGGGCGATTCCCTTAAAAAGCGACGGCTTGAAGCTGGCGGCTGAAAGCTGGGAAGCTGCTCTCCTTGCGTTCGCTAAGTCGACGGGCTGGAAGCCCCATTTGGTTTTTCTCATCGATTAATCCATCGTATTTATTGAGCGTTTACCGCGTGCAGAGAGCTGTACTAAGCGCTGGGATAGCTACCTGTTAATATCATTTAAGGATATAGTCTCCATGTCACTGGGTTTTCCAGGTGGGCACCATTCTTCAAAAACCCTCAAAGGTCAAGTTTGGCTGAGGCTGCCCAAGTCCAGATCCCCATGCAGGAGATCAAATAATAATAATTCTGGTATGTGTTAAGCGTTTACTATGTGCCAGGCACTGGACTAAGCGCTGGGGTGGATAGAAGTAAATCAGATGCCACTGTTTCATCAGTCAAAGCTTCCAAAGATTCAATGATATTTACTTATTTATTTACTTTTTAAATGGTTAAGCGCTTACAAAGTGCCAGACACTGCACTAAACGCTGGGGTAGATACAAGCTAATCAGGTTGGACCCACTCCAGATCCAACATGGAGCGCATAGTCTTCATCCCCATTTTACAGATGAGGGAACTGAGGCCCAGAGAAGCGCAGTCACTTGCCCAAGGCCACACGGCATACAAGTGGCAGAACCAGGATTAGAACCCCGGTCCTTCTGACTTCTAGGCCTGTGCTCCATCCACTAGGCCATGCTACCTCTCTCTATTAAAAATGATGGTATTTGTTAAGTGCTTACTACGTGCCAAGCACTGTTCTATTTATTGAGCGCTGACTATGGGCAGAGCACTGAACTAAGCGCTTGGGAGAATGCAATGAAACAGACACGTTCCCTGCCCACACAACTGCCAGCCATTTGCCATCTGGGGGACCTCGGTTCTCCTCTGGATGGTAAACTTCTTGTGGGTGGGGAACGTGTCTACCGACTCAGTTGTATTAATCTCCCCAGGGTTTATTCATTCAATAGTATTTATTGAGCGCTTACTATGTGCAGAGCACTGTACTAAGCGCTTGGAATGTACAAATCGGTAACAGATAGAGACAGTCCCTGCCCTTTGACGGGCTGACTGTCTAACTGGGGGAGACGGACAGACAAGAACAATGGCAATAAATAGAATCAAGGGGAAGAACATCTCATTAGAACAGTAGCAAATAAATAGAATCAGGGTGATGCACATCTCATTAACAAAATAAATTTCTGCCTGCAGTTAGTGCTCAATAAATATCTCCTATTGATCGGATTCATCTGGCTCAAGATCACCAAGTGCTCCATCAAGCGTTCTGCACCCAGGGAGTGCTCAATAAATACTACCGCTTGACCGGATCCATCTGGCCCGAGATCACCAAGTGTTCCTTAAAGTGTTCTGCACCAGGGCGTGCTCAATAAATACCACCGCTTGACCAGATCCATCTGGCTCGAGATCACCAAGTGCTCCGTAAAGCGTTCTGCACCCAGGGAGTGCTCAATAAATACCACTGCTTGACCGGATAATAATAATGTTGGTATTTGTTAAGCGCTTACAATGTGCAGAGTACTGTTCTAAGCGCTGGGGTAGATACCGGGTAATCAGGTTGTCCCACATGAGGCTCACAGTCTTAATCCCCATTTTACAGATGAGGTCACTGAGGCACAGACAAGTGAAGTGACTTGCCCACAGTCACACAGCTGACAAGTGGCGGAGCCGGCATTCGAACCCATGACCTCTGACTCCCAAGCCCATGCTCTTTCCACTGAACCATCTGGCTCAAGATCACCAAGTGCTCCGTAAAGCATTCTGCACCCAGGGAGTGCTCGATAAATACCACCGCTTGACCGGATCCATGTGGCTCGAGATCACCAAGTGCTCCGTAAAGCGTTCTGCACCCAGGGAGTGCTCAATAAATACCACCGATTGACCGGATCCATCTGGCTCAAGATCACCAAGTGCTCCATAAAGCGTTCTGCACCCAGGAAGGGTTCATTAACTGGCGCTGATTGCCTGAGAAAAATCAAACTGTCAGGGCTCTCAGACAGGGAGTCATTCAGTTCCATCGTATTTACCGAGTGCTTACTGTGCGCGAAACACTGTACTAAGCGCTTGGGAGAGTATAATAACCTCTCCTGCCTGGCTGCTCTTGCCAGAAGCAGAACCAGCCAGCATCTATTTCTATTTATTGCTATCGTTCTTGTCTGTCCGTCTCCCCCGATTAGACTGTAAGCCCGTCAAAGGACAGGGACTGTCTCTGTTATCGATTTGTACACTCCAAGCACTTAGTACGGTGCTCTGCACATAGTAAGCGCTCAATAAATACTATTGAATGAAAATCGCTCTTCCCTCCCTGCGGAGTCGCCTTGATCGTTCCCTTAAGGGTGAACCAGCCTCTCTGACCCCTGAGGTCTGTCCGATGATGATGATGATGATGGTGGCATTTAAGCGCTTACTGAACGCCCCCAACCTCCACCTCCGACGCTGACCAGGCCCACACCCCCAGAGGCCCCCTCGCATCCCCCCGACCCCCAGCAGGCTCAAAGGTAGTTTAGCTGATTTTACACGAAGCAAACCGAACCACAGAGAAGTCAAGTAATCATGATGGCATCTCTTCAGCCCTTCCCATGTGCCAGACACTGTACTAAGCACCGGGGTGGATACCAGCTAATAGGGTTGGACACCGTCCCTGTCCCACACCGGGGCTCATAGTCTCAATCCCTGCTTTCCAGATGAAGGAACTGGGTACAGAGATGTAAAATGACCTGCCCAAGGAGAAGCAGCGTAGCTTAGCGGAAAGAGCCCGGGCTTGGGAGTCGGAGGACGTGGGTTCTAATCCCGGCTCCGCCACTGGTCTGCTGTGTGACCTTGGGTAAGCCACTTTCCTTCTCTGGGCCTCAGTCGCTTCATCTTTAAAACGGGGGTTAAGACTGTGAGCCCCCCGTGGGACAACCTGATTACCTTCTGGAGCTTAGAACAGTGCTTGGCACGTAGTAAGCGGTTAACAAATACCATCATTATCATTATTATTATTAAGATCACAGAGAGGCAAACTGTCAAGCTTGGGAGGAGAAGGTGTGGGTCTTGACTCTATGCTGTGGGAAGGGGAGAGGGGGAAGGAGAAGAGGAAAAGGGGAAGGGGAAAGGGGAGGAGGAGAGAGGGGAAGGGAGAAGGGGAAAGAGGAAAGGGGCAAGAGGGGAAGGGGAGAGGAGGAAAGGCAAGGGGAGAGGGGAAAGAGGAGAGGGAGGAGGGGAAAGAGGAAAGGGGAAAGGGGAGAGGGAGTAGGGAGAAGAGGAAAAGGGGGACGGAGAAAGGGAGCAGGGGAGAGGGAGATGGGGGAAGAGAAAAAGGGGAAGGGAAAAGGGGAGAGGAAGAAGGGGAGAAGGGGAGAGGGAGAGGGAGAAGGAGAAGGGGAGAGAGGAAAAAGGAGAGGAGGAAGGGGAGAGGGAGAAGGGGAAGAGGAAAAGGGGGAAGAGAAAGGGGAGAAGGAGGGGAGAGGGTGAAGGGGAAAGGGGAGAGGGAGAAGGGAAATGGAGAAGGGGAGATGAAGAAGAGGAGAAGAGGAGAGGAGGAAGAAGGGGAAAGGGAGAAGGGGAAGAGGAGAAGGGGAGAGGGAGAAGGGGAGAGGGAGAAGGGGGAAGAGAAAGGGGAGAAGGAGGGGAGAGGGTGAAGGGGAAAGGGGAGAGGGAGAAGGGAAATGGAGAAGGGGAGATGAAGAAGAGGAGAAGAGGAGAGGAGGAAGAAGGGGAAAGGGAGAAGGGGAAGAGGAGAAGGGGAGAGGGAGAAGGGGAGAGGGAGAAGGGGAGAGGGAGAAGGGGAGAGGGAGAAGGGGAGAGGGAGAAGGGGAAGAGGAAAAGGGGGAAGAGAAAGGGGAGAAGGAGGGGAGAGGGTGAAGCGGAAAGGGGAGAGGGAGAAGGGAAATGGAGAAGGGGAGAGGAAGAAGAGGAGAAGAGGAGAGGAGGAAGAAGGGGAGAGGGAGAAGGGGAAGAGGAGAAGGGGAGAGGGAGAAGGGGAAGAGGAGAAGGGGAGAGGGAGAAGGGGAAGAGGAAAAGGGGGAAGAGAAAGGGGAGAAGGAGGGGAGAGGGTGAAGGGGAAAGGGGAGAGGGAGAAGGGATATGGAGAAGGGTAGAGGAAGAAGGGGAAAAGGAGAAGGGGAAGAGGAGAAGGAGAGAGGGAGAAGGGGAAGAGGAGAAGGGGAGGGGAGAAGGGGAGAGGGAGAGAAGGAAAGGGAGGAGAGAGGGAAAGGAGAAGGGGAGAGGAGGAAGGGGAAAGGGAGAAGGGGAAGAGGAGAAGGGGAGAGGGAAAGAGGGGAGAGGGAAAGAGGGGAGAGAGAGAAGGAGAGAGGAAGAAGGGGAAGAGAGGGGAAAGGATAGAAGGAGAAGGGGAAAGAGAAAAGGGAGAAGGGTTGCGGGGTGGAGAGGGTGAAGGGTTGCGGGGTGGAGAGGGTGAAGGGTTGCGGGTGGTGCCCTGAGGCCGAGCGGGGGAAGCTGAGCCCCCGGGGCTGGGCCGTGTGGGGGACCGGCTTTCCAGCCGCACCCCGGGGGCCCCCGGGCCCGCAATCCCGACGCGGGACCCCCAGGCCCACCCCCCAACGCGCCGCCCGCCCTCCTCCTCCTCCTCCTCCTCCTCCGGGGGCAGGACAGCCCGGAGGGAAAAGGAAGGAGGGAAGGAGGGAGGGAAGGAGGAAAGGAAGGAAAGGAAGGAAGAAGGGAAAGGAAGTAAAGGAGGAAGGAAGGACGGGGGCTTACCGGGGCCGGGGCTGCGGGGGGCTGCGGCCGGGGGGGTCGGGGCTGCGGGGGCTGCGGGGGCGGGGCACGTTGCAGGGAACGAGGCTGGGGGGCGGGGCTTCTGCAGAAGGGGCGGGGCCCGTCGAAGGCGACTACTGGAGGGGCGTGGACAACCTCCTCGCCCTCTAATTAATAATAATAATGTTGGTATTTGTTTAAGCGCTTCCTATGTGCCGCGCACTGTTCTAAGCGCTGGGGGAGACACAGGGGGAATCAGGTGCATCCCACGGGGGCTCACCGTCTTCATCCCCATTTTACAGATGAGGGAACTGAGGCCCAGAGAAGGGAAGTGACTTGCCCAAACTCACACAGCTGACAAGGGGCCGAGCCGGGATTCGAACCCATGAACTCTGACTCCCAAGCCCGGGCTCTTTCCACTGAGCCACGCTGCTTAGCCTCCCCAGCGCTTAGCCCAGTGCTTGCCACCGACTAAGCGCTTAACAGAGGCCATCATCATCATTATTATTATTATTATTAAATGGGGATGAAGACTGTGAGCCCCACGTGGGACAACCTGATCACCCTCTAGCCTCCCCAGCGCTTAGCCCAGTGCTTGCCACCGACTAAGCCCTTAACAGATGCCATCATCATTATTATTATTATTATTGCTATTATTAAATGGGGATGAAGACTGTGAGCCCCACGTGGGACAACCTAATCACCCTCTCTCCTCCCCAGCGCTTAGCCCAGTGCTTGCCACCGACTAAGCCCTTAACAGAGGCCATCATCATCATCATTATTATTATTATTATTATTATTAAATGGGGATGAAGACTGTGAGCCCCACGTGGGACAACCTGATCACCCTCTAGCCTCCCCAGCGCTTAGCCCAGTGCTTGCCACCGACTAAGCCCTTAACAGATGCCATCATCATTATTATTATTATTATTATTGTTATTATTAAATGGGGATGAAGACTGTGAGGCCCACGTGGGACAACCTGATCACCCTCTAGCCTCCCCAGCGCTTAGCACGGAGTAAGCCCTTAATAAACGCCAACATTTTTTTCCCATGGGGGCGGGGCCTCTGCCAAGGGACAGGACTGGAGGGGGCGGGGCTTCTGATAATAATAATAATAATGTTGGTATTTGTTAAGCGCTGACTATGTGCAGAGCACTGTTCTAAGCGCTGGGAGGGACACAGGGTCATCAGGCTGTCCTACGTGGGGCTCCCAGTCTTCATCCCCATTTTACAGATAAGAGAGCTGAGGCCCAGAGAAGTGAAGTGACTTGCTCACAGTCACACAGCTGACAAGTGGCAGAGCTGGGATTCGAACCCATGACCTCTGACTCCCAAGCCCGGCCTCTTGCCACTGAGCCACGCTGCTTCTGATGATTGACGGGGCCTCTGACGAGGGAACGGGGCTTGAGCCCTCATCTGTCAAATGGGGATGAAGACTGGGAGCTCTGCGCGGGACAGGGACTCTGCCCATCCTCATTTGCTTCCGTCCACCCCAGCGTTTAGCACAATGCCTGGCACCTAGTAAGTGCTTAGCAAATACCACCATTCCTATTATGGGGAAGCAGCATGTCTCAGTGGAAAGAGCGCAGGCTTGGGAGTCAGAGGTCACGGGTTCTAATCCCGGCTCTGCCGCTGGTCAGCTTTGTGACCTTAGGCAAGTCACTTTTAACTTCTCTGGGCCTCAGTTCCCTCATCTGTCAAATGGGGATTAAAACTGTGAGCCCCACGTGGGACAACCTGCTCAACTTGTATCCCCCAGTGCTTAGAACAGTGCTTTCTTTGCACATAATAAGCGCTTAAATACCACAATTTATTTTTATTTTATTATCATCGACTATCCCAGCACTTAGAACACTGCCTGACACATAGTAAGCACTTAAATACCACAACTATTATTATTATTAACTATCCCAGCGCTTAGAACACTGCCTGGCACATAGTAAGCGCTTAACAAATGTCACAATTAATTATTATCAGAGATGCAGCATGGCTCGGTGGAAAGAGCCCGGGCTTGGGAGTCAGAGGTCATGGGTTCCAATCCCACTTTTCCACCTGTCAGCTGTGTGACTGTGGGCAAGTCACTTCACTTCTCTATGCCTCAGTGACCTCATCTGGAAAATGAGGATTAAAACTGTGAGCCCCACGTGGGACAACCTGATCATCTTGTATCCCCCCCAGTGCTTAGAACAGTGCTTTGCCCATAGTAAGCGCTTAACAAATACCATTATTATTATGGAGGGTGATCAGGTTGTCCCATGTGGGGCTCACAGTCTTAATGCCCATTTTACAGATGAGGTCACTGAGGCACAGAGAAATTAATGTCCGCAGGGAGACCAACTAACACCAACAGCCCTGTGAAAAGAAGTCCCTCCGGCGAGCCGAGATCACCATCCCAGTTCACACAGCTCCCAACAATTCGGGGTCACACGGTTGACCTGGACTCGATTCAAACCAGCACCCCAGAAGAGAAAGGCATTCCACTGGCCAAACCCTGTGCTCTCCAGTTTCTTGAAAACAAAACAAAAAAAAGCACTACCCTGACAGTGAGCTCAAAACCCTGCCCTCTCCGATTTCTTTAAAAAAAAATAACAACAACTAGGCCGACAGTTAGCTCAGTTCATTTACCAGGTGGAGTTCTCTGACTGAGGTGCTCAACGGCCATTTCATTCATTCAATAGTACTTATTGAGCGCTTACTATGTGCTGAGCACTGTACTAAGCGCTTGGAATGGACAAATCGGCAACAGATAGAGACAGTCCCTGCCCATTGACGGGCTTACAGTCTGTGTAATGCTAAAACAAAAAGATGACTATCAGGTTTTGGACAGATGTTTATGACAGCCCTTATTAGGGCCAAGTGCGAGAATATGATTGATTACGGGATCCACCAGGCAGTAGGGCTCTAGTTTTATTTTTAGAGTTCTGAACCTTCAGGGGACTTTTATATAGTAAGTGCTTAACAAATACCACAATTATTATTATCAACTATCCCAGCACTTAGAAGGCTGCCTGCCACATAGTAAGCGCTTAAGAAATACCACAATTATCAACTATCCCGGCGTTCAGAACGCTGCCTGGCACATAGTAAGCGCTTAAGAAATACCACAATTATTATTATCAACTATCCCGGCATTCAGAATACTGCCTGGCACATAGTAAGCGCTTTAGAAATACCACAATTATTATTATCAACTATCCCGGCGTTCAGAACGCTGCCTGGCACATAGTAAGCGCTTAAGAAATACCACAATTATTATTATCAACTATCCCGGCATTCAGAATACTGCCTGGCACATAGTAAGCGCTTTAGAAATACCACAATTATTATTATCAACTATCCCTGGCGTTCAGAACGCTGCCTGGCACATAGTAAGCGCTTAAGAAATACCACAATTATTATTATCAACTATCCCGGCATTCAGAATACTGCCTGGCACATAGTAAGCGCTTTAGAAATACCACAATTATTATTATCAACTATCCCGGCGTTCAGAACGCTGCCTGGCACATAGTAAGCGCTTAAGAAATACCACAATTATTATTATCAACTATCCCGGCATTCAGAATACTGCCTGGCACATAGTAAGCGCTTTAGAAATACCACAATTATTATTATCAACTATCCCGGCGTTCTGAACGCTGCCTGGCACATAGTAAGCGCTTTAGAAATACCACAATTATTATTATCAACTATCCCAGCGTTTAGACCACTGCCTGGTACATAGTAACCTTCAGGGGACCTGGAGAAAGAGCCCCATTGGAGAACAACATATTCCTTGTAGCAAAAGAAATATTTCACCGGTTATGAAAAAACAACAGCTTTACAAATGTTGAAAATATGCATGCTACCCTGTGAAAATATCCCATTTTATAAAATAAACATACACTTTGCTCATCTGCATTCTGACCTTAAAAAGAGGTCAAAATGTAGATGAACAAAAGTACATGCTGATTTGGGAGCCAAAGAGCTTAAATGGAGGAATTTATTGTTAAAAACAATAACCCAGTTCCCTGAACTCCCGGATACCGCCAGAAATGCACCCCGGAGTCTCCCTGTGCTCAAGGAGGGTTTACCTTGCCGCAGAGACACATGTGGAAAGTCAAAGCCGGCACTATCAAGCAGCCACCGAGAAAGCATGGACAATCCAACACGTTGTAACGCAAAAGCAAGCACGTTCCTTGCGAGCTGGATAACTTTCCACGTTTACAATCTGCGCGTCTACTCTGTGTGGCCATGGGTGGCTCTGGCAGTTTAGCAGCTAGGGCTTTTTTTTTTTTTTTTAAAAGCAGCTGCTTTTTCTTCTTTCCTGATAACCCCCTTCCACCGCCCCCTTCCAAAAGCCGGCCTGGGCTGATGAGGGTAGCAGAGTTCGGTGGAAACCCCTTCCCTCCCCCTCCACTCAACCCCAGCAGTCGTGAGCGCGGCCCTCCCAAGAAATACCAAATTCTTCACGCAACTTCTGGAGGTGCTTGATGAAGGGGAGGGGAGAAGCTGGAGAAAAGTGTGTGGGAGTCGTGGTAAGTGCTACAAAACAGATTGGATGCAGTCTTGGTCACACACGGGGCCCATGGGCAATAGGTGGTATTTCTCGAGTGCTTATTGAGTGTGGAGCTCTGTACGAATGGAAGAGATAAGGCCACGAGATTTAGATTCTCGATGCTTGTATGGCAAGATGGGAGAGGGGAGAGAGGAAGAGAATGGGGGAGAAGAGAAGGGGAAGGGAAAGGGGAGAGAGAGGAAGGAGGAGAAGGGGAGAGAGGAAGGGGCAGGTAAAAGGGAGAGAGGAAGGAAAGGGGGAGAGGAGAGAGGAAGGAGGAAAAGGGAAGAGAGGAAGGGACAGGAAAAAGGGAGAGAGGAAGAAAGAGGGAGAGGAGAGAGAAAGGGGAGAGAGGAAGGTGGAAAGGGGTAGAGAGGAAGGGGCAGGAAAAAGGGAGAGAGGAAGGAAAGGGGGAGAGGAGAGAGAAGGGAGAGAGGAAGGTGGAAAAGGGGAGAGAGGAAGGGGCAGGAAAAAGGGAGAGAGGAAGGAAAAGGGGAGAGGAGAGAGAAAGGGGAGAGAGGAAGGGGCAGGAAAAAGGGAGAGAGGAAGGAAAGAGGGAGAGGAGAGAGAAAGGGGAGAGAGGAAGGTGGAAAAAAGGGGAGAGAGGAAGGGGCAGGAAAAAGGGGAGAGGGGAAGGAGCAGGAAAAGGGGAGAGAGGAAGGGGCAGGAAAAAGGGAGAGAGGAAGGAAAGGGGGAGAGGAGAGAGAAAGGGGGAGAGAAGGAGGAGGAAAAGGGGAGAGAAGAAGGGGTCAGGAAAAAGGGAGAAAGGAAGGAAAGGGGGAGAGGAGAAAGGGGAGAGAAGAGAGGAAAGTCAGTCTGGCCAGATTGTCCTTGGACGGTGCCTGGGCCGAGTGACAGTGTCTGGGCGAGAGCAGCTCGTTAAAGCTCCAGGATTATGTTCTTTGGAGCGGTCGGCTCAGCCAACGGCTGGTGTGGTAGCCCAGACCCTGCCACTGCGGTGACTTTCAACTATTCCATTTGATTTTGAAAATTTAATAAAGACTTTTACTAACCCCATGAGGAGGTGCTATTGAGTCCCAGCTGGCTTGGGTTTGTGCTTTTTTACAGTCAGGAATGGAGCAGGAGGTTGAATTTTGTATTTATTTGTGCCACATAGGAATAAAGTCACAGCTGGATCGTATAGGGTTAATCGATCCCTCATGCTTCTCCCCATAAATCAACTACATGTTCAATACCAGCAAGAGGCACGCACATATAAAAGTGTATGCAGTAGTGGGGAACACATACAAGAGTGGTATTTTTCAAAATGGAGTTCAGAATCCGACGCTCTTGAACCTTCGACAGTGCTTGGCACGGCGTTTGGCATAAAGGACACACTTACCAAAGACCGCGATTATTATTATAATAATGAAGGAATTTAAGTACTTACTATGTGCCAGGCATCGTACTAAGCACCAGGGTGGATAGAGAAGCAGCATGGCTTGGCGGCAAGAACCCGGGCTTGGAAATCAGAGGATGTGGATTCTAATCCCAGCCCCGCCACTTGTCTGCTGTGTGACCTAGGGCAAGTCACTTCACTTCTCTGTGCCTCAGTTAGCTTATCTGCAAAATGGGGATTAAGACAGCACACCCCACATGGGACAACCTGCTTAGCTTGTACCTCCCCCAGTGCTTAGAGTAATAATGTTGGTATTTGTTAAGCGCTTACTATGTGCCAGGCACTGTTCTAAGCACTGGGGTAGATACAGGGTAATCAGGTTGTGACACGTGAGGCTCACAGTCTTCATCCCCATTTTACAGATGAGGTCACTGAGGCACCGAGAAGTCAAGTGACTTGCCTAAAGTCACACAGCTGACAGGTGGTGAGCCGGAATTAGAACCCATGACCTCTGACTCCTAAGCCCATGCTCTTTCCTGGCACACAGAAAGTGCTTAATACCATCATCATCATCATTATTATTACAAGGAAATCGAGTTGGACACAGTCCCATGTGGGGCTCATAGTCTCAATCCCCATTTTACAGATGAGCTAACTGAGGCCCAGAAGCCCAAGGTCACACAGCAGACAAGTGGTGGAATGGGGATCAGATTCGAGCAGGGTGGGGACATACAGGGGGAAGTCATCCCTCAAGAAATAGTTTTTGCAGGGGGGTTGGAGGCCACAGGCAGGTTTTTTTTTTTTTTTTTTTTGCAAGTGGAAAGCCACAAGTATGAGGAACAAAGAGGTGATACATTGGGAACAGAAGCCAGCCTACCACCTGTTGAGCTGGCACCACAGGAAACCTTCCTTAAAGAAACAACCTTTCCCTCCAGAGTAAAAGCGTCCTGGAAACCTTCCTTAAAGAAACAACGTTTCCCTCCAGAGTAAGAGCGGCCCCTTTTTCTTAATCTCGTCGACCATCCCGTCCAACTGAACTAATGGAAACTCAACTAAACTGGGGTTATGGAGGCTTTCTGGTCTGACCCATTACCCCAACCTCCTCCAGGAAAAACTGTTAGGATCACCTAGGTGGACCTGCACCATATAGTAATAATAATAATATTGGTATTTGTTAACCTCTTTCTGTGTGCCAGGTACTGTACTAAACACTTGGGTGGTACAAGCAAACCAGGTTGGACACAGTCCCTTTTCCCACATGGGGCTCACGGTCTCAATCCTCATTTTACAGATGAGGGAACTGAGGCATAGAGAAGTGAAACAACTTGCCCAAGGTCACACGGCCGACAAGTGGCGGAGCGGGGATTAGAACCCATGACCTTCTGACTCCCAAGCCCGGGCTCTATCCATTAGGCCATGCTGCTTCTCATTTCTTCCCTCTGAGGTCATTTCCTAGGAAAAGGATCAAATAGCAAAGCCTCTTTGCCCATGCCATTTGGCCGGCAGTTCTCCTAATTAACAGTAATAGTAATCGTGGCATTTAAGCGCTTATTAGGTGCTAGGCACTGTACTAACTGCTGGGTCCCAGCCAGAGATTCGTGGAGTGGAAGGAGGCCTCAAGGGCCCATTTTGCCCACCCCCATGCCTCACACAAGTCTATACCCAAACCCCTCTCCCACCCCAACAGATGATTTTCCAGGAAGGGGGTTGGCTTAAAAATTGTTGACAACTACTCGGGATGTTCACCCTCCTTTACTGGCTGTGAGCTCATTGTGGATAGTAATAATAATTGTGGTTTTTATTAAGCACTTACTATGCCAGGCACTGTACTAAGCCCTGGGGTGGATACAAGCAAACTGGCTAGGTCCCTGTCCTGCATGGGGCTCATGCTCTTAATCCCTATTTTACAGATGAGACAACTGAGGCACAGAGAAATGAAGTGACTTGCCCAAGCCCATAAAGCAGACAAGTGGCAGAGCCGGGATTAGAACCCATGACCTTCTGGGTAGGGAATGTATCTACCAACTCGGTTACGCTGTAGTCTTCCAAGCGCTCACAGAGTATGTGTTCAATAAATACCACTGATGGATTGACCCAGTTTGGTTTTCCTGTGATATTCTTCTTGTTTGGGCCTAGTTATAGTATTTGCTGAGCAGTAACTCTGTGCTAGACACAGTCACTGAGGTACACAACAGATAAGACAGTCCTCGTCGCCCATGGGGCTCACAATCTAGAAGATCCTTTGTGGAAATGGAGAATAAGTGGTCCAAGCACCTCCCTGAGGTGCTCAATCAATCAGTCGTATTTGCTGACTGCTTACTGGGTGCAGAGCACTGTACTAGGCGCTTGGAAAGTACAATTCGGCAACAGATAGAGACCATCCCTACCCGACAACGGGCTCACAGTCTAGAAGGGGGGAGACAGACAACAAAACAAGTAGACAGGCATCAATAGCATCAAAATAAATAGAATTAGATATATACACATCCTTAACAAAATAGGGTAATATATACAAATATGCACAAATGCTGTGGGGAGGGGAAGGAGGTAGAGCAGCGGGAGGGAGAAAGGGGGAATGGGGAGGGGAGGAGGAGCAGACGGAAAGGGAGGGCTCAGTCTGGGGAGGCCTCCTGGAGGAGGTGAGCTCTTAGTAGGGCTTTTTAAGGGGGGAAGAGAGTTAGTTTGGCAGAGGTGAGGAGGGAGGGCATTCCGGGACAGAGGTAGGACGTTGGCCAGGGGTCGACGGCGGGATAGGCATGAACGGGGGACCGCGAGGAGGTGGGTGGCAGAGGAGTGGAGTGTGCGGGGTGGGCTGGAGAAGGAGAGGAGGGAGGTGAGGTAGGAGGGGGCGAGGGGATGGGCAGCTTTGAAGCCAAGAGTGAGGAATTTTTGCTTCATACCAAGGTGGATGGGCAACCTCTGGAGATTTTTGAGGAGGGGGGTGACATGCCCAGAGCATTTCTGTAGTTTCTGTGTTTCTTATCCCCTGGGGCCAAGGAATCTTAGCCCAAACCCTGAATTCACCTTTATGGCAGCTTCGGCCAAGGGCATCCCAAACACCAAAAAATGCTAATGAGCCAGATGGAATTTGAATTGGCATTAAGTTCCTCCCACAGAGAGAAAACCTTCCGCTGTAGCGTGGGATGAAAAGCTTCCCAGTCGGTTTTTCTTTAATTAAATATTTATGTCTTGCAGCCACAAACAAGGGGACCCAGAACCTTACTTGCAAAAGGTCTGTTCACAGGAGATGGAAAAAACAAAATCAATGGAATATTAAATATTAATTCACATTACCAGTGGGTCCTGCACTTCCCCGGCTTCGACAAAGACCCAGTGACGTTCCTGGAACAGAGAAGCAGTGTGGCCAAGTGGATAGAGCACAGGCCTGGGAGTCAGAAGGGGCTGGGTACTAAATCCCCTCTCCACCACTTGTCTGGTGTGTGACCTTGGGCGAGTCTTAGTTCCCTCATCTGTAAAATGGGGATTAAGAGTGTGAGCCCCATGTGAGACACGGGCTGTGTCCACCCTGATTAGCTTGTCCCTACCCCAGTGCTTAGTACAGTGCCTGGCACATAGTAAGCACTTAATACCACTTAAAAAAAAAAAGGGAGACTCATAAGAGTAATGGAGAGGCTGGACACGTGGGAAAACACTAAGAGTCTTCAACAAGCCTGAAGACAAAAATATATCTGTGCCCGGAAATTAAATGAAAAGCTTTTAAGGCATATAAGCTTTAAAAAGCTTGTAAGAGCAACAGTTTGGCCTAGAAGATGGTGACCCCCATGTTGGATAGGGACTCTATCCAATCAGATTATCTTGTGACTAGCCCAGCGTTTAGTACAGTGTCTGGCGTATAGTAAGTGCTTAACAAGTACCATTTAAAAAAAAAAAACGAAAGAACACAAGCCTGGGAGTCAGAGGAACTCTCTAGACTGTAAATTTATTATGGGCAGGGAATATATCTGCTAAGTCTGTTGTACTGTACTCTCCCAAATGCTTTGTACAGTGTTCTGCACATAGTAAGCACTCAGTAAATACCATTGATTGAGGTGGGTTCTAATCCTGGCTCTGCCAATCGCCTGCCGTATTATTATTATAGTCACAAGTTTGGTCCCATGGAAAAATAACCGGTTTTTGACTAAACAGGCTTGACTTAATTCTTCTGGAATAACAACCGGAGAACTCTAAAATTCTAATTAACTAATTTAGCTGGACCTACAAATCTGTATCCAAGAACTCAGTCTGTCTTTAGCAGTCTGTCAGCAGCTCACGGGAGCCTCTAGGGCAGCGGCAGGGAAAATATAAACTGTCATTACAAAATTAGCAGTGGTTGGAAAAAGTAGTTATGATGCTCAGAACAAATTCATCCCAACCATCTGAGGCCCCAAGAAAGTATTTCGTATGGCGTCCCCTTGTTAATCACATGCTAACAATAATGAAACTGCAGTAGTCCAATAAAGAGGAAAAAAAAAAATAAAGCTATTCTATGGCATTCTTTGATGTCTGGCCCAGGACATATGGGTTCCGGGGCTGATGAATTGAAAAACCATCTGTTCTCAAGACATCATACGGTAAAGCCAAGAGTCAAATCTTTAAAGGTAATTGAGATATCCAAACCCGCATTTTTAAAATAGTTTATAAGTTTAATGGCTATTAAAATCCTGGAGCGATGTTTTTTAATATGCACTTAAAACCGAATGCGAGCAAGGCGCTCCATGTGGCAGAGCCAGAAACGCCAGTGAGTGTTACATGAGAGGGAGGCTCACGGCAAGCCTTTTGGTGGCATTACACTGTGAGCCCGTTACTGGGCAGGGATGGTCTCTATCTGTTGCCGAATTGTCCCTTCCAAGCGCTTAGTACAGTGCTCTGCACATAGTAAGCGGAAGCAGCGTGGCGCAGTGGAAAGAGCATGGGCTTTGGAGTCAGGGCTCATGAGTTCGAATCCCAGCTCTGCCACTGGTCAGCTGTGTGACTGTGAGCAAGTCACTTAACTTCTCTGTGCCTCAGTTCCCTCATCTGTAAAATGGGGATTAAGACTGTGAGCCCCACGTGGGACAACCTGATTCCCCTGTGTTTACCCCAGCGCTTAGAACAGTGCTCTGCACATAGTAAGCGCTTAACAAATACCAACATTATTATTATTATTAATAAATACAATTGAATGAATTAGCAAACCAGAAAATGGGTGCACTCTCCTCCACTCTCTTCCATCTCCCCAATTCCAAAAGCACCAGCCGTAATGGTATTTATGGAGCTCCTATGCGGGACAAAGTAATGAAGTGCCTGGAAAACACCTCCAGAGCACCAGTCACATCTTCTCCAGTCAACAAATCATATTTATTGAGCACTATCCTAGCTTGGGCAGCGAATGGCAGGCAATCAGTTACAAGTCAAAACTCACCCATGCTGGGCAGCAGCGGCACGGGAGAGAGTCGAGGGCGGAGACTCAGGTTTACCACGTGGAAGGAGCCAATGGTAAACCACTTGGATTTTTACCAAGAAAACTCTCTGGATCCACTACCAGAACGATTGCAGATGGAGAGCGGGATGCTCTGGGAGAGATGTGTCCGTGGTGTTGCTATGGGTCGTTAACGACTCGACGGCATAAGACAAGATCTAGGGAAGCAGCATAGCTTAGTGGCAAAAGACGGGCTTGGAAGTCAGAGGACGTGGGTTCTAATCCCGGCTCCGCCACTTGTCTGCTATGAGACCTCGGGCGAGTCACGTCGCTTCTCTGGGCCACAGTTACCTGTAAAATGGGGATTAAGATTGTGATCCCCACATGGGACAACCTGCTTACCTGGTATCTACCCCAGCACTTAGAACAGTGCTTGGCACTTAGTAAGCGCTTAAATACCATAATTATTATTATTATACTATGCCTTGGGAGAATACAATATAACAATATAGCAGATACCTTCCCTGCCCACGAGTCAAGAGCTCTTCCTCGATTAAAGCCTCTTTACCCCAGCTTGCTCTCCCTTCTGCATCATCTAATGCGCTTGGATCTGTGATCCTTGGTCTTTTGACATTCGTTCCACCCCAACTCCACAGCATTTATGTAAGTATCTTTAAATTATATATTATAAATTACTTATTTAAATTAATGTCTGTCTCCCCTGCTAGATTGTAAGCTTGTTATAGGCAGGGAACACGTACGCTAATTCTGTTGTACTATACTCTCCCAAGCACTTAGTACAGTACTCTGCACATAAGTGCATAATAAATACCACTGATCAATTGCTTGGTTGATTGAAAAGTAGAACAGAAGCCCAAGCCATGTTTCCTGTCCATGAGGAGCTGACATTTGTCCAAAACAGGCCTCTTTGGGATACCCACATAAATAATCTTGAATGATTTGTTGAGCATCCTTTTAATAAGCTATTTCCATCGACTCACCACCCAAAACGAGTCTCCTGAAGGACGCGGGGGTATCTCTCTCCAGGCACCTCTCATCCTGCCCATTTGGAGATTTCCAGAGAGCCGGTGAGAGGAATTCCGCCAGTGACCAAATACACCAAATACATAGGTGAATATAATAATAATAATGGTATTTGTTTAGCGCTTACTATGTGCAAAGCACCGTTCTAAGCGCTGAGGGATACAAGGTGATCAGGTTGTCCGTGGGGCTCACAGTCTTATTCCCATTTGACAGATGAGGTAACAGGCACAGAGAAGTTAAGTGATGTGCCCAAAGTTACACAGCTGACAAGTGGCAGAGCCAAGATTAGAAGCCATGACCTCTGACTCCCAAACCCGGGCTCTTTCCACTGAGCCACGCTGATTCTCTACTACATAGCCCCAATCTAATTTAATGGTCTACCTGTTGCCAGGTGCAACGCCTCTCCCTCATTATCCTCAACCCTATTATTCTACCCCATCTGTCGCGACCCTCGTCCTTCTTGGAACTAAGCAGTGGTCCCCAGGCTTAACTCCTCTCCCTCTCTAGTCTGTAGGTTTCTTGTGGGAAGAGAATGTGTCTACCACTCGGTTGGACTGTACTTACACAAGTGCTCAGTACAGTGCTCTGCACTCAAAGACCATTGACTGATTGATCTGAGAAGCTTTCAAATCGGGCTCTTCTTTCCATCTCGATCCCCCCAGAAGAAAACAACTCCAGTGACATTTCTCCTGAACTAAAACTCCTCTTGTAGAAATCAAAACCCTAGGAAGAAGCAGCACAGAGAGTGGATAGAGCCTAGGACTGGAGGTCAGAAGGACCCAGGTTCTGCTCCGTGCTCTGCCACTTGTCTGCTGGGTGACCTTGGGCAGGTCACTTAACTTCTCTGTGCCTCAGTTACCTCATCTGTGAAGTGGGGATTACTACCAGCGTGGCTCAGTGGAAAGAGCCCAGGCTTGGGAGTCTGAGGTCATGGGTTCGAATCCCAGCTCTGCCCCTTGTCAGCTGTGTGACTGTGGGCAAGTCACTTCACTTCTCTGTGCCTCAGTGACTTCATCTGTAAAATGGGGATGAAGACTGTGAGCCTTACGTGGGACAACCTGATTACCCTCTATCTACCCCAGTGCTTAGAACAGTGTTCTTCATATAGTAAGTGCTTAACAAATAATAATAATAACAAATACCAACATTATTATTACCATGAGCCCCACATAGGGCATGGACTATGTCCAATCTGATTAGTTTGTAAGTACACCAGTGCTTAGTACAGATCCTGGCACATAGCACTTAAATACCATTAAAAAACCCAAAGAACCCAAGGTGATTATTCTACAGTGCAACCATCAAACCTCAGAAACGATCAGTCAGCAGGCTGTTTCTTTCCCAGCGATCGTGATTCTCACAGGGAGCGAAATAGCTTTCCCCCACCCCAATTCTGAAATACACTTACCTCAGAAAGCTGGAACGTGACCAGGATCAATTTCTCTGCTTCCTTTACTTACTCCTTCGTAAGTACTAACCAGGGAAGCTTGCCCAGCATGACTTCAAGTCCAGTTTAACGATCAGGTGTAAGTTATTCCACTAATTGGCCGGCAATGAAGCACTACAGAGGGTCTGACTCAGCGGTCTAAATACCTTCTCAGTCTTTGACATAATGGAACCTTTGCACATGCAAGATAACAGAAAATTGTACCCCTGATTTACGGATAAAACGACAGAGGATACCTTAAAGCTAAAACGTGAAGGTCATCCGATTGCATTTTTTGTTCAGAGAATTCAAAGTGTAGGCCACTAAACAACTAGATGTTATTCTGGAAGAGAGAGTACTCTAATGCGCTGTCTCTGTGTGAAAGATCTCCAGCCCTGACCTCTCCCCTTCTCTGCAGTCTGGCATTTCCTCCTGCCTTCAAGACATCTCTACCTGGATGTCTCACCGACACCTCATATTAAACATGTCCAAAATAGAACTCATCTCCCCACCAAACCCTGTCCACCCTCTTTCTTTCCCATCACTGTAGGCAACCCTACGATCCTCCCTACCTCACGAGCCTATAACCTTGCCATTATTCGTGATTCATGACAGCTGCATATTCGCTCCCTCACCAAATCCTTCACAAAATCGCTAAAATCCACCCTTTCTTCTCCCTCCCAACTGCTTCTACGCTGATCCAAGCTTTGACATCCCACCTTGATTACTGCATCAGCCTCCTCTTCCCACTCCAGTCCATACGTCACTCTGCTGCCCCGATCACTTTTCTACAAAATCTCTCCACTTCTCAAGAACTTCCAGTAGTTATCCATCCACCTCCGCATCAAACAGAAATTCCTGCCCATTGATTTGTTTTAAAGCACTCAATGAGCTTGCTCCCTCCTACCTTACCTCACTGATTTCCTACTATGGCTGTTGCTTTCCTCCCCTACCGCCAGCTAGTTCACTGTACCTCAGTCTTGGGGCTGATGCTTTGCCCACATCCTCCTTTTGATCTGGAACTCCCTCCCCCTTCTTGCAAACAACCAATGGCATTTGTTGAGGAATTACTGTTTACAGACCACAGAACTAAGACTTTCGTAGGGTACAATACAACCGAGTTGGTAGAAGTGTTCCCGCCCATCGTGAGCTCATGAGTAATTGATAGACAGGTGTACACCTTCAAAGCTTTATTAAAATCCTCTCTTCCAAGGGGCCTTCCCTGATTGAACTCTCATTTCCCCTACTCTCTCTCCCATTCGTGTCACCTTTGCATCTGAATTTCTATCTTTTAGGCACTTGCTATTCATCCCCCCCTCAGCCCCACAACTCATATGTACCTACCCATAAATTATTAATGCCTGACTCCCCCCTCTAGATTGTGAGCTACTTGTAGGCAGGAAACCCCACTTGTCTGCTGTGTGACATTGGGCAAGTCACTTCCCTTCTCTGTGCCTCAGTTCCCTCATCTGTAAAATGGGGATAAAGACTGCGAGCCCCAAGTGGGACATGGATTGTGTCCAACCTGATTAGCTTGTATCTCTCCTGGTGCTTCGTAGAGTGCCTGGTCCATAATAAGTGCTTAGCAAATACCATGAAAAAAAGAGAAAAAGGAAACAAATCATTCCCCTCTGAGTGCAGCGGATAGCTGCACTGGAGCCAAACTAATGTAACCACACATACTTGATAGTGTCTAACCTACTGGTATTAATTCATTCAATCGTATTTATTGAGCAATTACCGTGTGCAGAGCGCTGTATCAATCATCAGACTTCCGAGCTACCCAGCTAGTGTTAGTGTCCTCTGAGTGTATTCTACTAAACAACAATTACAGAATTTTAGCTTACTTGAGCCTGAGAATGGGCCACATAGGTGGTTATATATACACATATTCTTTAAAACTACATATTATTTGGGCAAGTTGCTTAACTTCTCAGTCCATCAATCATATCTATTAAGCACTTAAAGTGTGCAAAACACTGTACTAAGCATTGGTAGCATATAACAATAAACAGACATGTTTCCTGCCCACACTGAGCATACTTTCATTACCCTATTTATTTTAATGAGATGTACATCACCTTGATTCTACTTATTGCTATTGTTTTAATGAGATGTTCATCCCCTTGATTCTATTTATGGCTATTGTTTTTGTCAGTCTGTCTCCCCCGATTAGACTGTAAGCCCATCAATGGGCAGGGACTGTATCTGTTGCCGATTTGTACATTCCAAGCACTTAGTACAGTGCTCTGCACATAGTAAGTGCTCAATAAATACTGTTGAATGAATGAACAGTCTAGAGGGGGAGACAGACATTAATATAATATAGATATGAACCTAAGTGCTGTGGGGCTGGGAATGGAGATGAATAAAGTGAGCAAGTCAGAATGATGCAGTGGTAGAAGAGGAAAGGAGGGCTTATTCATGGAAGGACTCTTGAAGTTGTGCATTTAATTAGGATTTGAAGTGGGGAGGGGGCAGTAATTATCAAATAGGAGGAGGGAAGGCATTCCAGGCCAGAGGCAGGACATGGGCAAGAGGTTGGTGGGAAGATAGATAGGATCAAGGTACAGTGAGAAGGTTGGCATTAGAGGAGTGAAGTGTGCGAGCTGGGTTGTAGTAGGAGAAGCGAGGTGAGGGGGGAGGGACAAGTTGATTGTGTGCTTTAAAGCCATTGGTGAGGAGTTACTGCTTGATGCTGAGGTGGATGGGCAACCACCGGAGTTTCTTGAGGAGTGGGGAAACACGGCCTAAAGATTTTTGTAGAAAAATGATCCAAGGCAGCAGAGTGAAGTATGAACTGGAGTGGGGAGAGACAGGAGGCAGGGAGGTCAGCGAGGAAGCTGATAATCAAGATGGGATAGGATAAGCGATTGTAGTGACATGGTAGGAGCTTGGATGGAGAGGAAAGGGCAGATTTCAGTGATGCCGTGAAGGTGAACTCACAGGACTTAGTGACAGCTTGAATGAGAGAGGGGTCAAGGTTAACGTCACGGTTACGTGCTTGTGAGACAGGAAGGATGGTGGTGCCGTCTGCAGTGATGGGAAAATGAGGGGGAGGTCAGGGTTTGGGTGGGAAGATAAGAAGTTCTGTTTTAGACATATTAAGTTTGACGTGCTGGAAGGACATCCAAGTAGAGATGTGTTGAAGGCAGGAGGAAATGAAATGCGACACTGCAAAGAGGGAGAGAGGTCAGGGTTGGAGATGTAGATTTGGATATCATCCGCATAGAGGTGGTAGGTGAACCATGGGAGTGAATGAGTTCTCCAAGGGAGTGGGTGTAGATGGAGAATACAAGGGGACCTGGTTTCTTCACAAGTTCTTCTTCTCTCAGACAGAGTCCCATGTGGAGCAGAGACTGCATCCATTCTGATCATCTTGTATGTCCTCCAGTGCTTCACATGGTATTTGAGAAGCAGCGTGGCTCAGTGGAAAGAGCCTGGGCATGGGAGTCAGAGGTCATGGGTTCAAATCCAGGCTCTGCCATTGTCAGCTGTGTGACTGTGGGCCACTCATTTAACTTCTCTGGGCCTCAGTTACCTCACCTGCAAAATGGGGATGAAGACTGTGAGCCTCA